>NC_138882.1:111901714-112530631 GCF_965194825.1 Balaenoptera physalus | reverse complement strand
CTCCTACTTTTTCTAGTCGGCTCAAAGGTGGTTGCCAATTACAGGCTCTTGGGGACGCATTAATCATTCAACTCATTTTTTGAGTCCCCGGAAACGCTGACAAGGTTTCAAAGACACTGCTCAGGTCCTCTAGCAGTTTAGAGTCTAGAACGGTTGTTTTGGCTATATTTTCATGATAGTGAAAACTTATTCTCTACCTGTCTATGGCTTCTATTAAGTAAAAACCAAAACTTCAGTTTATGAAAAAGTGCAGTGATGCACATAATTTTCAGTTTTCACTTAGCTTTCAAATACATTATGTGAATTTTTTGGCATAAGATTTAAACTTCTCTTATGTTTCAGCTACTATTAAAATTGTCCTTCTGACCGTAAATTGGTTGACCTTTAAGAAGGTAGTCTAAAATGTTCTGAATGTTGTGAGAAAGCCATCAAGGGTTAGGATCCATTCCTGGTATCTACGTGGTGTGTTATTCACCTACAGAGCAGGAGTTGGCTCCTTTTCATTTATTCTTTCTTGATCACCCGTGTATATACGTTCATTGAGCACTGTTATGTTCTGGGCACTGTGAACCAATTCATGTAATGAAGCGGCTTTCTTTTCAGTGCCTAGCCTGTCTTGTAGCTTTCTGAAACAATTCTTTAAAATCCATATGAAAGGATTTACTCTTAGTGTTTTCTCGTCACCTCTCTTCTGATTGGATAGCATTTGTTATTCTTCGTCATCTTGCTTTGCTGTCTCTATGGCTCTCTTTATTGATAATTCCTTCTGCTTGAGGCAGGCTATTTGAAGAGATCATCAGTTTTCTTAAATTCCTTTATTATGGCTCAACTAGGAATATCTTGGGAAAATGAACCTATGATTTCCCATTACACCTGAAAGAGGATGGAGTGGTGGTGGTCTGGGTCATGAGTGTGTGGTTGAGCATATGACACTACTGACAGGTCAGAGAACACCCAAAAAAGTAAGCATAGAAAGAAAGAAAGAAAGAGCAATTTCTTAATATGAAGAGCACTGTGGACCCTTTATCTGCTGTTAAATTGAGCATGACTTTCAAGCCATGCCTCCTAATTAATTTAATTCAGTGTTCTGGCATCAATAAGTAATTGAATTATAAAAGAATTCAGTGTAACAACTTAGGACATTTTGTTGCTGAAAGGTTCATTGGAGAATAGAACAATTCAGTGATTGAAATTGGGACGTTTGATATTCACAACTGGGAATTAAGGGTAAAGTAAGGACTTCTGTAATAGACCTCAGTAAATATACAGTGGGCTGCTGGCTACCACTGTCATGGTCACTGTCAGCTTGGGTTGGAGGATATAAGAACATTCTGAACACCAGAACATTCTGAACACCATCAGTTCCTTCCTGGCCTTCCCCTCAAATAAGCTGCTTCTTGTTGCCACTGGAATCAGGTTAACATTGGGTAGAACTGCACTTCTGGTACGAGATAGCCCAGGAAGGCTCAGGCTGCCAACCCTAGGGTCATCTATGAAGGTCATAAGATTGAAGAGTTTGAATAGTTGGATTCTTTTAGCTGGACTAATTTGTGCTGAGAATTTCAGGGGACTTACATACACTGTGGCCTCTTTGTGATGGTTGTAGAAAGCTCATAAGAGGCATCAGGTGTAACTGTCTCTGATGGGTGCAAGTTATGTAAGCTCCTATTCCTGTCCACTAGGGGGGGCTGTGGGCAGATCAAACCAGGGGTATTCTGCTTCTCCCTGTGCAGTGCAGTCAAGCAAGGTGCCAGGTTTAATGGGGTCACCTACCACAGACCTGATACTTTAAATGCATCTTACTTGATGAGGGGTATTCTTAACTTTATTTTATAAAGAAGATAACAGATGCTCAGGCTGGTTGAGTAACCACCAGGCTGCAGAGTATATGGACTCTTGCATTGCGTCATGCTCCTTAACAGAGATGCGGCCATTGCATCAGGAAAACAGTTCTTGGAGAGCAAGGCTGACACTTGTCCAGAAAAAAGAGAGCAAGAAGAGCACCCAGAGCAAACAAACGGGGATGACCCCACGTATGTTCAGAACAGTTCTGAAGGGGAGTGTGTGTGCATGCCTGTGTAGGTACCTATGAGGTAGATGAGATTGGTATTGTTATAAATCTTCATTTTCCCGATGAGGTAATTGAAGGCCACAGAGGTTATATTGCCATAGTTATTGCTCATTATATGTGGAGTTGTGTTTCTGGAAATCGTCTTACAGATAAAAAAGTTGCCAAATGGGAGGTGTGTAAGACTCAATATCATATGATATGTTCGCACAGTAGCTTCAGAGTAACTTTTTGTATTCTGCTAACGCTAATGTTCAGATTGGATTGGGCCATCTTGCAGAATGAATCATGACTGTCACCCACTGACCCCTCTCAATCTGCTCAGCCCTGTTTCCTGCTGATTGTCAGTACTGAGGTCATCTCTAAAAACAAATCAGCCTTGAACTTCACTTCTAAAGGATGGGATTGCCACTTTTAGCTTCACTTATTTTTAGTTTATTTTTTTTCTGTAACCACGTTAAACATATATAAAAATCCAGCTGTAACATAAAAAGAAGCACTGGTGGATGTATACTTGTGGGAAGCCACCTGGGAGCGAGAGGAAAAAAATCCTGTGCAGTGAGGTAAGAGAGGGTGTTGGGGGCTTTTTAGTGGTTTTCTGAACAAAGCCTTACCCTGAGGACGTATAAAACTGCAAAAACGAAAAAAAAAAAAAGCAAATATAGGGAAATTTAGTTGTATATGGTATATAAATGATTTCTTTTTTTTTGATGGTATCAAATTCAATGATCAATTTTCATTTTCTTTTTTTTTTTTAATTTTTCATCTTAACCACTTTATTTATTTATTTATTTATTTATTTATTTATTTATTTACGGCTGTGTTGGGTCTTCATTTCTGCACGAGGGCTTTCTCTAGTTGTGGCAAGCGGGGGCCACTCTTCATCGCGGTGCACGGGCCTCTCACTATCGCGGCCTCTCTTGTTGTGGAGCACAGGCTCCAGACGTGCAGGCTCAGTAATTGTGGCTCACGGGCCCAGTTGCTCCACGGCATGTGGGATCCTCCCAGACCAGGGCTCGAACCCGTGTCCCCTGCATTGGCAGGCAGACCCCCAACCACTGTGCCACCAGGGAAGCCCTAAATGATTTCTTAATGGGCTCTAAATGAATCTTGACGAACTCGTCCTCTTAAATTTTGTTTACATTTTCCACTATCTTCTGTTATTGGACAGCATTTATTGAATTTCTGTTGCGTGTGATTATGAAGTAGGGTGGAGTCTTAAAAATAACAGTATGGAATTTGGGGTTCAGTTCAGTTTCTCTAGTTTGAATTTCTGTTGTTTGGAGTGTGGTTAGGAGCATAATTTCTTTTATGTACTTGTAAGGAAGAATAAGGTTTGAAACTAAGTAACCTATTTTAGTTATGAAATTGATATACTTATTTTAAGGTACAATCACTTATTAAAAAAAAACAAAAAACGCAAACTAGGGAATATGTATGCAAGCTTCAACCAGAGGCAAGACTTACATCTTTTGGTAGGATCTTTAGAATAGATGAAAATAGTCTTGGAACTCATTAAAATTTTAGATTTGTAGGGCAGGCATAAATTTTCTAGGGCATAGATGTTTATTGAGAATGATGAGTTTGTGAGTTAAACTTAATGACTAGAGTTTTTTGGTGCCAGGGAAGGCCAGAGATTAGCATTAGATATAGAACACCATTATTTTTCTGTTAATCACTCTGTTTCTAAGCTGTTAATAAACTTAAAGTAGTTAGGGACAACCTTGTTTTCTTTTTTTTAATGGAAAAAAAGCCCCCAAAATCAGACTGACAGTACATGTGATTACATGAAAAATTCTGAGGCAAAAAAGAGCCAGTTTAATTGCATGTACAAACCAAGGCAGATGAGAAATGGAAGGGTAATATACATACTTCTAGAGTTTTAGGGAGAAAATGAGTTTTTAAAAGAATATGTAATTTTATTCCTGCATTAAATATCAGCAGAATGGGGTATGTTGTTGGGATTTTCATTTTCTTACAGAGATAGCGTCATTTTGTGTAATTTCAGTTTGCAGCTCCTGTGTGTGTTTGTGTGTGTATGTGTAGCTACGGAGGGAGTCAAAGAGAAGACCAAGTCGGAAGGTTGTTAATCCTTTCCAATTCTTGATAAAATTAAAGCAGTTTTCCTTCTAAGCTTATAACTAATAATGTCACAGTTTTCTAAGGTAGAAGTCAGGATTTTCTCCTATTGCTTTTCTCTTTGCTGACTAGGGCCAGAAAATCACTAAGAGAGAAGAATGAAAGTTGGTAAGGATTTGAAGAGCCAGCTCAGTAGCCTTTCAAGACATTCTCCCTGGACTGCCTGTTTCTGTCAGGTCACTGCACTGGGGAGGAACAGGTGGCTGTTTAGATGGCAGAGATTGGAGAACACTCTAGGTTTCAGGGTTTTTACCAGAAAGGGAGTCTTGCTTGCGGGGAAAAGCTTGCTTTGTGAGTACAGGTACTGTGTTAGTTTCTTGTGGCTGCTGTGACAAATAACCACGAATATGGTGTCTTAGAACAACACATATTTATTCTCTTACAGTTCTGGAGGTCAGAAGTCTGAAATCATTTTCACGGGGCTGTAGTCAAGTTGTCAGCAGGGAGGCACCCTTTGCTCAGAAAACATTAAAAAATGCCATTCCCGTGGAGAGTTATCTCCATGGAAATAAAAAATATATAAAATACAGGTTTATAGAAATTATATGTATGTATGTTTATAAGTAAAGGCATTTTTAGGTGTAGAAGAGAAGTTGAGGAATATCACTTTGGCTCTGTCCACTTTTTTATGTTATGAAACTGGATTGACTTAAGAGGACAGGATCTGTGTCTTACCGGTTGTTTTCTTTCAGACTAGTACAGTGCCTTGGGCCTAGTAGGTACTCAGTGAATGTTTGTTGAATGATGAATGAAGAGCTTTAAAAGTTATGCCTCCCCCTTGAGAGGGAAAGTGGACCCTCTAGATGATTTCTGGAGGGTTTATTTAGCCTAGTGGTCACATGTCTGTAGGTCTGTTTATAATGCCCATTTTATCTAGTGAAATGCAGTGATCTAACTGACATCTAGGGAGCCTACTTTATAATAAAATATTTTTTAAAAAGGATAAGTAACAGGATAGAAGAAGGAAGGGTTTTGAGAAACTGGCGATGGATTTTAGAGGAATGTACTAAGTTGTTTGGAAAATCTTCCTTTATGCAGCATATATTTTACTTATGTAATACAAATTTAAGTTATATCACTTTAATATGATCTTTTTTTTTAATAAACTTATTTATTTTATTTATTTATTTTTGGCTGCGTTGGATCTTTGTTGCTGCGCGCGGGCTTTCTCTAGTTGCGGTGAGCGGGGGCTACTCTTCGTTGCGGTACACGGGTTTCTCATTGCGGTGGCTTCTCTTGTTGCAGAGCACGGGCTCTAGGCACGCAGGCTTCAGTAGTTGTGGCACATG
Source organism: Balaenoptera physalus (assembly GCF_965194825.1). Lineage (NCBI taxonomy): Eukaryota > Metazoa > Chordata > Mammalia > Artiodactyla > Balaenopteridae > Balaenoptera > Balaenoptera physalus. The sequence continues at coordinate 112,525,135 of NC_138882.1, read as the reverse complement.
GGCTCAGTAGTTGCGGCTCGCGGGCTCTAGAGCACAGTCTCAGTAGTTGTGGCGCACGGGCTTAGTTGCTCCACGGCATGTGGGACCTTCCCGGCCCAAGGCTCGAACCTGTGTCCCCTGCATTGGCAGGTGGATTCTTAACCCCTGCGCCACCAGGGAAGCCCTAATATGATCTTTATAATGGTTACTGCCTGGGTTTCGGGGTGGTGTCCTAAAACGGCAGTGCTTTGCAGCTGATACTGAAGATTCTATTAAAGAAAAACCTGGTGTAATGGATGTGTTTGGTCCTGTATGAATCCATGTCTGTAACAACAGCTGCTGTATAAATGGAATTGGATGGCTAGAGAGCCATTTCAATGTCTGTTAGGTTCTTTAAAATGGGAATGCACTCAGGTTTCCATTGTTGAGGGTGTTGAGCAGCGAACCAGGTATGAAAATTAGAACAGTCTGACTGCCTGTCTTGTGAAGGAGAATGAAACAAGGGCTGTGGAGAAAGAAGTAGGGTAGACGGAGGCAAGTTAGCTTCAAAGAGCCTCGTCAGCACCCAGTTCGGTTCTACTCTGCTCTTCTGATCTGTGTGCTTCTGCCCCCTGCAGAATGAATCAGCCTGACGTTTTATCAACTTTTGAAAAGTGGGGTGAAGTGGTGTGGAACACATCAGAGGGGTGAAGTGGAGCAAATCTGAAAGAGGGCAGAGTGTTTCATCTCGTATCCTGTGTGCGCTTTCCCCTTTCCCCCTCCTCCTTATGGAGCCAGAGACAGCGGAACTGATGTCTGCCCAATTTTAGTTCCTCCCGCTGCCTTCATGTTACACTGATACGAATATATTTGAAGTGAGAAAGAGCGGGTCCAGGCATTTACTGTGTATGCTCAGTCATGGTTTTCTCTGTACCCCTGCAACCACACGGGATCCAGTATTTGGTTTGATTCAGACTCACTGCAACATGACTTTCACCGGATTTAGTGTATAACTTTTAAACTAATCACTGATTTTATAAATACACAATACTGTTTCTTTGAATGTTCATATGAGTTTATTAGGAATTTCCAAATTATCAGCTAAGTCTGGGGAGGAAAAAAATCATATGATGAGAAACCTTTCTGGTAACCTTAATAAAAATGGGATAATGGCAATTGTAAATGCCAGTGAAATCCTGGGCGCTGGTGAGCATGATTCTATGAATATATATGTATGGCTGAAAGTAAGAATCTGTAAATCATGGCTTTCTTAGTGTGATGTATCTCTTCATAAAATAACTTAGTTTTCACATGAAAAATAAATTGACACTTGAAACAAAAATTTTAACTTGTTAGTGTTCCATTCAAATTGAATTAGGTACAGCTAATCATTATTTTTGGATGCTTTCCAGAGACAGATGGGACTGTGTTCAGAATTCTCACAAGAGCCGAAGGATTTATGGATGCGGATATACCCTTACAATTGGTGTTCCATTTACCGGTCAATTACCCGTCGTGTCTGCCTGGTATTGTGGTTAACTCCGAACACCTGACCAGGGCTGAGTGTGAGATTGTGAAAGAGAAGTTACTGGAGCAAGCAGAGACCCTTTTGTCGGAACCTATGGTTCATGAGCTGGTTCTCTGGATTCAACAGAATCTCAGGCACATCCTCAAGCGACCAGAAACTGGAGGTGGCAGTGAAAAGTGCACTTCTGCAGCAAGCACGACTGTGGATGATGGATTGTGGATGACTCTTTTGCATTTAGATCACATGAGAGCAAAGACTAAATATGTCAAAACTGTGGAGAAGTGGGCTTCCGATTTAAGGCTGACAGGAAGACTGATGTTCATGGGTAAAATAATACTGATTTTACTGCAGGGAGACAGAAACAACATCAAGGTGCCAAAAAGTTTTAATGTTGAATATGAATTTGGCTATTTTCTGCTAAAATGGTGTGTCTATAAGTGTGTTTGATAACAATGGGACAGATTAATCGTTAAGATGTTTCTGCTTTCACTCTTACCATGTTAATGGATCTTTCTTTTTAAAGACTGTCTTTAACTTCTAATTACAACTACAGACTTGAAAAGCTTGAAGAATAAGTAGAAGATTATGTTTTAAAAATCATGCCACTTAATGAAAGTGATAGGTTATTAAAAAAATCTCTGTGGTACATGAGTGTTTGTTTCTGTAATCAGCTTTGAGCCTAAATTTTATAAATTTGCACTAAAAGTTTGTGCGTATTTATAGTTCTTTCCTTAGGTAGGCGCACAGCAAGGTGTATATTTGTGGGTAGCCCGCAAAAATTTTAACTTTTTGGAAGTTAAAGATATGTTCTGACGCTTGAACTTGGTATCTGTTATACCTGAAAAGAGGAGCTGTTCCCTCCTAACCAGGATTTAGTGTGAGTGGAAGTAGGATCATTAGGGCTGTCAGCTTGTCACCTCCTCCCTAACTTTTGCTTTCCACCTGACTTGTCTCAGCAGGTGCTTTCAAAATCATCATCTCCTTCAGAGTTTTCAAGTTCTCATTCTAAACTCATCTAACCTGCTTTATGTGGGACCGGACAAAGAAAGCTGCTTATTATATTTTAAATCTTAAAAGAGCTGCAAATCACTTAATAGGTTTTATGCTTTCAGGTGGGTTGGGTCAAGAATAATTATAGTGGAATTTATTTGAAACAGATTTATCTTGCATAACCTATCATCTCAAAGATTTGTAGGATAACTACCTAGCTTTTTTGTGATGGGCTCTTACCACAAAACTTGTTGGTTAATAACTTCAGTTGACCAGAGTAGTGCTGGGTTATAGCGTATAGGTACAACAAATTTTCAGATTTAATAAAGATCTTGGGTTGGGGTCTGACCAAGGAACCACATATATTTTTAAAAATTTATTTAACTAATTAATTTATTTTTGACTACATTGGGTCTTTTTTGCTGTGCGCGGGCTTTCTCTAGTTGTGGCGAGTGGGGGCTACTCTTCGTTGCGGTGCATGGGTTTCTCACTGCGGTGGCTTCTTTTGTTGCAGAGCATGGGCTCTAGGCGCGTGGGCTCAGTAGTTGTGGCTCACAGGCTCTAGAGCTCAGGCTCAGTTGTTGTGGCGCACGGGCCTAGTTGCTCCTTGGCATGCGGGATCTTCCCGGACCAGGGCTCGAACCTGTGTCCCTTGCATTGGCAGGCAGATTCTTAACCGCTGCGCCACCAGGGAAGCCCCGGACCACATATTTTAAGGTGATTTACAGTATATCTATAAAGCTTGATCCTTTTGGATAAAATACTGGCTGACAAAATGAATACAGATTAATTTCTTTGCTCATATATCCCCAAAAGACTCAGATTTTTCTTTAAGCCAGCTCGGGCATATTAGGCTAAGTGTAGCTGTTTTGCAGATGTTGTTTCTCCGATTGGATCCATCAGTTAATTAATTTATTTAATCATATGGCTTGACCTCTGGTAATGTAGAGTACTTTTTAAGGAGTTCTTTCTTTTTTATTAGCTATTCCTAAAATGCCATTTAATGTAAATATCCCTTAAATTTTTATAAGATTGTGTATCAGGATTGAGAATTACAGGTACATATTTATAGATGCCATCAATTTGGAATGTTCGGTACTGTGTGCCTGTTAACTTCATTCCGACCTTGAGGAAGTGATAATAATGACAGTAGCTGGTACTATATTAAGCACTGTTGTGCGAAGCACTCCTCTAAGTGCTTTATATGTATGAACTCATTTAATCATCACAACTTCCCCATAAGGTAGGTGTTATGAGTACCATTTTATGGAATAGGTTACTGAGGCACAGAGGATCTAGATAACTAACCCCAGAATCAGATCTAGTCTAGATTTAAGCCTATGTAGTTCGATTAGACCCTTCTTTACTCCAGCATTCACCAGAATGTTATGCTTCAAAGTATGTGAAAACACTGTGTAACTTTCTTACTGCTTGAATCAGAAAGCGAGTACTCTGTAAGCGTGGAAATAAGCCTATAGGTTTATGGCTCCTTTCAAACTAGGACTTTGAGATTCAGAGTAAGATATGTATTTAACGTACTGATTTATCATTTAGGAGTACCTGATTCTTCAGAAAACCTGCAAAGTAGATGTGGACTCAAGTGGAAAGAAATGCAAAGAGAAAATGATTAGTGTACTGTTTGAAACAAAAGTACAGACAGAACACAAAAGGTATAATTTAGTACTATTGCAGATGGAAAAGCAACTGAATCGATAATTATACTCTGACAAATTTAGGCATATTCATGAGTTTCTCTTGTATAATGCAGGTTTCTGGCATTTGAAGTCAAAGAGTATTCATCGTTGGATGAGTTACAAAAGGAATTTGAAACTGCAGGACTTAAGAAGCTTTTCTCCGAATTTGTACTTAGGCTGGTAAAATGAAGTGGAAGACAGGTATCTTTTAGTGAAACAACAGCGTTTTTTGTTTTGTTTTGTTTTTGTTTTTTGCGTTGGATTTTGAGAGTGGCTAATTGAAATACTCATAAGGGAACAATTTTAGAGTTTTCTCTGAAGCAAAATGACAGACACCATCATAACTTCAGGACAAAAGCCAATTCTGTTTATGGAATATTAAACAGTAAAAATATCCATGTATTCTAATTTTGCCAGTATAGGCTGGGTTCAATAGATGGAATGTTATTTGAGAGATAAATACAAAAAGATGATGGTGAATGAGCCCTTGTGTTTATACAGAGGATTTGTTTGGAACTGTGCAATTTTCTGGCTAATTTTCTTGTAATTAAATGAATTTTTAAAAAGAGATTTGTTTTCATGTTTACTTCCTTCATGTTTACATTTTTAGCATTTGATAATGATTTTTCCCCCATTCAGCTTATTCTGTCTAATGTTTTAAGTTGAATGTTAAGAAAAATATAACACTGATTTCTTTGTGGAATTGGATAAATGGTTAGTTTAAATACAAACTAAAGAAGTTCTATAGAACTTGATTTACAATTGCTTTCTTTGGGGTCCCAGAATTGCATGATACTTACTAGTGATAGGACTGGAGAGTCAAATTAAAATAAAATTCTTCAATTTAAATTAAAACTTACAAGGGAAGAAGTGTTTTACACAAAATGAACTTGGCTTACCAGAGGGAAGAAATCATATGGAGATACTATTTTTTATTTCTGATGAAATTTGTTAAAGTCTGATAATCTCAGAATATATTTATTATGACCTAAGGAGAGAAGCCATAAAATAAAAGCTTGTGTTAAAATCTGTACCAAAAGTATAGACAGGCATTTATGTTTGAGAAAGGATATTTGTGTTCCTGAAGCCACCTGTGCTTCTAAAATAAGGGGCCAAGTGATGGAAGAAAGGCCAGGCAAATCTCCCTCACTGTGATCTGAGGTACAGTGATGTCATTATGAATTATAACTGATGGGAGAGAGAAATAAGGAGACGCTGCGGCACGCCCAGTAGTGCTTCTTGACAGCGCTGCTCTGTGACTGCGGCAGTACCGTCTGATTGTCTCATTTTCAGACACCCTTGTAATTAAATTAGACCTACCTGTTGATCATTCCGTTAATCAGAGGGGATTTTTGGTTCGTTTTATGTCATTCTAGGGTGTTGATGATTTTTTCCTGGAGAACTGGTAAATGTAGTTAGGCTGTTCTATGGGAGGGTGATATTCTCAGAGTTCAGAAACTGCTAGGAGCCTGGACCCGCCGCTGCACTATTGGAGACTGTTGTAATTGATCCTAGATCTGCTCAAGTGGTACTGTCTGGACCAGAGCTAAGGTTGCTGATAGGTACTATCTGTGGTCTGTTGGCGTTCACAGTCACTCCACCCCTGCTGCCACTGCAGCCACTGCCAACAACTACCACGGTGCTAGAACCTGTGCTGCCTCTGACTTCCCAGTGGTGCCTCCTATTGACCAAACCTAACAGGAGTCCAACTGGCAGAGAAGTCGGGAAATGTAGTTTGCATGTCACAGCCCCAGGAGAACAGAGCAGAATATAGGAGGGTGGGTGTGTAAGTGAGGGAGAGGGAGCTGAGTGCCTATGGCGAGTAACGAGCACAACCTTCCCTTCTAGCTATTAAGCAGCCACGCACACCCTTCTACCCATATTTAAATTTCTGTACAACAGCAACAGTTTATGCTTCAGTCTATGCAGATTTTACTATCTTTTGTACAAAGGAAGAAACTCTCACCTCTCCCCCGAAAGGGGAAGAGTAAAGTTCCATCAGTTACCATTATCCTTAGCGGTGTTACTTATTCTGGTTCAGTCACAATCCCACCTCGATTAAACTGTCAAGTGCACTACGACCAACATTTCTTATATAACTTGATAGGGGGTGGGGGAAGGAAAAAATAGTTAATATATACAAAAATATATAGAACAAACGATGAAGTAGATTTGCTTAAGTACTTGTTTCTATAACTGGTCATGAAGCTGTAGTTGATATTTATAACTTCTTCCTCTACTCCATTTTTCTTTGCTACTGGCCACCTCTTTACCTAGTAGGGTGGGTGAATCTTCATTCTGGAAGGTCTGAGTCCTTAGGAGTTGGTTGTTTATTAACTTTCACTCTTGAATAAGAGAATATTAAGAGGCAACCCAGAGAACCCCTGGGCTCCTGACATAGTTCTTATTGACCCCATTGTGTAGCAGTAGGTCAACTTCCCTGTAATAATGTGGATCAACCACCCCGGCCATTATAGGAACCTCTTTTGTTGCTTGTTGGTTTAGTGTCATAGGGACCCTAATATATTCAGGTGTCAGTCTCAACTTCAAATTCACTTGAACCATTTTGTGTGCCCTGGTAGAAACATTCTTTTTCCATGGGAACTAAGACCACCAAATCAGCATAGCCCCTTTATAGGGATGGTAATAAAAAATTCTGTGAGTGGGTTATTAAACATAATACTGAGAGAAATCCATCCTATTTTTATTCCACGATTCCTGGACCCATGTATTCTGGCAGTGGGAGAAATAACATCATATATTGGTCACTGGTTCAAAGTCTTAGTAGGTCATTATATTATTCTATCAAGCCAGCCACTTCTGGGTGATTTGGTACATGGAAAGGCCTATGAATTTCATAGCTATGAGCCCATTGCTACATTTCTTTTGTTGTGAAATGAATTTCTCACTTAGAATTTATGTTGTGAGAGATAACCATGTCTGTAAGATTATGGTTCGTAGTCTTATAGGAAGAGACTTAGGATTCATATCCAGAATTAACATTTTCATGAGAACGATTGCTGACCCTTCCACTGGAGAAGGGATCCAATGTAATTAATTAGCCACCAGCCAAAAGGGTCTCTGCTTGCACCAGGTGGCTGGTGTCTCCCAGGAGGTGAGGCCCTACTGGTGGCTCAGGATTGGTCTCTGTTCTTAGAAGGTTAGGCACTCAGCAGTGACAATAGTAAGATCAGTATTGGTGAGAAGAATTTCATGTTGCTGAGTCCGTGTATAACCTCTGTCCCTGCTGCCACAGTTACTTTGTACATGAGCCCGCTGAGCAAGCACTGGGAGGCTAGGGAAAGAGGATGACTGACATCCAGAGGATGAGTCAGCCTGTCCATTTGAGCAAGGAACACATTCACTGCAGTGGTTGCCCTATGAACATCACATGGGACATGAATATCCTCACGTTTTGTGCTCATCCTGAGAGGTCCATTCACATACTCCTGCCCCAGATTTCCTTGTCATCAGGCTTCTGATCTTATTCTTTCAAAGTCCCTGACTACCTGGCCAACCCATTAGCCACTGCCCATGAAATACTGTAGATCTACACCTGTGGACATCTCTTTACCTAGATAAGTAGACAACCAGAAGTACTGCTCAAAGTTCTGCCTCCTGAGAAAATTTCTCTTCACTACCTTTCAGAGATGCTCTAGATTGCAGTGATAATTGCCAAAGCACATTGTGAAGAACCATCCCTATACCAGGCCTGAGTTCTTTCTTCCTCAGTAAATAAGTTATGGGTATCCCCATGACAGCATAGGTGTGGACTGAGGAAGAAGCAGCAGTGCAGGAGTAGTCGCTATAGGCATTTGAGCCACTTGATCATGCAGCTTACTTGTGCCTTCAGGACCGGCTTGAGCCTGATCTTGTACATATCACTTCATTTGTACATGTCCAACTTCATGATTTCATGGATGAAATAATACCTCATTAGTAATCAGGAGAAATGCAAATTAAAACCACAATGACACCTCTAGCCACCCACTAGAATACCTAAAATTTAAAAGACGGACAATAGCAAGAGTTGACAAAGAAGTAGAGTAATGGCAACACTGATACACCATTGGCAGGAATATAAATCGACCCAAATGCTTTGAACAAGCAGTTTGGCATAATCTAGAAAAACTGACAATTCCATACCTTATAACCCGGTATTTCTTTTTTTTTTTTAAATTTTATTTATTTATTTATTTATTTATGGCTGTGTTGGGTCTTCGTTTCTGTGTGAGGGCTTTCTCTAATTGCGGCAAGTGGGGGCCACTCTTCATTGCGGTGCGCGGGCCTCTCACCATCGTGGCCTCTCCTGTTGCGGAGCACAGGCTCCAGACGCGCAGGCTCAACGATTGTGGCTCACGAGCCTAGTCGCTCCGCGGCATGTGGGATCTTCCCAGACCAGGGCTTGACCGTGTCCCCTGCATTGGCAGGCAGGTTCTCAACCACTGCGCCACCAGGGAAGCCCTAACCCGGTATTTCTGCTTCTAGGCATATACCTTATAGATGTGTGCATGTATGTATGAGGTTACCTGTACAAGAATGTTCATAACAGTATTATTTTTAATAGCCCAAAGGAAGCAACCCAAACACCCATCAACATAGAATGGACAAGTAAATTGTGGTATATTCATGCAATGAAATACTGCACAGCAAACTAAATGAGTGAACTATAGCCAACATGGATTCATCTTTAAAAAGCAATATTGAACAAATGAAGTAAACACAAAAGATACCCTATGATGGTAAAAGTTCGAAAGCAAGCAAAATGATATTAAATTATGGATGCATATTCAAGTTCTGAAACTAAAAGACAAGAAAAGAAGTTGGTATAATAAAAGTCAGGATGGCAGTCACCTATAGGGTGAAAGGATGGGGTTGTGGTTGGAAAGAGGGTTTTTTCTGGGGGGTGGGTAGGGAATGGCTATGTTCTACTTCCTGACCAGGGTGTTGTTTCTCAGATGCTTCTTTTATAATAATTCATTATTTTTTATTTTTATTTCTTTAATATATTTATTTATTTATTTTTGGCTGCATTGGGTCTTCTTTGCTGTGCGTCGCCTTTCTCTAGTTGTGGCGAGCAGGGGCTACTCTTCGCTGCAGTGTGTGGGCTTCTCACTGCGGTGGCTTCTCTTGTTGTGGAGCGCGGGCTCCAGGCGTGTGGGCTTCAGCAGTTGTGGCTCACGGGCCTAGTTGTTCTGCGGCACGTGGGATCTTCCTGGACCAGGGCTCGAACCCGTGTCCCCTGCATTGGCAGGTGGATTCTTAACGACTGCGCCACCAGGGAAGTCCCTATAATAATTCACTAAGCTATAAGTTACTTTAATGCATATTTCTGTATTTCTTCCCCTTATAAAAGTAGGCTTGGCTTAAAAAATGCCAGTTATTATATTTTTGGTAAATAAGAAAAATACTGAGGGTAATTCTTAAATCTTTGTAATTAATATCAATTTCTCTAATCCTAAAGTTTGGTTCAGACAAAATTGTAAGTTACGTGAAGAAGGTAGGCTATTTCAAGCAGAGTGGTTAGGGAAATCTTCTGTAAGGGCATGCCATTGGAACCAATAGCTGAATGAAAGGGACCAACCACAGGAAAAGGAGGCAGCAGGAATTCCAGGCAGTAGGAACAATAAGTGTGAAAGAGCTGAGACCTGAAGGAGCATGGCCTGTTTGAAATACTCAAAAACAAGAGTGACCTGTATGGGAAAGAATGATGTATGGGGTGATATCTACAATCTACATGCACAGTGATAAGTTTGGAGAGAGACAGATACAGGAGCCTGATCCTGTTGAGTCTTAAAACCCAATATAAGCCTTTTTTTGCTTTGCTAACTGCAGTGGGAGTTCATTGCGCTGGAAACAGGTGTGATATCTAATTTACACTTTAATAAGATCATCTGGCTGTTGCAGAGCAAATGAGTAATAGGAGAACAATAATGGAAGAAAGAAGGCCAGCTAGGAACCTGTTGCAGTGGTCTAGCTGAGGGATGATGGTGGCTCGGTTGTGATGGCATTGGAGAAAAGTGGTCAGATATTAGATACATTTTTGGAGATAGAGCTGAGTATATTTGATGCCAGATTGGATGTAGAAGGTGAATGAGAAAGAAATGGAAGACAATATTTAGGTTTTTGTCCTTAGTAGCTGGGTGAATGATGGTACCATTGACTTGTGAATTAAGGAAGTCTGAGGAAGGAGCCTATTTGAGAGATATATTAGAAAAAGTCATTATATTTCCTTGCCTCTTCTTTGCTGCGATTATAGGTCTATTGGAAAAGAGGATTTAAAAAAAATGAATTCAGCTAGTGTTGGAGGAGGTCATTGAGAGGATATGAACTGCCGGTTGACCCAAGAGCTGGACCTGGGCAATCAGAGGCTCCTCACTCCTCCCCTGTCCTTGGAATGTATATTCTGCCCACCGTTCCTACACTAGGAGCCATTCAAGGATGCAGCCTTGAGACAGTAAGGAGTGGTTGAGAGCACCTGGACTGAATATGTGACTGAACCCAGTTAAGGCCTCTATATAAACTTTTAAGATTCTGGTGGGGTGCAGAGATCTACTCATGTTATGGCCATCCAACACAAGCCTCGTCTGTAAGTAAGTTCACTTGCTTATTAAAACCACCACCTACCAATCTGGAGTGATCTGCCTCTTTCTTGGGTCTCTCCTTGCCCTCCATGTATGGGGGCAAGCTACGAGCCAACAACAAGTTAACAAATGGAAGTTTTGGCAGCAAATGATATAATTTAAAATAATTTTTCCAAAAGCAGATTGGTTAAAAAAATTGGTTTAAAATCAATTGTTTCGATTGAGTAATATGAGTTACTGGTTTTTCATCTAGTGGTAATTTTGGTGAACCATGGATGGAGTAATTTTTGCAATGTTTGTATGCACCTTTGAGTGTGAGTCTCCTGTAACCATGCCGCTCATGGTGTGGTTCACGGACACAATCTCATGCACTACCCCAGACCTACGGAACTAGAATCTACAATTTAACAAGACCCCAAGGTGATTTGTATGCACATTGAAGTTTGAGAAGCACTATCCTGTCAACATATCTATGTTCTTAAAATATGAGGGGGTCATATGTGAAAAGTTGAATAATAGACATACATGTTGTAAGGGGCATTCCAGTCCTAGAAAGCTAAAAATATTATAAAATTCCTAATTACCTTTGTCTATCAAACAATATTTGATCATATATTTGTGGCATTTCTTACATATTCTTACTTTTGTTCTTTGTCTCATAATTAACATGCAGTTGAGTAAAGATTAACGATTGTATGACAGAAGCTGTATGTCCACCTTTCTTTGCATGCCAAATGATCTCCATCTTGTCACAATTGTGCTAACTTTATGAGACCTTTGCTTGCTAGCATTATTTTTGGCCCTTTAATTTGCTGTTTTCCATTTATTTTTAAACAAAAGGGAAAATGTAACATTTAAATAATTGTACAAATCCAGCTATATAAAAAGATGCTGTTGAAATCTTGAAATTGTCATAGGATAGCTGACTCATTTGTCACTTGATGCACAAAAGTCTGAATTTGATTGGTCACGAAAATGAATTTAAAATTAAAAAAAAATAGGAGCAAATCCCTCATCTTGTGAAAAAGACAAAAATGTCTAAAGGTTGTAAAACTGCCAGTGATGTATAAAAATTATCAAGAAATAAAAAAGTTGGGGAGTGGCATCTTTATTTTTGATCAGTTTGCCATTTTAACTAATCTAATGCCCCAATCAGTTTGCTTTTCACCATTTGGTTTTTGACTAGATTGCTTTTTTCCAAACAACCGGGATCACAGATTTCAATTTCTCCAGTTTCTTCAGATTACCTGATGTTATGTAGCTTTATTCCTTCTATCCCTCTTGTATTAGTCAGGATTCTCCAGAGAAACAGAACCAATAGGATATATATTTATTTTAAGGAATTGGCTCAAGCAATTATGGAGATTGGCAAATCCAAAATTTGCAGTGGGCCAGCAGGCTCAGGAAGAGCCCATGTTGTAGTTAAAGTCCCAGAGTTGTCAGACAGGAGACCCAGGAAAGAGTCAATGCTGCAGTTCAAGTCTGGAGGCCGAGGCTGGAAGAATGCACTCTTGGTCAGGGGAGGTCAGTCTTTTGTTCAATTCACGTTTTCAACTGATTACATGAGGTCCACCCACGTTATGGAGGGCAATCTACCATAAAGTCCACAAATTTAAATGTAAATCTCACCTCAAAACACCCTCACAGAAACATCCAGAATAACGTCTGACCACATCTCTGGGCAATGTGGTCCAGCCAAGCTGACACATAAAATTAGCCATCACACCCCTGGAGAACTATCCCATCTGTAGCTTTGCTTTTAGAGATGAGGAATGTGGCTTTCCATTCGTATCTGCTTAACTCATTGCAGTATATTCCTACCATGTTTTCACTGCTACAAAACATTAAATACTGATATGAATCTGTAGCAGCATTGGTAAGAAAGATACCATTTTCACATAAGTTAACAACTCGACAAATTGTAGTTTACCTTGGCTTGAATGACCCTCTTGAGACAGGACTGGCCACAATAATACACTCCACAGAAAGCTACATTTCTACTAGCCTGGGAGTATAAAAAAATGTAGACTCAATGACATATATTGATTTTAGAAAAAAGTGAACTCATCTGCTTTGGGGCATGTCAAAATGATGTTTGCTCAGTTCTTTGTTGGCAGCAGATACCCTGAAGTGTTATTAGGAGGGAATTCTGGAATTGTGCTCCTTCCTATATGAACCTGGTATATTTCTGATATGTCTGACAATGCTGCTTCTCCCTCATTAAGAGATGATTATCCTCTGCTAATCTGCAGCAGTAGACCTTTCGTGCAACTAAAGAGAACTATGTAGTAAAGTGCTAGTGATTTCCCAAAATTCTGTGCATGTGTTTTTTCACTTCTATGTTTCTTGGGAATTTCATCCATTTCCATTATCCCCTCTATGTGGCTGAGTCTCAGATTTACACCTCAGGTACTGATCTCTCTGCTGAACTCTAAAACACTCATTTCTAACTGTGCGTAACATCACAACTTAGATGACAACTTAGATGTTCTGCCAACGCCTTAAATCCAATATGATTAGAACAAACTCATTAACGATCCCATTTTCGTTGTTGTTGATATTGAAACTATCACTAGGCTCCCAGGATTTTCCTTTGATTACTTCCTCACTCCCTTGCATCCAATTAGCTGCCAAATCTAATTCTCAGTGATTCTTACATTCCACCCATCTTTTCCATTCTCACGGCCACCATACTTTACTTGTTTTTCCTAGCCAGGACTATTGGAAGTGTCCAAACTAGTCTTCTCACCTCTGTTCCCCCCGTCCCATCTTATACATAGCTACAGTTCCTAATATCTAATATTAAACAATTGGGGTCAGATGTATTTTATTTTAATTAATTTATTTTAAATATATTTTAGAATACAGACTTTTCTTGTTAATTCTTGGAGTTTTAGAAAGGTAACATGGAGAAAATACTGTATATTATAAAATCCCCCTAATGGAGACTGGGGCAGCATCCTGTAATCAAACACTGTTATTTCTTCAGTGAAATGTATGAATACTCACATTAAGTAATATAAATAATGATATAATTGGTATAAATAAATGGTATAATTGGTATAAATAAATAAATGGTCTCTCATTGTTCATGGTAAACTTTAATACCTAATGTGTTCAGATCAGATTGGCTTTTGTCTCCAAATACATTATTAAAAAACCACATATTTTTGAGTTTTAGAACTTTTGGACTTTGGAATTGTTGATAAGGATTGGTAGACCTGAACTAGATAAATCTTCCTCAAATAACCATATCCTATTTCCTACTGGATTAGTTGCAGACTCTTCACTCTGCTATTTTCAAATGCTTTCTCAATTTGATTACAATCCATTATTTCTAGATTTATCTTCCACTCATCCTCTATATATCCTTTTGCCCTAGCTAAAGTGGATAAGTAACTCTTTTTTTTTTTCTGCATATACTCAGGTTCATCCTTCTCGCTGAAATGTCCTTTCCTCTTGTCCGTTTTTCTGTCAACTATCTGTTGACATTTTTTTCTGTTTCCAGAACTTTTTCCTCTGATCCCCATTCTGGGATCAGGAGTTGTTCTCTGGTCTAAATTCTTGTAGCAAGCTTCAGTTGTCCCATATGTAAAGTGAGAATAATTCCACTTTCTTACCTCTTAGACTTGTCACTGGATTAAATAATGTACAAATGCACCTAGCACAGTGTGAGATACATAAAAGGAACTTAATTGAGGTTAGTTCTTTTCTTTTCCTCTCCTCCTCCCTTCCTTTTTCTTAGTATATACTGTACTTTATGTTATAGTTTTAAAAGTACTTTTATTGTCCCCACTACTAGATAAAAGGTTTTTGAGGATAGAACCTTGCTTATTGGAAGCTCAGTAAATATTCAGTTATGCGAAATGAATACAAATGGTGTTACTGGAGGAATTTCAACTCCCCCTCTGGATTCTGGAAAGACTGGTTTGTGTACATAGGAATATATATTAAAAAACTCAAACAAAACAAAACAAAATGAAAAAAAACTATGATGACAGGACCCATCTTGATGCTAAATAGCATAATTTCTGCTTCATTGGTCCTCTGGATGTCCTGAGCCATTGTAAGGGAGATTGCTCACCCAGACCATGGCAAGTCTCAGAGCCTAGAGGAGCACATTTTTTTTGGGTGCATTAATAGGCCATTGAGCTCTTGGGAGGCTCTTGCCAGAAACCAGTGGGCAGGATGACTAACACAGCTCCTCTGCACTCACGAGTTTGGTGCTCACTTGCATGGAACCTGGATAGTGAGAAAGCACCGACTGTGCTCCCACATTGTTCCCTGGGGCTCACTGGTCTGTTCCTGGGCTCACTCTGGGGGGTCTCTGAACACCACTTTTGCTTTTGCCCACTTGGTCCTTTCAGGTTGGTTCCATTTATCTCTAGGCTCTGCTCTCTCTCTCTCTCTCTCTCTCTCTCACTCAAAACATCTCCTCTAAAGCCCCTTTAACCCCTAGCCGAGAGAATATTATGTCCTCCAGAGAGAGAAAAGCTAGTGGTGGTAGAGATCACTAAGCGTTTACCTAATTTCCATTCTAGCTTGCTTTCTTAGTAGTTTTTTGTTAGTAATTTTCCAAGTAATTTCTTACCTGGGTACATTGCTATCTAGAATAAAAACTATATTTTGCAGCTTTCCTTGAAGCTCGGTATGACCATAAGACTAAATTCTGGGTAAATGGAGGTACCGTATGTGGTTTCCAGAAGGGCTTCTTGAAGGCGTTGACTCACTGGGAGCTGCTGCCTTTTCCTCCCTTCTACCGCCTGGAACGTGGACAGAATGACTGAAACTCCAAAGGCAATCTTGGGTTATGAGGTGAGCTTGAGGGCGAAGGTGGAGCAGAGCATAGGAGCTACCTTCTGAACGTGTTTTATGTGAAAGAATATACCTTTGTGGCTTTAAGCCACGTTTGACGTTTTCTATCATATGTCATCAAATCCCGTCCTGATGGATATGAAGTTTGATACCTAGTATAAATAATAGAAGCTAAAATGTGACTGATTATGAATGATTCGAAATCTATTATTTAAGGCTTAAACTTTTGCTTGGAGCTCTTAGAATTCTAGATTTTCTTAATTCAAAGTAAGCTTTCAAAACATGTTGTCTAAGAATTGAATTATTTTGTTTACCTGTGTCCAGCTTCGACAACCATTCTCTATTGCAGCCTTTGACTCTTTGTAAGGAAATAGCAACTTATCACATTCTTAGTTTATGTTCCAGTGTTTCTAATTAAGTACAAGCTAATTTGGCATGCTTTTATTTTTATTATTATAATCTTTCTGTTTCCCAGAATTATTACTAATAATTATTGGAAATCTGCATGGTGCTAAGATAGCCAGTAGACCTAGAATGACTTTAAGCTTTTTGCTTAGAGTTCGTCTGAAAACACAGATTCCTATGAAAATAACACTCAGGGAAAAAAATGGAGAAATCTGCTGTGAGTTTAATTTATGTGCACTTCATGGCTTTCATTAAGCCCATTGCTGGATTTACATCGTCAGCCCACACAAATGTGAATTCCCAAGAAATCCAGGTAGAAAGAGGATAGAGAGAAGGGCAAAATGTATTTGAGTTCTTTATGGCTAGGGCTTTGTGCTAAGCCCTCAAGTATGAAGTTATTTATATCTATTTATAAATCATCCACGTATATATATCCATAAATTCACTTCACGTACCAGGGAGCATCTCGGTTAACTTTGGATGAATGAGGTTCCTCACAATCCAAAGGTCAGTTCCTTAATTAACAAGACTCTTTTGGAAACATTCTAGAGATGAAAACATTTTAAAGTTGTTGTACACTCATCTGATAAGCAGAGCGGATTGAACACATACACATAAGCTCAGTGTGTCAGTGTTGTCACCGACACCATGACTTCACTCTGCTGTGGTGGAAGGAAGCCCTCTCCTGGTCTGTGGAGGGGAATGAGCCTCAGCTTCCACCTCTACTAAGGGAACCCTGTTGTTTCATGCTCCAGCAAGTGTTTGTTCCTTTCTTTTTGCTCTCTGCTCTGTTTCTCTTCTCTCTCTCTCTTTTTCTTGCTCACTATTTCTGATGCTTTTTTGAAGTCCTGCCATTGAAGAGATTGGCTGCTTATTGATTTCTTTCCTCTCTTCCCTTTTTTTCTCCTTTGTGGTCTCTTCTCTCCCTTTCTTGACACTTCTTCCAAATTTTATGACTTTAGGGTAACGGGGCTTAGCTTTTATAGCCATCATCACCCAGTGAGAGAGCATTTTCTTGCCATCAGTATGCCAACTGATCACAGTGTGTCCTCTTAAACTTTCTCTTTTTCCTTTATGTTATTTCCATTGGTACTCACAATTACAAGCTTTAAACATTGTTTTTAGGTTTATAGTTTGTTCCTGAAGGTCGACAGTGCTTGAGTGCATAAGTCGGGTATCATATATGTAGAAGTAATAGGCCTTAGAACCAGAAAGAACTAAAATGATTTTAATCCAACTGCTTTTTTTTTTTTTTTTAAAGTGTGATACTGAAGTAAGTTACTTACCCAAGGCCATGTATCTGGTAGCAAAACTGGGACTAGGACCTAGGTCTATAAATCTACTTTGAAAGAGAATTGTATTAGCTCTTTATAGTCTTATATATGATCAAGGAGGACTCAGGGAGCCAAGTGAACAATTGTTGTCCAATCGTTACAGTCTCCTAGGAAAACATCTGCTCCATTCTGTCTGGCATGTTAGAGAGGAGAGAGAATTTCCTTTATTCTTGATTCGTAAAATTATACTTAAGTTTACACTTACTCATAGTCAATTTTATATGGCTTCCTCACAAATAAAAGATATTTTCTTATGATTGCATTAATTTATGTGTGAATAGGACATACAGGGCCTGTTGCCTGAAACTTGTTGTATTTCTTGTTTCATACATTGGATGTTTTAAAGACCAAGTGACTCTTTTTGGTTAGAAGTAAGCATTCTGTGTATCATAGAATCTTATATTTATTTTTAAAAATGTAATTGAAGATATTTAGCTGTTAGAGAAATGAGCATACAATAAAAATCTCATTTTGTACTGTGTTTATGTATTTCATTTTATCTAGAAAATTAGAATCTGAGATTTAGAAAGAAACTTAGAGATTTTTAGCCTAATTCTCCACCTGGTACAGTAATTTTTAAAAATTATAACTCTGACAGACATCCACTTCTACTTGAAAAGCTCCAGAGATTTGTACTGCCCTCATGAGGCAGGTGTTATTGTTATTGGACAGCACAAGCAGATTCAAAGTTCTTTCTTGCATTCAGTCAGAATCTGCCTTCCTTTACTTCCAGCTTCTTATCCTAATTCTAGCCTCTGGAGCAACACAGAATTAGTATACTCATCTCTCCGTGACAGCCCTTTGAATATTTGAAAGCTGATATTATGCCTTTCCTTATTCTTCACTTCCCAAGTTGCTTGAATAATTTATCAAAAATTATAGCTTCTCCTATTCACCTGGACATTTGCTTTTTCTAAAAAAATTTATTTATTTTATTTATTTTTGACCGCGTTGGGTCTTCGTTGCTGCGCGCGGGCTTTCTCTAGTTGCAGCGAGTGGGGGCCACTCTTCGTTGCGGTGTGCGGGTTTCTCATTACGGTGGCTTCTCTTGTTGTGAGGCACAGGCTCTAGGTGCATGGGTTTCAGTAGTTGTGGTGTGAGGGCTCAGTAGTTGTGGCTCGCGGGCTCTAGAGCGCAGGCTCAGTAGTTGTGGTGCACGGGCTTAGTTGCTCCGCGGCATGTGGGATCTTCCAAGACCAGGGCTCGAACCCGTCTCCCCTGCATTGGCAGGTGGATTCTTAACCACTGAGCCACGAGGGATGCCCCTGGACATTTGCTTTTCATTACACTCTAATTGGTCAATGTCCCTCTGAAAATGTGGCACCTACAATTGAATTCTATATTACAGATGTGGTTTAACCAGCTAGAAATACAATAGAACTGTCACAGGTAGTGATCTGTGGGTAGTAATTTCTCAGGGAAGCCTCTTTTAAATCCCTTAAAAGAAGGTGGCTTGTATGAAAACACTTGGTAGACTGTAAAGTACTTTATAAATGAAATACTTTGTTATATTCTATTAAAAAACTTTAAAAATATAAAAAATAATGAATGTATGTTTTTTTTCTTGCCAGTAACAATGCTGATTTCAACCTTTAGGTTAGCAAAATTAGTAGAGTGAGCAAACAGGCTGATGTTTTTTCCTTGTGGCAAAAATATAAAAACAGTTTTAATCTCAGCCATTATGTTGGAGTACTGGGCCCTTTCTGAGTTGAACGATTTTTAAATCATCTAGTCATTTTTGGAACATGCTTTTTGTTGACTCATATGATAAATGTAATGACATTTTATCATATAATAAATGTCTGTACATACTTATTTAATGAGGCAATAGCAGAGTCTCCTATTGACAAGACAACTTAATAAGTAAAACCATTTTCACATTCAAAGTAGAGTTTTAAACATGTAATCTGTATTCCTTCCATTTCAAAGTATACTTTTAAACATTTCTGAATTTTATGAATTTTGAGTAGAATGGGAATATGGTTTAATATTGTCACCTAACCATTTATTCTCAATTGCTTATTGAGTATCAATTACATGTTAAGGACTTGAAAAAGACATTGATGAATTGTTTATCCTTCTTTCTTCACTAACTCTAGAAGAGTTTTTGAAAAGAGTAACTTTTTACCTAGTGTGTTTGGCATGAGTTTATACTCTGAACATTCTGACTAAGAATTTAACACACTGCTAGATAGAATAATCTCAAAACTAGCTGTATCAGGTTATAGTTGGTGAATATGAATGTATAATATAAATATGAGGCCCAAATGGGATAATGGTAATGCTGGGAAGCCCAACACACTCCCTGGCACATACTAGATTCTTAATCAGTACTTGCCATATGAATACTGCATATTAAGAGAGTATTACTCCTAATCAGGTAGTGAACCTGGTGTTACAGCTGGAGGTTGAGTCGCATAGACTGACGTGCCATTGTTGAAATGAATGAGACACATTTGGGACTGCACTGAATTTCAAGACCTCGTATCACTTTTTAAGAAACATTTCTTGGTCGAGAGAAATTACTACATTTTCTCGAACTTGACAATGTATTGTGGTGGTTATAGTTTGATTTGCAACATGGGTCAGATACTCTAAAGAACATAAATTATTTAAAACTATTTAAATATTCAGAATAAAAATCAGTTGTTCTGTACTGTCCACACTGGAAAGAAATTTATTAAAGAAAATAACCCAGTAAATCACTTCCAAGGATTAAAGTATTCTGATATTTATTTAGAGAAAAATAAGAAAAAATTAGAATTCTGGAGAATCATTTATTTGTTGACATACTTTTTAACTTTATTTAAGCTTTATTATTGTTTTCTTGTTACAAGTCTCTGGTGACTGGGGCCATGTAAATCAGAGGGAGCCTGCTTTGTAAAATTAGATTTGGAGTCAGATAATTTAAATTTATACTACTAGATCCAGAATTTCTCTTTCTATTGGATTTTCTTTCTTTTAAATAGTTTTAAAAAGTTACTATACAAATAGGTAAACCTTTCTAGAGAAAGACAGTGTTTTCCCTTTTTATTTTGTAAACTTAATCTTCCTAAGCTAGGTATTATTTGGTTAAACATACAATTTATAGTCATTCGCAGACTGAAGAAATATAAATATTCTAATAGCACCTAGTTGTTATTGTTTTTGGCTATACAGACGTGTGGGCTTTTATATCAGTATTAGTTAGTGTTTTCTAAACTTCATAGTATTTTCCTCCAGGAAAGAACTGTCTGTTTTCTGAGAGGGGAAAAAAAAAACCCTGCTTATGAAATGAGGCCATTTTGCATATTAATCAGGAGGTCTTTGAACTCTAAGAATAAAAATCCGTCAGTGCTTTGGGTATGGAACAATTATGCATTCAAGGACTTTAATTTTATGCTAATAATGCAACAAGCTTTACATTTTTCTTTGTTTTGTTTGCATTTCCTAAAGATAATTTAATGCAAATAATCCATCCATATACTGCATAGAGCACGTAGGACGGTTTCCCTATAGTTAAGATTGTATCAGCACTCCCATTATAAATCTCTATTACCCATGGTTTATAATTTAATTGAAAAAAACCCACTGCAGGCAAAACTCAACACTTAGGGTTTCAGGCTAAAAGTAATATTTGTCTTTTAAAAACTGCCTCCTCTATTTAATTTCATAGTTAATGGAAATATAAGAAGGATCATCCTGGAGCTGATTTTGAACAAAGCCAAACAGATCACTGTCTGTCACTAAAATAATTTCTAAGTTAAAGTAGTTGATATGTTAGAATTGGCCTAATACTACAACGTTTAACAAAATGAGAAAAGACAACGGGATCTGTTTATCCTTTCTCTACGCAAAAGTATACATAAGGAGAACAGGAAAATTCTGTAAGACCAGACATTTATAAAATATACATTTGACAGTATTGTGTGAAGTGTTATGCTTTATTTTATTTCAAAGTGCACACCTCACTCCTCTCAGTGGATCTGGGCTCAGGCTGTGGAATCTGCTTTTTGTCAAACTGAGATAGGAAGGGGCAAAGGGTGGGAGAAGCATGCTCTGGATTCTTTATCTACCGTATAAATCTTAAATTTATGCTTCAGTTACCTTGAGGGGATTAAGGGGTTAATTAACAGGCACAGCAGTCTCAACCTGTTTACACAGTAGAACTGAAAAGATCAGTTTTTAGACACATGGTGGTTTTGTCATCATCTTTTGAACCCAAATCCTGTAGAAGAGAAAGGTTAACCTGCCAGGTAATATGCAGTCTCCAATCAAGACGTCACTGTAGCTTTATGAAGCCCAATGAGACAAAGAAAATATGAGTGAGTTAGAACCAAATGTTCTCTATTTCTCTCAAACCATCAACCTTTTCCTATTTAATTCCTACCGGTAATGCTGCTCATGAAATATATGCTATGCTTTCTTAACCCTAAGCAGTCCTCAGAAGCTTAAAAATGATCTGGCTCTATGTATGAAATGTACTGTGTTTCTAAATCAGTAGTCTTTGAGATCCTAGGGACAATTATTTAGGACAATAATACAAACTCACATTTCTTACAGCACTTAGTAGTGTACAGAGGGCTTTAAGAGACATTAATACACACAACCACTCAACAGTAAAGAAAGTGGAGGCTAAGAGATTAAGTAATTTGCTTAAGATCATGCAGCTAACAAGTGGTGGTCAGCCCTCTCATTGTCTTCTGTCTAGTCCTCCTTCTCTGGTGGCTCAGTGGCTCCTTAGTTCTTTTAGGGGAACTCAGATTTTTAACCTTGAGAAATAGAGTCTAGTGATACCATGATGAGAATGCCTTGTACTTACTTGACATCTATTGTCAGAAACTGTAAGGGAATTCATAAAATTTGTAAGCCTAAGTCTTTAAATACTCCATATTAGCTTAGATTCATAAGTAAAGACCTTAGAGCCTGGGTAAGAGTCATATATATCTAAGCTACACAGTAGATCAGTGAAGAAGTAAAAGAAAGTCATGGATTTACTATTCCATCTCTCTGATTAAAAATTATTCTCAATGGTGATGTTTTGATTATATCAGAAACATCGCTTATGTATAAAGGTTATGAGAAAAGATTGTGTGAACACATGTGGTTGTACAGCCTTAAGAGATTTTTGAGAATATAGTAGATAATTATTTTCCAAGGATGGTGTAAATGTAGCACTGGTATAATGAAGCAGGGAATATATTAGAAAACCCCCTAGGATCGCTTTGAATCTGGAAGTCCATATTTTTTATGTATAGTGAAAAGCAGACTATCTTCTGATATTTACAAACCGATTCAAAGTTTTTTAGTTTTGATTATAAGAATTTTAATAGATCACTTCTTACCCCCACCCCTTTTATTTTTGTTGCTTTTGTGTGGTGTAAATTTATAATAGTGCAGGGTTTACGTCTAAATTTTTTATTATAAAAAGTTTCCTACCCCACTAGGTGTTGTGAATAATATGTGATATTTAGTTCAGGCATTGATCTTGACAGCGTGCTGTCAGTGGATGGTCACTCCATGTGGGAACCGATAACCTTGTTTCCTTCCCCTACTCTGTCCTGAGCAGATGTCATCATTTGGTGCAGTTTTTATCTCCCATCCAAGTACTAACAGGCCCCGACCTTGCTTAGTTTTTTTTTTAAATTTTAATTAATTAATTAATTAACTAATTAATTAATTAATTTATGGCTGCATTGGGTCTTTGTTCCTTATTTATTTATTGCTGCATTGGGTCTTTGTTCCTGCATACGGGCTTCCTCTACTTGCAGCGAGCGGGGGCTACTCTTCATTGCGGTGTACAGGCTTCTCATTGTGGTGGCTTCTCTTGTTGTGGAGCATGAGCTCTAGGCATGCGGGCTTCGGTAGTTGCAGCACGCGGGCTCAGTAGTTGTGTCGCATGCGCTTAGTTGCTCCTTGGTGTGTGGGATCTTCCCGGACCAGGGATCGAACCCGTGTCCCCTGCATTGGCAGGCAGATTCTTAACCACTGCGCCACCAGGGAGGCCCCCCTTGCTTAGCTTTTGAGAACTGGCGCATTTAGGGTGGTATGGCTGCAGACACTTTTTTGCCTCCTTTATCTCTCTGCATTCCCCCCAAGATGAATTGCTCATGCTCTTCTGTTTTCTTGCGCTGAAATTCTCTTGTTTGGGCCACCAGAGATTCCTAATGACAGCATCCAACAGATAATTTTTAGGCACTATCAAGGAGAGGCAGTGAGATGTACTTGAAAGACAGTGGATTTTGGATTTCGACCAGGGTTGGCACGCTTTTTCTATAAAGGACCAGATAGTAAATATTTTAGGCTTTGTGGGCCACGTGATCTCTGTCCCAGCTACTTCCTTCTGCCACTGCAGCACTAGAGCAGCCATAGAGAGATGAAAACAAATGGGTATGACTGTGTTCCATCAAAACATTACTTACGGACACTGAAATTTGAAGTTCATTTAATTTTCATATGTCACAAAGTATTTATTTCATTTGTTTCAACAGTTAAAAAGTGGAAAAACCATTCTCAGTTCATGGGCCATAGAAAAACAGGTGGCAGGTGGGATTTGGCCCACAGGTTGTAGTTTGCAGACCCCTTTAGACAATCCTGAGTTTACACAGCAGCTCTGTTAATTACTGATCTGTGTCCTTGGTGTATGGTCAGGCCACTCAAGATGAGAGTCCTCTTGCTTTCTGTACGTCCCCTACCTGACCAGTGCCTGCTGCGCCTACACCCTATGCACCTGACTGACCTTCCTGAGTACTTGCCCCAGGCCCCAGCGAGTGATTGTTCTTATCAAAGTTGGGGTGAGGGGCGTGCCCCTCTGCTGGTTTCCCTGGTAACTGATGAGCCAACCTGACATCAATTCCCCCTATAACTGGTAACCTCCCCTTCCCTGAAGACTGCCACCATATCCTGACAACAGTCTGCAGCACACAATGGGGTGTCACTCCAGGACCTTGCTTCAGACGTGTAAGCTCCCCCATCCTTTAAACCACTGATGTCTCTGTCGCTGACTCCCCATTCTTTCTTCCATCTTGAAGCTGGGCAAGTACAAGCCTTGTAGGCCTGTGGGGTGCAGCCCAACACTTGGGTAAGTTACTTCTTTGAGTTTCAGTTTGGTCACTAAAATGGGAATTGTACCTACTTCACGGAGTGATTGTGAGAATTAAACTTAATAATGTAAAACACACAATGTGGTAACTGTTAATGACAGTTACATTGTAAATGGTAGATATAAAACTTAGGCAAATTTTAAATAATTAATGATTAACTTGCCTCTTGGCTTTTCCTTAATTATATTGTTGAACTCTCTTCTCAAAATGGAAATAGCTTTCTTATTCGTAAATAAAAGTACTACATGTTCTTTTAAAAAATAAAATAATATGGAAATACAAAGATAAAGAGAATGATAAAGTAATAAGAATAAAATTAACCCACAATGTTAATCCCACAACAAACCTATGATATAGGTACCATCACCTCCTTCATTTTATCCATACATATGAGGAAACTGAGGTTCAGAGATGTTAAGTAATTTGTCCAAGGTTACTATGTATGTAGTGTTTATTTACCTTTTTATTGTCCAGAAGAATATTTCTCTTTGGGGAGATCGTGTTTCCTCTATCTGATACCTGTAGTTGTGGTGAGGGCCAAACAGAATGCTTCTGTCCTTTGGCCGCAAAGCGGACATTTGTGCCAGACAGGGCCAGTCGTCACGCCCTGTTGCCCTGGCTTGCCGTATGATTCATTCTTTTTTTTTTTAAAATTAATTTATTTAATTTATTTATTCTTGGCTGCATTGGGTCTTTGTTGCTGCGCGCAGGCTTTCTCTAGTTGCGGAGAGTGGGGGCTACTCTTCGTTGCGGTGCACGGGCTTCTCATTGCAGTGGCTTCCCTCGTTGTGGAGCATGGGCTCTAGGCGTGCGGGCTTCAGTAGTTGCGGAATGTGGGCTCAGTAGTTGTGGCTCATGGGCTCTAGAGCGCAGGCTCAGTAGTTGTGGCGCACAGGCTTAGCTGCTCCGTGGCATGTGGGATCTTCCCGGACCAGGGCTCAAACCCGTGTCCCCTGCATTGGCAGGCGGGTTCTCAACCACTGCGCCACCAGGGAAGCCCTGATGATTCATTCTTGGTTGGCCATGTGATCCAGGCTTGTCTGACCAGTGCCATTTCCTGAGACAATTTCAATTGAAGCACGAGGAAGCTCTTTTCTCTCTGGCCATGAAGCTTGGAGAATATATTTTTAGTATTGCCAGTGGCCATGGATTGAACTTGTGGGAACAGAGGGCCTGAGAGAATGAAACCAACTATAAGGAGCAGAGCTGGTAGACTCTGGGAGGGGACAGTCAGTAGGTGGCGGGAAGAGAAAGAAAACCTGATGACGTTCCATTCTCTGGATCCAGGTGTTTCTGAAGGCTTTCTCATGGTTTGGTGGTGTGAGTCTTTACCAAAACTTTTTTCTCAGGTCAGTTTGATTTTCTCTCTGTTTTTTGCAGTCAAAAGAACACTGACTGAGCAAGTCAATGGGATACAAACCCAGACCTGGCTGACCCTGGAGCCCTGAGCTTTCTTCCCAATCCTCCTCATAGAGAAACACAGCTAATAGTTTGAATTTTTCTTACCAACTTCTTCTCTTTTTTAAACGACTAAACCAATATTATAGTATATGTGAATATTTATATATATATTTATTTTTTTAATTGAAGTGTGGTGAATGTACAATATTATATGTTACAGGTGTACAATATAGTGAATCACAATTTTTAAAGGTTTTACCTCATTTTTAGGTATTATAAAATATTGGCTATATTCCCTGTGTTGTACAATATATCCATGTAGCTTATTTTATACGTAACAGTTTGTACCTCTTAATCCCCTACCCCTATCTTGCTCCCCCTCACCCCCCACTGGTAACCACTAGTTTTGTTCTCTCTGTCTGTGAGTCTGTTTCTTTTTTGTTATATTCACTAGTTTGTTGTATTTTTTAGATTCCACATATAAGTGATACTGTACAGTGTTTGCCTTTCTCTGTCTGACTTATTTCACTTAGCATAATACCCTTCAAGTCCATCCATGTTGTTGCAAATGGCAAAATTTCATTCTTTGTAATAGCTGAGTAATATTCCATTGTATATATATACCACATATTCGTTATCCATTCATCTGTTGGATAAACACTTAGGTTGCTTCCCTATCTTGGCAATTGTAAATAAAGCTACTATGAACATTGGGGTGCATTAGTGTTTTTGTTTTTTTCGGATATATCCCCAGGAGTAGAATTGCTGGGTCATGTGGTGGTTCCATTTTTAGTTTTTTGAGAAACCTCCATACTGGTTTTCCACAGTGGCTGCACCAATTTACATTCCCACCAAGAGTACGAGGATTCCCTTTTCTCCACATCCTCACCAAAATTTGTTATTTGTGTTCTTTTTGATGATAGCTATTCTGAGAGGTGTAAGGTGATATCTCATTGTGGTTTTGATTTGTATTTCCCTGGTGATTAGCAATGTTGAGTCTTTTTATGTGCCTGTTGGTCATCTGCATGTCCTCTTGGGACAAATGTCTATTTAGGTCTTCTGCCCATTTTTTAATCAGGTTTTTTTTTTTCTTTGATGTTAAGTTGTACGAGCTGTTTATGTATTTTGGATATTAACCCCTTATCGGTCATATTATTTGCAAATATTTTCTCCCATTCAGTAGGTTGTCTGTTGGTTTTGTCGATGTTTTCTTTTGCTGTGCAAAAGCTTTTAAGTTTAATTAGGTCCAATTTGTTTATTTTTGCTTTTATTTCCTTTGCTTTGGGAGACAGATCCAAAAAAAATATTGCTATGATTTATGTCAAAGAGTGTTCTATGTTTTCCTCTGGCAGTTTTATGGTTTCCAGTCTTACATTTAGGTCTTTAATCCACTACGAATTTATTTTTGTATATGGTGTTAGAGAATGTTCTAATTTCATTCTTTTACATATAGCTGTCCAGTTTTCCCAGCACCACTTATTGAAGAGACTGTCTTTTCTTCATTGTAGATTCTTGCTTCCTTTGTTGTATGTGTGAGTATTTAAATGTGTGATATGTGCTGTCAAATTATCATCCAGTTTGGCTTCACTAATTTATATTTCTCTGAACACTTGTATGCTAGATATCTTCTGTTGCCCCTTCGAGTGCACAGTCTACCTTTCTCTCCCTTGTTGTGTGCTCTGGGAGGCTGACCTGGGAGTACGGGTCCCTTGGCTTCTGGCTTTTGGTAGGGCTGGGTCGACTGATGGAAGTGTTGCAGGGTGGGGCCCTGGCAGGAGGTGAGAGGGAAGGAGAATTCAGCTGAGGTACTGCTTCTCCTGGTCCTCCCTGTGGGGTTGCTGAGGGATGGCTGCCTCCCTAGACCCAAGGTCAGAGTTCTGGTAGGTGAGCCTCTCTGCTCAGCTTTGTTGCTCCAGCCTTGGGGACTGCCTTATCCCTTTTGGGTTCCCTCCACCCTGCCCACACCCTTATGAATAATCCTTTTATTAAATGCTCTTCAAATTTCCTAATTTGAGCGTGCTGTTTATTTCCTGTGTGGATTCTGGGTAATACTACTTGTATAAGAGTGGCTCTTCCTTCCACATTTCATGTCAAGATAGGGTATTACCCATGTTTTTAATCATTTCAGTCCTCATAAGGGGAAAATGGTATCTTGTTTTAATTTATATATTTTTGATTATTATTGAGTTTGAACATCTGTTCACATGTTAATTGGCTATTTGCATATTTCTCTTAATTGCTTGTTAACATTCTTTGCCCATTTTTCTTTTGGGTGATCTCCCCCCTCCCTTTTAAATTCTTATTTTGAGTGGAATATTTTTTCTATTATATTTTCCAACTGATTGTTGTTAGTATAAGTGAAAATTATTGCTTTCGTATTTTGCCATTCCTCTGAACTCTTTTGTTTTAACAGATTTTAGCTGATTCTCTTGGATTTTCCAATATCATTTGCAAAGAATGATAATGCCATATCTTCCTTTCTGATTTTTGCCTCATTTCTTTACCCTGTTTTACTACATTGGCTAGGTCCTCCAAATCACTGTTGAACAATAGCGGCAGTGGTGCGAATCTTTGTCTGATTCCTGACTCTAACCCAGAGTGTGTTTCACAGAACTCTAACACTGACGGATACCCCTTGAGGAAAGTTCAGACTCATGCGGGAAGCATTGTACGCTCTTAGAGAGTCCCAGTGCATGTGAGTGTGTTAAGGGCTCTGCGTCTTTTTGTTTTTGGTTCTCGCTTAATATAGCTCTGGTACTGAATGTTATGCAGTTCATTATCAGCTCAATAATTTGCACAGGTCCTGGAGAGCCAAAACACAAACAAAAAATTTTGTAACAATATAGTTAAACCGCTGTGGTTTTATGTAAAAATTCTGAATTATTCTAAGGCTCAATGCTTATTAGTCTAGATACGTAAGCCACTGTATTTTGTATTTAAGGGATCATATGACTCGTCCTCCACTTTGGCATGTTTTGCTCTCAAAAGAAACAATTGAGATTTAAAAAACTAACTTAAATGGAAGGACGGATATCAGGAAATCATACTGTTCTCTCTCCCTCTCTTTCTTCTCTGGGTATGTGTTTTATACACACATACACATATACACAAACAACCAAACAAATAAAAAATTCCAAGAACCAACAGACCTCAAGTTACTATTTTCTTACAATGTCCATGCTTCTTTATTGGCCCCCTACCCCTTCTCTCCAATACTTTTTCATTGTTCCTTACTCCCTCCTTTCCTTTCTTCCAATGCATGTTTAGTTATCTCCAGAAAAATCTTTCTCCATCATTGCTCTTTTTCCATTCTGATTATTAATTAAAAATTACTCTTACTGTTGTTGATGAAAATCAAGTTAATATTAAAGAACACCTGCAACAAGAGAAGGGAAAGGCACTCGTTATTAAACTTATCTTAACTGCCCAAGTAATACGTGTTGTTATGTGTTCACATGAAATTAAGCCCTGAGACAGAATTGATGACGACAACCTCCAAAGACCTTGAAAAAGCTCAGAAGTCGCCTTCAGAATTCTGATAAATGTCTCATCTACATTTGCTTTCTCTTCGAATTAAATCTGTTATTATCAGAGCATTTAAGAATAATAAACTATCTTTTATTCAATTTAACTTTCCATTTTCTTTAATTACTAGTATTGAAACAGTTTTGCTTCCTGCTATATTTCATTGTAAGTCTTTCAGCTATGCTATAAGGCTAAATTAAGCTTTTATAGATTTTTTTAGGATAAACCTAATCCCTATTTATTGCTTCTAGAGTAATATTCATCCTTAGTTTTAAAAAAACTGACATGTAAATAAAGCCTTAGAAAATAACTCACTTATAAATTGGCAATTCCTGTGTGGTGAATTAAAAAAAAAAAAAGAAACAAAACCAAAAGATGGACTCTCCTATTTTTACAGAATTTCTTTTGTTAGTTCAGTAAGGTCAAATTTTGGGAGTGTGAATCTAAATCACATTTCCAGGTTAATACAGAATTAGAGAAATTCAGTGGTACTTCAACTTAATTGCTCTCCCATCATTTTAGTCATACGTTTATTTTTCATTTTTAATAAAATTTCTTTAATTTATGAAGTTGGAATTCCAGTGTTTAAGAGAATAGATCCATGATTTTATGCTAATGGAATGGCATACTGGTTTTTGTTTTTTTGTTTTTTGTTTTTTGTTTTGACAGGGTAGGGGGTGGTGTCTGGCAAAATGCCTTTTCCGTTAAATAGATCTATAAGGAAAAAAAGTCATTATTGCTAATGAATTCAGGGATTTTACTTACTGGAAGTAGTCAAGTAGTCTGGTACAAAAATGCACATTGCATTATGAACCATAACATTGCAAGGTTTGTAATATAAGAGCTGCTAAATATATTTTGAACATCACAAAGGCTGTGTTTCTTGCCTGGAGCTTGCTCTTTGTTATACTCTGCATCTCATATTCTTATCTTTTTCATGAGGAGTAGTGAATCTCAATAAAATCTATGGATTGTGTTATGTTTAAAGGCTACTCACTGAGCCAATATTTTCACAGATAAGATCAATAATATATGTGTAAACCTTTGAAATTTAGATTGGAGAGGAAGCCGCCTAATAAAACTCTGCTACTGAATTTTATACAATATCTTACCAGCCTTTTAATTTTATATTCAGGTCCCAAAGGACCAAAAGACAAACTGAACACATCTGCAATTATCTGGATTAAACCATGATGGTTTTATGCAAAAACTCTGAATGCATTTAAGGTTTATGTATTGTGAAGGCATTGTGTAATGGTTATTCATTTCATTTCTTTGTTAAGAACCCTTGCCTAATGTTAAAATTTTGAATTACAAGTTTTACGTTTATACCTATTTAGTTGGACCATTAGTTCAAGATGCAGACTAAGGAAGCACTACAGTTGTAAAGTATGCTTCATCCAAAGATTTTTTTTTTTTTTATAGAGTTGGTTATCTAATGCTATATTTGTAAGGCCATCAGTTATCAAACCATCTAAGTGCTAAATTCCTTTTGAAGATTTCAAGAGGTATTTTAATTAAGTTTTCAAAATTGCTTTTGGATCATCTTCACAATTCTTTAGTGCTTTATTTCCATTAACAAAATAGTAATTAAAATTAAATTTTAAAGGAAATAACCACAGTAGGTCATACTTCTATTAACTTGAGGTAGATAATGAACCTGTCCTATATAAAGACTGAGCGAAATCTGCTGAGAGGCTGGGGATAGTGTATTTTAATTAAGGAAATCCTTATTTGCATCTAACAAACAGCATTGCTACTTAGAAATTTAAGATCTTAGTGATGCATATTAGTACATTACCTCAACAAATCTAATAGAGATTTAATACTTGTGTTTTAAGGAGCAATTTGTTATAAATTAAGAGCATTTGCATAGTAAATTTCAAGGATGTTATTCTTTGCAGAGTTTTCTATAATTAAGGAACACATCAAACATTAAAATTGTATAATTTTTGTAGTACTAGGAAAGCTTGCTTTATTATTAAACTGAGCCTCATTTTCAGCTGCACATAACCCTATGGAAAAGTCCATCTTTAATAAAGACATAATGAATGTACTGTCACTAAGATTTTTTTTTCCTCTTAAATCTTGAGCAAGGCTTATGTGTTTAAAGAAGGTTTTAGCATGCAAAATGCAACTCCGAAGTCATCTATTCACTTGGATGGAGAGTATTTAATCATTTAAAAAGTAGACCAAAGAGCTAACCCCAGCCACACTGCTAAATACTTATAAGCTGCCTCATATATAAATTAAGTGTTCTCTAACTGGGGCTGTGGGTAGAGTCTTTCTTTAGTCAGTTAAGTGTTTATAGTATTAATATCTACTTTAGTTATTTAGAGTAAAGAAATTAAAAAGTTCATTTTAATGAAGAATGACAACTTAATTCTCAAGTTTCTTTTTATTTTGATGGTACTACAAGATAATTTTAGCATTTGCATTTTATTGATCCAGAGAGAGTATTTTTATGAAATATAGCTTAGGATAAGGCTCAACAAACCCAGTTCACCTGTGGTCATATGGATTTTTGACTTGTGGTCAGAGTGTCACTTAGACATTTTCACCTGTGGGTGACTTAGGATATGAAGAGCTGGGCTCCTCAGAAAAGAATGAATGTATACTTTATTCAGTTTACGTTAGATTGCCGTGTATCCTTATTATCTTCTTCCATAAACTAAGTCCCCTTGCTTTTTCCAACCAAGAGGAAAGAACCAAGAGAGTGATCGCCAGCAGTATCTACAGAGTTCATGGGTTCCTCTAGCTTGTAGTAATTTTAAAGTTTCCCCTTGGCAGGGAATGCAAGTGTTTATTCAACATTCATTCAATGAATATCATGTTTCAAAGGACTAATTCAGGTTATGTGGGTGTGGGCACTGAACGACTCATGATTTTTAATTCAGCATTGCATCAGTTCTAATAAAAACTATAAAATACTTGGGTACTTAGTTTTATCATATTGGAGCCCGTACGGAAGGTGGCGTTTCAAGCTATTCTCAAAATTTAGATATTTCTATGCTATCAATATTTTTTATTATTATTATATAATCGGCTAAAAGAGTCAAATAGTTATAATGTGTTAAAACGAGTTGTATCTAAGAAATAATAGCAATGAAAGAGGATGTTTGAATTCTTCTTTTATTAGAAGGGCAGATTAAAGCTATAGAAATAGCAGACATCTGTTGTGGGTTCAAATCTCAAAATTGTAATTACTACCTGGGTGATCTGGGTTGCAAGGTTAAGTATGAGGTCCCTATTTCCTCAATGTTAAAAGAATAGATTAATTTGAAAGCTTTAGTGATTTATAGACAAAATTTATGACAACTATTCCCTCTTATTCTGTTTTCACTACCACTTGCTCATCTGTGTGGGATGGAGCACAGAGTTATACCACAGGGACTTAGGGAGGACTTGCCACATTGTCCATTATGTCAAAGAATTTACAGCCTAATGTCTTGGATGAGAACTACTTTCAGGCTGTTTTGTTGTTTAGGTTGCAATGTATTAGATGCTCAATAAAACCTGGTGTTTGAAAGCTGGTCAACTAACTTGCTGAACTGTGGATATGCAATGTCCAAATGTCCATTGCATTATGGCCAAAAGAACTAAAAATAACAGCCAACTTTATTCAGCACTTTATGTGTGCCAGGCACCAAGCCCTTCACATGTATTAACTCATTTAATTATCACTATAACCTCACAATATTGGCATTATTACCACTTCCATTTTATTTAGAAGAAAACCAAGGCATAAAGAAGGTAAGAAAATTGCCCGTGCAAGGAGGGTATAGAACAGGGAAGCTAATCTAAGCCATTGATGCCATGGCCTACACTGTTAACTTCTTTGCTATTCTGCCACTTATATTTTGTGGCCTGTCTAAGGAGAATTGGTACAAGGATATGTATGGGACTCAGATCTTTTCTTCAATGATTAATTTTTAGGTTTGAGGCAGTGCTAGTGGAGGGCACACAAGGGAAAGGGTCTGAGAGAAGAGCAGCAGCACAGAGCATAGTCCTGTCCCAGGGGCTTTGGAGTCAGACATGATTTTTCGCGTTGGCTCAGCGACTCCCTGGCGTGACCTCAGGTGAGCTGCTGAAGCGCTTTGAATTTCCTGCTCAGTAAAGTGGTGATGCTAATGTCTACATGATGGGATTGTTGTTTCATGCCACCCACAAAACAGATGCCTGTTCCAGAGCACAGGCTTTCTACACTGTAGTTATTATTACAATTTTCCCACTTATTTCACCTTAGAGAAGTATGGTATCTCAGCAGAACTCTTCTGCCCAAAGTGCTTCCACTCAGAAGTTAAGCTCTGTTCCATTTTTGTTAATCTTGGTGGCCTACAGTGTCCCTAGTTTCTATGATATGGGTTTTACAATTGTGTTTTCAAATAAATATCGCTTTCTCTGCAGGTGTATCCATTTTCCCATGTGCGAGAGTAATAAGCATCTGCATGACATTGGAGGCTCACTGCAAAAATAAAAAATATTTTTATAAGGCACTTATTTGTAGTTAATCTCTATGATAACACTTTACGGGAATTAGTGGTGGTTAAATTGATTCTGGAAAAACAGTCCTAACATAATATGTTTTCATTTGGAAAGAGGAGAGGGAGTTTCATTTTTTCATTTCAGCAAATACTTACGGAGTACTTACTATGTGCCAGGTACTGTACCTGGGTAGAGGGAATAGATTTCATTTTAAGTGATCACTGAGTGATTGATGGAGGCCGTTTGTAATGCTGTGTTAAGATGAATTGTGATCTTGAGCTGGCAGAAAAGATTGCCAGGGATTGAGAGAGGGATGACAAAATTGGACCGTGTACTTGCTGCTTAGGACGTAACTAACTACAACAACACAAGCAAAATCCACACTTGAGTCGCTGCGTTAGACACTCTCTGTATTTATAAAGTGTTTTGAATATGTTGACTCTTTTGGACTTTATTATATATGCATATAATAATGTATTATACATATATGATCATTTGGTATATTTTGTCTCACCCATAACATCATTCTATACCATCTTGGTATAACTTCAAAGAGAAGTTATTAACTATCTTCAGATATACAACAAAGACGTAGTCCCTTCCCTTTAGGAATTTACAGTTTAAAATAGACACTACTAAGACCAAAACACCCTATAAATATCAAACGGGTACCTACATTGAATAAAACATTTTGTATTTCCAGAAATGTTACTTACCTACCTTAATCAGCATGTGTGCTAGTAATTTTTGCTTCTGTTTCTGCAAAAACAGAAAGAACTAATGGTTCAGTCCTAATGGGGAACAAGAAAAGATGTCACAAAATCATACAGTTCTGTAAATGAATTTTCCCCATCCTTCTTATTATTGTTATGCTCTTATCTATGTTTGCTGCTCTAAAATATTAACCTTTAAAAAAATTCATTGCACAGTTGGTTGCAGCACTGTGATCTGCCAAATTAGAGCATTCTGAATGTTTATGTCTTTGGGAATCCCCAGCAGGTCTGCCTAAATTCCCTGAAGAGAGAGAAAAATTCAAATCATTGTTTCCCCCTTCCTGCTTTTGTTCACAGAGAGAACGGACCTGCTCATGAAAAGCAAGAGCACAGAGGTGAGGGATCAGGAAATTGTAGGACAAGGCAGCTGAGTTCTGCTTTGCGGAGCATCATCAGGAGAAGGGAGCCCTACTGTCAGTCACCATGAGGTGTCTCGGTGTCTGAGGCGGATTTGTGTGAACTGTCAGTTGAAAGCATTGACAGTGTTCCATTAGTAATGAATTATGGGAGTAATTTCATTAATTTCTTTACCTCAGTCAGTAGATGTTAGTGTAAGCTGCTCAACCAAACATCAAAAGAACCATTGCATTTTAACCTTTTAGTCTTTTACCCTGTAACCAGGAACAGCAAAGAAATAAATTAGCGTAACATTCCTTTAAAAAAAAAAAAGAAGATAAGCAGTGGACATAATTTTTCCTGTTTTTAATTTAATAACAGGTTTATGGTTTTATGCAAAACCATTCACATTACATTTGACCCTCTGGGAGCTGCCTTTTTTTTTCTGTGGGTATAATTTTGATCTTTAATAATCTGTTGTTAAATCCAGTCTGAGTTTGATTAATGAATTGTGATGAGCCAGTGCATTAATTTGCAGGTTTGGTCTAATGCCCTAAAAGGCTGCTTTGTTGTGGATGTTATTAATGCTAAACTCTTCAGGAGGAGCCATGGGATGGCAGTGTGCTCCAAATAATGGACGAGCTACTTCTTTGGGAAATCCCAATGATGGAGCTGTAGCTCTAGAAGTGACTGTGGAGCCATGTGATTGAAAGAAGAAATCCTGATTTAGCTTTATGTTCCAGAACAGGGGGCTGCAGTCTGCAAGGCGTTTCTGGATGGGATTCAGGGGAGTCTGTGAATTTAGATAGTAAAAAAATTCTGTACTTTCATTAACCTCTACTGAGATTTAACATTCTGTTCAATTATGAACATAGGCAACAGACCACAGTATTATTAATAGTAGCTGTGACTTTGTCATCAATAGAAACCACAGGTATTTTCATAACACGTTATAAGGTTGTAAGTACCTCAACACGTCATTTATGCTCCTCACTGCTTCAGAGTTAACCAGTCATTATTACGACAGCCACTCCATCTGGTTATTTACTGTGTTAGTAAAGAAGCACACATATATTACTATATCGCAAATTTTAAAATTGATAACTGTATTTTAATATAGTTGGTTTCATTTATAATCTTATTTTACACATGATTCTGAGAAGAGGTCTATGGCCACCAGACGGTTAAGAAAACCCCCCTTTTTGAGTGACTGTGTCTGTGCTGCCATCTTTCCCCCTGGTAAGTCGATCCTTCTCCTATTCCTCAGACTCTGTTGTCAGGAATAGGTCTAAGGTTCAAACATGTTACCCACATGGCCAGATGCTAGCAGTGACTGAGGTGTGCTAACATTATCAACTTCTCAGTTACTCCCCTGCTTTTCTACCCTAGACTCCTGGAAGCTGTGAACTGTTTGTCTTATTCACTGATAATGTCCCAAGCACATATGGTACTGTTTGACACACAGTAGGCACTTAGTAACTGTCTAATGAACGAATGATAGTTCAAAAGGAGATAATTTTTTGCCCCATTTGAATGAATCTGGGTTTTAAAATCTTTTTTTTTTACATGAAATAAAATCTGGTATCCACATTCTAAAGAGTTTATTGCATTATAAAAGGTATTTACAAGGCATTAGGAATGTTTATAGGAACTGATATTGACCAGTTTATTGTCCAGTAGCTCAGCTTATCAGGGAACTGTACACTCTTGTAGCTGATTTTTAAAAGGATTGTTATAATTAAACAAAGAGAACTGTTAATCTCCAAAGGCGAATATAGCTGCAGAGAGACAGGAAAATTAGATTATAGAAATAGATTAACATGTGTGTTGGGAGTATGTAGAAGTGTATGGATAGGTTTTATGTGTGTCTCTGTGTGTAAACAGACCCAGCCCAGGTGAGAGAGTCTTTAGAGCTGTAAGTTGCCTTGGAGATTATTTTTCAATTTAATTTAACAAGTATTGAAACTGAAGTGCAAAGAGGTTAAATGATCAGTGACCTCCTAATTGCTAAATCCAATAAAGCCTGCCTGGACCTTATCTTACTCGGCCACTCTATTGCATTTTGTGTAGCTCACCTTTTCCTTTTACTCGAAGCCTGTGCGTATGCTGTTTCCACCACCCAGGATGCTTTCCTTTTTGCTCCTTTCTATCCCTGCCCCCTACTCTTTCGTATTCCAGAAGAACACATCTTTTAAACCTTCCTGGTCTCCATCTCTCAAGTAGAGCTTCGTTCTAGTTCAGTGCTTATCCTTAAAAAAAAAAAAAAAATTCCAACCTTCCTAAGTAGCCTTTTTAGACACTTTAAAAACTCTCCTGGCTCTTCCCCGTGCCCACTCCCCATCCTCTGGTGTACTTTTAGTACCGTAGATAGACTACACATCTGTTTATGTATTGCAGCCTTTGGAGGGCAACAAACCATTATAATATGTAAGATATTTTCACCCCAAGAACCAATTTCACCTCCCTGGGGGTGAGATCAGCCCTGTAGAGAACGCACGCTCTCGTAGAACTTGAATGTCACCAGACTCTCCCTGTCTTCTGTGCGTTCAAACAAAGTTACACATGCCGCCAGCCTCCCGTTCTGCGAACAGAAATTCCGGTCTTTTCTATGCAGTTTCTTCCCTCCTCAAACTCCTCAGGAGTGTTTACCTGTTTTTATGAAATCAGTCTTTGTCCCGTCTTCCTGTTTCTGCCTGCAGGCGAACTGGGAACACACACACTACCTTCAAGGATGAACTGTAGAGGAACTGGCCTCCATTTTGCCCTTGGTCTTGATGGTCAAGCCTGACCAAGTGCTATTGGTGGGCAGTGAATCTCAGAACCCTCTGCTGTTGCCGCCACCCCAGCTGTCTGGTGGGTGGGGAAGATGGTGGCCATCGCTGCTCTTGCTGCTGGCTGCGGGTGCCTGTGTTTGCTGGCCTTGGCTGGGATCTCTGGTAGAGTTATTGCTCAGCCAAGTGTGTTTTTTGGTGACATAACTCTTTCAATTCCCATCTTACACAGATATGTTCTCTAGGGTACAGCTAAGATACCAGGTGAATTTGCAACTTCCTGGGTAGTCCATGGTCCCTCTGGCCTCCAAGCTTGGCTCGTGCCGTTCCATCTTCCTGAAATGCTCTTCTCCTTTTCAAGTAGATAACTTGACTCTTGGTTACAATATTACAATATCACTTCTTTCGGGAAGCTTCTCGAATTCCCCTTCAGAGTCTATGTGTGATACCCCCCCTGCACACTCCCATGGTGTCCTGGATTCCTAGAGTCATTGTATGCAGACTCTTTATTTGTCTATATATCCCATTATACTCTAAGCTCCTTACAGGTAGAAAACATAGGGTCTAGCCTAGCACAGTTCCAGTCATCTAGAAGGCACTCCATAAATGCTTATGGAACAGATAAATTTATTCTAGATACCTGCGATATAGCGGTGAACAAAATAAACAAGTCTTTGCCCTCTTGGAGGTTACATTCCAGTGGGTGAACATAGATAATAAACAAGTAAATATGTAAAATGTATAGTATGTCAATGTTGATAAGAGCTATGGAGGAAAATTAAGCAGAAAAGGGGATATAACTTGCCTAACGCGGAAGTGATTTTTTTTTCCTCTTTGAACTTGCTGTATGTTCAGTCTCTCTTATCCTAGCAGATGGCAACTCCATTCTTCTAGTTGTTTGGATCAAAACCCTGGAAGTCATCCTTCCTCTTTCTCTTACACTCCTCATTCAATCTGTTATTGTCTCCTCCTGCTAGAATGTAAGTCCCATGAAGGCAGGAATCATTGCCTATTTTGTTTACTAATTTGTCCTCGGCACTAGACCAGTACCTGCTCATACTGATACTGGATACATGTTTGGTGAATTGAACTGAAGAGGAATTGGAAGTTGTTGGTGGAGGGAATTGCAATGATAATGGTCAGGGACAAAGGTGATTTTTATGCAGAGACCTCAGTGAATGAGCTGTGTGAATCTAGGGGGAGAAACATCCAGGCAGAGGACACAGCGAGTGCAAATGCCATGGGGCAGGAATGTCCCTGGTGTGTTCTGTGAAGAGTAAAGAGGCAGTTAAGACTGGAGTAGAGTGAATCAGGGGTAGGGTGGGGGTGGGTAGAAGGTGGAGTAAGGGGATGGTAGTCCAGATCATTCAGAGATGAAGGTCATGACAATTATTTGGCTTTTATTGTGAATGAAATGAGAAGGCAGTTGGACAATTTTGTGGAGTAGTAACATGATCTGATTCAGCTTGAACAGTTCACTGTGGTGACTGAATTGACGATAGACTATAGGGAGCAAGGGCAGAAGCAGGAAGACTGATATAAAACTCTGAAATAAATCAAGAAAGAGATGCTGTTGGTTTACACAAGATTAGCAGCTGGGAGGTAGTGAGAAATGGCCAGATTTTGTATTAATTTTGAATTAAAGCCAACAGGAAATGCTGATGATCTAGATGTGAGGTGTGAGAAAAAGAGGAGCCAGGAATAATTTCTGTTTATTTTTTAAGTAAAATTTTTTTACAATATAACAGGCATGTAGAAAAATGCCCAAATCATAAATGTACAGCTTGGTGAATTTTTCACAGAGGGACAAGACTCAAGTAGTCACCTTCTCCAGTAAGACCTAGAACATTACCAGCCCCCAAGAGGCCCCTACTATGCTGCTTCTCAGTCATTTCCCCTCATTCTCATTGTAACCACTGTCACTGAGTTTTCCCACTAAGCACCGCTGAACCTGTATTCACAAGTTTTGATAGGTCATATTTTCATTATTATTTAGTTCAAAATATATTCTAATTTCCATTTTGATTTCTTCTTTAACCAATTTCCAAATATTTGGTGGATGTTCTAGTTATTTCGTTACTGATTTCTAGCTTAATTCCACTGGGGTCAGAGAATACATTAATGGTTTCAATATTTTGAAATTTTGGGGAACTTGGGGACTTGTTTTATGGCCCAGCATATAGTCAGTTTTGGTAAATGTCTTATGTCCCTTTAATACATTAGTGGCAGAATTTTATATATGTCAATTAAGACAAGTTTATTAATATATCATTTAGTATGATTATTCAGTGAGTAATTGAGAAAAGTTTATTAAAGTCTCCTACTATCATCTTGGACTTACTCTACTTTTAGTTAGGTCAATCTTTGCTTTACTTAATGAGAGAATATGAATTTAAAATAGTCATATCTTTCTGGTAGATTAAATTTTTTTTACTATTTTTTTTTGAATTTTTAAATTTTATTTTATTTTGTTATACAGCATGTTCTTATTAGTCATCAATTTTATACACATCAGTGTATACATGTCAATCCCAATCACCCAATTCATCACACCACCACCCCCACCCCCTGCCGCTTTCCCCCCTTGGTGTCCATACGTTTGTTCTCTACATCTGTCTCAACTTCTGCCCTGCAAACCGGTTCATCTGTACCATTTTTCTAGATTCCACATACATGCGTTAATATACGATATTTGTTTTTCTCTTTCTGACTTACTTCACTCTGTATGACAGTCTCTAGATGCATCCATGTCTCAACAAATGACCCAGTTTCGTTCCTTTTTATGGCTGAGTAATATTCCATTGTATATATGTACCGCAACTTCTTTATCCATTCGTCTGTCGATGGGCATTTAGGTTGCTTCCATGACCTGGCTATTGTAAATAGTGCTGCAATGAACATTGGGGTGCATGTGTCTTTTTGAATTATGGTTTTCTCTGGGTATATGCCCAGTAGTGGGATTGCTGGATCATATGGTAATTCTATTTTTAGTTCTTTAAGGAACCTCCATACTCTTCTCCATAGTGGCTGTATCAATTTACATTCCCACCAACAGTGCAAGAGGGTTCCCTTTTCTCCACACCCTCTCCAGCATTTGTTGTTTGTAGATTTTCGGATGATGCCCATTCTAACTGGTGTGAGGTGATACCTCATTGTAGTTTTGATTTGCATTTCTCTAATAATTAGTGATGTTGAGCAGCTTTTCATGTGCTTCTTGGCCATCTGTATGTCTTCTTTGGAGAAATGTCTATTTAGGTCTTCTGCCCATTTTTAGATTGGGTTGTTTGTTTTTTTCATATTGAGCTGTATGAGCTGTTTATATATTTTGGAGATTAATCCTTTGTCCATTGATTCATTTGCAAATATTTTTTCCCATTCTGAGGGTTGTCTTTTGGTCTT
Source organism: Balaenoptera physalus (assembly GCF_965194825.1). NCBI lineage: Eukaryota > Metazoa > Chordata > Mammalia > Artiodactyla > Balaenopteridae > Balaenoptera > Balaenoptera physalus. Next base: position 112,484,055 of record NC_138882.1, on the reverse strand, counting down.
GTTTATGGTTTCCTTTGCTGTGCAAAAGCTTTGAAGTTTCATTAGGTCCCATTTGTTTATTTTTGTTTTTATTTCCATTACTCTAGGAGGTGGATCAAAAAAGATCTTTCTGTGATTTATGTCAAAGAGTGTTCTTCCTATGTTTTCTGCTAACAGTTTTATAGTGTCTGGTATTACATTTAGGTCTCTAATCTATTTTGAGTTTATTTTTGTATATGGTGATAGGGAGTATTCTAATTTCATTCTTTTACATGTAGCTATCCAGTTTTCCCAGCACCACTTACTGAAGAGACTGTCTTTTCTCCATTGTATATCCTTGCCTCCTTTGTCATAGATTAGTTGACCATAGGTGCGTGGGTTTATCTCTGGGCTTTCTATCTTGTTCCATTGATCTATGTTTCTGTTTTTGTGCCAGTGCCATATTGTATTGATTACTGTAGCTTTGTAGTATAGTCTGAAGTCAGGGAGTCTGATTCCTCCAGCTCCGTTTTTTTCCCGCAAGACTGCTTTGGCTATTCAGGGTCTTTTGTGTCTCCATACAAATTTTAAGATGCTTTGTTCTAGTTCTGTAAAAAATGCCATTGGTAATTTGATAGGGATTGCATTGAATCTGTAGATTGCTTTGGGTAGTATAGTCGTTTTCACAATGTTGATTCTTCCAATCCAAGAACATGGTATATCTCTCCATCTGTCAGTATCATCTTTAATTTCTTTCATCAGTGTCTTATCGTTTTCTGCATACAGGTCTTTTTTCTCCCTAGGTAGGTTTATTCCTAGGTATTTTATTCTTTTTGTTGCAGTGGTAAGTGGGAGTGTGTCCTTAATTTCTCTTTCAGATTTTTCATCATTAGTGTATAGGAATGCAAGAGATTTCTGTGCTTTAATTTTGTATCCTGCAACTTTACCAAATTCATTGATTAGCTCTAGTAGTTTTCTGGTGGCATCTTTAGGATTCTCTATGTATAGTATCATGTCATCTGCAAACAGTGACAGTTTTACTTCTTCTTTTCCAATTTGGATTCCTTTTATTTCTTTATCTTCTCTGATTGCCGTGGCTAGGACTTACAAAACTATGTTGAATAATAGTGGTGAGAGTGGATATCCTTGTCTTCTTCCTGATCTTAGAGGAAATGCTTTCAGTTTTTCACCATTGAGAATAATGTTTGCTGTGGGTTTGTCGTACATGGCCTTTATTATGTTGAGGTAGGTTCCCCTATGCCCACTTTCTGGAGAGATTTTGTCATAAATGGGTGTTGAATTTTGTCAAAAGCTCTTTCTGCATCTATTGAGATGATCATATGGTTTTTATTCTTCAATTTGTTAATATAGTGTATCACATTGATTGATTTGCGTATATTGAAGAATCCTTGCATCTCTGGGATAAATCCCACTTGATGATGGTGTATGATCCTTTTAATATGTTGTTGGATTCTGTTTGCTAGTATTTTGTTGAGGATTTTTGCATCTATATTCATCAGTGATATTGGTCTGTAATTTTCTTTTTTTGTAGTATCTTTGTCTGGTTTTGGTATCAGGGTGATGGTAGCCTCATAGAATGAGTTTCGGAGTGTTCCTTCCTCTGCAATTTTTTGGAAGAGTTTGAGAAGGATGGGTGTTAGCTCTTCTCTAAATGTTTGATAGAATTCACCAGTGAAGCCATCTGGTCCTGGACTTTTGTTTGTTGGAAGATTTTTAATCACAGGTTTCAATTTCATTACTTGTGATTGGTCTGTTCATATTTTCTATTTCTTCAGTCTTGGAAGGTAATACCTTTCTAAGAATTTGTCCATTTCTTCCAGGTTGTCCATTTTGTTGGCATAGAGTTGCTTGTAGTAGTCTCTTAGAATGCTTTGTATTTCTGCGGTGTCTGTTGTAACTTCTCCTTTTTCATTTCTAATTTTATTGATTTGAGTCCTCTCCCTCTTTTTCTTGATGAATCTGGCTAATGGTTTATCAATTTTGTTTATCTGCTCAAAGAACCAGATTTTAGTTTTATTGATCTTTGCTATTGTTTTCTTCGTTCCTATTTCATTTATTTCTGCTCTGATCTTTATGATTTCTTTCCTTCTGCTAACTTTGGGTTTTGTTTGTTCTTCTTTCTCTAGTCCCTTTAGGTGTAAGGTTAGATTGTTTATTTGAGATTTTTCGTGTTTCTTGCGGTAGGCTTGTATAGCTATAAACTTCCCTCTTAGAACTGCTTTAGCTGCATCCCATAGGTTTTGGATTGTCGTGTTTTCATTGTCATTTGTCTCTATGAATTTTTTGATTTCCTCTTTGATTTCCTCAGTGATCTCTTGGTTACTTATTAACGTATTGTTTAGCATCCGTGTGTTCGCATTTTTTACTTTTTTTCCCCCTGTAATTGATTTCTAATCTCATAGTGTTGTGGTCAGAAAAGATGGTTGATATAATTTCAATTTTCTTAAATTTACTGAGGCTCGATTTGTGACCCAAGATGTGATCTATCCTGGAGAATGTTCCGTGCACACTTGAGAAGAAAGTGTAATCTGCTGTTTTTGGATGGAATGTCCTATAAATATCAGTTAAATCTCTGGTCTATTGTGTCATTTAAAGCTTCTGTTTCCTTATTTATTTTCATTTTGGATGATCTGTCCATTGCTGTAAGTGAGGTGTTAAAGTCCCCCACTATTGTTGTGTTACTGTCGATTTCCTCTTTTATAGCTGTTAGCAGTTGCCTTATGTATTGAGGTGCTCCTATGTTGGGTGCATATATATTTATAATTGTTATATCTTCTTCTTGGATTGATCCCTTGGTCATTATGTAGTGTCCTTCCTTGTCTCTTGTAGCATTCTTTATTTTAATGTCTATTTTATCTGATATGAGTATTGCTACTCCAGCTTTCTTTTGATTTCCATTTGCATGGAATATTTTTTTCCAACCCCTCACTTTCAGTCTGTATGTGTCCCTAGGTCTGAAGTTGGTCTTTTGTAGACAGCATATATATTGGTCTTGTTTTTGTATCCTTTCAGCAAGCCTGTGTCTTTTGGTTGGAGCATTTAATCCATTCACATTTAAGGTAATTATCGATATGTATGTTCCTATTACCATTTTCTTAATTGTTTTGGGTTTGTTTTTGTAGGTCCTTTTCTTCTCTTGTGTTTCCCTATTGGAGAAGTTCCTTTAGCATTTGTTGGAGAGCTGGTTTGGTGGTGCTGAACTCTCTTAGCTTTTGCTTGTCTGTAAAGCTTTTGATTTCTCCACCGAATCTGAATGAGATCCTTGCTGGGTAGAGTAATCTTGATTGTAGGTTGTTCCCTTTCATCACTTTAAATATGTCATGCCACTCCCTTCTGGCTTGTAGAGTTTCTGCTGAAAAATCAGCTGTTAACCTTATGGGAGTTCCCTTGTATGTTATTTGTTGTTTTTCCCTTGCTGCTTTCAATAATTTTTCTTTGTCTTTAATTTTTGCCTATTTGATTACTATGTGTCTCGGCGTGTTTCTCCTTGGGTTTATCCTGTATGGGATTCACTGCACTTCCTGGACTTGGGTGGCTATTTCCTTTCCCATGTTAGGGAAGTTTTCGACTATAATCTCTTCAAATATTTTCTCTGGTCCTTTCTCTCTCTCTTCTCCTTCTGGACCCCTATAATGCGAATGTTGTTGCGTTTAATGTTGTCCCAGAGGTCTCTTAGGCTGTCTTCATTTCTTTTCATTCTTTTTTCTTTAGTCTGTTCTGCAGCGGTGAATTCCACCATTCTGTCTTCCAGGTCACTTATCCGTTCTTCTGCGTCAGTTATTTTGCTATTTATTCCTTCTAGTGTAGTTTTCATTTTGGTTATTTTATTGTTCATCTATGTTTGTTTGTTCTTTAATTCTTCTAGGTCTTTGTTAAATGTTTCTTGCATCTTCTCGATCTTTGCCTCCATTCTTTTTCCGAGGTCCTGGATCATCTTCACTATCATTATTCTGAATTCTTTTTCTGGAAGTTTGCCTATGTCCACTTCATTTAGTTGTTTTTCTTGGGTTTTATCTCGTTCCTTTATCTGGTACATAGCCCTCTACCTTTTCATCTTGTCTATCTTTCTATGAATGTGGTGTTTGTTCCACAGGCTGCATGATTGTAGTTCTTCTTGCTTCTGCTGTCTGCCCTCTGGTGGATGAGGCTATCTAAGAGGCCTGTTTTTTTTACTATTTAAAAAGTGATTTTATTATAAAATAAAGCATACACGCAAAAGAGAGATATGTGTACAGTTTAAAGAATAATAGCAGCCGGTCGGGAGGAGCTGACAAGCGGCCCTGGGGAGGCCAAGGCATTGGCCTGAGTGCAATGGCAGGGTGCATGGCCGAAGTGAGCTGGAAGGGCTTGGAGTGAAGAGCCCGGACCAATTGCTATAGTTTAGCCTGTGATGCTTTTGATTAGAGTCAACAATTTGAAATGGCCAGCTCACCTGATGCAGTTGTCTCTTCTCCACCAGCTTTCTTAAGGTGTGGCTCAGTTTATGAACCTCTTAAAAGCATTAATCTTCCAAGACCTGATAATGAAACTGTGGGATAAATTGGATCACTATTACAGAATTGTCAAGTCAACACTGCTGCTGTATCGAAGTCCAACCGCAGGTCTCTTTCACACAAAAACATGTGGTGATGATCAGAAGGCCAAGATCCATGACAGTCTATACTGCACTGCTGTGCCCTGGGCTTTGGCCCTTGTATACAGGCACATTGATGATGACAAGGGAAGGACCCATGAGCTGGAGCACTCGGCTATAAAATGTATGAGGGGAATTGTCTACTGCTATATGCGTCAGGCTGATAAGGTCCAGCAGTTTAAGCAGGATCCATGCCCGACAACATGTCTTCACTCTGTTTTCAATGTACATACAGGGATGAGATTCTCTCCTATGAGGATTGTGGTCATCTTCAGATAAATGCAGTGTCACTCTATCTCCTTTACCTTGTGGAAATGATTTCCTCAGGACTCCAGATTATCTATAACACTGATGAGGTCTCTTTTATTCAGAAACTTGTATTTTGTGTGGAAAGAGTTTACTGTGTGCCTGACTTTGGTGTCTGGGAAAGAGGGAGCAAATATAATAATGGCAGCACAGAGCTGCATTCGAGCTCTGTTGGCTTAGCAAAAGCAGCTGTAGAAGCAATTAATGGATTCAACCTCTTTCACAACCAGGGCTGTTCTTGGTCAGTTATATGTGTGGATCTCGATGCCCACAATCGCAACTAGCAAACTATGTGCTCACTGTTACCCAGAGAATCAAGATCTCATAACACAGATGTTGCCCTGCTCCCCTGCATCAGTTATCCTACATTTGCCTTGGATGGTGAAGTTCTGTTTAGCCCGACACTCGATAAAGTGGTTAGAAAATTAAAAGGAAAATATGGATTTAAGCATTTCTTGAGAGATGGGTATAGAACATCATTGGAAGATCCTAATAGATGCTACTGTAGACCAGCTGAAATTAAGCTCTTTGATGGCATTGAATGTGAATTTCCCATATTTTTCCTTTGCATGATGATTGATGGTGTTTTTAGAGGCAATCCCAAGCAAGTAAAAGAATATCAGGATCTTCTGACTCCAGTATTCATCAGACCACAGAAGGTTATCCTGTCATACCAAAGTACTACTATGTTCCAGCTGATTTTGTAGAATATGAAAAAAGAAACCCTGGTAGTTAGAAGTGATTTCCTAGCAACTATGGCTGTGCTGGAAAACTATTACTTTGGGGACAAGCCCTTTATGTCATCGCAAAACTCCTGGCTGATGAATTAATTAGTCCTAAAGACATTGATCCTGTTCAGTGTCATGTCCCACTACAGAATCAATGTAATGTGAGCATGAGGTTTTCCAATCAGGGCCCACTGGAAAATGATTTAGTTGTTTATATAACGCTTATAGCAGAAAGCCAATGCCTTCAAATTTTCCTCAACACATATGGTATTCAGACTCAAACTCCTCAACAGGTAGAACCCATTCAGATCTGGGCCCAGCAGGAGCTTGTGAAAGCTTATTTCCATCTTGGGATCAATGAAAAATTAGGACTCTGTGGAAGGCTAGATAGGCCCATTGGCTGCCTCCATACATCAAAGATTTATTGCATTCTAGGGAAGACTGTGGTTTGTTACCCTATCATCTTTGACCTAAGTGATTTCTAAATGTCTCAAGATGTTTTACTGCTGATAGATGACATAAAGAATGCACTACAGTTTATTAAACAATACTGGAAAATGCATGGACATCCACTTTTCCTTATTCTCATCCAGGAAGACAGTATAAGAGGTAGCCAATTCAATCCCGTATTAGATATGCTGGCAGCTTTTAAGAAAGGAGTGGTCGGAGGAGTCAAAGTTCACGTTGATCGTCTACAGACACTAATATCTGGAGCTGTGGTAGAACAACTTGACTTCTTACGAATCAGTGACACAGAAGAGCTTCCAGAATTTAAGAGTTTTGAGGAACTAGAAGTTCCCAAACATTCAAAAGTCAAATGACAAAGCAGCTCCTCCAATGCTCCTGAACAAGAACAGCAGCCAGATGTTACCATTACTGAATGGAAAAACAAACCCACCCATGAAATTCTTCAAAAACTGAATGACTGTAGTTGTCTGGCTAGCCAAGTCATCCTGCTGGGTATACTGCTCAAAAGAGAAGGACCCAACTTTATCACAAAGGAAGGTACTGTTTCTGATCACATTGAGAGAGTCTACAGAAGAGCTGGCAGCAAAAAATGTCGGTTGGTGGTGCGCCATACAGCAAGCCTTTTAAGTAAACTAGTGGACAGCCTGGCCCCATCCATTACTAATGCTTTAGTGCAGGGCCAACAGGTAACTCTGGGTGCCTTTGGACATGAAGAAGAGGTTATCTCTAATCCTTTGTCTCCAAGAGTGATTAAGAACATCATCTATTACAAGTGTAATACCCATGATGAGAGGGAGGCGGTCATTCAGCAAGAACCGGTCATTCATATTGGCTGGATCATCTCCAGTAACCCAGAGTTATTCCATGGCATGCTGAAAATACGAATTGGCATTGTGTGAGGCAGTGCAGTAAGGCACATGACCAGGCTCTAGCATCCAACAGAACTGAGTGCAAGTCCTGACCTCCACTCATCATCTCAGTGGCCTGAGGCCAGTGGCTGAACCTCCCTCCTGCTTTCATACCAGCCTCATTGTTTTGTGTGAGGTGAAACAAGATAATATGTTTAAAAGGCCTGCCACAACTGAGTAAAATATAAATGCTTCTTTTCATTTTTTTAAACATATTTTTGATTGTATTGAATACAGGTATCACGTAAATATGTTCTAATTGTAAAAAAGTCAACAAAAAACAATAATTGAGCATATAGAGTAACCTAATATGTGACCAATTTGGGGGATGTTCAAGTGTTTGAAAAGAATATGTAGCCTGTCAGGTGCAAATACATGTGAATGTGTGTGAGTGTGAATAAGTGTTTAGCTTGCTAATTGTATAATTAGATCATCAATATCTTTACTATTTCTGTCCTACTTGACCTTCGATTGCTGATAAATTGTAAAATGTTCTCCTGATTATGAATTTGTCAATTTCTCCTTGCATTTTTATCCATTTTGCTTTATATATTTTAAAGCTTTGTTTTTGTCCATGTTACCATGTTTTAACAATATATCTTTCCTTGTGTCATTTATTTTGTAATTGAATTATTTTTAAAAAATTATTTTTAATTTCAAACATCTACAAAAGTATAGAAAATAGTATAATAAAGCCCATACTATTACTCAGCTTCAACAATAATAATAAAAAAAAGAACAACTTAAAGATACAGAAGCCCCTTAATCTCCTCATTTGTGTTGCTACCTAGTCCATTCTCATACTTCTATCCTGAATTTTTTGTTACTCGCCCTTGCTTTTAAAAACTTTTTCATTAATATAAGCATCCCTAAATTATTGTTTAGTTTTACCAGTTTTCATTTCCATATCTAGTAGATTAACTTTTAAGCATCAGTTTTAAATGTCCTTTTTTATGTTTAATCATGGTATTTACATGATATATCGCCATTCTTTTACTGTCAACCTTTCTGTATCCTTATATTTAAGATGTCCTTATTTAGGCAACATATAATTAAATTTTTATTTTTTCATCTAGTTGGACAAACTTTGTCTTTCAGTTGAAGTATTTAGTCCATGTACATTTAATATAATTACTGATATATTTGGAATTATATTTACTGGATATAACAACAACCTTAACCTAATAAAGTCTAATGTAAATTAATAGTTTTACCACTTCCCAGACAATGCTAGGATTTAAGAACACATTAAATCCATTTATCCCTTTCTGCTGTTCGATTTACTGCTGTCATACATTTATTTTAATTTTATATGTATGTAAACTTCACCACATGTTATTATTGTCATTTATATATTTAACTCCTGTTGCTCTTCATTCTTTCCTGCATTTCTGTCTTTCCATCTGGGATCATTTTCCTCTTGTCTAAACTCCTTCAGCATTTCTTTTAATATGGATCTGCTGACAACAAACTTTTTTTGATGCCTTTATGTTTGAAGGATATTTTCACTGTGTATAGACTTCTCAGTCATCAGTAATTTCTTCCAGCACTTCAAGATATCATTCTGTTTTCTTCTGGCTTCTATGGTTTCTGTTGAGAACTTAGTTATCATTGTTGTAGTTTCTTTGAAGGTACTATGCTTTTTTGTCTGGCTGTTCTTATGGCTTATTCTTTGTCTTTGTCATTTGGCAGTTTTACTATGATGAGACTAGTAATGTCTGTATCCTTCTTGGGATTTGATATTGTTCATCTGTTTTGCAAATTTCTCAGACATTACCTATTTGAACAATGCTTTTGCCTCCATTTCTCCTCTAATCTATTTCTGTACTTCTGGAGCTCCAGTTACACTTAGAACTTTGCCATCTCCCATGTGTCTCTCACTTTTTTCTATATTTCCATTTTTTTTTTTTTGGTCCTTTGGTCTGAATATTCTCTGCCGACAGAGAATACTAGTATTTAGTATCTTACAGTACTAATTCTGTTCTTATTTGTGTTTAATCTGCTAGTAAGCTCATCTGTTGAGTTCTTAGTTTTAATTACTGTATTTTTCAGTTTTAGAATTTCCACTTGATTCTCTTCTTATGGATTCTGTTTCTCTGGTAAGGGTATCTTTTCATCTTTTTTTTTTTTTTAATTATTATTTATTTATTTATTTATTTATTTGGCTGTGTTGGGTCTTCGTTTCTGTGCGAGGACTTCCTCTAGCTGCGGCAAGCGGGGGCCACTCTTCATCGCGGTGCGCAGGCCTCTCACTATCGTAGCCTCTCTTGTTGCGGAGCACGGGCTCCAGACGCGCAGGCTCAGTAGTTGTGGCTCACGGGCCTAGTTGCTCCGCGGCATGTGGGATCTTCCCAGACCAGGGCTCGAACCTGTGTCCCCTGCATTAGCAGGCAGATTCTCAACCACTGCGCCACCAGGGAAGCCCTCATCTATTTTTTAAAAACATTTTAATCCATGTTTCTGGATCATCTATGGCCTATTTTTACTTTCTTTCTTTCTTTTTTTTGATCTGATTTCTTGGTATATCTGGTAATTTTTTTATTGAATGCCAGACATTTTGCATGAAAAATTGTAGAGACTCTGGATGATGCTATTTTTCTCTAGAGAAAAATACATTTTATAAAATGGTAGGCAGCTAGAATAGGAACAGAACAACTCAGTCCAATCAGTATATGACTGAAAAGTCTGGGTTTCAGAATTTTTAAGGTTCTAGAGTCATCTGCCTGGGTTCAACTTGCAGGCTGGATAATCTTGGGCAAGTTTTATAATATTTCTGTTCATCAATTTTCTCATTGATAGCCCAGGGAAAATAATAATACTTTCCTCATGGCATAGTTAAGAAGATTAAATGAGTTAATATATAAAAAGTACTTAAACTAGTACCCAACACATAGAAAGTGTCCATTAAGTGTTTGCTAGTGTAGGTATTAATTTTTGCCTAAGGCCAAAATCATCTCCTTCTGTTACTGCATTTAACATATTAATTGGAGTGGCTACTGGTAGAACTCAATATGTGGAGGAAGATTAGACCTTGTTAGAGGATAGGATCAGGAAATAGGGTAGAATTAAAAGCTCTTGCTATATTGAAAACAGAGTCAAAGAGGTAATGTTAGCATCTCAGTGATGGTCTATGGTTAGCTCAGATCATTTCCTACATGTAATTCAGTCAATTCCCACAGTGCTATGTGAAGTTTCAAGGTGCAAGTCTATTTCAAGACCTAGTCAGTTTTTTACTTACTGTCTTCTCTGGAGTGGACTTCAGGGGTGGTTAGAGTCAGCAAAGCTCAGGAAGAGGGATATATATATATATATAATATTCCTCTAATATTCTCCCCATTCTACCTCTCAGGCTTTGACTTCATTTCCTTTTGGAGTGGTGCATTCTTGATCTAGGATCTAGGAAAAATGTTCTATCAAACCACAAACTAGACACAATTTCATCAGAGAAGTTCCTAACTGATGTTTCGTCCTCGCTCTTACAAGAATCGTCCTAGTAGGATCATTCCAGTTTGATCGGATTCAAGGTACATGATTATGCCACAGACACTGTACCTGAAGCAATCTGTGTTTTGACTGGCGATAAATTGATAATCACCTAGCCGGCTAAGCCAGTCCAGAGAGGCAGTTAATATGGTGAAACTTCAATAAAGTCGGCTGTCAATGCGATAGATGTTACAGGTGAACTCCTTGATCTCTCATTGCAATCCTTTGAATCTCTGTTATCCATCACTCTATAATACATGTGTTTAGCAGGGAAATAGGCTTCTCAAATCTCACCATCCAAGTAAGCCTCCACAATAACATTTCTAAGTCTGACACACAAGTCTCAACAACACTGTCAGGACACTAGTTAGCTCTCAAATTTAGTGAGGTGACGTAAATTTACAGAAGGGTGTCAAGAAACTGAAGAGTGTTCCCCTTTGTGCTCTTGGACAATAAAAAAGTTTTAGAAGCATAGCCTCCCCAGTCCCCTTACCAGTCGGACTTTTGAGTAGCAGGTTTTGGTACAAAGTTTCTGAGATTTTCCTTTTGCTAAGTCTTAAGTGGTACAAAGTGGAGTAAATTAGGTTACAGAAGGTACAGCTTTATTTCATGAATAGAAGCAAAACTCTGAGGAAGCAAATAATACTGAAAGATATTTTTTATTTAGGAAAAAGGATTTCATTTTTTTTAGTTATCCTGCACTTGATTTCATTGTCAAAATGAGTTATCACCTCAGTAATTCTTCCTGGAGAACTTGTACACACAAAGGCCAAAACTCAAGACTAAAAACCAGTCATGGCTCTCCTTAGCATTTCTAGGGTGTTACTTTTTATGAAGAAGACACTCTTCCTGTGGCATATTTTGAATTTATATGAACATTCTAATGAATGATCTTATTGTGTGTGGTTCAATTTCCTGAGGAAAGAATTTTCTTCTGTTTAATCTCAGGAAATAGGATCAGCTCTGCCAAAGTTATTATAGAGCCCAAGGAAACACTTCCTATATTTAAATTAAACAACTTTAAAACTGCTTAAAGGGGTCTTACTAATTAGAATTCCAGTGGAGAAAGCTTGGGAAGGTTTCAGAGTGCTGTATCTGAATCCACTTCTCTTCTGCTCCTGGTGGGAATTTTGAAGGGATTTTGCATAGTTTCCCTAGGTGGTCAATTACAGACCTACTTTTCCCAATAATTTTTGAATTCATTATTCTCAAATATCAAAATGCACGAAGGAAAATATATTCTTTAAGCTGCGGTACAAGACAGTGATTCAACCAAAGGTTTCTTACAGTTTAGAAAAAAAAAAAATTGGCTCTCCTCATCTTTATTCAGAATAATCTGGAAGAAGTGTGTAATCAAAACCTTCTAAAGAAGTGAACTCTTTATGACAGCAAGCTCCATGAGGACAGGGACCCGCATGGTACTTCCTAACTTCTCTCAGAGCAACATGCATGATATTTTGTGCAAAATTAATGTTCATTGAATGTGTGATTAAATCTACTGATTTATATTTCTTAGAGGAATACTTCTCAGGTATTCCAGAGCATTCTGATGATTTTGAAAAAGATGGATTGTTTCACGCAATCTTTAGGCTGATCGACTTGTAGTTGACGTCTCATAACAGTAGGACTTTCCTAGTGTCAGTAGAATGCGACTAGCTAACAGGATGTTTGCTTTGGTTTTTGATCCTATCCTAACTAAATTTAATATAACGTCTGAGAAGCAGGGGAGGCAAGAATAGATTTAAAATAATTTTTTTAACATAAAATTCATTATTATTTCTAAAAGTAAAATTATATCTAACATGGTAATTAAAGCAAATTTTTACAGACTTATTAGAGGCATTGTATAATATTTTTAATCACACTAATAAGCAGTAAGTTGAAATGTTCAGAAGAGAAATAGTAATAACAGCTAATACTTATTGACTATTTAGATGAGCCATATCTTAACCACTGGAAATATTACCTTTTAAAGCTCGTTCACATTTTCCATTTTTTATTCAACAGTTTGCTTTCTCATAAAGTGACCAGCTATGTTTTAGGCCCAGCTTAATCTCTTTCAGTCCTGGGTATGTGGGCCTATGCTAATTTTCATAGTCATATTAGCATCTACCTTGTGTTTCTAAGCCACATTCAGTTCTCCATTCCAGAACATTTTCAGTCATTGGACTCTGAGGAATCTGAAGAGCTCATCAAGACACTTCATTTTGTTAAATGTTCCCAGTGAGCCTTCATGTGGTATGTAGAATTCCATTAATTTGGAACTCAATGTCATGCCATTCAGACAGGGCCAGTCCAGAGGGCAGTCAGAGGAATTCACAGAAAGAAGCTAGAACACCCAAACATAGAGGAACATAGAGGGGTACTAAACCAGTATTGTTAATTTACCAGAGAGGATGGGCTTAAAGGGATATTTAAACCATTTTAAACCTCTTTGTATGAAAAAGCTGATAGGCGAATTTATTGGATTTGGGAAAGAAATGTGGTTCCTGCATCATGACTGCACAGTGACAAAGTGATGAGCAGATAAGCAAGAGAGCAAAAGAATGCTCTTTCTTAGTACTCTCTAGGGCTGGTGCACAGTGAGCTTCCAATAACTTTTGTTGAGTGAATGAAAGCAATTGCTATGAAGGGAGACGTTTTAGGACACTAGACCAAAATACCATAAACACGATTATCTCAGAAGACCATTAACTCTGGATTTACTTGTGCAAATGAGAAGTGGGAGGTCAAAGGGGATAAGCGATAACCAAATGTTTGCTCTGTCTGGATTCAGTGTGTACACCCACTAGCATACTTCACAACATGAAGGAGGCTGGTATAAATAGGTGCCTGTAGAGCCAATTAGGCTTTTGTTTGATCCTTAAAACTTTTTTGTTTGTCCTATACCCAGTAATACCACTATATGGGAACAGTGACGTGGCATAATCTTAGACAAGTCACTTGACTTGGATTTTTCACCTGGAAAGAAATGGGGTTGTAACAGGTGAGCCTTGAAATCTTTTTGAGCTGTAATCTTGGATTTTCTCCTTTCTTTCCCCCTTTCTCTTGCTTGCAACCCACCTCCACTAACTGGGTTTTGTGTATGTTGGTGTATACAGAGTTTCTGATTTTAAAATTATCTGCAAATGGAAGGAGTAGAGAAAGAAAACGAGAGATTGATTTGGGTGAGGTGGTGAAGTATAAAGGAGCAGTTGAAGAAAGACTGATTCCCTGTTCCCTTATTTTAAGGAGTTTAATAAAGTGAAGAATAGATTCCCCAACAGGAGAGACAGAGCAATGGTTTCCTTTCTGCCTCCAGGATCTTACATAATGTTTCTGGAAAGGCCTGTGTGCATCTCATCTCTGGCAGCCCTTGAGCGGGAGGGCGTTCCCCAGCTGGTTCCTGTTCCCCACCTGTACTCACACACTTGACAAAGGGGCCCGCCCACTGCTCTCTTCTAGGAGGCCTGGGACAAAATTTTTAAGATGGGATGATCTTTGAGAAAGGGAACAGTAGGCTGCTGTAACCCCTCAGCTAACATTTGCCTCTATTTATTTATTCCTCTAGGTAAAACAAAGATTTTCTTTTCCTTATTTTACGGATTACCCTATTGGTCCCGAGTTAGTATGACAGGGAGGAGGGGTTATTGAGTTTATTGGCTTGAATTCTCACGTTTTGAAAGCAATCTATCCTGTAATTATTTCATATATCAGTGAGTTTTTTGCATCATTATTTCCAGTGAGCACTGGAATGTGTATGGAAAAATTAGTGTACATCTGAAAACTAATTCTTTAAAAGTTATGACTAGCACCTTACCGTACTTCAGGAACTTCATGGATTTTAAAAAGTGGATTTTTAAAAATTAGATTAAAAATGTAAATTAGCTATAACCTCCAGTAAATTAGGAAACTCATGCCTCTGATAATACTGTTTACTTGGGACTAAAATAAACCCTAGTATACCTATCTACTTCTTGGGTCGTAAGACATCCAGTCACAGTCGAATACCAATTGGGGACACCATTAGAACTCTACTAAAGAATCAAAAGCTATAACTAGGGAGCCAAATAAAACTGCACAGGTGATCTCAGTAAAAGAAGTCTTGGCATGCGGAAGATGGTCAGTAAATATTTACTGACAGAATAAAACTGAAGAAACTGATAACTGCGTGCTGGGGATAAGGTTTGTGATGCTAACTCTGTAAAGCACAGCAAAAAGTAGACAAATACTCGTGTAGGAAACCGCAGTGTAGAGAACATGTGGACTGGAACCAAGTGTCATAGATTAGCTCAGCCTCTGCTACAGACGTGTGTCTGTAGACAAGTTATTTCACCTCCGTGGGTTTCATTTTCCTCTCTGTAAAAGGAAGAGGTTGTCCGTGGTTTTCAACCTGTGGTTTTCTTTTTTCAAATTACGTCTTCTGAAGAATTCTAATATACACAGTAGGTAAAAGCAGACCCTCTTGGGTTGAATCAGGGAAGGCAGCCTGGAGCCCTGCCTGCTCTGCCCCCCCATCCCACCAAGACCCCCACCACACAGTTTGAAAGCGATTGGGCTTAACGACCTGTCCTCTCCAGCTGGGACATTTGTGGGCAGTGTTAATAATCAGTGTTACAAATAGTGTCTGGAGGCCAGTGGAGGGTATTTGAGGACATATTTTGAGAAGTACTTCTTTAGCGTGTCATCTTCGACCCTCAAACCTATCCTGGCCCCGGTGTCTGTAACTCACTTGGTGGCCTCAGTCTACGTTGTCTCCTACATCTGAACCCTGGGAGTGATGCAAGCCTCCCCCTCACTGCCCATATCCAATAAGTCACTAATTGCTCTCTGTTGGTGCCTCTGACTATTTCTGACCCTTTCCTCTTCAACCCCATTTCTACCACCAGGATTCAGGTCCTTATCCTCTTTCTCTTGGACAATCACAACAAATCCCTGACCAGTCTCATTCTTCCCCCAGCTGTGTCAGTCCTTAAATAAGTCTTTTCATTGTTCCCCTTGGCCTATAGGACCATTCCAATCTCCTTAGGAGGGCAGAAAAGGCTCTCCATGGCTGTCCTTACCCTCCTCTTCAGCCTCTACTCTGTCATTCATCACCTTGTACTTTATGCTCTGGCAATATCAAGCTGCCCGTAGTTCTTTGAATACACCTCGGAATTTTACACTTTCACCCTTGGGTCAGTGGTTCTCCGCCAACATTGCCCTCTAACACTCTTTTGTATAGCTAATTTCTAATATTTCGGTAAGATTTCATGCAAGGGTCACTCCTATAGAAAGCCAGCTAAGTGCCCCACTGTGTCTTTTAGGACTCTGCATGCTGCTACCACAATATATTAAAATTATCCAGGTAGATCTATGTCCTTCACTAGATTGTAACTCATTGGAGACCAAGTATTATTTCTTCTTATACCTCTTATTCCCCAGTGTCAAATACAGTGCTTGGAGTCCATTAGGTAGTCATTAAGTGACCTACATGGGATGATCTATGGTCTTAACACATTAGCTTACTCATTCAGTTTCACCTGAGATCAGCCAAGAGATCCAAGTGACCTCAGGGACAAGTGACAGGCTACTGTGAAGTACAATACTTTCAATATTTAAAAACCACTTTTTCATATAAATTCATATTTGTCTATTCCAGTATTTATCATAGAGCTATTTTAAGCTTTAATAATAGTATTTGCTTTTCCTTTTAATAAACTGCATCATTTAAGAAAAGTCAAAATACATAAGTGACAGATGTTGGCTAAATTTACTCAAGTAAACTTTTGGGTCTTTTGAGTTAATTTCCAGTTGTTCCTTTGTCCTAACATGAGCCTCATGGAGGGTGAATGCTCACCAGGTCCCCCAGCACTGGCACACTTGAGAATCTCAGCCAGGAATGCAGACTTCTTCAGGATATTGTTTTCCCTCTGCTTGCCTAGCACCAGGGCCACCTGGAGCCGTTACGGCATCTTTGTGTGAATTAGGAAAAAGCAACCTCTCTGCAGTGATGCAGCCCCAAAGGCACAGGGCTTTAGCAACAGAGCCATGCCTTTGCGCTAAGAAAAGGTGACTGTGTTCTAGGCAGAGGGCCCCACAGGAAGGGGAGCCGGATTTGAGCCCCTCTACCAGGCACCTTTGTGAAGCAAAGACTTACCCTGCCTATGCAAGGAGCCACTTGGCTCCCCTTGGCCCCCAAGTGATAATCTGTGGCTGCCAACTAAGCAGGAAAAGGAGTATCATGGTCTCTCTGAAGGGCATTTTCCAGCTTGCATTTTGATGGGGCCAGACAGTGGCTTTATGAGCTCCTACCAAGAGAACTCCTTCCTTTGCATACAATTGTCACTTTGTATAGCTCATTTTGCTAAGTGACAAGGCTGAATCTGTCACAACAGGAGCCAAACAAAATGGTGATCGCCGGCTTGCATGTGTGGAGCCTCTTCGTTTCACGCATGCACTCCGTGGTAAGCATTATTCACGAGCAGTTAATTATTGGTCTTCTTGCATAAAATGAATGTGACATTTGAGACAGATGTTTATTGTTTGTGACATATATATATTTTTCAAAACTCCAGCTACTGAAATTGGCCTAAATTACCATCATAAAACACAGCATTTGTACATTCAGGGTCTTTTCTGATCTCTGACCCATGGGAACAGCATGCAGATGTGGTAATATACACATGGATATACTTTTCTTTTTATTGACAGAATGGATGGAGTTTCTTTAACAACTGTGCTCAGGCTGAAACAACTGCTGAGCTCCACCAGGGGCTGCTGTTGAACTTCTAAAAAAACCCATATTTTGGAGGAGAAGGGGGGTGGTAGTGGATGGGGAGGGAGGGATGGGAATGGGGGAAGAGGAATAGGAAAAAAAAAAAATCTTGGAAGAAAACCTGACATTTCTGTCTGGGGTGGAGCATGCTTTGCTGATGCCACACATGGAATGTTTCGGAAGTGTCAGTAATAAATACTTCTCTCAGAAATCTTCATATTCTAAATCTCTGCATATGATACCCCAAGGAGAGTCATACAAAGACATAGCTGTCAGGGTCTAATTTTGGATCTGAAAACTATGGCGGTTGTCAGGCATCTTTTCCCATGAGTGATATTTATCTTCTCTCACAAACAAACTGAGTGCAGGGTTTTTAATTAATTTCCAGTGTGTCCCATGATAATTTCCCCCTACTATATTAATATGATGATTTAAACCTTCATTCAGAGGTAGACTTTCAGTTGAAAAATCACTAAAGGTTTAGTGTTATCAATAAGCTACATGTACATTGGTTTGTAGGGAATCAATAAAGTTGCCCTTTCCTTCATTTTTATTTTTAGAGGCATCAGTGGGATTTTATCTCTTTTAAGTATATTAAGGAAATCACGAGTGAGCTGATTTTGTAATTTTTCTTCTTTTGATTGGAGGCAGTACTTAGGCTGTTTCTCTTATTGCGTGTGGAAGACTTACTTTAAGAAAACTTCTCAATTTGATGATGAGGAGTGAATTTTCTTCTTTAAAGTATTCCCATCAGAGAAACTTAATTTCTTTTTTATATAAAGGAACCAGAAATAGACCATTGAAAGGGCATATCCCTGAAATATACAAATCAGATGGGGACAGCAAGTGAATAAATCTCTTCTTTCCTTGTCCAATATTCCTCTTAATAGAAAATGTGGAATAAAAAGCATACCATCATAAAAATTCTAAGGATAGGAGTAAGATTAAGTTATGATGCATGTTTCTTAAACAGCATATTTTTTAAACAAATGGAAATGAAAGTTATGTCTTCCATAATAAGAAGTCATGTTGGAAAATTTTTTATTTATTTTTGGTGATATGTATATCTTTATTTAATATTATTATACTCAGATTAAAGGTTGCCTCAAATTTCATAACATTTTTTTTTCTCAATTCACCTTTAAGATATTTGAATACTGGGGTGATAGGGCAGTTCTTGAAGAAATATTTATCTTTCTCTGGAAAGGACATTCAAACACCATTGGAAATCATGGCAATAAAAGGTAAATTCCTAGAGTCTTATATAAGGCTTTTAATTATTGGCAATCAAAATGTTAAATTCTTGGAAATGCATGAAACTCCTTATAGGACTGGAGCTTACATTTGTGACTTTTTTTTTTATGTATTTGGATGTGTTTCTTGCCTTCTCTCTCCAAATCCCAGCATCTACCAGATAAATGCTTTTCCTAGATCCATTAGGAACATTTAATAACCAAATATCTATCTAGTGAGAAAGGAATTTTTAAGGTTCAATTGTTCTGTTAATAATCTGTATTTTTTTCCTGCCTTGCAAGTTGCATTTAAGCACCACAAAAATCAACCGTTAAACACAGATTGATTCTGACAGCTTTTATTTTACTTGATGTCCAAGAATTGTTATAGAAATGCTTCTTAATTGAAATAGTTCTCCTTTTTGGCTTTTATTTTATTGTCCTTTACTTCTTGACATCTTGTACATTAAATCAGAGGCTGTTTTAGAGACATGAAATGACAGCTTTTTCAGAGCCCGATTCTGGATCCTGATAGATCTGCACTTCTCAAGGCAGACAGGCTGCTCTCAACAGCCTCCGAGAAGATTCCTGCATGATGGGCACGTCACCTGGAAACACAACCATAAACTGCAGGTTAATCACTAAGGACCAACTTGTGTCAATTCCCCATTGCCCTGCTCCCCATCTAAGAGGAATAAAGCCAAGAACTATTTTTTCTTTGCTATTTAATTTAACAGAATCTGGGCTCAACTTTAGTTTGAAATTATATTTTCAGCCAGGATGGAAAGGCTACTCATGTAATTTAGTAGTGTGTTGTAAAGAAAAATCAAAGCGTCCTCATGGAATGTTTTCCCCCATTGTATCTCCTGTGACGAGAGAACACATAAAGTGAATGAGATGTGACACAGGCATGCACGGAGGACACATTTGTTACACTGAAATTCTGAGGAAAATGCTATTTGTGTTACTGTTGATGTTTTGGAGTTAGAAAAGGGTTATTTGGTAAAAAATATATATTCATATCAGTCAGTAGGAATAAAATGAGACAGGATGCAAAAATATGATAGGGCAGGGAAGAGCCATGCAACAGACCAGACCAGTCCTCTTTCGAGGTAGAAAGCAAACATTTGATAATGGGAATGCTAACAAGATGAGTATTCTAGATTTGTTTTTTAGTTCTACCTAACTCTTTGTAACTTTACAATGTAAGAGTCAGAAATTGGAGCCAATTACCATAATATGTGGTGGTTTGGTGGGAGCATGTTCTACATCAGACAGTTAAAAGGTTTTATTGCTATTAGGAGCATGTTAATGCTCTTGATAATGTCTCTACTTGCATTGTAATGTCTCTTGTTGAAGTATGGAATTCTTTTATCTTCTTATTACATTATGCAAAAACTTGAATTGAAAAGATATTTGTAGGAACATTTAAAGTAGTGCATCAATCAGCTTCAAAGAAGAGAAAATGTTCTCGGAATAGCTTATAAAAGGATAACTGTCAATTTTATTTTGGATGAACAAAGACGGCAACGTAAAAAGCACTTTATTGTAAAAGCATACTGTGCAATTCAATAAATATGCCATATAAATATAAGAGAGAAGAAAGTTCACAGTTATCAGATGACTTAAATGTAATTTAAGTAATACTTTTAAAATGCAACTAGCAGTGAAGTACTCTTTTTCTACTGGTTCCAAGTTCTAGCCTCTGAGGCCCCATTAGGTGATAACTTAACTCTCTCTGATAACGTAAGAATTGGAATGGATTAGTCATGGTCCTGTTTTTAATATATCTTGGGAAGATACAGAAAAGAGCGTGTGTGGAAAGCGTTAGAAAAAATTTTAGCAACCACTTAATGGTGCAAGCTTTTCAAAATGATTTGTTCTTATCTGCACGGTGTTTAGTTGTTTCTCATTCTGTCTTTGCTGCTATAAGACAATTTTGCATTGAACGTAATGCTACCGTGACTTGAAATAGCATTTCCAAGTGTTTTATGTTTGTTAGGAAAATCCTTTAGCAGAGTAATTTCTGGACTTTCTAAATTAGGGGTGCTTTGTTACCTTTTATATAAGGGTGCTTACATCTTTTCTTATAATTAGAAATATTTTTCTTATTTTAGATAGATGGATTTTTAACTGTAAACGCTAAACATATAACCTTGTTTTCAAATGTGTTTCTCAGGTAATAAACTTTAGCCTGATAAATGCTGCAGAGATGACTCTTTTTGATAAGGTTTAAGAATCTGCAAAGTGAACTGTCTATTCAAAGAAAATAGATCCAGCATATAGAAAACATTACATAAGCTTTCAGAGTAGAAAAAAATCATCTACAGAACTCAGTTTTTCTATGATTTCTGTTTAGGTGCATACCTGTACGCACCTAAATATGGACAGTCACCTCCTTGCGTGGAAGGCACTTGATAAATACTTGTTGATTAAGGTTAAAATTTAAAGAGAAAAAATTCCAGTCAGTATGTCTCTTGTTTTGTAACCTGACAAAGGGATGCTAATTCCTTGTTAAATGTAGCAGTATAAAATTACTCCCAGACTCAGGCCTTTTCGAGATTCAGAAAACTTCATTTGAAGTCAAGTAACCAGGTGAATTCACTTCCCACACCATTGTAGCTTGTAAAATTATATTAATGCTTGTTACATTTCTAAGAAATAATCTTCATTTATTTTAAAACTGCAAATATGGCACCTTGTAATAAGAAATCAGTTCATAACTTTATTTGTAGCGTCATTTTGCTAGTGACTTATTTCTCATTGCTGTTGTACATGACGCCTAATTAATTCAAATAATTTTCTCCTCCTTTCAGTGGGTTTCATCCAGACTCGTTGTAGAAAATAGTACTCAGTCTGCTGCTACTTTCTGATATGCCCCGTTTTCTCATGCCTCCGTTCTCTTGGCCTGTTTGGGAACACTCTCATTTTGAAAGTACAAGGAAAATTATCTCATAAAAGAAATTTAATAACAACAGAACTTCGGAGATTTCGAAAATGTAGAATTCCTAAGTTACTGAACTATGGGAAAAGCTGTAATTTATAACCAGCAAGTTAGTATGTTGTACACATCTGTGTACTGTTTCAGAAAATAAAGGTTGTTACCATAGCAACTCCACATAATATGGAACATACGTTATTTGTGAGATGCCAGGCTTCATGTTGCAAAAAAAAAAATCTCCCTCCTCATGGTTGCTCTCTGATGTTTCAGGGGTTTCTACCTTTTCTTTACCATTACAAGGGATTCTCTTCTTTCATGTCCTGTTATTTTAAATATTTTTGTTATTTTCAGTTTCCCATACTTTTAGAGTTTGTCAGCTAAATTGATAAGTTTGCAGAGTACTGCTATGATTTGATGACCACCACTGAGATATTTTCTCATCTAGTCTTATTTTAATTTGAAAGAAATTCTGGTTCATTTTTTAGATATAGCAACAAGTGCATATTAAAGACACATGTAGCTACTGTGAATACAACAGGTAATGTAAGATTTTGTTTGAGTTGGGCCATTTAGGGTTTTATAATTTTGTATTGCAAAACCATTATGGTATTTAATCTCTTTTAAAAAAACAAAAATGTCACAAAATATGTACCTATTTATGGATGTCATATTTCATTTGAAAATTTGCATGTCATATTTAATTTCATTTGAAATAATTGTTTAGACAGTATTGATCATTTTATGATGAGAAAATTGAACTCCTTTATGAAGGGGAGGTTTCCAGTCTTGTTAAGTGTTAGTGTCGAAGAATAAGAAAGTTGCAAGAAATTCTGAAATCTCAGTTATAGGTAGAATAGTGAATCAATAAAAGAAACAAGGTAATAATAAAAAATAGGGTACCCTTCAACATGGCTGGACAAGGGATCAGAATGTCCAACTAGTTTGAAATAAATGTCTAAAAACAACTTAACACTTTCAAACAATCCAGAGATTTTTTTATATGTAGAAGCATCTGACATGATTGAATTTCTTGTGCGTGGTGACTTTTTAGTCTAGATTTAATATATAATTGCAATCACTGACATATTTTATCAGGTTAGAGGTTTCCTGGGGAGCAGCATCTGAGTTTCCCTTTGCAACAGACGGGATGCAGGGTACTAGCTCTCCTTAGATACAACTACCTCTGTATCTTCAGAATAATGTGTCATAAAAATGTTCCATATCAATCCTAAAAACAAAACACTTCTGGTGAAAAATAGCAGAATAAATAATACCCTTCCTTTCTTCAAAAAAACCTTAATAGTTAAATCAATACAAATTTATTAAACATCTACCATGTGCCAGGCACAGTTTGGGGGATGTAAAGATGAATAAATACTTCCCTGTCTCCAGGGAATGCGCCAATCTGGTCAGAGAGAGAAGGGCACCACTGACCCAGTGCAGTTATGTGCTGTGACCTACTTCTCCGTGGGCCTCACCTGTCAACAACAACCAACAACAGCAACAATAACAGCCAACATTTATTGAACACATTTTCTGACAGGTACCTCGGGTGCATTTTGTAATTTAATCCACACAATAGCGCTCTGAGGGTTTTACTCACAAGGAACTGAGGCTTAAAGAATTTGAGTAGTAACTTGCCTAAGGTTATACAGCTGAGTTGGGATCCTTGAACCTGTTATACCTGAGATAATACATCTTGACTACTCGTCCCCATCTGCACCGCTGCCATCCTCAGCCACGGCACCTTCCTCTCTCCCTGGGCTCTACGGCATCTGTCTAGTTGGTTTCCCTGCTGCCACGTCAACCCTACGGTCCATCTGCACACAGCTCCCAGAGTGGAGAATATAAATCAGATCGCATGTCTCCCTTGCTTGGATAATGGCTTTCCATTACACATCGAATATAACCCGAGTTCTTTGCCATGGTTTATGGTGTCCTACAGTTTGCTGCCCCTCAGCACCCCTTAAACTTCAGTTCCCACTGCTCTCACTCAAGCTCATTGGCTAGGCTGTAGACTGGTGATCAGCACACTGTTTCTGGAAAGGGCCAGGTAGTAAATATTATAGGTTTTTCAGGCCATACAGTTTGTGTTGTAACTACTCAACTCTGCTATTACAGCACGAACACAGCTGCAGATAATAGATGAACAAATGTTCCGATAAAACTTTATTTATATAAACAGGCTGCAGGCTGGATTTGGCCCACAGACCAGAGTTCGCTGACCCCCGTTTGGGACTTACTCTGCTACTTCTTCTTTCTCCAATATGCCAAGTCTCCAAACCTTAGGGTCCCACTCTCTGTCTCCATATCTCCCCTGAACTGCCATCAGCCCTCACTCTGAACGAGAGGTTTTACTTGACTGCCATATTTAAGGAGCTCCCTCTACCCCACCTGTACGCCAGATCACCTGTTTCACTGCCTTCACAGCTCTCAAACAGGAAAGATCTCATTAACTTGATTTCTTACTTGTTTATTGTCTGCATTCCCTCTATAAGGTAGGCTCTGTGTGAGGAGGAATTTTTTGGCCTTGCTCACTGTGGTATTTCCACCAACGAGAGCAGAGCCTGAGGCACAAATAGGTGCTCAGTAAATATCTTCAGTTGAATGGAGCAAAAGCCTGTCTGAAACCAAAGCTTGTGCTTTTCATGTTATCTCGGTATTCCCCTTCCGAAGAAAAGTGGTCATGCCAATAACAATTTGACTCATCACATTGGCCTCCTAGAGGGTCTCTGCACCCTGGCAAATCACCCCTCCGCCCCCATATTCCTGGTCAACCTCAGGGAATGTGTTCCACAGACATCAGCCCGAGGCGTCCACTGAATATGACGCCTCTTATGCTGTCATCACTGCCTGTGCTGACACTGTTACCGTGTCCACTGGATGTCCTCACTTCAACCAGGCTCCTCTGCCACATCTACTGCATTGCTCTGCACCCTCTAGACACCTTGGATGTCTTGCAACACCATTTCTGGGTACCACAGCGACCACACGGCGACAGCCATCGCTCCTGCCTGGCCCTGCTGCCGTCTCTGCAGAGGATGGACCTCTCTGAGTGCTGCTGCCTCAGTCAAGCACCCAAGCCTTCTGCTGGGGCTACAGTTGCTTCTAGTCCCACTAGATGCCACCACACTGCCCCTGGTCCATGGTGGAGCTGGGAAGAACACCCTCTTTTTGTTTTCTCTCAACCCAGAGGTTCTGAATTAGTGCTGCATGTGCCCCAAGGCCTTACAGCATTTTCATTTTTTACTTAACTGCCATCTCTCTTCCTAAGTATAATAGCTGACGCTTGTTATACGATGCTTTATTGTGTGACAGGTACTGCTGGGGAGCTTTATATACACTTACTTGTATAATCCCTATGATAGACACATGAGGTAGGAACTCTGTTATTATCATCTCCACTGAGGCTGGAGAGGTTAACTAACTCGTTCGAGGCAACTAGTAAGTGACAGAACTGAGATTTGAATCCAGGCACTGAACGTTAGAATTCATGCTCTTAATCAACAGTCTATAAACATCTGGACATGTGTCCATGGGGTTAGACTGGGGACAAATGCAAGAGACCAATACCACATGGTACTCCAAATCTCCCTTCCCCTGTCATCGTGGGGCTTGTTACCCAATCAGCTACCCCCTCAGTGCCCTGTGTGCAGAGATTCCTGGATGCACACCGTTGGTCTTCTAGATCTGTGCAGATATGTCTGACCTCAGACTCAGGGGAGAACTGCTTTGCCCACATCCTTCCCCAAGCAAGATGCTAAAGTAGATGCTCGAACAGTGTCTGTAACACATAGGAGGAGTCATGAATTCTTCAGGGAAGGAGGTGAAATTTGAACTGGATTCTGAAAGATGAATATGATTTTGCCATTCAGAGATTTTGGAAAAAAGGACATACCTAAACCAGAGGGCCAGTACAGACTGGCCTGTAAGACAGGGAACAGGCTAAGTTGTGGTGAGAGGTAAGGCTGGGAAAGG
This sequence comes from Balaenoptera physalus, assembly GCF_965194825.1. Taxonomy (NCBI): domain Eukaryota; kingdom Metazoa; phylum Chordata; class Mammalia; order Artiodactyla; family Balaenopteridae; genus Balaenoptera; species Balaenoptera physalus. The sequence goes on along the minus strand of NC_138882.1, from coordinate 112,458,663 downwards.
AGAATGGGTTGGATCTTGAAGGGCCTTGATGCGTGTTAAGGAATTTGGATGTTTTTTGTAGGCAAGGGTAGGGGTGAAAGTGTTGGGGGAACTAGCAGCAGCTTAAACGTGTGAGTGCTAGACAGCGAAGAGCATTCTAATATTCCTGTCAAGTGGAGATTTTTAACCTGTGGTTCAAAGTCTACTTGATGTCTGCTTAGCCTCTGGGTATTTTGCTGACTAACTTCTTATAATATTGATGGGGACAGGGCTCTGTCTTCATGGTTCTAATATGAACTAAATACTTACAATGCCCTGTATTAAAATGTTTCATTTTCCTCATTCCTTTTTTTGAAATTGAAGTATAGTTGATTTACAATATTAGTTTCAGATATATAGCATAGTGATCCAGTATTTTTACAGATACTCTATTGAAAGTTATTACAAGATAATGGCTATAATTCCCTCTGCTATACAATGTATCTTTGTTGCGTATCTATTTTATACATAGTAGTTTGTATCTCTTAATCCCATACACCTAATTTGTCCCTCCCCCTTCAGTAACCAGTAGCTTGTTTTATACATCTGTGAGCCTGTTTCTGTGTTGTATATACATTCATTTGTATTATTTTTTAGATTCCACATATAAGTGATATCATACAGTGTTTGTTTTTCTCAGTCTGACATTTTACAATAAGCATAATATTCTCTAGGTCCATCCACACTGCTGCAAATGGCAGAATTTCATTCCTTCTTATAGCTGAGTAACATCCCATTTTACATATATATATATTACACTTGGGTTGCTTCCGTATCTTGGCTATTGTAAATAGTGCTGCTATGAACATTGGGGTGCATGTATCTTTTTGAATTAGTGGGGTTTTGTTGGGATATATCCCTAGAAGTGGAATTGCTAGGTCATATGGAGTTCTATTTTTAGTTTTTTGGGGAACCTCCATACTGTTTTTCATAGTGGCTGGGCCAATTTACATTCCCACCAACAGTACAGGAAGGGTCCATTTTCTCCACATCCTCTTCAACATTTGTTATTTGCAGACTTTTGGATGATAGCCACTCCAACAGGTGTGAGGAGGTATTTCATTGTTTTGGTTTGCATTTCTTTAGTAATTAACGATGTTGAGCATCTTTTCATGTGCTTCTTAGCTATCTGTATGTCTTCTTTGGAAAAACATCTGTTCAGGTCTTCTGCCCATTTTTTGATTGGGTTGTTCGGGTTTTTTTGATATTGGGATGTATGAGATGTTTATATATATGACCTTGTAGGTCATAGTGTTTTCTCTCATTCTGTAGGTTGCCTTTTTGTTTCAGTGATGGTTTCTTTTGCTGTGCAAAAGCTTTAAAGTTTAATTAAGTTCCATTTGTTTATTTTTGCTTTTATTTCTTTTGCCTTTGGAGACAGATCCAAAAAATATTGCTGCGATTTATGTCAAAGAGTGTTTTGCCTATGTTCTCTTCTACTTTTATGGCTTCAGGTCTTACATTTAGGTCTTTAATCCACTCTGAGTTTATTTTGGTATATGGTGTGAGGGAATGTTCTAATCTCATTGTTGTATATGTAGCTGTCCAGTTTCCTCACTCCTGATAAAGTTTTCTCTCTCTATGCCTGCTCCCACCCCTTGCCTCAGCAGAAGTAGAGGTGATTCCTAAATATTTTGTTCTACTGGAGTGGCCCCAAGAAGTTCTGGAACTACTGCTCTAGAGGACCCCAACCATGTGGACGAAGTTACACCTAATTGTCTTGAATGCTTCATCCAGGTCAACCTGTCTTCTGGGGACCTATGTGGAGTCTCCCAGCCACCTTCCAGCTGTTATGGAAGGTTATGACAGCACTAACCCTCACTCTAAGAAGCTGCCAGCCAAGCATGGTCTTATCTAACAACTTTGGAGACTCTCCAGTTTTCATGGACACCTAATTAAGCAGTTATTTACATTTCATTTTACTTAACTCTCATGACTCCTTTCTAATTGGCAGACTAATGAAGTTCCTCTGTGACATCACAGTGCTCTGACTGATGATGTATGTCTTCCCTTTGGGAGTCAAACGCCCGTTTGAAATTAATGAGTCTCTTTTACCCAAACTACTTTTGAATTTTGTCAGCTCTGTCTTAAGAAGTGTTTAGACTTGCCTGGCTCTTGTCAGGACAGAGATCTTAGTTATTTGACAAATTTACATAAAACTGTAGAGGGAGAGTAACCCAATCAATCTGATCTTTGTGACTCCCTCCCCACCACAAGGAGTAGGAGGAGTAGGGAGTACTTTCCAAGGTCACAGAAGAGCAGGATATAACTTAATGAGTCTTTTGAAGAATTAAAAAGAAACTGTTAGTCTGAAGAAGCATTCACCATCTTTATACCCTTTTCCATTTTCCCAGGGTCAATGCAGGCACATGAATTTTTTTATTCCCATGACCTTCCAAATTATAAGAACAGTGGAATCCTTTTTATGTTTTTTTTAGGTGAAATCTTCAATGATTCCCATATATAAAACAGGTAACAGCAGAGTTGCTGTAGGTGAAGGGGGTGGAGGAGCCTGGAGAACTTTCCACATAATGCTCCTCCACTTCCCCCTCAGCTCCTCACCCTGCACCCCAGCCGCTGCAGGGCTCTGAGGAATTTAATGTGAAAACCCCTGCTCTATCCCACTTATTCATTCTGACATTTGCTCTAGGAGGTAGAGTTTACATGAAAAAGGGTATAAAGAAACATTTTTAAAGCATGATCTATTTTCTCTTAATAGTGAATTACACTAGACTTCCCTTGATTACTGTTCAAAATGGCATGACTTCTTCAGGATACTACAAAGAGCAACAAAACACAATGGTTCTTCCACTCCATTAGTTATTCTTATGTTACATGTATTATTCTTCCTACCAAGAGGGGAAAATTGGTCCCTTTGCTTCAGCTCTGATTATCGCTCTACTTTCAATCTTGGTGGTGGGAGTGGGCACTGAATCATACAAACTATCTATCTTAGAACCACATACAAGTGAAAACCAACCTAGGGCTATTTTTTTAAGGCTGATTCTAGCCTTTTTGGGGAACTGGAAATATAAAACTTTGAAATCACACACATTTAAAACTCAAGAGAAAACAAAAAGGTGTATATAAAGACATTCAGTAATGAAAAAACAGATTTCCATGCTGTTATAGTTAGTTCAGTTGGTGAAAGAGAGAAGAGGAAGAAAGAAGGGCAGGGAAGGTGCGGGGGGAAGGGAGGGGAGAGCAAGAGATGTGGAGCGGCCAGAGCTGGGGAGGGAAGGGGGGCTCCGCGGCTCCAGTGTTTGCCTCCGCCTCTGGGAGCTCAGTTCAGGGTCTCTTTCTGGGGCAGCCCTTACCTGATGGTGAGCATCACTGCGTTCCTGCCCTGATGTGGCCTGAGCCTCGAGGAGCAACCCGCACCATGTCCGCAGCTCGGCATAGGCTCTTCTTTATCCCGTCAGGTCTTGGCTTGTGGTGAGGTCCCTTCGGGAAAATTCCCATATTTTCCTGAGAGTGCCTGTTCTGAATTTACTCTCTGCATTCAAGGAAAGCCACTGTGCTGGGGTGTTTTTACTCTTTTTGAGAAATGTCTTCCATAAATCAAGGAGAAGAGTAAAAATTAAAAATAATTTGCTCTTCTTTGGGGTTTTAATTTCCTTCCAAAAATTTTTTTGAGAAATTCTTTTTTTTTCTTAAAAAATTAAGAACTCAGTCCCTGATGGAGAGGTGATTTTTTTTCCCCCAGATTTTTATTCATATGATGACAGGGGTCAGAAAGACAAACATTTGAGTACTTTCAATCAGCCAGGCATCTCAGCTATGAGTTCTATGTACAATCACTTAATCACTATAATAACCCTGTTGCATAATCTGAGGCTCAAAAACTTTGCTTATATAACAAGTGGAGAGTCATACCTAGATCTGTCTCACTTCAAAGTTACAGGTCGGGTTACTTGTACCGACTTCAGAAATTACTGACCTTAAAGGTTGGATGATTAAAAAGCATTTTCCAGTGTTATTTCCTAATACTGGTTTCTACTACATACCTTGGACACCTAGACTAAGTCATGAGCCCCTGCTTTAGTACTTTTGAACCAGTTGTTCTCACTGCTTAACAATTCCCATCCTCCACAGAGTTGCTCATTAAGACCCTAAAAGCCCATTACAAATCCACCTGTTTACTTATGTAAGCCATGATAGGATTGGCCTTTCATCTTAAAGGTCTTTCCAGTTCAAAGGTTTAGTGGTTCTGTAACTGAAAATATGAGCCAAGGAGTGTTATTCTCTACGGCAAACGGTTAACAACTGTAGTCACAAAGAGTAGAAAAACTTGTTTCTTAAGATTTTTACTTCAATACCTAAAATATGTTTAAACACCAATATAAGGAATGAGACAGATGATAATATATTATTTCATGTTTATTTTGATCTTTGTTTATATCATCCCTACCAGTTTTTGAACCTCTTTAGTTACTATCCTGTTTAGTTGGTAAGATATCTAAGGCATTAAAGTAATATTGACATTTAAAATAACTTCATAATTGAAGGAACTAAATTATTCATGATTTCCAGTCACACTTGTTCCGATCTACAGTGATCATATAATAGGAAACATTTGTATAGTACTTACTAAGTGTTAGACACCTGTCTAAATGTTTTACCTATATTAACTACAATGAGGTATTACCTCACACCAGTCAGAATGGCACTCATCAAAAAATCTACAAACAATAAATGCTGGAGAGGGTGTGGAGAAAAGGGAACCCTCTTGCACTGTTGGTGGGAATGTAAATTGATACAGCCACTATGGAGAACAGTATGGAGGTTCCTCAAAAAACTAAAAATAGAACTACCATATGACCCAGCAATCCCACTCCTGGGCATATATACCCAGAGAAAACCATAATTCAAAAAGATACATGCACCCCAGTGTTCATTGCAGCACTATTTACAATAGCCAGGACATAGAAGCAACCTAAATGTCCATCAACAGATGAATGGAAAAAGAAGATGTGGTACATATATACAATGGAATATTACTCAGCCATAAAAAGGAATGAAATAGTGCCATTTACAGAGACATGGATAGACCTAGAGACTGTCATGCAGGGTGAAGTAAGTCAGAAAGAGAAAAACAAATATCGTATAATATTGCTTATATGTGGAATCTAGAAAAATGGTACAGATGAACTTATTTGCAAAGCAGAAATAGAGTCACAGATGTAGAGAACAAACTTATGGATACCAAGGGGGGAAGGGGAGTGGGATGAACTGGGAGATTGGGATTGACATATGTACATTACTATGTATAAAGTAGATAACTAATGAGAACCTATTGTATAGCACAGGGAACTCTACTCAGTGCTCTGTGGTGACCTAAATGGGAAGGAAATCTAAAAAAGAGCTATACATATGTATATGTGTAACTGATTCACTTTGCTGTACAGCAGAAACTAACACAACATTGTAGAGCAACTATACTCCAATAAACATTAAAAAAAAAAATCTCACACCGCTACTGTGAGGATATGTTAATATAGAGAAGTGATGTTTTTAGGATACTGTTTCCTAAACTATAGTCATTTCTGTACCTCTTTCATGACTTTGCTATGCCTGCATATACCATCTGTGATATTTTTCCTCAATATAATTCTAAGTAATAAAATTGGTGAGATCACAAGTTTGATGTAATATTATATTTTTTAAAATAAATAGATAGCAATGAAAATATTTGGAATATGGCAACTAAAATTATCTCACCAGTGGTAAAAATGTTCCACCGTTTGGGAAATACCATTTATTCTAGGAAATGGTCTGCTTCTGGCTTATGACTCTGAATGTAAACATAGGGTCTGATACAGTTATCCACAGTGAATCAAAGAGAAAAGAAATGAGAACGCTGGTGGGCCAGGAGGTTGACAGGTGCCTATAGACCCCAGGATAAAGCTTATTAAAATCTTGGAAGTTTTTCAATAAAAATAAAATGTATATGTATTTATCATATATATGTATTCAATTTATATCCCAGTTTTGAATGATGAAGTTATTGTAGGCTTGTTGCACAAAAGATGACTATCCACAAGGCCATCACTTAGGTAGTTTCCTTGTTAATTTCAGCGAGTCATTCTAAGCAGCAGTGCATTTTCCTGAAGGTGGTGTGGTGCTGCCCTCATTGTCCTGTATTTTTATTCCATAAATAAACAGGGTTTCTGTGATTTAAAAAAATGATGCTACGTAATAACACTCTCAATCAAATGACCACCTTTGTGGTTTCTCAGGAAAAAGGTGAAATAAGGTTATATTATTACTTTATATTTTTCTGTTTCCCATAGAATTTCCTTTTCAGATTCCAGGGCAAATAGAACAAAGGATCAGTTTTCATAATTCATTTTTTTCCCAAGAGTATGTTCTGATGTCTCATTATTTGGAGATAGCCGTGAAAAGAAGGATCAGGAAAATAGAAAGGCATAGTTAATTGTGTAATTCAAAATAATAGCAATTTTTTCCATTTATGTGTCTTTTTCGATCCATTTTTTTTTCTGAGAAAGATTGAATGGAATAATTTTCTCTTTTTTGTCTCTTTTTCAAAACTCATTCATGCCACACAATGCACGTTACATAATAATCACATTTATCACGACTTTTGGGAAGCAGGGTTTCAAGTAAACATGCTGTACAAAATATTTTATGAAAATTTTGATTCTCGTGTTTGAGGATAATAAAAGGATTCCTTTGTTTCTTAGAAAAGAAATCCTGAAAACAAATGAACAAATGGACTTGGTGCATGGACACCTAGCCGAGCCTGTGTCTGAGAAGAATGACATGCCTTCAGCATGAAGTCGCTACAAGAAAAAGACATGTAATTAAGGAGGGAAAAAAAAATCAGAAGCTGGAGCCATTAAAGAGACTGTGATATGAGGAAAACATTATACAGGAGATGTGACCAAAGATCTCAGATCTGAGAGCTGAAAGGGAATGAAACTAGTTAAAATTCCACTGCTCATTCGCTCCATGGGAGAAATAACATTACTGTTGGATGTCACTTGCCACTTCATTTTTAGAAACAATTAAAAGATGCAAATATTTATGAATTGCTGTGTATGTTGTAATCCTATTCAAAACAAACAGTGCCTTGTACCTTAGATTCTCAATGCTGGTTAGTGTTGGGATTCAGGGGTTAAAGCAAACCATTCAAAATGAGTTCACTACTGATACTCAGACAAAGGGATGCAACTCCGAGAGCGTGTTCTGTTTCCCTGCAAGCTGTTGCCTATGCCAAATGAGTATTTTAAAAACCATTCAAATTAAGTTGAAAATTTGTAATTATATTTTCTCTTTTAATTGTAACTTATGCAAATGTTATATTCCAGCTGTACAAATAATGTTCGCTTCAGACTACAACATCCACATTAAATCTAGCACGTAATGCCCTGATACGAGATTCTTCCCAAGCTTGCAGATTTAGAAGGCTGGGGCTGTTAGTTATGGCTTCTATTGCTGTTACTCTGCAGTTAAGTATAGATCGCAGAGTGGCAATAGAGAAGGGAGACACCTTTGCTATAATTTGCTGGAGACAATTGATGAATAAAACAGGTAGAAAGAAAAGAGAAATGCAAACAAACAAAAAAGGCACAAAGTCTAGGAAACCTGGGTGTTTGGTAAAGTGGATATTCTATCCTAGCGTAATTGATGAATCCAGCTTGCAGTGCATTAGTTACAGGAAGAGGCTGCCTGTGACTCATTTGTTAATTGTCATGTGTTTTAAACCACTTAGTGAAAACAGAAATTGAGTATTTTCCATTTTCAGTAAAAATTTCACTTGGGGAAATCATGTACAAAACCATTACAATTTTTAATCAAGAGTGAAAGAAGCATGGATTATTTTAAATACACACACACACATACACACACACAAGGGAGCACACATATGTGAGAAATAAAAGAGAAGGAAAAAACACCAAATACAGCATGTTGTTTTGATTATCAAAGTGTTTCTTTACATAAATTTGGAAAGGTTTTCATGTTGATAGTTTTTGGAAGGCAAATGTGGGGAACCTTGATTTACTTCAATCCAGTTGACTGCTGATTAGCTTTTTGTGTTTAACAGTGTCTGGAAGCAATGGAAGAGATGAAAGAAGAAAGTTTATGACACATCCTCAAGTAACTCACAACCTCAATGATAAACAAGGTGAACTTATGGAATAAGATGGACTATAATAAATGTCATGTGTGTGTTTATAGATCTAGCAGAGAGTTCAACACTTCATTTTTCAATGGGACAAACAGATCCAGTGTGACAGTGATTTACTCAAGTTCACACATCTAATAGTGGTGAAAACATGTTTCAAACCTAGGAGGTGTAACTTCTTGTCCTTTTTGTTTTTTCCATCATGAAGGCATCTGTCGATTGAGAGCTGCAATAAATAGAAAGAATCTGTTTATTAAACGTGGGTCCTTCCTATGCTTGCCCATGAAATGAACTTCAACTCAGCTGGAAAATTGTATGGGTTTTTTTTAATACTTTCCTGGCCCCTGGATAGAGATTGGAAGGTTTTGTTGATCTCAAATTAGCTCCAATTAGTTAAGATTAAACTTTAAACAATGGAAAATCCAAGACAAAGATCCCATAGCCCTGAAAAGTGTGCTGTAAATCCATATACTTTAGGTCAAAGAGCAAATGATTAAAAGTTCAGATTGATTCTTGTAGTAAAAGGGCAGTGCAAAGAAATGCTAAAAAATAATGGCCCTGGACAGAAACCCTGGTGCTGGGTGAGTCATCAGCCTGGGAATGCTCATGGCCTGAGCCTCATTTATTTACTGCTTTTGCCACAGTCTGTTACATAAGCAGCTGTGACTATGACTATACTCTCTTTACTTGTACAGAAGCTTGGGGACCAATGTCTGGCAAAAATGATTGATGATGGTGGGGTTGGTTTGCTGGTCTGTGTGCAATGATTTTCTACAGGTGAATATGGGGATGCGTATTTCTTTGAACACTGATTCATCCATTCACCAGTTCATATATTTATTTACTCATTCATCAGGCATTTACTGGGCACTTACCAAATGCCAGGCAGTACTGCGTTTAACACTGGGAATACAGATTGACAAAGTCAAAATTAAATAATTAATTGAATGAATATCCATTGTCTACGTATAAGTCTGATGGAACCAGGAATTCTTTTTTTTATAAATTTATTTTTTTTTAATTTATTGGCTGCGTTGGGTCTTGTTGCTGTGTGCGGGCTCTCTCTAGTTGCAGCGAGCTGGGGCTACTCTTCGTTGCAGTGCGCAGGCTTCTCATTGCTGTGGCTTCTTTTGTTGAGGAGCACGGGCTCTAGGCATGCGGGCTTCAGTAGTTGTGGTGCATGGACTTAGTTGCTCTGCGGCATGTGGGATCTTCCCGGACCAGGGCTCGAACACATGTCCCCTGCATTGGCAGGCAGATTCTTAACCACTGCACCACCAGGGAAGTCCCAGGAATTCTTGACTTCTGATCTCATCCCTCATCCAGAAAGTCAACTGTGTTGGCATGTCCAAAGCCATGTTAGTTTCCTTAGCTCTTGCAGCGTCTCTCATTTAGCCAAATTGAGTGTAGATTCACAGATGCAGACTCTTCCTCCTGTGTATCTTATCAGAATGGCAGCTTTCAAGCCTATACCACTAAAGGGATCCAGCATCTTCCATAGTAGGATTGTGGTTTAAAGCATGGACTTTGGAGTTAGATGTGTATGGTTCGTATCCTGCCTGGCTCCACTACTCCCTAGATGAGTGTCCTTATTACATATTTAGTTTCCTCATCAGTAAAATGAGTGTCATCTGGAAAGGTTGCAGTGAGGATTAAATTTAAATAAATAAATGCTTGACAATAAGACCTGGCACATGGTGGCTACTTTTGCGCTAATTTAGTAACACTTTGCTAAAATTTGCTCTTCTCTCAATACCCGTTTCCATTTGCAAGTGATGCCTCTTGTCTGCCATGTATTAGCCCGGTGTGCCCATGACATTTTGAGCAGTAATTTAGACATCTGGAGTTTGCAAGAATCCTCTGGCTCCCTGTGATTACTTTGATATGCTGCTAATTGTTTGATTTTCTAGTGGTAACCATGGGTAGGGCTACTGAGCTCATCTGTGGAAACTTTCTGGAGGACGTCCTGAGGTGCAGCCTGGGAGAAAGCCAGGCCAGGCTGGCTTCCCTCCACTGCAGCAGAATGGTTTCTGGGATGTAAATTGCATCAGAGTTCCTTGGTATTTTCTCCTGGTCCCCTCCCCCCACCTTCATTATCTACTTTCATGTTTCCCTCCCTACCTCCTCTTTCCATCTAGTCTTGAGACATTTACAAATATACATTAACTCCACAGCTCCTGACTAGGGCATTATCTTTATTAATGTTTGCAATTTGTGTGGATTATAGATCTCTTCATGACCTCTGCAATGCCTCAGGATATGCCACTGCCATTTATTTGTATAGTCTTCTACTTTGATGAAATGCAGATAAATTGAAAAATCTACCAAGAATCATTGTCCTCGGGATATCGGGAAACAAGCACTTCCACGGTTAATTGTGTGCGTGTTTTTAATCATAGCCTAATAAATTGGCATTTCTTTTTTATTCCTTTAGATTGGCTCTCAGAAAAATCTCAGAATATTAACATTTTTGCTTCACATGTGGTCAACTGCTCATCCTCAGAGTGTACTCTGAACTGGGCAGAGCAACAAAATCAGCAAAATTACGTGGAGGAGGATGAGATTTGTTTTGTAATTTAGAAGTAGGAGAAATTCTTTCCTTCCAGCCTTGGAACCATATTGGGCATGCGAGGTAAGGAAAATCCACACACAAAGTGATAGAGTTCTAGTGGACTAGGCTTCACAACATAATATTTTCCCATCTTGCTGACTTTTTTCTGGGCAAGAGGTCTCCATCCAGAGCTTCTCGGTCTTTAGGGCACATAGGAAACATTGGGATGCCTATCAAAATGCTAATTCCCAGGTACCACCATCCAGGGATTCTGATTCACTAGATGAGTTGGAGCCTGGCATCTTGCATTTAAAACCATCGCGATGCATGGAGTCTGCTTTGGTTTCTACTCTTGGCTCTGCCTATTTTTCCGGGCTTGGCTAAGAAAGCTGGTGCAAGAGGAGGTGCCTGGCAAAAACAGATGGAGCTGTGTCAGAGCTTTTTATTCAGAGCTCACAGTACTGCCTAATACACAGTGCCAGCAGTTTGTTGCTGAGGGAGACACCTATGATTCCATTAATTATTTAGGGATCCAAAGTAGCCATCATTAATGAATCTGAATGTATTACAATGATCCTAATCAGAGTAACAGATGCAAAATGACAATACGATACACACAATTTTCCCCCAGCGAGTTACACACTATTAAGGTCTGTTGCAGTCAATGAATCCAGATGCTTCCTCACTCTGACTGACCATGAAAGATCCTGGTTTCATTACATGAAAGAAAATAAGTTCATTCTGTCATCTTGCAGAGTTAAAGCGGGATCCAGTTCAGCAGCTGGTAAGGCATCATAAGTTGGTTTGCAATAATCCTGCTTCCATTTCAGGATTGACTGAGTGGAAGAATTCTGTTGCAACTGGGCTTATCATTCCCTTTACATTATTTTTATGCTTTCCCAGATGAGATGGTTTACTCTTGCTCAGAAAGCCTCAGTGTGTGTATAAAACTAAGCACATTTTATACACACACTGAATGAGAAGAAAGCGAACTGTTTTTATAGAGGGTAAATTCATTAAAATCAGAGTAACAAAACCAAAGTCAACCACGATAAAATGGGAGGCATAAAGCTTCTCAAGAGTGTCTCCCTAATAATGTCGTCAGACTTCTGATCTGCGTGAGGCTGTGCATGACAGCATTTGCCCTCTTCGTGTCCTAGGGATCATACAAAAGGAAAAAAAGAAAAGGAAGAATCTCTGCCATTTTCAGAAAAACCAGCAGACAAATATAAACCACAGACTCTGTAACACCTGTAAGAACTGCCAAGAGAAGCTGAACCTGTGTAGCAGCTGCAGAGGAGGAAACAAAAAGAAGTAGCACAGAGAGTGCAAAGAGTCAGGGATGGTAGATCACAGCAAGTGCCCGTGAAAATACCATCCTGAAGGGGAAGGGTGCACTTGAAGTGCTAAAGTGAACACAGTTGCCTAGGAATTCAGGTTAGCAGGGCTGGTGCAGGACTGTGCCTTTCCTGGTTTGGCGCCAAGAAGTACAGTAACCAGCTGAACCAAGAATCCGAAGATGAGCTATATTTGCAGGGAACAATCGAATTCGTGGGGCAGCAGAGGAGAATATAGCCTGGAAGGCCACCCTGGCCACTCCCCAGGCAGAGAACTACTTGAAAATAGCTGGTTTGGGAAAGTGCAACTCATCTAATGATGACAAGTTGAAAAAAGAAGGCATTGATAGAAAGATCCTATTGGAAAAAAATGTGGGAAGGAGAAGCAAAGCTACCCGGCAGATGGAGAACACTCCCAAGCAGATGAAAATCTCATCCTGACAATTTGCTATGAACTAAAATAAAAGTATACTCGACGAAGCAATTACCTTGATGAATGAAGACCACAAAGAAAAAATTGAAGAACACGGAGGAGAAGTGTGGGGGGGGGGGGTAAATGGAAAATATAAAAGATGAGCTGAAATGCAGGGAATAATCACAGAATGAAGACACAATTGGAAGAAACGTGAGGAAAAGAGCCACAATAAAAACGGTGATGGAAATAATGGACATAAAAGACAAGAAAAGGACATCCTGGATACATACAATTGAGTTCTAGGAGAAAAACATAAAGAATGAAAGAAAACCCAAACATTTAAAGATGCAATTCAGGGAAACTCGCTGATAATAAAATGTGACTCTACAAACTGAAAAAATTGTGTGTATCAGGGAATATTGACCCAGCTCATCATGACCAGAAATCTCACCAGAAATATCCTGGTGAGACTGAACTCTAAAAATGAAGGAAGAATACTTCTGGCAGTAAAAGGCTGAAGTACAATGACTTAGAGAGGGAAAAATACCAGGCTGACTTCATACTCATATCCACAGCCACATTCAACACCAGGAGCCGGAGGGGCAGTAACTCTCAGATTCTCAGGGAAAGAAAGTGTGAAGCAAGGATGTTATATCCACCTCAACAGCGTGCGGAAAATCTCAGGGCTGACTGTTGCCACGAGCCTTTATTGAATAAACTACTCATGGGAGAAGTTCTGCCAATCATGCGATGGCTGGCATGTCTGGGGCAAAAGTACTGGCAGTGAACTATTTTTTTTCTTTCTGAAACTGAAGTTTTTTATTAGGAAAAATTTCAAAGTAAACAAAAGTAGAGAGAATAGTATAATGAACTCTCATGTACCCACTACCCAGCTTCAACAGTTATCGTGGCCAATCTTGTCTCATCTATACCCCTAATCATTTTCTCCCTATCCTCCAATTGGGAAATAATCCATTATGTCATTTCATCCATAAAAATTTTAGTAGTATCTCTAAAACAAAAGAGATGTAAGGAATATTTAAAAAATACAACCCCAGTACCATTATCACACCAAAAAATAAATGACAGTAATTCTTTAATGCCATCAAATATCTAGTGTTCATATTTTGTGATTATCTCATAGATTTTTTAAAATAAATTTTAAAAATAGTTGATTTGTTCAAATTGAGCTCCAAATAGGGGTTATACATTGCAGTTGATATGTCTTTGAGATCCTTTCCATATACATGTTTTTTTCCTCTATTTTCAAAACTTTTATTTTTAATTGCAGTAAAATACACATAACATAAAATGTACAATCTTAACCAATTTTTTAAGTGTACAGTTCACTAGTGTTAAGTGTGTTCACATTGTTGTACAACCAATCTCAAACTCTTTTCATCTTGCAGAACTAAAACTCTATACCCATTAAACAGCTCCCCATTTCTTTTTCCCTCATCCCTTGGCAACTACCATTCTACTTTGTATGAATTTGACTATTCTAGGTATCCTGTTTAAGTGGAATTGTACAGTATTTGTCTTTTTGTGACTGGCTTATTTCACTGAGCATAGTAATTTTTTTGAACTTTAAATGCTTTGTTAAGCTTTACTGTAATAGACTAAATTTTTGGTTTCATAGAGTCAGTGATACTAAATTGGCTATTGGGTTTAGTGGCTTCTTGCATCAGCTCCTGCAACTGTCCAATTTGTTCAGCACCAAAGTCATTATGTTTTTCTTCTGGGAGGATGATTCCAAAACATGCTTTTTCAGTTGAATTTTGTGTTTTCTTTAGCTTGTTGCCATAGCACTGTGGCATATACCTCCTTTTCCTGCAAGAAACACTGAGTCTTGTCAGAACCAAAGGTCTTATGTCTCCTAAATTTATCCTTCACATACTCCTTGCCTAGGGCTTTCACGTCCAGGGGAAGAACCCCGTGCAGCAACAAGGTGCCTGATTAAGGGCGGGGAACAAAAAAAAACGAGCTGGCCTAGCATAGCACAGGCGTGGACCATAGACTGCACCTGTTCAAAGGTTCATCCATGTCATAGTACGTGTCAGAATTTCCTTCCTTTTTAAGTCTGAATAATAAAGGCATACCTTGTCTTATTCTGCTTCGCAGATACTGCATTTCTTACAGGTTGAAGGTTTGTGGCAACCGTGCGCTGAGCGAGCCTATGGGAGCCATTTTCCCAACAGCATTTGCTCGCTTCATGTCTTTGTGTGACTTTTCATCATTATTATTATATTTGTTATGGTGATCTGTGATCAGTGATTTTTGATATTACTTATTATAATTGTTTTGGCATTTTTTAGCAATAAAGTATTTTTAAATTAAGGTAAGTACATTATTTTTTAGACGTATGTTATTGCATACATCGTAGATTACATTATGGTGTAAACATAACTTTATATACACTGGGAAACAAAAATTTCTTGTGCCTCGCTTACTGTGATGATATTCATTTCATTGCAGTGGTCTAGAACCGAACCTGCAACGTCTCCGAGGTATGTCTGTATTTCATTGTATGTGTATGCCACATTTTGTTTACCCATTCATCCATTGATGAGCATTTGGGTTACGTCCACCTTTTGGCTATTGTGAATAAAGCTGCTATGAACGTGGATATACAAATATCTCTAAGAGATGTGGCTTTCAATTCTTTGGGGATATACCCAGAAGAGCAATTGCTGGATCATGTGGTAGTTATCTTTTTAATTTTGGGGGGACCAGCCGCACTGTTTTCCACAGTGGCTTCACCATTTTACATTCCCACCAACAGTGCAACAAGGGTTCCAAATTCTCTGCATTCTCACCAGCACTTGCTATTTTCTGTTTTTTGATAGTAGCCATCCTAATGTGTGTGAGGTGGTATCTCATGTGGTTTTGATTTGCATTTCCTTAGTGATTAGTAACGTTGAGCATCTTTTCATGTGTATCTTGAAAACTGACCATCTGTATGTCTTTTTGGAGAATGTCTATCTAAATTCCCTGCCCATTTTAAAATTGAGCTTTTGTTGTTGTTTAGTTATTTAGTTGTTGTTGTTTAGGAGTTCTCTATATATCTGGATATCAACTCCTTATCATATATGTGATGTGCAAATATTTTCTCTTATTCCAGTGGTTGTCTTTTTACATTATTATGTCTTTGATGCATTGTTTTAAATTTTGATATAGTCCAATTTATCTGTTGTATCCAATACAATAAATTATTGCCAAACCCAGTGTTGCTAAGCTTGTCCCCTATGTTTCCTTTTAAGAGTTTTATAGTTTTAGCTTTTACATTTAGGTCTTGATTCATTTTGAGTTAATTTTTGTATGTGGTACAATGTAAGGGTCCTACTTCATTCTTTTGTGGTAGTGAGTTTAAATGTATTTAAACATACATACTTACCTGTATATGTATAAAGGTCTGTGTGTATACGTATATACACACAAACATACATTATATTTATGTGTGTTTGAATTTTATATGAGCAGAGTTCAGAGTTGGTGATAGATTAATGTACTTAGGTTATCTTCTACCATATGTATATATACTAATTGTTTGAATATCTCTGGTTTTCACAACATTCATATAACCAAGGAAACTAAAGTGCAGACTAGTTGCAAAATTTGCCTAATTTCTGTCTCCTATGCTTATATATATTTTTTCTCCTGGATAATAGTGTGCTGGAGCTAGCTCGTACCAAGTTGTGAGAGTCAGTTATTTTTTTTTTTGTAATTGTTAGCTATTATTCAACATTGAGTATATGCACTTCAAATTAAATATGATGGTAAGTACTCAAAACTCATCATTTTATAAGAATTTGACTGCAATTCACTATTATCTATACCCTGAAGGTTATTTACGTCTATCGTATCTATACGTGTGTACCTTTTCCTAATTACAAGTTTGGTATTATTGCGGTAGTAGCTTGAAAACCAATGGGAATATTTTCACCAAGGATATCAGCAAAGTCTACAAATCAGGGTGTGGTTTATTATTTTGATAACTGTACAGATTTAAGAATGTGCTGAAGAAAATGTTAGTAAAGCAGATTAAATTTAAAACTGTATCATGTCTGTAGCCCTTACATCATGAATAGCACAAATAAATGGAGGAAATATTCTTCCAGTATTTGAAATTTATTATTAAATTAGCAAAGAAGTTCCTCACTGTTACCAATAAATGAATGAAGTTCCCACATAGGTCTTCATTGTTTCACTTTTTCATTACTCATTCTTGCAGTGAATTTGAAAAATATGGAACAGTGCAAGCACAATAAAAATTATTTGTAATAAAAAAAATTTTAAAAATTACAATGGAGCCAAGACTAAGACAATTGTGGAAATTAGGATGAGAGAACAGAATGCAAGTATTATATGCATGACTATGCAGGAGTGACACAACTAACTACAGTGCAGAAAAGAAGGGGGCAAAGAAGGTAAGAGGTGGAATAAGTTTGCTGAATCCTCATTGGTCGTGACTGACAAACGATTTCATATAGAGCTGCCAAATGAAGTAATAAAAGTGAAATGCTTACTTAGCGCTACAGAGATAAAAATTAGAAAGATAATAATATACCACTGGATGGCGGAGGAGAGAGAGAGAAAGAGTGGTATGAAGAGGAGGAAGAAGAGGAGAGAGAGAAGGAGGAAGAAACTAATAGCTACTATTTAAAAACAGAAGACTGAGAGTATTTTATAAAGTTATAATTATAGATGTAACTCATGGAATAAAAACAAACTTTTCTGAAGAGCAGAATAACTACGCACACATAAACACACACCATCTTTCTTTCTCTCTCTCAAAGTTGACCACATGGTGAAAAACTACACTAAACTTAAACAGAGAAAATAAAAAATAATATAAAATAATACAACTGAACTGAAATCCAACATATCTGTCATATTAAAATTATAAATGAGTTTGGCTCAACTATCAACTGAGAAAGATTTTTAGATTGGAGTATAAGGAAAAACCTAACACTCTGCTGTATTTAAAAGAGACAAAATAAAATGATTCAGAAAGGTTGAAAATAACATGATAAGCAAAAGAAGCAAATTCAAACAAAAGAAATTAAGGGTTACAATCTAAATATCAGACAAAGATGAATTCAGGACAGAAAGTGTAAAATGAGACAAAGAAAGGTATTTACATTTGTTCTGGTTATCTATTGCTTCATAACTAACTGTACCAAACAGTGGTATAAAATAACCATTTTATCAAATTCTCAGGTTCTGTGAGAATTTAGACAGAGTGTAGCAGAAGTGGCTTGTCTCTGCTTCAAACTATCAGAGACCTCATCTAAATGGCTGAGAATGAGAACCATTTGGGAGATTCTTCATTCACATGGCTGGTGCATGGAATGGAATGACTGAAGGCTGGGTTCAGCTGGACTGTTAACCAGAGCCCTTATGTATGATTTCTGAATGCTGCCTGGGCTTCCTCACAGCACGGTGGTTTCAGGATCATCAGACTTCTTACAATGGCAATCCAAGGGCAGATGTTCCCAAGGAGCAAGGAGAGAGGTGCCTGGCCTATTATGAGCTAGGCTTGGAGTCGCAGTATCATTTCTGCTATCCACCCTGATCCTAGAAGGAGGCAGAGACCTCACTTCTTTAGGGAAAGGGAGTAGAAGAATTTATGGCCATGTTTTTAATATGCCACAGTGTTAAAGTATCCAAATTATAGTCTAAAAAAGCAGTTATTGATATCTCTGTACTCAATAGGAATAGATGAATATTTCCTTAACATGATTAGATATATCAGGCTCAGTGGAAAAGCCGAATTAAATTGAATGGCAAACAGTACAGGCATTCCTTTTAGAGACAGGAAAATGGTAAAGATGTGCATTATCGCTGATACTATTTAATGTTATTTGAGAGATAGTAGGAAAGCACACAAATTCTGTAACTTCTACTTGCTTCTCATCTCAATGGCTGACAAAAGAGGAAAAAACCCTCTGTACCTTCTTTTTGATTTTATAGTATTTTTGAAGCCAGCAAAATTCCGAAGTTGTTAGTAGCTTTTACATATGATAATGAATTGCTAACTTAGTCATTACACTATAGTGGATAAAAACACTTAGATAGTGAAGTAAATGTGACCCAGCAAATTACTTAACTGCTCTGATCTCATTTTTTTCATCCATGAACATAGTAACACCTACCTCATTAAGTTGGTGTTAATAATTAACAAGGGTTTTGACCCATGATAAGAATGAAATAAATGTTAGCTAATATTATTATTATTTCAAAATATATCTTGATAAAAGGGTGGAGTTTTTATTTGGGGTGTGGAGGGCAAAGTTTGGAACCTTACCAAAAGTATCACATAGAAATTTTGCTTATTAATGTGGACTAGTTTTTTTTTTTTTTCTTTGAGAAATGTCTATTTAAATCTTCACTTTTCTATTCTTTTTTTGTCATTCTCTTCTTTGGAGATTTTATTGTCTTATAGTCTCAACTCCTGGAACAGTAGAAGATTCTCTACAAGGAATCAGCCTCTCTCTTTAATATAAAACTATAAACCCTCCAAGTTAGAGGCAGAAAGAAGAACTTTAAAAGATAGAGTAGCCATATATGTATGCCTGACTCTTCTGGCTCCTCTTTTCCTGTTTTACTTCTCTTAAGGATTCTCTAAATGTTTTCTTCTTCTTTAATCATACCTATACCTGGGTTTTTCCACTATAGGGGGCATTTTCAAGAAAAGATATTTGAAAAATTCCAATAAGAAACAGAAAAAAAAATTGTAGAAACTTTATATGGCACAAGAACAGTTAATTTTAAAAAGATAGATTTCCAAATCTGACAATTATATGAAAGAAATATAGTCTTACTTAGGATAGCTAGCCTTGGTTGAGATGATGTGGATTGTCACAAATGCAGTGAGTATGGGAATAGTGAAGTAAGGATGGATTTGTGAGATATTTATTGGAGGTGGGGCTGTGATTCATTGGCTAGGCCAATGAAGGCCAGGAAGGAGCTGAAGATGAGTCCAAGGTGACTCACTTGGGCAACTGAGTGAATGGGGATGATACTAATCAAAATGAAGGATGTAGTAAAAGGAACTCATGTTGTAGGGAGGGTAATGAGTTTGATTTGGGACATTTTGAGTTTAAGCTACTAATAGGATGTTTGGAAATGTGAGTATAGGGACCATATTATTGGGTTGGCCAAAAAGTTCATTTGGGTTTTTGGTTAACATTGTACAGGAAACCCGAACAAACTTTTTGGCCAGCCCAATATTAAAAGGTGTCTTGGCATTTTTTCCTCATTGAGAATAGAATAAGACCTCATCCATCTTCTTGGCTTTAACTATTGTCTTCATGACTGTGATTCCTATGGCCATTATTAGTGCTGTTCAACCAATACTTTGGATTCTGCTTCCCAGCCACATCATAGGATTGTCCTTGCTCCATTTTTGAAGTTAGATGTGACCACATGGTTTGCTTTGCTAATGAAACATGGGAAATGACATGTGTAACTTCAATGTGGCAGCTTAAGAGACAATAAAATATGTTCCATGTTCCCTCCTCAGTGTCATAGTGATTGTGAAAGTACTTTTCCAGGCAGAGCCAGGGGCCCTAGTGAGTATGACACGGAACACCTGAACTTGCACAGTTTTGAGAAATAAACCTTTGTGATTTTAGGCTAGGTGTTTGTTACCACACCATCGCCTGCTATTCTAACTGATATAATTCCTAAAACTTTATCTCTAGCCCTCTCCTCTACATAGTGATCATAAAAACACTAAATTTTCAGGAAAGCACTGATTTTGGGTAATTTTATTGTTTAAAAAAGGGTCAGTTACTGGATGTTAAACTAAATGTGATTTGCTTTTTTATATACCTTTATAAGATCTCAGAACAATGGCTTTAAAACTCTTCAACCATGATATATAGTAAGAAATAACTTTACAATGGGACCCAGTAGACACATAAATTAGGAAAACCTCATGAAATAATATTTAGTGTTACTGTAGGTGAAGGATGATCGTTTATTCTATTTAATCTTATTTCACTTAAAAGTAATTATTATAAGCCACTAATTGGATGTTATGATTCAATAATGGGTCTTAACCTACAGTTTGCAAAACCGTAACTTAGGGTGTGAGCTTTGGGGTTGGAATGCCTACGTTTAGTCCTGGCTCCTCCACCTACTACTGCTATGTAACATTCAGTAAGATGTGTAATCACCGGGTCTGTTGCCTCTTCTGTAAAGTGGGATACTAATTCCTACCTAATTTCCTATTTTGTAATTGAATAATGAGATTAAAAATAATTGGACTGAATATTAATCTAAAATTAATTTATATTTTTATATAGGCTCTCTCTCTCTATATATATATTTGTATTTATTTTTATGTTTTTGGTTGGGAAGATAAGACCTGGCATAACTGAAAGATCAGAGGCGCTAACTTTTCAGGAGCTGTGGTGGAACGGATACATCATTCACTGATGTATCAAAGCTCCCTGGCCTATCTGTCCCCATGGTCCTGTGACCTCCCCACCACAGCCTCACCTGGAACATTCTTTCTACGCAAGCTCCCTATGGGTGTGAGGCTTGGACACGGGGATCCTGTGCATGATGGGAACAGAATTTGTAGTGCATTTGGGAGCAGTCTGCTCTTATTATCATATTATATTGTTTCTCAGCCTTCTTCTTGCCGGTCTGAATGACTTTGTTATGGAAGAGCACCACCTTGCCTCAGTACCAAGTTCACATGATTAACCCTGATACCAGTCAACATCGCGTGTGCTCTTACTGATGGCCTGCTGTCTTGTCTTCCCAAATGATTATAAGCTTGTAGTGGTTGCTCAATAAATATTTATTGATGGAGTCTGCCTATAATACACTTTACCCTTTTGGTTTTCCTGGATATCTTCTATTAATCTTTCAGTTCTCTGCTTAAAAATCACTTCCCTTGTGTGCTCCTATCCTGAATGCCCAAGGTATCCCTTTGTTTTCTCATTTTAATATTTCTAACTTAATACTTTCTAAGCAGTTATGAAATTTCTTATATAACTGTTTGTCTTTCCTGCTACAGTATGAGCTCTGAGAGGGCAGGAACTGTTCTGACTGGTTGTAACCTAGGACCATTCACAGTACTTTTTAAAAAAGAGCATTTCGGTATGCCTTTTTAGACCAGACATCATGCACCTGAATGTTTGTACGAACCAGACAGCTCACATAGGTTAGTCAAGCCAGCCAGCTGAGATCTGGGGAAGTCGAGATTGCAGGCCTTAATAAGGGGGCAGCTGCTACTTAGCCTCAGTAGGACATTACCCAAAGGAAGTGGCCTCTCATTGCTAAAGCTTCTGGTTTTTTTTTTTTTTTTTCTTTAATTTGAAATCTCCTGGGTTTTAAATACTGACAACTAAAGCTTTTTTTTTTAATTAAAAAAACCTATAGCCTGCTAGTTAACAATCTTTATTCTAGACTATATATATAAATATATGCATATATTTATAAATATATATATTTATAATCTGAGTTTTTTCACTTATTTGTGAGCTTCTTTCTCAGTCAATTTTACATATATTTTTCAGTTCCCTTATCTGTTAGATGAGGATAACAAGATATTATTTCACAGGATTGTTATGAAGATTAAATGAAATTGTACATGAAAGCACAGAGAGAAAAGCTAGGCCCACAGCAGGTGATCCATGAATGGAGTCCCTCTTCCCTCTCTCTTGTTTAACCTTCATGTCAGAGAATCAGTAGCCCTAGAAATGGCTAAAGAGAGTGTGTTCCCTAGAATGCTTTGTGAGGTGTTAATAGATATGGGGAGGGTCCTCTGGGCAAATAAATCTGGAGATTATGACTTAAACCAGTTTAAGCATATATCTTTACAGAAGACTTCTTAGAGACTTTAATATGCTAATATGCCTTGTGACTCTTCAAAAAGGGGATAAAGATGCAATATTTCTAAAATTTAATTGACCTGAATGAGTATCTCATAAAGCACACTTTGGAAAATGCCTGAATCCTAATGCCTGAATCCACTGAACTCTGGTCTTAAGGTCTCCTTGGAAGCAGTGGTCAGAGCCCAGGAAACAAGTTCCTGCCATGAGGGCCTGCGTTTCCATGCTGTCTACCTCATCAGCCCACATGGGGCTGGTACTAGTAGCTGTACAGGGTAAGAAATCTAGCGCAACTTCATTGATCCTGCAATGCTTTAGTAGCAAAGCCATAAACAAATGCACCCACTGAACAGCAATAAGTTGATCCTTGCTAACAAAACAACCCCTCTTGCTAGCATTGATTTTTATCTTTAACTAGCTATTCTCCCAGAAGAACCAAAAGAGGCAATTTTATTTCTGTTGATTCCATTCTTGAGATCGTTATGTTGATTATGTGTATTCTCTTTTCTTGTGTAGATGTTTGAAATTTCCCTAGGAAACATTTTCTTCTGCCTAAGATTGCATAGAACATCATTTTAACACATAGTAAATGTTGCTGGGTACAAAAATGCATGCATTACCACGTATTTTTGCAAAGTAAGAGATTTATATCTTTGTAATTATTTTCAATGTGTGTTTATTGATTTTTATAATACAGGGATATTAACTTGAAAGGGAACAAATTACATACAACAAATTAAGCACTTGCATGGATTAGAAGATAGAGGTAGTGCACTCAAGGCATGACTAATACGAGAGTGCTGCACGTTAGAACTGTGTGGTTTTACATCACATCTGGGAAGTTTTCATCCAGCCACTTGTCTGAAAGAATGTTTAATTGAAATGCAGGTGCGGGATGACATGCATTTGTAGAATTGTAGGATTTTAGAGAAGGGAACCTTATACGAGGAAACCAAGGACCAAAAGAACTAAGAATCGTAGTCAAGGTCATTGAACTTTAGTGGCATGGCCAGGGCGAGAACCTAGCTTCCCAGACACCAGTCTAGACACCAGTCGGTTGACTTCGCAACCACATCCAGTGTCTTCCTGAGTTCCAGTGTCACTATCAGCTTTGCGTCCTTGGGCAAGTAACTCTTTTCTCATTCATAAAGTAAGAACGACTCCAAACTGATGCGATAATGCGCATGGGCACATCATTGGGTTTGGCGCTAATTAACGCTCTCTAAATAACACTTCATTCATTCATTTGAAATGTATTTATTCAGTCCCTCCTAAGTTTCAGGCACTTGTTTCTTTCAGAACGGATTCTTCCTTCCAGTACATATATTTACTTTAAGTTTTAACATAATTTATATGGCATATTTTTAAGTCTGTAGGCGTAATGCTTCACACTGAATTAAAAACAAACAAACCCCCCTCCACAAAGCCGGCGCTGCAGGAGCGTCAGGGCAGGCGGGCGGCGGCGCAGACGCGCGCCCCTTGGCGGGCTCCTTGTGGCGGGGCACCGCCGGATCGCACTTCCGGACTTCCGCTCCCAGGGGGCGCTGCGGGCTGGAGAACCGGTCGCGCGGAGGCTCCTGGGTACGGCCATGGCTGGCGGTGGAAGCGGCAGGCCCGGGTACGCGGGCGGCACCGGGCTCCTAGGGAGCGGATTGGGTCGGAGGGGGCGGTGGGTGGCGGCCCAGCCGGGTGAGCGGGTGGGTGGAGGGAGGCTTGCGGGCCGGAGGGGTGTGGAGGGGGGTTGTCCCAGGGGCGTGGGCTTTGGGCCGGGGCGTCCTCTCCGGGCTCCAGAAGCAGGCCCTTCTGAGATCCACCTGGGGAACTCCCTCTTCCTCCTTCCCCCGTGCCACAGGGTGTGCGGCTTGAAGTAACAGTCTGAGAACGCTTGGCAGTTGTCGTGTCACAGTATGATTATGGTGTATTGGGGCTGAGAGGGCGGGAGTTAATGCTTTGCTCAGCATAACATTAAAAATGCCGCACAGTTTTTGTAAAAAACAACCCCCCCCCCCCCCACACACAAAGGGATAAAATCAATAATCCCCAAACTCTAAAATCCAGTGACTTGTAGTATGATCCCGGAGCTCGTTGGACTAAAGTGGCTATATAGATGAACTTCTTATTGTTATTACCATGACCACCCCCTGATGTCGGTTTTTTTTTTTTTTAAATTAATTAATTAATTAATTTTTGGCTGTGTTGGGTCTTCGTTTCTGTGCGAGGGCTTTCTCTAGTTGCGGCAAGTGGGGGCCACTCTTCATCGCGGTGCGCGGGCCTCTCACTATCGCGGCCTCTCTTGTTGTGGAGCACAGGCTCCAGACGCGCAGGCTCAGTAGTTGTGGCTCACGGGCCTAGTTGCTCCGCGGCATGTGGGACCTTCCCAGACCAGGGCTCGAACCCGTGTGCCCTGCATTGGCAGGCAGATTCTCAACCACTGAGCCACCAGGGAAGCCCCTGATGTCGTTTTTTAAAAGGGCAGTGATAAGTGATTCTCACCGTCTTGAGTAATGGATCAAAAGCTCCAGGAAGGTGGCAATGCAACTAGTCCAGTGGGGCAGGGCTTACAAATGATGGAGTAGCTGAAAGGGTTTGGGCGTCTCCTGCTTGTCCTGCATCACAGGCTTTTTCTTTTGATTTGTTTTCTTCCCAGTTCAGTGACCTTGTTTGATTTATTTATGAGGCTTTTGGGAAAGATGATTTCAAAATGGGTTATGATAATTCGTCAGGATCCTGGAAAGATTCAGTTCGTCGTGCCCATACCCTGGTTCTGCTTCTCTCTAGATGTTGGAGTTGAAATTTGCAGGAATAGAAAGCATGGTGAGTAGTGATCATGTATCATTGTTGATCAGGGCTGGACACTTCCTCCAAAGATGTCTTTAGATATGCTAGTAGTTTTTAAGAACTTGAAAGTGGGGTTGGAAGGAGTAGGGTAATAAACAGTAATAGATTTATTTGAACATCCTCTTCAGCAGGACCTGATGTGTCCTCTAGTTTTCTAGTGTGACAGGTGGTTCGTGACATATCTTGGCTAGCTCTGGGCAGGGGAAGGTCTGCTCTAGGACTGCAAGAGTCCTTGGAATTGCCTTATCGTTTCAGATTAAGAACTGGCGGTTTTTGAGCAGAACACATCTTCTCTTTAGGGGAAAGTCATCTCTATATCTCTGTGGTGCTTTCTTGTATCTTTCCTTTTGGTTGGTTGTCCTTGGTTCTAAATGTTACAGAAATAGTTGGTTCCTAGAATATATTTTTTAAAAAGTTGTTTTGAATGAGTGTCAACTTTTCTAAGAAGTTGGATAGATTTATTCAATTCCTATTTGGAAACCCTGGAATTACAATGAAGTTTTCCACTTTCATGTAGAATCCAATAATTATACATTGGTACTTGCTGTCATCTGACCCTTGTGTATCTCTCTCTCTCCCTTTGTAAAAATTTCTAAATTTAATTATATTGCCTCAAATCTTAAATATTATGTTGGTAAATGTGATGTCTTTTACAGGATAGTCCCCAACTTACAGGCAATTTCTTCCCTGTAAGTTTATTTTTCAAAAAAATTGCTTATTTGGAACTCATAAAGCACTTTTCCCAAAGACATATTATGAAATGGTTAGTTTCCCACACAACTCTTTTCATCCATAATGCACCTGAAATGTTGTGTATTTATATTGAAAAGTAAAGAGAAAAAAAATTGCTAAAATAGCAAATAAGACTAAATATGTGAAGACTGAAAAAGGAAACCAATATTTATTTATAATATATTAATTGCTAGATGTTGGGAAAAACAATTTTAATTAGCAGAGAATTTTTAAAACTTTAGGGGAACACTTGAAGGGGTGTTCAGGATCATTAAAAGGGTTTGTTATATGGGTTCTTTAATACATCAGGTTTTGTCTTTCTATTCTTTTATACAGGTGTATGGTAACATTATTCTTATATATATGATCTCAGCTATTACCAGGGCAATTCTTTGGCTTTATATATAAGTTTAAGATAGGGGGTATGACAAGACTGAGTGAAAGAATTGCTGTTGAGCACTGCTGAGGATATACATCAAATGTTAGAAATGGGGCTGCTATGGACTCAACTGTGCACCCCCCTCCAAATTCGTATGTTGAAGCCCCAACCTCCAATGTGATGGTATTTAGAGATGGGACCTTTTGGAGATAATTAGATTTAGATGAGGTCATGAGGCTGGGGCCCTCATGATGGGATTAGTGCCATTATAAGAAGATGAAGCGACTCCAGAGCTGTCTCCTCCATGTGAGGACAAAGTGAGAAGGGAGCTATCTGAAAACCAGGAAGAGGACCCTCACCTGAAACTGAATTGTCCAGCACCTTGACCTTGGACTTCCCAGCTTCCAGATCTGTGAGAAATAAATGTCTGTTGTGTAAGCCACTCAATCTGTGCTGTTTTGTTACAGCAGCATGAGAAGACTAATACAGGGGCCAATTTACGGATTTCTTTGATCTTTTTCACAGGTGAAAAATATGGATTGTAGCCTGGCTCCACGGTTGAGTTTTCATCATATGGTAAAAGGGAAGGACAAGTGTACTATGAAGTTGAAGGCAGGAGAGAGACAATGATTTAGATATCAAATTTGGAGTCCAAGCTACGGGGGAGGGAAAGAGTCAAGAAGAGCTCGTCTTGGGAGGGCGTGGAGTTTTGAGAGAACTGGAGGCTGGTTATTGGATGTTCATGTCTGGGAGAGCACAGTATTGAGCAGGTTAAGGCTGTTACTGTGTAGCATTGTGAGTAAATGTGGCTTTACTGTGATATTCAGATTTGGAATTTGAAGCTTTATGTGGTTTTTTCTCCTTTATGTGGTTTTTTTTCCTAAGTAATACCCAAGGATTTTCAATTTCTTTATTTTTTACATTAGAACATTATGAAATATTTTTTAAGACCTC
The DNA here is from genome assembly GCF_965194825.1 of Balaenoptera physalus. Taxonomy (NCBI): domain Eukaryota; kingdom Metazoa; phylum Chordata; class Mammalia; order Artiodactyla; family Balaenopteridae; genus Balaenoptera; species Balaenoptera physalus. Next base: position 112,431,439 of record NC_138882.1, on the reverse strand, counting down.
ATAATTGGATACTGTTCTTTGGTTTCATGGTATTTACAAGCTTTGGTTCCTCTCTCTGAATAATTTTCATGTTTGGTGCATCACAGAGTCTTGTGCAATCATCTAATAAACTAGCTTAATTAATTTAATAAACTAGCCTATTTGTATTAAAAGAAAAAAAAGTCAAAGACAGGGAATATTTATTGTGGTCAAATGCAAATATGTTGGATTTAGGGCAAGATGTTGCTGAAACACATCCCTCCCACAACTCCACTCTAATTTTGAAAGGGAGTGGATGTGGATGGGTGTTCAGACTTTTTCTCAACATTTTACAGATGTTTCCAAATGTCCTTTTGCTGCTGTAACACAGGAATGCTTTTCTCCATTTATCTCCTGAGGTTCCTTTAAGGATCAAGTGAGATAATGCTCCTGTAAGCACCTTGTAAACGGTCAGGTTCTATGCATGTGTTAATTCTTCTCTGCCTTGTACTTAGAAACAATGGCTGTACTCAAAGAAATGCATTGAGGGCAACTTCCAGGACCACGAGTTACAACTTTGCACTCTTCCCTGCTGCACTCTTGGGCTTACTTCTTAGTGAATGCTAAATGCATGTGGCAGGATCCTGACCCCAAATCATTACAATGGATAGACCGTGTGCGCAGAGCTTAAACTATATGTGTGCTTGCTGCAACATGATGGATATAACTGCTTGCTGAGAATTTGATTTATTTTCCAATAGTTTAGCATCCCTCTGCTTTTATCTGATATGACCATTTTACAAGCATGTGTACCAAGCATGGCTTCAAAATTGCAGGTTATGAAATACAGAAAATGGAACAATTGCCATGCATAGCAGAAATCTTCCTGTTCAGTCTGTGTGCTCTATATTTTAAAGTAAGATGGCCTGCTGAATGGTGATGGGGGCTTGCCTTGGGTTTCATCATTTTTTCCCCTACAGGTGAAAGGAAATGCAAGACTATCTTCTTCATTTTCAACTTCATGTTGTTAATTGGTTTTTCACAGGCTGGTTTGTGGTGATGGGTTTTTGCCTTATCATTTGTTGGCATAATAAAAATGACATGATGATGGGGAAGAGAGTAGTTCCCCTTTAGGATGGAACAGAGCAGCTGATACTAGTGATGAAAACATAGCAGGCTCATGGGGATGCCTCCCCCTTTCCCATTTCATCTCAACCCAAATCTCTATTTTTTCAGTAATACACTTGCTCGCTGAGAAATGCCCATCAGAAACTCACTGCTATTGTGTACATGCATATGTTTGTGTGTAGAATAGACTGGCTAGTCGACAGTCTGTGTCGCTTATGTACCAGCATAGGAACACAGTTCCTAGAATGACAGCTTGCTTCCTTGGTGGGTATATTTATTTTAGCATTCTTACCTGAAATATCTCTCCTTCCCCCCGGTCAAAATTGACTCTGGGTTGTGAGTAATTGACATCTAAGAACAGAGCAAATCGAGGGCTGGTTTGACTCTGATAACACCCCTACTCTGCTGGGGGTTTCCTTTAGCTCGGCTGTGTGGAAGGGATTGTTGGGCAGTGTGGAACCTTGATTGTCATCATTCCGAGCAGACTTAGGCAGAAGCCAAGTGTGACAGACCTGGGAAACTTGTGCTGGCATAGCTGAGAGAAAGCATGTTTTTTTTTTTTTCTTTATTAATTAATTAATTTATTTATTTTTGGCTGCGTTGGGTCTTCGTTGCTGTGCATGGGCTTCCTCTAGTTGCAGCGAGTGGGGGCTACTCTTCGTTGCGGTGTGCGGCCTTCTCATTGCGGTGGCTTGTCTTCATTGCAGAACATGGGCTTTAGGTGCCTGGGCTTCAGTTGTTGTGGCATGAGGGTTCAGTAGTTGTGGCGCACGGGCTTAGTTGCTCTGTGGCATGTGAGATCTTCCCGGACCAGGGATCAAACCCGTGTCCCCTGCATTGGCAGGCGGATTCTTAACCACTGCGCCACCAGGGAATTCCAAGAGAAAGCATGTTAGTGGGCAGTGCAGAGAAGATATGGTGATGAAATGTGCACCTGTTCATCGAGTGTATCCGGGATGGGGTGTCAGTCATCTGGGACCTTCACCTGGGCTAAGCATTCACAATTGTGTTAAAATCCTTGCTGAAAACTCAGCTTCAGACCTTATGAATAACTACTGCATGTTCATAGTTCGACAGCATCCTGTCAACTTATGTTCCTTACATGCCTTGGCATTCCTGAAGGTTTCCATTTTGGGGACACTCTGCATTATATGTCTCTTTCCATTGATCCACTGTTTATCTTGGATAATTGATTGTTTGATTATTTTAAGTAAGTTAAGTCCATACAAACAGAGAATTTAACAATTACCTCAGAAAAGCAGATGTTTTTCTATTTCTTCTTGATAATAGTTCCTTAAGTGACTTTCCATATAGGATGAATACCTAAAATATAGTGAGCATTTACTATATTTCAGGTACTGTGCTAAGCACTTTACATGGTCCTCATGACACTCCTATGAAGTAGATGCAATAATGATCTCCATTTTATTGAAGGGAAACTAAAGTATAGAGAGGCTAAGTGACCTGTCTAAGGTCCCCCAGCTGCCGGTGGTAGAGAGGGATTTAAATCCAAGCATTTCGATCCTGGAGTCTGAGTTCTTACCCTCTACTCGATGTTCCTTGGCTTGGCACTTATCAGGCACAACAAATATTTTTCAAATGCTTCCAATGTACTAGATTCTGATTTAAGTGTTAGAGTTATAGCTAAAATAGGTAAAGTATCTCATGGAACCTTCATTCTAGTGATATGGAAGAGGTCAGACATCATCAAACAAGCAAAAAAAAAAAAAAAAAAAGGTTTTAAATAGGAATAAGAAAGTATAAAGAACCAGGATCAGGTACTTTAGTGACTGGTGGGAAACAGAAAGAGCAGGTCGGGTGGTTAGAGAAGGTCTCTTTCAGGAGATGGTATTTGAACTTGGACCTTAATAAGAAGGAGCCAGACACGGAAATTTTGTGGGAAGAAAGAGCTAACTGCAAAGGCAGAGGTCATGAGTGGGGATATGTGTGCTGTGTTCAAAGACCACAAAGCAGGTCACCGTGCCAGTGTGCGGAGTAGAGGGGAAGTGACGAGAGCCGAGAGCCGGGGGATGAGTGGGAGCAAATCACACAGGGCTTTGTGGCGTAGAAGTGTCTTCAGGAAGGACATGAAAGTGTCGCATCTCTCCTGCCTCCATATGTGGTGCTTTGCACTTGACATGATGCTTAACTGCTTGTGATTCCCCAGACCCCATGCAGTGTCACTCCTCTGTGCCTGGGCCTTTGCTTCTCCTGCCTGGAACATCCTTTCCCAACGTTGGTACCTGGCCAACTTTTATTCCTTCTTTGAGACTCAGCTCAGGGGTCATTTCCTGTGGTAGAACTTCTCAAATTGTCTGCTTGGACCCAATTTTTGCCCCTCCACTGGACTTCCCTTGGCCCCTGTCTGAATACTTAGCATGCCTTTATAATTTTTCATTTGTATGCCACCCTGAAAGACCACGAGCTACCTGAGAGCAAGGAGTGTGTGGTGCTCATCCTTGTATCCCCAGTGCCCAGGCCCACGTGCGCCTTATAGAAGGTAATATATGTGTGTTGAACTCACCCAAAGGCAGATTAAACTAAAGAATAAGAATATGCCAGGGCAAACGAAAGCATAGCAAATTCAGCAGAACTTGGAGTTCCCAGACTTGGGTGTTAGATATGTCTGTTATTCTTCTATCCATGCTCCATTCTAAGGGTTGGTTGGGGTTTCCTACCTTCTTCATAACAACAGATAGTCTATTAATAATACTAATCATTTGGCTAATACAACATCTGCATTATCTTATTTAATTCTCACGATAACCCATGGGAAAGGTGCTCTTGTTTTTACATTTGACTACTGAGGAAACTACAGTTTAAAGAGATTTGGTAATTTCCCCAAGGACACACAGCCATTTAGAGGTGGAGCTGGGGTTCAAGCTGAGGTTTGACTTCCAAGCCCATGCTGTTGACTGTGATGTGATGGTAGCCATTCTAGACAAAAGCTGATTCAGTTAGTGTTTTCATCATCCACAGCCTGATGGCTCTGGAGTTCCCTAAGATCACCTGGAGGGTTCATGTGGAGGCAGCTGTGTTCAACAGCAGCCATCAGAGAATCCTGAAGGGCAAAGGATTTTGGTCCCCTGGCCGCCCCTTCCCTGCAGCCAGATCACCATCCTCCTGATTTTCCACACTCTCCGGAATGCCTCCCTTCCACTTGCCTCCCCAAAGTCCCCTTCCTCCTCCAAGGCGTTGCTCACTTGTGAATTGAACTTCATGTGATTAATGAATAGCGATAATGATAATAGCAACAATTAAAAAGAAGCTGAAATTTATGGAATTCTTACTACATACAAGATATTATCTCGTTTAATTCTGCAGTACTTTGGGAGGTTGGTAGTATGATTATCTCTGTGTTACAGAGGTGGAAAAAGTAAACAGAGGTAGTATGATTATCTCTGTGTTACAGAGGTTATGGGGTAGGAATAAAGGACTACATATGCTGCAGGGTTTTCCCCCCTCCCATCCTCCTCTCCCTCCCTCCCTCCCTTCTTCCCTCCTTCCTTCCCTCTCTACCTTCCTTTTCTCTCTCTTTTTCTGCTGAGCACCACTGCCCTTTTCTTCAGCTAATAGTTCTCTGATGGCATTCTGGAATTATCTTTTCCACATTGGGTGCAGCCTTGGTGGGAAAGCTAATCTGGAGGTCTTCCACCCCTCCCCCCGCCATACTACCACCCCCCTGTAGCCGGGTAGTGACATGTGACCCAATCAGGGCCAATCAGTTTTTCTCTTGAGACACTAAACTTGAGCAGAAGAGCACCTGGATTGAAAAGCAGCTGGAGATGATTCACCCAAGCTGTGCCCTGTCAGGATATCAATTTGCTGCTGCTGCCTTGATCCCTGGAGCAACCTTTATTCTCGCCGCTTCTGCATCCATTTTTTAGCTACTCTTTCAATTCTGTGAGCTGCTTTTCTATAAATCTCTTTCTGGTTAAGCAAGCCAGAGCAAATTTCAATAGCTTATAATGAAAGAATCCTATCAGATGTAACTAATGACACTGACACTCATCCCATATTGTGTGACAGACCTTCCTGGATCACTTTGAGGAGCCCTAAAATAACTCTTCCTTCATCGACTGCCTAAGGTTCCTAGAATAGTCACCATAACTGTCAACTCTATTTTTCTATCAGTTTAGGTTTTGGATCTCTTAATAACCATTCAACACGTATATGATTGGAACCATATCTTTCGGTTCTTTTTTATCCAATACAGTTGTGGACATGGGGGCCATCCCCCACCGAGTGTGTGGGACCTAAAGTCATCTTTAAGGAGATGTAACATCTGGGGCAAATTGCAGTGTTTGTTTCTGCCTCCTTCAATTTTATACAGTGAGGAATCTGGATTATCAGTTGATTTTTGATCTTTGCTCTGGTGCTGCTGACTTTGTTTTGACATGACTGGTTTCAGGTGTTTATTCTATAGTTCTGAATTTAAAATTCTGTTAGTTATTGGTATAGCTGAACTTGCCTGTGGTCTTGTTGATTGACCCGCCATCAATAAAGAGGGGATTTACTTTAAAAGAATGTTAGATAATCATCAAGGACAACTTGGAAGGGAAAAGAAAGTAGCAATAAGAAAGCTGTGTTCTGCAGTCTCAGGATGAGCAAGGTGGCTGGAAGAGGGAGAGTAGTCATTCCACTTGGTTTTCTAGGAAAGGTGGTAGGCTTCGGGCCTACCCGAAAGGTGATTGTGCTCCTCAACAAAGAATGTTCTTTCTCGTCTAACATTGTTCCCTTCCCTTCGTTACCGTCTGGTTCTGCGCATCGTCCAAAACCCTGAGTATGGGGCTCTTGACAACTTCTAGGGTCAGCTGGAAATGAGCAAATGCTTGTTGGTGGGTTGATTGTTCACCTTCATTCATCTCCCTGTAGTGGTTTATTGTCTTTGTATGTCCAGTACCTGCTCACTCTTTTTCTGGTAACAACAACTTGATTTCATTTGGGAGCATTTCTCCATGATTCACAGTTTATGTGGTTCAGTCTATAACCTCACTGTCAGCTCCTGGGTGGGCACATGGTCTAGACATTTTACCCCCTCAGGTCATGGCAATGAAATACAGTCCTAAGATTTTCTTTGAAATTTTTGGGAAGAGACTCTCTTTCCAGTAGGTCTTATGAGATAACAGAAATGGACGTGGAGCTGCTGGCAGCCTTCTTGCCATGCAGTGGGGAGATGGGGGTAGAGAGAGGTAAGCACCTGAATCCAGCCTTGCCAGTCCAGAGCTACCCCAGGCTTTTCACTGACACAAACCAATACATTTCCTTTTTGCCTTGAGCAGTTTGGTTTCTAACAGATGTACCCAGCACCGAGTTCTGACTAGCTCCAGGCTCACTGCATGCCACAGAATAGAGGGCCAGTAAGTTGCGGAGACAGGGACACTCTCAGCCTCCAAAGTGCTTCTTGTAGTTTTCACTAGCCGGCTCTAGTGGAGAATAGTTAGAAAAGGGATATAATGACGTCTCTGTCAACTTGAACTAAAATAGGAAAGATCTGTGCGGGTGGTCAAGGTGAGAGCCCCTGCAGAAATGTCCCCATAGTGTGGGAGGAGCTTCACAGCTTGGATTATTACAGCAGAGGAAAACCTAGGTTGTCAACAACAGTTGTGTGAAAGAAAAGAAAAACATCCTTTTGCTCTTCTTCCCACTTCCTTCCTTTTTTTTATGTTGCAGATATTAACTGGGGAAACAAACTCTCGGAACAGATTTCTCCCACCAAACAGTAGGCATCAGAGTTACTGTAAGATCTGGTACTTTCATTTCGGGGGGCTAGGAATAACTGAGAACCAGCCTGGAAAAAAAGGTTGCCCCTTTTCAGTTATCACTAATAGTGCCTCCTGTCTTTCCTTGATAAAATCTCCCAGATCATGACTAAAGTCTGGACAAGCTTCCCTGGAACCAGGGTCACGGAGTCCATTAGAGTGAGTGCTCTGCAACATGGCATGATGTCATTTATTCTAAGGAATCAACTTGTCACAAGCCTAAATTCTTTGCTGGTTAGCTAGAGTGACAGACAATAGAACCCTTGTCTGTAGCCACTTGATTTTCACTAGACTCACAGCATCAAAGAAGCAGAGCAAAGTTTGTCTGATTGAAGGTTGAGTCACATAGAGAGGGTCTAAAGACTGGATGAAAATGAAGATATAAACAAGAAAATGGAAATGCAGAGAAGGCTTGGTTTCGTGGTGTACAGAGCCAGACGCACTGACTGTGAGGTGAAATGGAAGATATCAGGGATGTTATTGGTGAGAAGATAATGGAGAAGGTGGAAAAGCTCCAGGGAAATAAGACTTGACTTGCTTTCAGAACTCCTTTGGTGCTGAGAGTTGATTGGCTACAGTCAGTCTAAAACCTTGGTGATGTTTAAAATGAACTGCATTTGCGGCTTTCTTAGGGGAAAGAGAAACAGGAGAGCACACTTGATTCTTTGGAGTTGCCTTAGGACACTGCATTATATATTTAAAGTGGAATGAGGTTTAGATTTGGAAATAAGGCAGAAGCAAGTGGGGTGTTCCATATGCCATGATTTCCCTACACTTATTAACTCTCTACACTTCTGCCTATTACCTTTGCCCTTTTTTTTTCAGACGTGATGTGTACAGGTTTGCATAAGTTTGTATTAACTGGGGTGCTATGATTCAAAATTAGTGGATTTTTTTGGGTCCATTTGAGTTTCTGTAGGTTCTTGCTTTAGGTGGAGGAGTGTAGTTCTAAAGTGGCAACAAAGCACTGTGTGTGGAGGACCTGCTTCCATTCACCACTTCATGGAACTAGATGATGTATGGAATTAGAATGGATTCTGTGGTTGGGATGAACTAAATCTCAATATTGATTTCACCTATACTCATGATAACTTGGACAAATGACTGTCTCTCAGAGTCTCGGTTTCCTCATCTGAAAGGCAGGGATAATAATACCTTTCTTCCAGGAGTGTTTTGAAGATTAAATGAGGTGATGTATGTGTAACTTGAATGTTCCCAACAAGGCTGCCATCTCATAGATATGGTTATGTGCATGGTGGCCCCTGGAGTTGTGCAATGAGACAGTCTGGTCGCTACCCCCTCCAATAATCTGAGACCTACCTCAACTTTAAGGTAAATGTAAAACAACTTGAGCTACAATCCCTTGGATTGATGCAAGACCCATACCTTTCTCAAATTTCCAAGGATTCTCTGAGGGTGTGGTGGAGGGGACTCTCATTTGCCTGGTTGTCTCTTGCTTTCAACTCTGGTTTCTGCTAAGACCTTGTTTGCCATCTTGTTTTCCATAGATGCTGTTGCAGATGTAGCCCCTCATTTTTCAGTCTTTAAAGGCAATATCAGAAGGTTGCTTTTACTGCAGACTCAGACAATGGAGAAGAGCTATAACATGGAATTAAAAAACATTTAAAATGAAATATTTATTTTTACTGTTCTTAATCTCCCTGCCCATTCTGGCCCCAGGGGATTCTCATTTGCTGTCTTGCTTCTTCAACTCTGGCAGCCCCTCAGATCATTCACTCCCACAGTCTCTTCCATCTTCTCTCAGATTCTCATGTTTCCTGGTCCCCGAACCCCAGTCTGCACATCTGCCACTAGAAACAGGAACATTCTCTTAATTGATTATGTTGTGCATTTAACACTTCCATTTCACACTAGGTTCTGGAGTCCACCTTTGTTGAATCTAAAAATGCACTTAGGAATCTATCCTGACATAAATTCTGTCCCTCCCCTACTGTGTAAAAGTGCTATCGTAAGTTCTTTTATAAAACAATAATTGTTCCTCTTCTTGTTATGAGTGCAAAATACTAAATCTATAATAGGTGTTCAGCAAATTGGGAGCTAATTATAGAATGAAAACAATCATATTAACAATAAAAACAAGGCAGACATGGAGTTTGTCTCTGTTCTATAGAGTATGTGGCTCCCATTCTTACACTGAGGGAAAGTTGCTGGTTTCTGGGGTTTGCAAAGAGGGGTTCACTTAACAATCAGGCACTGTCCCAGACACCTCAGTAAACAAATAAGTTCTCAAATAAACTGTTCACCTGGCTTGAGTTTGTGCCTTTGTGTGAGTTACTCATGGCACAGATAATAGCTAACTACAAATGATACAAGAGGGAAGAGATATTAACAAATAAGGAAAACTTTGCAAGTATTCTGAATGAATCACAGATGTATAAAGACCAACTAAGTCTAGAATAGGTCTGAACGTGCTCTTTTTCCAAGGTGGACTCCATCCCCTCAGGTCTTTGGTCAAATTTGCCTTCTCAGTGAGGAGACCACGGTTTCTGACTTCGTAACCCCTTCCCCTGCAACATTTCCTCTTCCCCTTTTTCTTCTTTATTTTTCTTTAATGTGCTTATCACCGTTTGAAAAACTATATTTTTGTTTATGTTGCCCTTTGTTCTCGCTCTTCTCATACTAGAATATAAGTGCCACATGGGGTGTGATTTTAGTCTGTCATTCATTGCTGTGCCCCAGGGCCTAGCAGAGAGCCAGGTATGTTGTGGACTTTGTACATATTTGTTGAATGTTTATTGACTGACTGACTGAGGGACTGGATATGATAGCAATGTCCTATTCTCTTTTATGCTGGTTTATTTTTTTCAGAGAGCCTTCATGTACATCATCTTGCTTAACCTCCCACCAACTTGGGGGGCAGACAGGGAAGGCAGGCTGGCATGGTGATGTGAGCTCTCTGTGTCACCTAGCTTATAAGTTGTAAACCTGGGGGCTTGAGCCCTTCTCTTTTGACTCCAAATTCAATGTCCTCCCCACAACCTATACCAAGTTGCAGCAAACGAATGTTGTTTGCATAAAACCTAGCAAATACTTTGGGGTAGAAAGAGTGATGGAATGTTCTGGGCTAAGTATCCCACAGCATCTCTGTTGTCCCATTATCCTAGTCTGAAATGCTTGGATGAGAGGGTCTTGCCTGCCAAAGTGAGGACAGGTACCATATATTTTGTTATAGCACCACACCAGCTGCAGTCTCAAGTGCTGAGGTTCCGTGCCAGGTTTAACAAAACCAGACCAGACTCACTGTAAGCCTTTCATGTGCAAGTCTTAACTTACCCAACCTCACTGGGGGGTCCCAAGGAAAAGAGCAGACCCCTGAGGGTGGAAGGACTTGGAGGTTCAGGTTCATGATAACAAAAACTCACATTTGTCAAGAGATTCACAGTCACCACATTTCTTTAACATTTACCATCAAATTTGATTTAAAACATTTCAAAAGGAAGTCTCTTGTTAAAAAGGTGACAGACATGAATTTATCTGCTTTACAGACGAGAAAAGCTGAGGACTGGACAGATTGTGCAATTAGTTTAATGTTAGACTATTCGTAAGGAACAGAACTGAATTTTTAGCTCAGGAGTTTTCAAGCTAAGATTGATGGGTTCTTTTTTTTTATTTAAAAAAATTTTTAATTTAAAAATTCTTTTGGCTGCGCTGGGTCTTCGCTTCGTTGTGGCGTGTGGGCTTCTCTAGTTGCAGCGTGTGGGCTCCAGAGTGCGTGGGCTCAGTAGTTGCAGTGCGCAGGTTCTCTAGTTGTGGCATGCGGGCTCCAGAGTGTGTGGCTTTCTAGTTGTGGCGTGCGGGCTTGGTTGCCCCGCAACATGTGGGATCTTAGTTTCCCGACCAGGGATAAAACCCATGTCCCTTGCATTGGAAGGCAGATTCTTAATCACTGGACCACCAGGGAAGTCCCTGACGGGTTCTTCTATTTATTACGAAGAGTGTTTCTCAAACTGTAGCATGAATGAGAATCGCATTAAGAGTTCAAATACCCTCAGACGTTATGACTCAGTAGGTGTGGGGTGACATCTAAGACTGTGTATTTCTGACAAGCTCCAGGTGATGCTGACACTGCTGGTCTGCTGGCTACGTGTTGAGTAGCACTGACGTAGAGGTTCGAGTGGACTTTACTGCTCAGATTTGCATTGAATTTCCTATGCAGTTGGGCTTCCCTCTAGCCACCTGCCCCATCCCTCATATTACGCATCTGACATCATTTCCTGCTACACACCCCTTGCGTATTCCACTCCAGCCACACTGGACTCCTTGCTGTTTTTTTGAGCACTCCATGCACACTCCCACCTCAGGGCCTTTGCATGTGCTTTCCCTTCTGCCTGGAATGTTTTTATTCGTAGGTAACCACATGGCTCACACCTTCTCTTTCTCAGCCTCTCAGATGTTACCTTTGCAGTGATGTCTTCTTGACCACCCCCACCCCTAGTGCTCTGTCTCTATTACTTTCTATAGTAGTATTTATCACCTTTTCAAATACCAGGTAATTACTTATTTAATTTGTTCATTGTCAGTCTACCCACTCTGGAGTGTAAACTGAGGATGGATCTCCACCTTTTCACTCCTGTATTTGGCAGCACGTAGGACAGTGCCAACCATAGAGCAGACTCAAAAAATAGTTGTTGAAGGAAAGGAGGGAAGGAGGGAGCTGAATCAAGGGCTCCGCCATCTTGTAAACCCAGATTTTCTTATAAAAAGGGGAAAATGTGTCTTTATTAGGTAAGAAAATAAGAATATATTTTAAAATCTTTAATATATTTACTTAAATTTGAGAAATTTAAAAATTGCAGAAAAGCACAAGGAAATCACCATCCACAATGAACAACTGTTGCCATTTTGTCAGATTTACTTCAGTACTTAGTACAATAAATAAACCACTACAAACAAAGCTCACATGCCTTTTGTCTGCCACGCCCTATCTTAGTCCCCTTCCCAGCTTCCCAGAAACAACCTCTATCATGAACGTTTTCTTTCTGTCAGTGGAAATAGATCTATCTCTATGTAGCAATGTGCATCTGAAAAATCTCACCTTGAGAAAAGGTTGCAGAATGAATTTTTACAGTACAATGTCTTTAACTGAAACACACCCCCAGAGGGCAGTGCTATATATTGTTCGTCCATTAAATAAAGACTTCTTTAAGTAGAAAAGAGCACTTCGGGAAAGTTTCAGAAAAATCAGTGATATTTAAGAATAACTCTCCATAAAGGAAATCTTTATAAAAGAGGAGGGAATAACGATCTAATACTGTTTAAGATAATGTCAATTTCATTTTACACATTCTCTTGAGTTTGTAAGGATTTTTAAAAACTTCATAGTGATAAAATCTAGAGAAATAGTAACAGAAGTAGATTTGATTTTACTCACTGAATAATTGTACAGTTGAAAGAAGCTCTTGGAATGAATTAGATACATGATTGATTAGTGATTAGTTTCATTCATTCTTGGTGTATGGTACTTGGGGATAAAGCTTTCCGTACTATGTTTGTTTGCAGAATTCTATTTAGCAAATCTTTGGTCTTGGTGACTACATAAATTGGCAATTACACGCACTTTAAACAGAGGAATATTGTGTTGAATTAAATTGTACAGTGGTTTGGGTTGAACCTAGTTCATGCTAGCAAGTCTTTTGCTTACTAAATCTGTGCAATAGCTATAAAATCCTTATATTATCTGAAGAGTTGTATTCTTTTACAAAACAATCACATTATCAGATGGTTTCTCAGAGTATGAAAAGAATAAGATATTAAAATATATTTGAATCCTGAATCATATTTGATAGCACATGTTCTTTTCTCCTTGCTTAGTTTATGCGTAGGGCTCAGTCCTGAGCTGTGCCTCTCAGAGGTTCTGTCAAAGGACCCCTCATGTCAGAGGAAGGGGAAGGATGGCTCAAGGGCTCTGGGGCTTTGCTCAAAGCTGCCTCCTGCAGGCAGGAAATATTTTGAATGTTTGCGTTTTCTGAATTTCACAAGAGTTTGCATTTTATTCTGAAATATTTTCTTTTTTCTTTTTTTTTGGCTGTGCAGCATGTGGGATCTTCGTTTCCCAGCCAGGGATTGAACCCGTGCCCCCTGCAGTGGGAGTGTGGAGTCTTAACCACTGGACCGTCAGGGAAGCCCCCGAAATAGTTTCTTTAAAATACATATATTTAAATTTACTTTTAAGTTAAACTACTTCATTTTTTGATTCCAAAATCTTAAAGCAAAATTGATACTTCAAAGAAGATGAACCCTGTTTATTCTGGCATTTTATGACATTTTCCTAGGTCGATGGGAGTACAAGAGTGATAAACATAACTATAAGGTATTACATTAAATTTGTGGGAAAACTCTATTTTTTGGACATGGACAATAGCCAACATTTACTGAGTGTTGACCATGTGTCAGGTACTGTTCAATGTGCTGCTGTGGATTATTTTTTTTAGTTCTCACAACTGTCCTTTGAAGCTTTTATCATATCCATGTTCAGATTAAGAGTCCACAGTACTTGGAAGTTTGGAGACCACTACAGTAAAGAATTTCTCAGAAAGTCTCATAATTAATATCAAATAAGTTCTGGAAATCCTGCATATTATACAACACTGGAGAGTCACTATGACAGTATAATCTAGGCCCTGAAAAATGTTGCAGTGAAAAAAAAAAAAAAAAGCAAAATATTCCTACTTTAATTTTGTTTAACAAAAAATTTCCTAAAATATTTTAATCACAGGGCCTCTTTCCCTTGCCTCTTCTTGCAGAACAGTTATTACTATCTCCTAGAAGTTATTTTCTTGGAGCAAACTCAGAGAATAGCTGATATAGCCCCATGGCTCTGGGAAGGGACATGGGACTCTGTGGTTGGGGACAGGAATTCTCTATTCTGATGCTCTGAAAACTGAAGAAGCAGTTTGCTGGATCCTTGGCATAGCTCTTCGGAGAGAACTATAGTTAATTCCACTGTAGGGCCGAGGGTTCGATTGGGGCACTAAGATCCCACATGCCGTGCAGCCCGGCCAAAACAAAAACAAAAACAAACAAACAAAAAACTGTTGAAGACCCTTGTGAGCAGCCCAGGCTACAGCAGCCCTGGGTCCCATCACCCAGGAGTGACATGGTCACCAGACTTAGCCCTTTCTTGGCTTAGTTCCTTCTTTCTTGGTTGGGATGTCCTTTTCTAGTCAACCAAGAGTTAAACCAATATTTAACTGGTTCTTCAGCAGTCTGACTCAGGTGGGTGGGTTATCTCAGGGGACATGGAATCCCTCTGGTGTGGGGATTGCAGTGGGATTTTTGTTCTGAGGGTGAGGAAGAGTTTTGAGTTACCTCTCATGAATATTTGCAACCTTCCTGTGAAACTACGGGGGAACTTGAAATTATTTGAATGCATTGTTTTGCTTTAATAGGTGAAAATGGAGTTACACCTAAATGCCTTCGTTAGTGTCACATGCTAAGTTGATGACCAAAGTGGAAGTGGACCTTCAGATTATTAACTTGGGGGGCACTGTCTGCCAGACAGTGCTAGCTAGCATGGAACCAAAGACCTTGATTTACAGTAATTGCACATTTCTAGACTTTTGTGTTTAAAATGTAGGAAAGTAATGATGCATTAACTTTGCATTACACGGTTAATCTTCTTGTTACTTTTGTGTGTGTGTGTGCATGTGTGTGTATGTGTGAGGGTTTTTCTTTTCTTTGAGTGAAAAGAGAAATCTGCATGTGTGTAATATGCTTGACTTGGGGGTTTCACACTGAGTGCATTCATTTGAATGACTCCATAATTACTCTGTCTATTAAGTGCTTTGAAGTTGTTATTTTGTTTTAATATCGAACATCCATGACATCTTCCAGCCAACAATCAGAAATTATTTACTGTCATGTATCAAAGTATTCTGAAGGTATTAACTTATTCTCCCCTCTCAGTGTTTAGGAAGATAAAGGAGTATCTCCATCATGCTGTTGCTTATTTTCTTATGTATAGGGGAGCAAACCCCAGGTAAAGGAAACAACTTGCCCAAGGGGCTCAGGGAGGGGACTGGCCAGTGCTTTATAAGACCCAGGATGGAGTACCCTCTGTGATAGAACATGCCACATGAGAGTTCTCCGGCTTGTTGTACCTAAAAGGCTGTAACTTGAAGGAAGCCAGGGAAGACAGGGTAGAGAATTATCCAGAGACTCCCACCAACCTGCTGGAGTTTGGGTGGCTTCAGGCTGAACTGAAACCCCTCTATCCCCTGCATGAACAAGAGCATGTCTGGGCACCCTTTGAAAAAGAATGTAACGTTCGGGGGAGAGAAGGTTTTAGCCAGGATTGCCTTCAAAGTGTTGTGGAGCAGGGGAAGTTGCTCTGATGAGAATAAGATCTCCCACCCAAGGGGCAGACTATTCAAATTCCACCCAAGAGCTATACTCTTTAAATTTGAATCCAGCTTCTCTCGAGCTCTCTGACTTGGATACTCAAGAAATATCTGTAGATTTGTTCATTTCTTTGGGTTAAGTGATTGCCCTCTCGATTTGGCCTCTTTAAAATACAGACTGCCTGGAGAGATAGCATATTAAGCTGTTAATATTTACACCTTAGAGGCAGTAGATTTATAACTTTCTTTTTATTCCCTGATGAGAGGGGCCTTTCAGGCAGCACAGGGGGGTTGAATTGATGCTTGCAGTGGGGGTGTTGCAAATGGGGGAAGCATTTAGTCCCACCCCTGTTTTGGGCCTGGGAGTGGGAGTACGGGTGGAATAAGTTGATTGGTTATGTGCACTGATGGTAAAGTTCGGTACTGGGACCCTGCGGTCTGCAACATGAGCTCGGGAGGTGTAAGGTGAGAGAAAGAACAAGAGCTAGGATGCTGTCTAGGCTGGGTCCTCTGAGAAGCGTATGCCAGGCTGGATTAGACAAACTAGAGATTTATTAGAAGAAACGCCTGTGAGAGAACACAAGGAGGGAGCTGGGAGACCTGTGAGATCACGATGCAGGTCTGACCCGAGTGAATGAGAGAAAGAAGGAAGGAAAGTTGGGTGGAAGAGTTTTAGGTTGATAAGGAGCCAAGGGTGCCTGTCAGTCCCCTGTTTTCCAGGAGTGGCCCCGTCTTAGTGTCCCTGCTGTGGTCCGTCCTTGTATGGGGGAGTAGGCGGTAGGGAGTGTGGCCTCTGTGTGAATGTGGTGAGGAAGTTCAGAGAGTGGCTATCGGGGCTGTCGCTCAGGCATGCACCTTGTCAGCAGAGATCTGAGGGGTGCGTGGTCAGGCCATGGTGGTTCCTGTAGTCAGGGGAGCCCACTTGGAGCTCTTTCTGGGTGTGGGCCACATGGTGGGGAGTGGAGCTGCTAGGGTTACAGTGGTGTCTGGAGTAGCCAAAGGAGGATGAAGGGAAAAACACAGATCTCTGAAGACGTACACATTCTACCATGTAGAATTAGGGTTAGTGTGGGCTTGGTGGAAAGAACGTCAGTGCTTTACTACTGATCCGGTTTTTAGCTCTGCTGTTAACTGGCTGCTTGGCCTTGAGAAAGATACTTTGGATCGCTGAACCTCAATTTTCCTATCCGTAAAATGGGGGTGATAACACTCATCTTGCAGGATGCTGTGAGGGCAAAATGAGATGATGTCTTGTACTGTGCCTACCACAGAGCAGATATTCCATAAGGGGAAACGGTTTTGTGATTCTGTTTTAGGGTTGACTAGATTTTTTGTTTGCTCAATACCTTGGGTTTTAAAATGTGCTTACATATGCTTCTGAAATAACAAAAGCATGCTTTTAGACACATCAGTTGTCATATTTTAGAATTTGACTCCCAATATGACTGCGTTTGTGTGGTTGGGCCTGGCTGAGAACTCTAATATGTGATCAAATTTATTTTCTATTTCAGCATGCCTTAAGGATGATTTAGTTTGGGACCACATGGAAATTTAGCAGAAGCTATTCTACTTGGTGTCTGCTTTTTTCGGACACGTTCGTGATGTCTTTCAACATGTCAGAATGACCAAGTCGTCCTTGGTAAGAGGAGTGGCGTGGAGTGGCAAAAAACCAGGAATCAAAAGGTAATGACAAGTCATTTGTGTAAAATGCTTCACAGTTTGTAATGTACCTTAGCAAAATTTGGGCTTCAGGGTATGGTAGGTAATAGCATTCCATTACCCAGATATAGAGACGGAAATACAGGTGGTCTTAATATGCATAAGAATATCCGTGTTATGCGTGCCTTGAAGGCCACATGAAGAAATTAGCAACTTGTTATGAATACCCTTCCAGGAGAGAGTCATTGTACTTTGCGGCACTTCAGGGGAGTAAGAGGCTTGAATCTTGGTGTGGGGATGGAAGATGACATTCTTTGTTTGGGGATAGTCACTGCACCTGATCCTTGGGCTGGTATATTCCCACAATTTGCTTAGGAGGAAGCTAAAAAAGGTGATAATATGGAATACCACCTAACATGGTTTTAAGCAAATATGAAGCTCTTTTAAAGAGCTATTTCTTGGGAAATAAGGACAATGGCTATGCTAATCTTTTGCCCATTTACCGTCAACTTCATTTCCTGCCCTTCCAAACCCTGACCTACATTTTCCAGGCTCCTGTGCCTTTTAGCTTGAGAAGAGGTTTGGCCAATGGGAGACACAAGCAGAAGACTGGAGGGCAGGGAGAGAGAGAAGCCAGTATTTTTCCCCTTTCTGCTTTGGGCAGCTTCTCTGGTGGCAGCTGGGTCTCCTCCGTGGCTCGGGTTCCCACCCAGCAAACCCACCATGGTTCTACCTTCTGCCATGTTGTCCTGTCTCTTCCCTTCAAATTAGAGGTGGTAGCAGCTTCCTGTTGTGGCTTATCTCTGAATTGCCTCTCTATCCCTCTCTGACTCCTCATCTTTTCTATCGTCTTCCATGTAATCAATTGCCTGTATTATATGTCCTTCAGTTGAAATACCTAGAGTAGTTTCTTCTTTCTAATTGGATCTTGGCTGATGCAGTACCTCGTGTTTATTAAGTTATTAACATGTACCAGACATTGATCTCAATTTTTAAAATTTTACTTCACTTAGTCCTTACAACTCATTAAACTCTGAGTAGGTATTAGGATCATTTGCCGCAATTTAAAGATGAGAAATGAGAAATCTGAAGCACTGAGGCATGAAGCAACCAGTTCAAGGTCAAATAACCAGTGCGGAGCTGTCCCGGGTTTAAACCCAGGTAGGTGCTCAGGTTGGCCATTTCACCACACCGCTTCTTTGCTGCAGCCTCAGGATGCTGCTTCCCACCTGCCACTCCAGGGCTTTGACCTGCCCTCTAGAGGTGACACAGACACACATAGAACTGTCTATTTCCTGCCTCGGTTTTAACTTAATTTTTCATTTCTGATTAAAAAAGTAATCTGAACTCATGGCAGAGATTTCAGAGAGAATAGAAAACAGAAGTAGAAAAAAAATCACACATAATAATACCTTCATCTAGGAATCATTATTAACATCTGGGTATTTTTTCTTTCAGTCTTTTTTCTCATGGGGAAAAATACCTTTGAAACTGTTTTTGCATAATTTAATTTTAAAGGAGAAAGCTGACTATGATTACAAGCATCTGAAAAGAGAAACTAATATATAATGGAAATGTTGTGTTCTATTGACTACATTGTCCTGAAAGTTTGCTCAAATGAGTCACTGTAGATACTTAACCAGGTAGACCTGTGGTTAAAGAGGAAGTATAAAATCAGCAAAACACAAGCTCTGTGCATACCCTGGAAATGTGTCTACTGAATCTTATTCAGTGTGTGTCAGACTCCTTACATTTCGGTTTTCCCAGAAGATGACTTTGGGATGAAATATTGGAGCTCTTTCAACTGGAACAAAACATTCTCTATTTGTTATACCAATAATGCTTTAACTTCTTGCATTTTACTAGTGTTCTCCACTTGAGTTTTCCCTATCCACCTAAAAAAGCAAAACCCAGCAATAATTCAACGCCCTGAGGTACATTATGAAAAACATGTGCAGCAGAATGGCTGCATGGTAAGGCAGACACCAGGGATGTAATCCTGAGTTTTATTCCCCGGACTCTCTCTGCTATTCTGTCACGTGGAGGGTGGTTCGCTCCACCTTTTACTGTGTTTCAGTGTTTCCAGTCAAGGAGAGGCAAGTGGATGATATATCTGGCAGATACTTTCATAAAGGCATTTTGGGAATGTAGATGATTATAGGAGGAATGCTGTGTGATGCTTGCTTGCTGTGCCCTGTTTCAGCTTGGGCTCAAGTTCTAAGAGTCCTGATGATGAACTGTGACTTAGAGGCAGTGATTTGGGATGCTTTTGTGAGTTTAAAGGTTTAACTTGGGATTCTCCCTAAATTACACGTTTGTACCCATTCATCAGTCTTGAAAGCTTCCTTGGAGTTGTCATTGTACATGGGTAGATTTTCTTTCTCTCCTGCAGTTTTTCGCTTCCTCTGTGATTGTTCTGACTCTCTTACCACCCTCTCCAAGGACTGGCCCAACAATTACTTTGATGTAGGGTATAAGAAAAAAAGGTGATAAAAAGCAACCAGTGGGGGGCTTCCCTGGTGGCGCAGTGGTTGAGAGTCTGCCTGCCAATGCAGGGGACACGGGTTCGAGCCCTGGTCTGGGAAGATCCCACATGCCGCGGACCAACTAGGCCCATAACCCACAATTACTGAGCCTGCACGTCTGGAGCCTGTGCTCCGTAACAAGAGAGGCCGCGATAGTGAGAGGCCTGCGCCCTGCGATGAAGAGTGGCCCCCACTTGCCGCAACTAGAGAAAGCCCTAGCACAGAAACGAAGACCAGCACAGCCACAAATAAATAAAAAAAAAAAAAAAAAAAAAAAAAAGCAACCAGCGGCACTGGCTGGATGGGGTATGGAATGGATTCTCATCAGTAACACAGTGAAATGGTAGAGCTGGTTGGTCCTCCATCAGCAGGAGGGGAAGAGGAAGATGAAGGGGAGCAAGGCACAGAGGCATCATAGAAACCTGCAGGTGAGAGTCAGCCCTTTGACCTGGAGGTAACTAAGAGAGACTGATAAAGGTTGTGGTATGTTTTGTTCAAAGAGGCTGCTTAATTGAAATGATGAGGTCTGGGCTGGAACCAGCTTCAGTCTCTTTTTGGCAAATAAGATCCTAAGAGGAATCATAATTAAGCCTGGGATCAAAGAATTGGAAGAAGAAAAGGTCTTGATTCCAGCCTCTTACTGTGTTAGTTCATTACAACCTCTGGCACCAATTAAGATTTCTGGAGGGAATATGTATACAAATAAAGTGATTTTATCATTTTCTGGAACAGTGGAGGAGGAAAACAACCTGCTACTTTGTAACTCTGTAACATCATAGATCATCAAACAAGAACATTTCTCAGGATGGTCCATATGAATGTTTGTAACATTTTCTTGAAACCCCCATTTTTCCTGTTTTCCTTGAGTTTTTTCATAATTTCATGTTCAGTTTTGTGTATCTATATCTTTTTTGCCTGTTTGTAGATTTTTTCATAGATAATTATTCCCTGACAATTGTGTTATGGACTGACGTTATCATGTCCAGTGTAATGAACACCTCTTGTTTGGGAGACCAAGAATGCCCTTTCCTCCATCCCCTTCCCTAGGAAACGTTATGCCTCTTGTGATAGAGACTGTATACGTCCACTGAAACATGTTCCCTGTTCCTCCTGGGCGCCCTGTGGTCATCTGACCAGAACTGTGTATGAGTGAGAAATAAACTTTTATCATTTTAAACCACAGAGGTTTAGGGGCTTATCAATTTCCAGTAGTTAGTATTACCCTAACTTAAACACCTTTTATTTTGGGACCTGCTGTTCTCCTCCGTCCATGTAGGCAAAGCCATGTTCTTAAAGCCCACAGCTCATCCAGATCCCCAGATACACTTTACTGATTCAAGGGTGGCCACCTGACTCAAACTGAGCCAACTAGTGTCCTATCCCTGCATTTTAAAACTCAAACCAAGAAAGTCACTCAGGTCTGCTCCAGCAGTAGAAGATGTAGATGTTAAACTCAGGAACCGTCGGGAGTAAAGGTGAGAGAAAACCAAGACTGAGAAAGTCAGAGAGAGGGGGAGAAGGAGAGAGGGGAGAGGGGGAGATGGAGAGAAAGACTCTGAGTCTCTGAGTTCTCTTGACCTTTTACCCATCTTATATCTCTGCCCTTTCCATGTTTTAGATGCGACATTCTCTAATATCTTTCCAAGAAATTCTCATTTTTTGCTTAAGCTAGTTTGAGCTGATTTCTACAATTTGTAACTAAAAGAGTAGTAGATAATACATGTCATCGGAGGTTATTTACTGAATTGTAATAAAATGTTGAAGTCCATTGTAATAGATGCCCAAAAAATCAATCTCTGATAACTATTTAAATACCTAATATGACAGTCAAGGAAATACAGAAGCAAGAAAATAAAAACAGCAGGTTTTGACATTTAAAAGCTTGCAAACTAGTTTGGGAATTAAGTACACAATTTATAAACCTATGGCAGACTCCATGGTACAGATAAGTAGAAAAAGACTACATGAAATTGTTAGACATTTGGTGTAGAGAATACTGACAAAAATAACTACCTTGAGTAGGGAGAGAGGTCCTGATAGAGTCATTGGGAAATGCTTGAGAAGAAAGGCTTGATTGGAGTATTTCTTTCTTTCCCCCCACCTGAGACACCAATCAGTTGATAATGTTTTTAAATAATGGGGGGAAATTTTAGTAAAATTTTAAAAAGGTTGAAAGTATAAAAATATTTCAAAATGATTTAACACCAGACAACAATTCATAGAGCCATGTCTAGGAATACTAATTAGCCAGCAAGAAACCAGACTTCTTTTGCAGCATTCTCTTCCTTGTTCTTTAAGTTTCCAGAATACTGAGCTACTGAGAGTTTCCCGTTCTAGGCACAATTGATTTGCCTACTTCCTCTGTTTGGAGGTGCCTTCCACCCTTAGTTGCTGCTGCAGAAGTAGACTTCAGTAGCCACACCCGTAGTGGAATGCACCAGCCACAGCTGATTGGACCAGGGGTGATCACCTGACCCAAGCTGAACCAATCAGATTACTTTTCTATATACAGTTTGACAATACAGTGAGGTGTTGAAGATTTAAGCCCTGTGGAATTAAGGCTAATGCTTCCAGGTAGCCCAACCCATGGGCTCATATTGTCAAAATTATGAGAATAGGCATAAAACAGCAGGCAGAGGGAGCTGATTACGAGAGAGGAGAATGGGGCAGATATTTGGGTTGGAGATGAGAGTTAGTGTGGCACTAGTTTCTGGCATTACTGCCCGAAATTGGTTTCTGTACTATTCCCTTAAATACTAATAATAAGCTTCCTTTTCACTAGAGCTTCTTAGAGTTGGGGTCTGCTTCATATCGAGAAACAATTCCTGATCAGGATGTCGACAGGCACGTTTCCTTCCTGGACCCATGTTTCTCCTGAGGGCGGTGCACCGGGTGTTCCCATCCTCTGAAAACCTAGCTCAGCAGCCATGCCCTTCTCAGGAGGGTTTTTAGCTGTTATTGAAGAGTGTATAGGTGATAGTGAGAAGGACAGGGACTTTCAGGAGCCCAGTGACAGAGAAGGGGTGGGCATAGGGATAGGGCAGTGAGGACACGGATCAAAGCAGAGGTTTTGCTGTGTTGGAGCATAGAGGGAAGAACAACCTTCAAGTATTTGTGTGGGCAGAGATTTGTGACATTGGAGCCATTTTGTCTGAAGGCAGAGGGCTCACAACATGCTGGATACCACAGAGAGGTCATCGTAAATCATCCCAGCCAAGAGACAAGCTGTTAGCTATTCTAGGGATCAGTAATAACCCGTTTCTATAGCACTGGCAAGATTCAGCTCTGGACAGGGGACCACCCAGATGCACCTCAGATGTTTCTGCTAGAATTCAAATAAATCACATTTGAAGACACTATACTGCTTCACATCAGAGGTGAGAAGTGTATGTGCAAAACAGTGTAAGCTCTGAGGGGCCGGGAGGAGAGCATTGCTGAGGAGGGCGGTAATGAGGAGTCTTCCTGCTGAGAAGCACCAGAACGCGGTTATTGATTGGAGGTGAAGGCAGTGAATATAAAGTTGGGGGATTTTGCAGTTTAATCCGACATCTGTCATTCCTGGAAGGATGAACAATTCAAAGTAAAACCTCATCCACGTTGATGTGTAAGAAGAGCTGTGGGCTAGGAAAAATGGGGCCCAGGAGGTCAGGACAAGGAGAGCTAAGACAGAGTAAAGGTCCTTCTCATAGTTGTTCATAACATGTGGATCAAGCAAATTGCCCTGTTGAAAGAATTAAGACAATGATATACTGAAAGCAGCTAATATAATGCCAGGCTCAAAATGGAGATTCAAAAAACTATTAGTTCTCTTTTCAGCAAGCATGGGAAGCTTTGAAAATGGACTCCTGACTCCTAGAGAGGAAAAATGGGTTAGAAAACCACAGATGTGTTGTTCTGGTGTGCAGAGAAGTTGAATTTTTTTTCTTTTTCTTTTTTTAAGGTAGAGAGCAAAGACAGAGTGGCTGCATTATTTTTTCCCCTCAGCTTTTCCAGCGGGGTGGAGAGACTAGCCAGACCTAGGCTCCCCTCATCCTCCTGTACCCCCATGATTTTCGGCAATGTCGTCAGCCAGCCCCGCAGTCTGAATCCACCTGCCAGGATGTCCAGGCTCTGGAAAACACAGTTGGTCTCAGGCCCTGTCTCAGGTAAGTAATGGGCACTTTGGGTTGCAATTTCTATTCCTGAATAGGCCTCCTATCTCAGAGTCATGCTTCAACAAACACTCAATTAAAAGGAAAAAACCTCTGGGTGATGGAAGGCACCCTATTACTGAGAAGCAGGGGATGTTTACTGAAGAAAGCGACTTCTCCCTAGTTACTAGTAGCCTAGCAAAGATTTATGAGCCACTTTGTCCCACAACGATCAGACCTGAAATGTGAAGTTTAAACCGGTGCATTTTTTTAATCAGCAAAACAAACTAGGTCATGAGAGTTGCTTAGAATTAGGAATTAGGCAAAACAATAGAGTGTTAAGGCCACGGCTAAGAAGGAGCTAGGCTTGGGCTGGTTCTGTTAGCAAAATACACTAATTTTAGCACCAGACACCTACAAATGAGAAGTCAATATTATCTTTTATTAAATGCCACTCACAGCTCATGACCATGATCTAAAAAAAATACATTTTCTCTTTGGAATACAGAAGTAATCAGAATTTATTCACATGGGCTGACTCTGAGAATTTTGACATCAAAGGGCAACCCTGTCTGATTGATACCACTCAAATGGCAATATTGTTTGAAGAAGTGTAGTTAGAGAGATGGCAATTTAAAGGCTGTAAAAAGTTACGGGCAAAGTGAGTGTAACATTCCATACTAATTTCTGACACGCGATACTGCATGGTACTGAATTGCCGGTAACTTGCCAGTTTGGTTTTCCAGAGATTGAGTATCTGAAAGGAAAGGGAGGAGGGAATGTGGTTTGCAGGTGCGTTAGAAACACCACAGCCAACTATTTTTTCCCCCTGGAGGACTCCTTGTGGTAAATGAGAGCTTTGGTATCAAAGACTCTGGAATGTTAACAAACCACAGTCATTTTCCCACATGTGTTACTTTGAAAAACAGCCCCCATCTCCCCCAGCAGGATTTTGTGAATAGGGACGTTAAAGCAGTCCTCTGTCCTCAGCCCCAAAGAGGCTGTCCAGGCTGTTACTGGTCACTGTGCATGTTTCACATGCAAGATATTGAATGAGCAATATATTGCTCTTCACTGCTCTGTCTCAAATCCATCATTGCCTGTGGCCTTAAGGGTTAAGAAATCGCAAAAATGGAGGGGTGGGGTGATTAAAACTTGTTCAGTAGCTTGAAAATTTTCAGCATGTTTTCTCCTTGGCCCAAACCAGAACAAGGTAATGCCTGGTAAGCGACCCACCTGTGACTGTGTTAAGACTAAGGGCCCAGCCACCATGCCCTTAAAGCAAGCAGGTCACACAGCAGGGCCGTTCCTGGGGTGCAGCCTGGGAGACTAAGGGGAAGAGTCATGGAGGAGCTGGACGCAGCACAGCCTTCAGTGAGCAAGAGGCATAGGTAGCAACGGTGAAATTACCAACTGAAAACAGTCTTAGCAGAAGGCCTGGATTTGGGGGCACAGCTGGCAAGTTAATGCAGGAATGGAGAATCCATCCTTCTCCCTCCTTTCTCTCTCTTCTCTTCCACTGATCTTCTTGGATCACCACACTGATCCAAGGTGCTGGGTTCCAGGGATAAAATGGGGAACAATAGACAACCAGTTTTTGTCCTACAGGCCTTACAGGCTAGTAGGAAAGAGAGATAAACCTAAGTAAATGCACACAAATAAAATCATTCTAAATTGTGATAATGTGCTATGAGAAAAACAATCAAAGTTCTGAGTTAAGGGATAAAATGATGGTAAACTACTTTTCATAGGGTGGGCATTATGTGCTTTTGAAGAGATTGGCATGCAAATAGAGACCTTCCGTGTTAAGGGGAAAGGGAGGACTGCAAAGTTTTCACGGGGAAACAAGATTGGTGAAGTGCTGAAAGAAAGCAGTGCGGTTACAGGCACTGGAATAATAAAACAAAATGGAACAAAGCTTTGCGTGGCGACAGATGGTTTCTAGACTTATCTTGGTGATCAGTCATTTCGTAATGTATTTCAATGTTGAATCACTGTGGTGTTCATCTGAAGCCAATAATGTTGTACATCAACTATACTTCAATTAAAAGAAGAAGGAACAAAAAGAAAAGAAAACCCAGGCATGGTGACAAGTTCCCTCTTGGTCAGTAACTTCTGTCATCACAGTATCTTTCAGGCCTCCTAGGCTTCCTTTAGAAAAAACCCTTTTAAGGAATCTGACTTCTATAAGTTACAAGTGACAGAAAACCAACCCACCTAATGTGGTCAGGAAAGGGGACTGCTGAACTGTGAGCCAGTCAGGGTGCAGCTGACCCCATGGGTGGCTGGAACCTGGGAGTGAGGGTCACTGAGGCTCACTTTCTTCTTCTGTCATGTGGGTCTCCTTCATTTTCCTCAGGCAGTCAGGCTTTTCCCACAGGTGACCTGGGACAGGGTTTCTAACAGTGGCCTGGTATGCATCTTCCCAAATTTGCCACCGGAGAGTAAGGGGATCTTTCCTTAGTTCCAGTTTGACTCATCCTCGGTGAAGGCTCTGCTTTCCTTGGCTCAGGTCACATTCCTGCCTAAGGTGACAGGGTCCTTGGGAGGCAGAGTGGGAGAAAGGACAGATCCCCAACAAATGTGAGATGTGTGTAAGAAAGGTAATCTGGATGTGCAAGGGTGCAAGTATCTAAGTGTATTTCAAGAATATGTGAGTGTGTGTATGAGTGTGAGTGTGTGGGAGTGTTTGTGTATATATATGGATGTGGGTGAGAGTATGTGTAGTGAGTCTGTGTGTGAATGTGTGTGTGTATGTGTGATTGTGTATATGCATGGGAGTACATGTATGTATGAATTTGTGTGTACATGTGAGTGTTACGGGTGGAAATGTGTCCCCCCTCAAATTCATATTTTGAAGTCCTAACTCCCAGTACCTCAGAATATGACCTTATTTGGAGATAGGGTCTTTACAGAGGTAATCAAGTTAAAATGAGGTCATCAGGGTAGACCCCCATCGAATATGACTGGTGTCCTTATCAAAAGGGAAAATTTTGACAGACACACTCATATAAGGGAGACCATGTGAAGAGACACAGGAAGAAGCTGGCCATCTACAAACTAAGGAGAGAGGCCTAGAGCAGATCCTTCCCTCACAGACCTCAGAAAGAAACAACCCTGTGACACCTTGATTTCAGAGTTCTAGCTTCCAGAACTGTGAGACAATACCACCCCATCTGTGGTACTCTGTTATGGCAGCCCTAGGCAACTAATATAGAGAGTGTGTGTGTGTGACTGTGGGCATCTGAGTGTCAGTGTGTGCATTGACTGGGAGGTGGCCCTAGTTACAAATCAAAAGGTGTCCACGGTGCCTCTTCCTTTTCTTTGCTTATTCAGTCCCACTTACATTTCAAGGCCCATCACAAATCCTCCCTCTCCTTGGCATCTTTCACAGGTTCTCAGTACTCCAGGAACAATTCATGCCGCCACCAATTCATTGTGTGATTCACAGTAACCTGAGGCAAAGAACCTTCCTCATTAATCTTTGAATTCCCGGTATTTGTCATACAGCCTAGCACTTGGTACTCAGATAATACTCATTTTGTTTACTTAACCTTCCATTTGAAATGTTTACTATAAAATAAAATAAATATAGAGAAGTATACAAAACAAGACTTTATAGCCCAATGTCTTATCACAGAGTGAACATTGTGTAAACTACTGCGCAGAGCAAAAAGACAGTATTGCCAGCATTCAGAAAGCCCCTTACCTTCTGCATGTCTCCTAGTGTTTTATCTTCCATTTCCCTCAATTTTTATGGTAATTTTTTATGGTAATCCTTTCATTGGTTTTCTTTATAATTTAACTACTTAGCTAAGCTTGCATCCCTAAATATTATAGTTTAGTTTGCATGACCAATAATGGTAAAAGTGTTCAACCTCATCACTAATCAAGAAAATGCAAATCAAAAACATGACATCATAACACTAAACACACAGCAAAATGATGAAAGTTAATATGACTGGTAGTGGTGACAAGGATGTTAAAAATAGGGAATTGTAAACACTGCTGAGAATATATAAAGGCTTTGGAAATGTTTGGCATTTTCTCAAGATGAACTTCTGCGGGCCCTATGACCCCACAGTTCCCAATAGAAGTGTGTGTGCACGTGCACTGATGACATGCACATGAATATTCATAGCAGCACAACCAACTGGTAATAATGATGTGATGGGAAAAATGCATTGTGCTTTGTGTTTGCCACAACCTGATTACTAGTGAAGTTAACCACCTTCTCATGGTTATTGGTCATTGATGGCAGGGGATTCTTTGATTTTTTCTTTTTTTTAAAATTTTTATTGGAGTAGTTGATTTACAATGTTGTGTTAGTTTCAGGTGTACAGCAAAGTGATTCAGTTTTACATATACTTTTATCCACTCTTTTTGTTTAAGATTCTTTTCACATATAGGCCATTACAGAGTATTGAGTAGAGTTCCCTGTGCTATACAGCAGGATCCTGTTAAGGATCCTATTAGTTATCTATTTTAGTAGTGTGTATTTGTCAATCCCAATCTCCCAATTTATCCCTCCTCCCCACTTATCCCCTGGTAACCATAAGTTTGTTTTCTGCATCTGTGACTCTACTTCTGTTTTGTAAATAAGTTCATTTGTATCCCCTGCCTTTTTTTTTTAGATTCCACATATGAGCGGTATAATATGATATTTGTCTTTCTGTGTCTAACTTACTTCACTCAGTTTGACAATCTCTAGGTCCATCCATGTTGCTGCAGATGGCATTATTTTGTTCTTTTTTATGGCTGAGTAATATTCCATTGTATATATGTACCATGTCTTCTTTATCCATTTCTCTGTTGATGGACATTTAGGTTGCTTCCATGTCCTGGCTATTGTACATAGTGCTGCAGTGAACATTGGGGTGCATGTATCTTTTCGAATTATGGTTTTCTCTGGGTATATGCCCAGGAATGGGATTGCTGGGACACTATAAAACTCTTAGAGGAAACATAGGCAGAACACTCTGACATAAATTGCAGCAAGATCTTTTTTGATCCACCTCCTAGAGTAATGAAAATAAAAACAAAAATAAATGGGATCTAATTAAAAGCTTTTGCACAGCAAAGGAAACCATAAACAAAACAAAAAGATAACCCTCAGAATGTGAGAAAATATTTGCAAACGAAGCAACTGACAAGGGATTAATCTCCAAAATATACAGACAGCTCATGCAGCTCAATTTCCAAAAAAACAAATAATCCAATCAAAAAAATGGGCCGAAGATCTAAACAAACATTGTTCCAAAGAAGACATACAGATGGCCAAAACGCACATGAAAAGATGCTCAACACCATTAATTATTAGAGAAATGCAAATCAAGGTATCACCTCACACCAGTCAAAATGGCCATCATCAAAAAATCTACAAACAATAAATGCTGGAGAGGGTGTGGAGAAAAAGGAACCCTCCTACACTGCTGGTGGGACTGTAAATTGGTACAGCCACTATGGAGAACAGTACGGAACTTCCTTAAAAAAGTAAAAATAGAACTACCCTGTGACCCAACAATCTTTGATTGTTTTGCAGTATATCTGCAGAGATTCCTGTTGGACATCCAAGTGGAAATGTCATGTAGGGAGTTGGATATACGTATATGAAGTTTATGGGAGAAGTTAAGGGATGGAGATATGAATTTGGGGCCATCAACACATAGGCAGTATCAAAAACAATGGAAGGATTAAGATATGAGAGTTGAGAGAGAAGAGGTCTGAGGACTGAGTCTTGGATGGAGTGAAGAATCCAGTAAATGAGATTGGAAGTAACTGTGAGGTAAGAAGAAAACCAGAAACATCTGATATTCCAAGTCCAAGAAAACAAAGTGTTCCAAGAAAGAGGGAGAGAGAAGTTATCAAATGATGCTGAAAAGCCAAATTAGATGATGACTAAGAAAAGACTTAAATTTGGCAATTCAGAAGGTCTTTAGAGACCCTGAAAGGAGCAGTTTTAGTAAGATGCTTAACATTCAGGGGACTTAACCTGAATGGAAGGGGTTCAAGAAAGAATGGGAGTGAGAAATTGGATACAGAGAGCATGGACACTTGAATAGTTTTGTTGTGAATGGGAGCCAAGAAGTGGAGAGGAGAGTTAACAGGAAGAGGAGGAAGATGCGGGGTCAACGGAAGGCTTTTTTTTTTTCAAAAGGAGAATATTACAATTTTGTTCGCTGATACGTGTGATCTGGTAGTAAACTCAAAATGCTTATTCAGGAGACAAGATTGTTGCTGTGCCAAAGTCCTTGAGCAGGCAAGGGGAGATTGGTCCACCTCCTAAGAGGAGGGGGTGGCCTCAGAAAGGACACACAGCTCGGTCACCATGATAGGAGGACAACCAAAGTGTGGGCACAGCAGCAGATAGGATGCCAGATTTGGTTGCAGGATGAGAAAGTTCTCTTCTGCCTGTTCCTTTTTAATTTATAAAATAAGAAATGATATTGTCACTTGAGAGAGGAATGTATTGGAAATGTTGGAGTTCTGAGCAAAGAGTGTGTGAGATATACTTGTCTTAGAGGGCAGGAGGATGAATTGGCCAGGACAATATGTTGGAATTCCTGGTTACTGTTGAGGACGTAGCTGAAGTTTGTGGTCATGATTTTAAAATGGGATTAGTCAGAAGGATTGAGTGTTTTTCTCTAGCATTTAGTGTTGGTTTGGGTGTAGGCACAGAGTAGCTGAATTTAACCAGGACTGCAGTTTTATCAGCTGAGTACACGGTGGGATAGATGAGCAGGAGAGTTGAGAGTGTATATGAGGGAGTGGTTTTAGAAGTGGAATTTAAGCTGGGGAAGGGGGGAAGTGAGAATCTGATGGACAGGCAGTATAAGAGTGGTAAGACCAATGATTTGGATATTCTGGGGGAGCCAAAGCATTGTTGGAGTTGAGGTAAAAGAAAAGCTGAAAAGATCATGGTTTATAATTAGAGGAATACTTGAAACTGAAAATTTGAAGGAGTGAAATTATTGGTGATGAAAAGAGAGAGGGTTTGATTATGGCAGTAAGTAGCTGAGGTGGGGTACAGGATAATGTCAATGGCAGGTGAAAAGATCAAGGATCCGACAGATCTGTGTGGCCATTGAATCCACCAAAAATTATTATGGAAATAGAAGTGGAGAGAAAGACAGTGAGTAAGAGACAAATCCTTTCATTTAATGAGAGTAGTTGGCAGAGAGGAAAGTAGATCATTGCAAGGAGAAGTATGGGTGGTATAGC
Source organism: Balaenoptera physalus (assembly GCF_965194825.1). NCBI lineage: Eukaryota > Metazoa > Chordata > Mammalia > Artiodactyla > Balaenopteridae > Balaenoptera > Balaenoptera physalus. Next base: position 112,400,696 of record NC_138882.1, on the reverse strand, counting down.
TGAAGTTTGTAGGGCAGAATCAGAATACTGGTCTGGAAGTGGCAATGAGAAATGAAGAGACTGACCACCTCCTTCAGGACAAATGGTATCAGAGAACAAACATCCACCACTTGGGAGAGCTGCAGCAGAAGCAGTGCCTTGAAGATCTACTTGAGATTTCAGTTGGATTGAGAACTTAGTATATTCAGAGAAGTTGAGTAGAAGCTGTTTTTACTCTTGACAGACCATGAGTTCCAGAGGACCCAGGGGAAGGGTTTGGAGGGTGGTGAAGGGAAAGGAGATGGGATAGACTGGGGGATAGAGAAAACTATATGAGGCTGGGTAGGTGACAGGGATGAAAGGCATTGAAATTGGTCCCTAAGTATTCTAAGGAAGGGATGGATAATTAGTTTTAAGCAGAGTCTCTTTAAACTGGTCTCTGTCCGTGAGCAGTGGTCTGAGAGGAGATGTTGAGTGAACGTGAGCATGAATGTCACACCAGGACTCCCTTCAGTTCTGCTGTAAGTGGGTCCAGGCCAGGGGAGGGGAGTTTTTACCAGTGGCCCTTCAATTCTGCTAGTGAGATGTCAAGGCCAAGGGAGGGGCCAATCTTGCCACTATGAAGCAATCTCTTATAGACACAATTATGGAGAAATAAGACCATTTAGGTAAAGAAGGCTCTGGGTCAGCATACTTAACTGATTTTTGTTTGCTGATCTCAGAAGAAAATACTGGGACAAGATCTGCTGGAAAAAATTTTGTTTAAATCATAAGCAGATGAATACGCTTGGATACTTAAAGAATATTCTCGTCCTTGATGTTTTTAGCAGCTTATATTTAACCAACTATAATTCTTCTTAAGCACCATTTTGTTCAGTCTTTTGAAACTGAAGATTAGTCTTTCAATGAGAAATCTGCATTTCACTGTAAAGATGGAATACAATGCCTTCGGCTCACTTTCTCTGTGGAGGAGCAAGCTTATTTTGGTAATATATCTTTAGCATATTGTAAAAACAGTGATTGTAGCAAATTTATTTCAGTCAAGACAGACTGAGACATGCACATGTATGGCTCAAGGGCCATGAAAGGTATATCCTCCCTTTCCCATACATCAAGTAATGAAAAAGGCAGAGGTGACGTCAGTTATCTCTGATTTCAAATTGGGTGTCTGTGATAAAAGAACCAGTGAGGAGGAAAAAAAGTAATTTCAGAATGAGAGATTATTGTAATTAGAGACAGCAGCAGATCTCTGTGCTATGAAGATGTTTCTTTACTTCCTACTTCCTTTGGGAAAATACAAAATCTTGAGAATTTTCCCATTAGGTCAGAACAGTTGTCATTTCTGCCTCAGATTCTGAATATTGTACCTTAGTAGGAATTGTAAGGAAAAAGCTTCAGCTTCTGTCCATGGCCTCAGCCTCATTCCCAAACAGATTTCTGGCAAGAGGCAGCCATAATTACATCCACCATCAGCCATCTAGCCCTGATCATTTGATCACCATTATGGATTTTGAATCTATTCTCTTTTGTGCATTCCTGCTACCATTGTTCTAACTCAGACCCTCAATGTCTTTCAGCTGTGTAATTACTGTAATTTGTGAAAAGGTGAGTATGATGACGTCAGTCTGGGGAAGTTAAGGGAGGACTTTTTTAAGGGGGTGGTTTTTGAATTAAATATTAAAGAATAGTTAGAATTTTGAGGGATATTCTATGTGGTGAGGATGTTTTGAGCGAAGGACTCATGATGAGAAAGCATAGGGCCCTTTTGGACGGTACTGAGCTGAGCAGTTGACCAGAATTCTCCATTAAGGAAGATGAGATGGGAAAGTTGGGTTAGGGCCTGACTTAGCAGCATTCTGATCACCCAGTGAAGGAGACTAGGCTGTATTTGAAGAGTTGAGAACTATTTTCCTCCTTTATTTTTGGTTAAAAGGAGCTAATTTTCAGCTCCCTGATGTCTTAGATCACCCTGAGGAAGAAATTGGACAGGGGTTATAGAGGATGTTAGTTACAGTAAAAATCTCTCCAGGAAGAGAACCCTGCACATTGCAATGGTGAGGAGAGGGGACAATAGCGACAAAATCTGCCACAGAGATCCACCAGCTAATGTGGCTCCTAGTCACTGCCAGTGGGAAGACATTTAGAAGTCAACTGAACACTCCCTCTATATGCCATCAACAGGACTTTGGAATATTTTCTGTTATAATAGACTTTTTGTTGTAATTGTAATTGCTGTAGAAGGATCTGGCCTGAGGACTCAATTTGCTGCAATAAAATATCATAATTTTTAAAAGCCCAAGTCTGATAGAAGCCTAAGTGGAAATGCAGGCTCTAACGGAAGTTCTAATTTTACCTAGAAATAGGACAGCAAAGCAATCTCCACAAAAAAGACTTTATGCTAATTAAGGAGATTGTTTCACAAGGTGAAGATGGCCAGTGGCACATTCAAAGTGCTAAAATGTAAAAATCCATCATCTACTTTACTGTTTCCTGTGTTGTGCCTAGTACAAAGCCTGGCAGAAAATAAGTGCTCAAGGAACGTCTCTTAATGAATGAATGTGAAATGTTATGGGCTCAGGAAGTGGTACTTATAATATGCAATTGGCTTAAAATTGCTTTTTTATTGTCATATACTAGGATTATGCAGTAGAAACAAAGCAAAAAAAATACCCCACTATCTCCTCCAACTTTTGAGATTCTCCAGACCAGGATGAGGAATAATTTGAAGAATCCACAAAGCAAATAGATTCTGGACACTTGATTCTGACAAAACTATCACACACTTGTTGAAGGCAGCCTAGTAAAAGGAGGAGGTAAACTAGTAATTTAGGGTTTTGAATTATTGGGAGAGTGTAGATTCTGTTTACCAAAAAGTTTGATTTGATTTAAAAAATGTGAATATTAAAGCAGAGTTATTTGCATGTCCCTGTTGACCTTCCCTGGAACCTATTACCTTTTGACTTTCAAAGCCTTTTTGCTGTTGGCAATGTCAGCAGGGAATGTAATGCTGACCAAATAAGGGTTGGGACCAAACAAGGGTGGAATTATATAAATGAGCAGCTCCAGGAGTTTGGGGTTTAGGGGGTCTCACTCTAAAGACACAATCCTCACCTGAAGAAACAGGGTTTTGGATAAGGAATCAAAGGTGGCTGGCTCACGCTGTACATGCTGTGTTGATTGTAGGGACCACACTATTATGACAGCATCCAGCAAAGCCAAAGGGTTGTACACACAGGTTTGGTTTGACAGGAGAGTGAACAGAGGCTCCTATTCAGCAGGCTCAACTTGAACCTCCTAAAGTCTGATTGAAAGAGAATAGACGAAAGGGCTAAGGTGGGAGCATTTTCTCCCTTCAGTGCTTGGGAGAGAAAACTAGTAGTGCTCTCCAGCATACTGGAGAATGGAATTGTTGTTGTTGTTTTTTTTTAAACCAAATTTGTAGTTGTTATAAAAAGAAGCTGAAAATACCTTGTCATAGAAGGTATGTTGGGGTTCTTCTCCTGGTAGAGAATGCTCCTATACTTAGGTGAGGAGCACACCCGGGGTTACAGGTTGAAGGTGAAAAATGAGAATAAACCTTTATCTGGTGGTTTCTTTATATCTCCTCCAGTGAATTCTGACTTTCGATCAGAAAGAGGGGATGGATTTTCTTGCCTTACAGCTTCCGGGGAGACATGCTGTGGGAGTCTCACTGCTTCGAAATAATTCGTGGATGTTTTGTGAAACCTTTTGACCTGGCTGGGAGCCTGGGGCTTTTGAGCATTCAAGAATAATAGGCAGCGTTGAAAAGGAGTGGATAGAATGTTTTATTAACTGTAGCTATTTTTATTAACTGGAGTCAGGGGAATATCAGAAAGGATCAGAATTTAGGAATTCTTTGAAAAGTCTTTATTTTACATTGGTTTTATTTTACATTGCTTCAATGCTTTACTCCATGGTGTAACAGACACTGCATTTTCTGCCCTAACAAATGAGAGGGCCAAGATGAGGCTTTGAAATTTTTATTTGTTGTTGAAAGTGGGGGGAATGTGAGTAGGAGAGAGATAGAAGGAGAGTGAGAGAGGCTAGGCGGTAACGGTAACTTTTTTTGAGAGCAATTTCTTTCCTTCAAAATTTATACTATTCACAATAAAGGTTCACCACCATGTATCCCTCTCTCCTAGCTATACCCACTTTATTGTAAATGTTATCTACAATGCAATTCAATAGGTATGTTTTGAGTACACCTATGTATAAAGCAGGTACTAAGGTATGTAAGGATTTAGAAATAAGTCCTATGGAGTCTTGGCTCGTAGTCTCTTGATTGGGCTTGGTTCTCTGCCACTTGTAGGTTTATTACTCTCCCCACCCTCCATCTCCCAAGCCCCAAACCCCAAGCCTAATCTTTGTCCTTAGTACATGAAACTGTTAGGAATTTTTGGTTATAAGCAATAGAAACTGATGCTAGCTAATTGAAGCAAAAGAGATATTTATAGAAAGATGTGCAAGTTGTGCATGAGATCAGAGAACCAGGTTTGGATCAGACAGGAAACATGCAGCTCCAGTATTTCTGGATAGAAACAACTACCCAACTGCCTTATCAGAATGAAGGGCTGCCTCAGTAATAATGGAATTTTAACTGTTTCACTGTTATTCTCACAATTCAAATTCTAGGAAGGAAGTATCTGATTGGCCAGTTAGGGTCCCATGTCTGTCCCCTTGGCTGGGGATGATGGGGCTGCTTGGTTAATAGACATAATATACCACAAGAGGAGAGTAGATTATCAGAAATTGGGATCTGTTACTAAATTATGATGGAGTAGATGCTGGGCAGTCAGAAAAAAAAGCAACAAATGCATTTTACATTATAATAAGATAGACCAGAGACTCTCTTCCCTAACTCCAACCTGTGTTAGGTTCTGAGCTGGGTCATAGAAGGTATAGGAACTTGGAAAAGGATGCTGCTGAAACAAGGGGTCGGGGGAGAGCTGAACCCACCTTTTCTACTCCCCACCCCCACATGAGGGACCCATATCCACCCAGAGGAAGAAGCACTATCTCCAGAAATTGGTAGAGGGGACTCCTTGGTGGAGAACTGCTTGGCCTCTGCCACTGGGACACATACTCGCAGTGTGAGGCTCCCTTTATGGAGTCAGCTGCACATTGGAGAGGCAATAAGCCAAGCATGCTGGGGCCGGCCCCAGAACACAGGGCTTCCTGCTATTCCACAGTCAGACAGGTGCACTTTAGAGCAGTGCATGGTGCTGACCAATGGACTGCACATGCTATACCTGTCCTTCTGGAGCATGTCTGGCCTCGATGCTCAGGATCCACACAGATCATTTTGTGGTGATAGCTACCCATTTGGCCCATACTCAGATATGGTCCCTGAGTTGACTATAACCTGCACTACCAAGCCTGTCCCACTAGGGTGAACATCCCAGACCCTCCTCCCATTACAGTGAAGGGGACTGACTACCATGCCGAAATCAAGAGAGAGCCAGAAAGAAAATTATGAATGTTTACACTGTCTCAGCATTAAAAAAAATCCATTGATGGTGTGATTCTAGGCTTGAAGACCCAAATTTTCCAGAAACAGAGCTAGTGCCTGCTTTATGTCCCTGTAACTGAGTCTGGACTTTTTAGGGACTGAATTTCCTGCTAGTAATCTCCTGGCTTTCACAGGTGGGTCACTGATGCCTACCATGAAAACTCTCCAGTGGATATCACATACTTGATTGGAGCAATTAATTGAATTTATTTTATGTACATTTAGTGTGCGCGTATAATGGATTATCCCTGAGATGAGTGAGGTAAGGGTCATAGGAAACAGGGAGTAAGGATGAACAGTCAAGCTTGTGGTCCCACTTCCATGCTCTGTTGTAAGGAAAAATCATGGCACAAAATGAGTAGGGCCGCACACATATGTGATTTGTAGAGCTTAAGTGACAAACCGTGTCATGCTGGGATGAGCTGTGACTAAGAAACTGTATAAAGAAAATGAATATTGGGGTTCACCTGTGGTGCTGGCCTTTACTTACATCAGAAAAGGACTGACTAGAGGTAGGATGAATGAGCTATTTGTGAGGCAGAGTAGAAGAAACCCACAATGTTTTTAAAAATGTTTTTGACTATAACTCACAGTAAGAATTATGTTTTACATTGCGGTTCTTATGCCCCTGCACACTTCCCCACACTCTCTTGGAACAAATGCTTTATAAAATAAAGCATCCTTTCTACATGTGATATACTCTGGTAGTCTCTATTCAGTTCTATTCTAGTCTATACTTGCCCATTCAATTTCCTAAAAAAATGCTGATTGTGAACCATTAGATTGAATTCAGGACCCACTAAAGGATCACAACACATAGTTTGGTAAGTACTGCAAGGCAACCGAGGAAAGGTTCTGGATCTATTAATCTAGGTTCAAATCTTGATTCTTCCATATTCTAATTGCCCTAAGTAACTTGATATGTTAGTCAGTTTGAACTTTCATAACAAAATACCATGAACTGGATGGCTTAAGCAGCAGAAATTTATTTTCTCACCATTCTGGAGGATGGAAATCTGAGATCAGGGTGCCAACAATGGTTGGGTTTTGGAGAGGATCCTCTTCCTGGCTTGTAGACAGCTGCCTTATTGCTATGTCCTCACATGGCCCTTCCTTGTACATGTGCATGGAGAGAGAGGGGGAGAGATCTCTCTCTTCCTCTTCTTTTAAGGCCACCAATCCTACAGGACTCTTATGATGTCATTTACCTTAATTAACCTATTAAAAGCCCTATCTCCAAATTCAGTCATAGTGGATGTTAGGGCTTCAATATATGGATTTTAGAGGGACATAATTCATTCTATAAAGCTGGATAAGTTATTTAACTTCTCTACTTCTCGGTTACTTTATCAGTAAAATCAGTGTAATAATATAGTGAGTTTGTTATTCATTCATTGACAATTTATGGTTTATTCAATAAGTGCCAAATCCAAGAGAAAAAAAGCAGAGAAAAATCCTTACCCTATAGGACTATTCTGAATAATAAATGAAACAATGATTGTAAAGTGTTTTGCAAAATGTAGTGTTCAATAAACATTCGTTGTTGTCATTTCTAATTGGTAAGAGACACACCTAGTTGAACTTGAGTCCATCTGCGGCAGAAGAGCTATCTCCTGTCACATTATGGGTGAGATGATGGGTACTGTTGTTGTTAATGTGGGTTCAGTAAGACTATCCACGTGGCTTGAATATGCTCTTCTGTGTGTTCTTCACTCTCCCCAGAGAGTCAGGCCCAACACTGTGTTATGCCTGTATCAAGATAAATGGCATGATTTTCCATAACTGAGATGGGTAGGAATCATAGGGACTCATAACTGAGGTGGACAGACAGACATAAACACAGCTCTAATGCATCAGTTCAGTGCTATAATAAAGTTATGAACAAAGATCTGTGGGAGCAGAGAAAGAGGAGATGAGTTCTGCTTGAGGGTGGGAAAGGCTCAGAAAAGTAAGATTTGAGCTTTTCCCTCTTAATTTTCAGGTAAAAATTTAGGGCAGAAGGTGAGGGCATTTTAAGCAGAGGGAACAGTGCAGACAAAGATGCATGCATGTGCCTGGGGAAGGATAAGGAATCCAGTGTGGCTGGAGCAAAGTCTGAATTCTGTCTTGGGAGATACAGAAAACAAGCTATCAGGGGGTTTTTAGCAGGAAGGTGTCCAGCAGTTGGGAGGAAAGAGGCAGGCATTCTAGCTGGGAGGCTGTTGTAAAGCAGGTGAGAGACGAGGAGGGCTTAGCAGCTGGCTGTGGGAGAGAAGTAAATACATGTGAGAGCCATTTAGAAGTTGAATTGATGGAACTCGGTGGCTTATTGGATGTTGGGGATGAGAAAGTTGGAGAAGTCAAGATGACTTTAAGATCTTTCACTTTGGTAATCAGAGGGGCCATTATCTGAACAGGAAATGCAGATGCAAGAGTGAGTTTAGGGAAGATAATGAGCTCATGTTGGACATGTTGAATTTGAGTTTTCTACATGGTTTGTATACTCAATAACTTGGTGGTGAAGAGAGAAGTAACCACAGCCTGATTAATGATAGAGTGTTCTGCTTCAGTAAACTGCTAATAAACCATTAACCCAACTTCCAAAAAAAAGTTATATTTGAAAAAGTTGAGTTTGAAAAGTAATTTGAACGTCTGGCTGTAACTGAGTTGCCAGCAAACTGGGAGGCTAGAACCTGCCATCTTGCCTGTTTCTGATAGTGCACACACTGTTTCTTTATTTAGAACCGCTTACCAGTATCAATTAAACCCCAGTTAAATTTGACATCTCTTAACCTTGCATTGGATCAAATTCATTGCTACAGCAGAACCCATATGGCAGAGAGACAGTTGTAGGCATCCATTCATTGCTTATGTAGAGTTACTGGCCCAGTGCCAACCAGTAATCACTGCTTTTTGTTAATAGACATGTTTGCTTTACAGTCATTTCTACACACAGGGCTCTGGATTAATTAGATCAAAATCTGTCATCCATCTAAGAAACCACAAGAACTTACTCTCCATGCTTCTGAGGGAAAGGGAACAACAGATTTTGGCAAATTAAAAAAAATGCGTTTGCTTGTTTCCATAAGAACTTAGCAGACTATCTAAATAGCCAGTGCATAAGTAAGTTTTGATAATTAATAAGGAGCATAGAGTGGGTCGGGGAGTTAAATAGATGAGACCTCAAAGGAATCAAGGTGAGATCTTTCTCGGGATATGAGTTAGTTGATTTTTAAAAGCATGTTTGGTTTTTGTATTTGTTTCCCTGAAAGCTGATAGACAGATTTTGTTTGGGCGTGAAGAGAGCCCCCTCGCTTTCAGGTCAAAGGTTTGTTTAAGTTGAAGAAATAGCCACTAGGTTTCTTTGCCCTCAGGTTCGAGTGGGAAGAGAGGTGACCTTCCAGGCAGTTCTGTAGCAGAGCCCTGCTGTAACTCTGCCTTTGGGTCCACAGCCCTGAGCGGCCTCAGGCTGAGACCAGTGCACCTTGGCATCTTCTGCTACCTCACTAATGAAACCCCCTTAGACATGCCTTATGCTGAATCCTTCTCTGAAGTCACTATTTCCAGACCAAGGTTCTCTTGCAGTGATACAGATATTGTTTGCTGTTTCTTATATGGAAGCACACAGAGATTCAAACAGTATCCCAGAGTTTCCACCCTGTATATGAGTGACTCAGTCTAGTGCCTGACACGTATTTGTTGAATGAATGAAAGATGGAGGTGGAAAGCAGAGGAGTGAAACCCACATCTGTGCAATGATCGCTGATATTTCTTTGATCTGCATTAGAAAAAGGCCCCAATCTGCTATATACATTTGATCTCTTGATTAAAAAAATAAATCTTTGCCATCCAGGGTTTTAAAAAAAAGGTTGATTAGCCTGTTATTTAAATCATACAGGTTGTTGCAGACATGAATCTTGCATTTCTAACAATTTCCCATTTCATTGTTTCCAATTACCACTTTGTATTTATTGATCTCTCAGTAATTAGTTTACCATCTAGACATAGTGGGTACTTAGAGACTGGCAGGTTGAAGTTGATAGATCTTTCCCTGCTTTCCATGATGCTTTACCTATTAAACAGCTGTGTAAGGATCACACAGTAACCAATCCAAGGTCAGCGTTGTTAGGAAGTCCTTCTAGGGACTTCAGTCTCTTTACCCACCTTGACCACTGCATCCTAATCTCCCCAACAAGAAAGCAGGAGCACAGTTTCATTGCTCAATACTAAATGAGACCTTAATCTCAATTGTGGTGTAAAGTTACCCAGTGAAATTGGCCAGGGAAAGGAAGCAGTAGATGTAGGACAGACTAGGCAGCTGCAGAATAGATGAGGGAAAAGTGGTTAAAGACTTCATGCTTAAGAGAAGGTAGAACAAAGAAGACGTCAGGGCTGATCCCTGAAGAGATCACAAGGGCTGTGGATCAGGAGTGTGTCAGGAGAGGTCAGGTAGAGCCAGTAGAATAGGATCCATGTACAGTTGGGCCTCGAACAACGTGGGGGTTAGGGACACCGACCCTCTGAACAGTCAAAAATCCTAGTATAATTTATAGTGGGCCTTCCGTGTCTGTGTTTCCTCTGTATACACGCTTCTCCATCCTAGGATTCACCCAACAGATCGTAATATTTACTATTGAAAAAAATCTGCGTGCAAGTGGACCTGTGTAGTACAAACCCGTGTTGTTCAAGGGTCAACTGAAGTTCAATACCTGTTGCTGTATCTTATGTCTGATTAGCTGATTGTCATGAAGACAAGGGCAGATGGCCAAGCAGTATGCACACAAAGCTTGCTGGAGCAGTGTTACTGGGGAAAACTTTCCGAGCTGGAGCAGCAGCTCTGTGCAGGTCCGCCACTGTCCATTGCATTCCAGGGTGGCACATCGAGATCCAGCAGGGCCAGGTGAGCCTGGGGGCTGTCAGACTTAAAAACTGCTTGGACAGGGAAGCACTGGCCCCTCCTTTGACAAAGTCAGTGGTGTGGATATAATAGTACTATGACATGGCAGAACCCTGGCTCCAACCTTATCTTGCCAGCTCAGTGTTAGTAGTGGAGGGAGAGCCAGGCTCTCCCTGTGGAGTCAGGAAGCCGAGTTCCACATCTTGCAGTTGGATCTATATACCGGGGCAAACTAGGGGAAGGATTCACCACATCTGCTTCTTTGATGCCAGCCTTTCCCTTGGCATATTGTGTGTGGGGTCCAAGGTTGGGGTTGACCAGGACTGATTGTCTTAAACAGTAGGCCATAGCTAGCATCCATGGAATGGCAGGAGCTAGATTTCTTCTAGGAGGCCAGAATAAGCGGGGGATCGGTCTTGGGCAAGCCAACACTTAACCGCTCACCAGCTGATCCAGCCTTGTTTTCATAAGTTATCAACATATTCTGAGAAAGACAGAGATGCAGAAATAATAGAAACCACCATTTATTGAATGCTTACTATGTACCAGATACCTTATTGAGCACTTCACTTATGAAATAGATCAATAATTGATTGCAACACTTAAAGTATAATAGCATTATAGGTAAGGCAACTGAGACAATCAGAGATTAACTAACTGGCTCAAGATCATTCAGTTAATCAATGACAGAGCTGGAATTTATACTCAGGAGGTCCAGCTCCTAATTTTGCACTTATACTGCCTCATTGCCTCTAATGGATTTAGTCTTAAGACTGTGGAATCCGTTACATGTTCTAGTGGTTCTGTTTCTGGAGAGAATCCTTGTAGTTATGAAGCTCAATAATAGATATAACATTATATTAAGAGCATATAGGTATGCTATGTGAAATACAGATAATAACTATTTAACCTTTTTAGCAAATGCTTTCTTTGTTTTGCTTCTGTGCAAAACTGACTTTGCTTCTGCCTGCTTATTCCTTTGGTAGTTGTCTTTAAATTTTAATATGCTTAACTTAACAACGTCTAAAATTAATCAACATCTTGTGATCCTCCTGAATAGTATATGGAATTTAGAATGGTGTACTAATGGCCTTTGCCTTCCTAGTTTCCATGTTATTGTTACCTAGTATTTTAATTCTATCATTTGTAAACAGTCCAATATTAGTCATTGTTTTGAATTTTTACTCTATTTCAATCAACGCTTATTTAGAATTACTGATGCATTTGCCAGTTTCTTTGCTCACCATTGTTTCTTGCAACACATTCATTTCCCTCGAGTTTGATTTCCTTCTATTGAAGGACACACTTTAGTCGTTCTTTCACCAAAATCTTTTTCTTAATCTTAGTCTAAAACATTTTATTTGATCTTCATTTTTCTTTTTTTTTTCTGACCGCGCTGCACAGCATGCGGGATCTTAGTTACCCGACCAGGGATCGCATCCGTGCCCCCTGCAGTGGAAGCACCAAGTCTGAACCACTGGCGTGCCAGGGAATTCCCTTGACCTTCATTTTTAGTAATAATTTAGCTGGATAGAAATCTTCTAAATTGACAGTTATTTTCTCTCAATACTTTTTTTTCCCAGCTTTATGGAGATATAATTGACATATAACGCTGTGCAAGTTTAAGATACACAATGTGATGCTTTGATATACATATATACATATATTGTGAAATGATTACCACAATGAGGTTAGTTAACATATCCATCACTTGAGTAATTATAATATTTTCTTTGGTGAGAACTTTAAAAATTTTAGCAACTTCAAATATACAATACAGTATTGCTACCTATAGTCACATTATATTCCTAGAACTTATTCATCTCTCTCACTCCCCCATCCCCACCATCTCTCAGCAACTATTGCTGTGCTCTCTGTCATTATAGAATACTTTGCATTTTCTACAGTTCTATATAAATAGAATTATACAATACATACTCTTTTTGTCTGGCTTCTTTCATTCAGCAAAATAATTTTGATCCATTCATGTTTTTGAGTGTATCAATAGTTTATTTTGTTGCTGAGTATGATATTTTGTTTCATTGTATGATATGATAGCTAGTTTTATGTGTTGACTTGACTATATCAGGGGATGCTCAGAGATCTGATGGAACATTATTTCTAGGTATGTCTGTGAGGGTGTTCCAGATGAGATTAGCATTTGGCTTGGTGGACTCAGTAAAGTAGGTTGCCCTTCCCAGTGTGAGTGGTATCATCCAATCTTTTGAGAGACTGAATAGAACAAAAATGTGGAAGAAGGTACTGTGTTGGAGACACATTTGAGAGAGCCCAGCTGTCAGTGCTACAAAGGGGAGGTTGGAAGGACACAGGGAAGAGAAGGATGTTCATGTTTAGGAGGTGTGGAGCCTGGGACAAAGCAAAATTTGTTCGCATTACCCTCATATTTTCATGCAGATGAAATTTGGTTAAAATAAACACAAAGGTCATTCTTTCTTTCTTTTTCTTCCTTCCTTCCTTCCTTCCTTCCTTCCTTCCTTCCTTCCTTTCTGTCTTTCTTCCTTCCTTCCTTTTTCTTTCTTTCTTCTTTCCTCCTTCCTTCCTTCCTTGCTTCCTTCCTACCTTTCCTCCCTCCCTCCCTCCCTCCTTTCTTTCTTTCTTTTTAAAATTTATTTATTTATTTTTGGGTGCTTTGGGTCTTTGTTGCTGCGTGCGGGCTTTCTTTAGTTACGGTGAGTGGGGGCTACTCTTTGTTGTGGTGCACGGACTTCTCATTGTGGTGGCTTTTCTTGTTGGGGAGCGTGGGCTCTAGACGCACGGGCTTCAGTAGTTGTGGCACGCGGGCTCAGTAGTTGTGGCTTGCGGGCTCTAGAGCGCAGGCTCAGTAGTTGCGGCACATGGGCTTAGTTGCTCTGCGTCATGTGGGATCTTCCCGGACCAGGGATTGAACCCATGTCCCCTGCATTGGCAGGCGGATTCTTAACCACTGCGCCACCCAGGGAAGTCCCACAAAGGTCATTCTTGATCAACAAGTACAAGAGGATCAAGGAAAGCATTTGGTAGGTGCCAGAGGGTCCAGGAATAGGTCTTCTTAAGGTTGAAGGACATAGAGGGGTTATTTTTGCATGCTGAGATCTTAGCCACCAGACACTAGTTCTTCATTTCTACCTCTTTCTGCTGTGGCTATGAATCCTTCCAAAATGCAGGACCTGGGGAACCATGCCAGTATACTAGCTTCCCGTGATAGCTCTGTGTAGGGCAGTGAATGTAAGAAGGTGAAATGGGGTATATGAGAAGTGTAGGGGTGTGGTCTTGGAGGAGATAAGTGTGGTTAAGAAATACATATTGGGAGCAGATATTCTCTCTTTCTTTAAATTTCTCTAAATGACTCCTCTATATGACATCATGATCTAGACTCACTGAGATGGCCAAAGCTAGAATGTACTGGTGTTTATAATGAGAATAGTAGCTTTTCTCTATTCTTCTGAAATTTCTGCTTTAGCTAATATTTTCTTAGGGTTTGATTGTCATAAAACTGGAGTAAAGTCTTCAGTAGATTTTACTGATGTGGAAAAATGTGTCTTCCTCCTTCAAAGGAAGTGTGTGTGTGTGTGTTTGTGCGTGTGTATGTATGTGCGATTGCCTTCTCTTATCACCGTAGAAGGTCATAGTATTGCATTTTCCAGAACCAGATGGGGAAACTGGGCTGATTGTGTATTTGGATACTTGTGTCTGGAAGCTACAAACCATAACTAATTAGTGACAGTTGCGGTTGCCTGTGACAGGAGCAAGTTTTATGGCCAATGGACTTTAATTCCCAGAGTGCTACACAGCTAAGAGAAAACTTTCAGACAGAGCCCTGCTGGCTGGCAAACTGTGGGTACCTCTGCACATAGTATTTCTGTGGGGTGCTCAGTATTCAGAATAGCGTCTCCTATCAACATTTTAAAACTGAATATTTCTCATGTAAAACTTGACTTGTTGCTTGTCTTATTAAAGGCTGGAGACCTGAAGGCTCCCATAGATTATGTCTGTGGCCTGCTCTGGTGATATATGTATAAATTGCTATGTTCCAAAGCTCATTTTCTGGCCTGTTGTTGTCCTATAGAGGTTTTTAGTTTCTGCCACAAATAAAGGATCTTTGGCTCACACAATGTCTAGTGTTGCTGGGAGTGATAGCCATGTCCCAGAATCTGTGGGTGGCCAAAGGTGTCCAATGTATGCAAATATGTACCAAGAAGTTCCCATCATGACACTGGATATAGAAATATTTCTATCAGGACAAGGTTTAATAAGCATTTTCAGACACCACTTGAAGACCACAAGGGAATTTGGCCTTAATAGGGCTGAATGTGCTCAGATACTATGGCCAAGAACTCAGATGTTTAGAGCACAGGAGTAGCTAGTTTAAGACTATATAATATATTAATTATTAATTACCCTAGTTAATCCTGCTCTAATTCCTGGTTTGTTAACTGCTTACAAATATACAGGGTTGGTAATCAGATTGTTCAGTATGACAGAAACAGCAGAAATCCATTACCAGTTCTGGGAGAAATGATGCAACATGCATACACACACATATGTATGTATGTATGTATGCAGTTATGTATGTTGTATGTAAATACGGAAGTAGGGTGGGAGGAAGAAATGTTAGTGGATTTAAAGTTTGTGAGGATTTTCTCTGGCTACCAATAGTTTATAGCTTTTCATTATGTGTTGACATCAGATTATGATTCAACCAAAAAGAAGAGATATTTAAAGTTGAATACAGGAAACACTATAGAGTCTCCAGGGGCACAATTCCTTCTTGCACAACGGGGGTAAGATCAACAGCTGAGAAATCAGCGCCCAGAGATGTACAGCACATGGGAACTTGAAGAGAGTGCAAACTCCTGGTTCAGCTATCTGTCTGAGGTCAGCTCTGGCCTGAGGTGAGTCTGGACAGTGACAAAGGGGCAAGAATAACCAGAGAAGTCAGTAAGGCCCTAAAGCATCTGTGATCAGTGGAGATGCGGCTAACATGGTGCTTCCTAAAGCTAGAAGTTGGTTTAATACTAGAGGGCCTATTTAAAGTAAATTACCTCTTACATGATTCTCTCCTCACCATCTTCCCAGTGGCTGTGGTTGTAATTCATTTCTTTCCTCCATCTTTTCATCTGAGGTTCAAGATATAGAATGCTGAGAATTCAGCAATAGGCAATAAAATTCCAATTGGGAAACTTTGCTTAGAGGGCTTGGAGCCCTAAGGCGAATGACCAAAATTAAAAGTTCTTTTTAGAGCAAACGTGCAGCCTAGTTTCCTAGGAAGCTCCCTCTATCAGCCTCCATGGTTGGCTGTTGACACCTTGATTATCTTTCCAAAACCTCTACCTCATCCCTGCCCCATTTCCATCAAAGTTGACACATCTTCATGGAGAAAATAGAAGCCATCAAGTATAAACTCCCATAGTTTCTTTGTTCTAACTCCATCCATCCTCATCTTTCCTCTTGACTTGGGCTAGAGACTAAGGTCACCCTACCCCATGTCCTCTTGATCTGCTCCCTCTCACTCCTCAAGCTACTACATCCACTCTACTGAAACTGGTTGGCCATTGTTACTACTGACCTTATAGTTGCAAAACGCAGTAGCTATTCTTTAGGTCTTTTATTTTGTAACATTTCACATGATTGATTGTATTCTTAGTTTCAAAATATCTTTTGCATTGGATTTCAGGGTACTGTTCTAATTCACCTACTTACTACTGATTAATCTCTTTCCTTTTTTTTCTTCCTTTGACTGCTTTTCAATATCAGTGTATTTAGCAATTTATTAATTACAAAGGGAGAAAGAGTAACTTCAGTGGAGAATCCTAGCAGATACCAACTCAATCAAGTAATCAAAGTAAACATCATTAATGAGACAAATCAAAATTGTGTTCTACCTGATAAGATGCAATGAGAAGAACACAGCATCACTTCTGCGATATTCCTGTGAAAGATGCATAACCTGCTTCATGAAAAACAACAGAAAAAACCAAATGGAGGGACATTTGCTAAATAACTGGCCTGTGATCGTCACAAATGTTGAGGTCATAAGTGTGAAAGAAAGACTGAATAGCTATTCCAGACTGAAGAAGATAGGTGAGACATGAAAACTAAATGCCATGTATGATTCTGAACTGTATCTTTCTGATCTAAAGGACATTATTGGGACAACTGGTGGAACTTGAAGGGGGTTCTGAGGATTAGATAGTAGTAATTTATCAGTGTTAATGTCCTGATTATGGTTATGTGAGAGAACGTGTTGGTAGGAAACATGTATAAAAGTTTTCTGGGGTGAAAGAGCATCAGGTCAGCAACTTACTCTAAAATCATTCAAAGAAAAGGTTCTTTGTATTTTCAATTCTTCTGTAAGTTTCAGGGTTTCTTTTTTCTGAAATGGAAAATAATTATATAAAAAATATAATCTGTGCTTTGGATCAGGACATCTAGGTCTGAAAAGAGAGTAGAAGAGATTGGTGTATAGTGTGGGGCATGTAGATGGGGCAAGGCTGCTTAAATGGGTTGGAATCTTGGACAGATTCCAAGTCCTGGAGTTGTAATAATTATACACTGAGAAAAATGTAGAAAGAATCTTAGTGACTCTATATCCAACCATTGAGAATCAACCTAAACTCAAAGAGAAGAAAAAGAAATAAATCAGTACAAAGCATGATCACATGAAAATGTGAGAAATGAGACTACTTCTCACTGGCAATGACTAGAAATGGACATCTCTGTCTCCTCTCTGTCTCTATCCCTATCTGTCTGTGTCTATCTCTATATTCCCTCTCTCCAACTTTTTCTTGTTTTCTAAAATCTGATGTTAAAAAAAATTCTTGAGGGAGAGATCAAGATGGTGGAGTAGAGGGATATGGAGCTCACCTCCTCCCACAGATATATCAAAAATACATCTACATGTGGAACAATTCTCACAGAATACATACTGAAAGCTTGCAGAAGATCTCATGCAACCGAAGTTGCAAGAAAGATCTCCGTGAGACCAGCACATCTGTCCCCGGCCATGTTGCCACACTTCCCAGCCTGAGATGTGTGCCTGCTGGTGTGTGCAGCAACTAAGTGCTGAAACTTGGGCTTCAGTGGACAGGCCTAGGGAGAGGACTCAGTTTGGCTGCATGGAGACAGTCCGAAGTGCCTGGATTGTGGCCCGGGCTGTAACTGGGAGTGCATGCAGGACTGAGTGGGGGTCCTCCATAGGATCCCCATTGTCAACATGAGAAGGGAGGGGTGTGGGTCCACCATAGCCACATCATCAGTGTGCTCACACCGGGGCGTGGATATGGCTGTCGCAGGTCTTGCGAACTTTGTGGATGCACATGCAGAGGTGGGCTGAAATCTGAGCTGATTACTAATGCTCCCACAGTGGGTGTGGGGGCATGGCTGTGGCAGGTCTTCGTGTCTGTAGCTTTATGAGTGTGCATGCTTGCCTGAGGAATGCCTGAGCTGATTATTGGTGCTCCCATAGCAGAGGTGGGTCCAGGCACAAGCAGCAGCAAACTTTGTGGACGTGCACACCAGGTGGCAGACAACATCACAGGGTCACATGTCCCAGTGGACAGCTCCTGGGGAAGAGCATGCAGTTGCTTCTTTCCCAGCAGGTAAGCTCCAGTCCCAGCTACCTCATAACACAGCTTAGAACCAGATCTGGTGGCTTCTACTCCAACAATTGGGGAGCAGACGCTGCCCCTGACAGGGCTGTGACAACCACGGAGCAAAGAAGAGGTCCCGCCCAACATCTAGTGCAGGCTGTGGTCACCACAACACCAATCCCACCCCCTATCAAGGCGATAACAGCCAGCACACCCTGAGGAAAGATGTGGCAGGCATCTGTACCAAAAACAGTCCTCACACCAAAAATATTGGACTCATGCAGGCTACACAGGGCCACTACCATACAAAAACAGCCCTTTAAGACCACAGTTTATAACTTTCTCCTAAATTCATAGAGTCAAAGAAATATAAGTAAAATAAAAAAAGCAGAATAACTACTCCCAATTAAAAGAACAAGAGAAGTCCTGTGAAGAACAAGCAATGAAGCAGACCTCTCCAGTCTACAAGACCCCATGTTTAAAAAGGAGGTAATAAAAATGCTGAAGGAATCAAGAAAGACTATTGATAGAAATGCAGATTACTGTAACAAGGAACTAGAAACTATAAAGAGAAGCCAGTCAAAATTCAACAACTCAACTGCTGAGATGAAAATCAAGCTAAAGACCATAAATATCAAACTGAATAATGCAGAAGAGCAAATAAATGATCTGGAAGATAGAATAATGGAAATCACCCAATCAGACCAGCAGACAGAAAGACAAATGAAAAAAAAAAAAAAATGAAAGCAACATACAAGATCTATGGGATAATATAAAGTGTGCCAATCTACACATAATGGAATCCCAGAAGGAGAAGAAAGAGAAATGGGGATCAAAAATGTATTTGAAGAAATTATGGCTGAAAACTTCCCAAACCTAAAGAAGGAAACAGATATTCAAGTATAGGAAGCATAGAGGGTCCCAAACAAGATGAACCTAAACGGACCTACTCCAAGACATATCATAATTAAAATGGCAAAAGTTGAAGATAAAGAGAGGATTCTAAAGGCAGCAAGAGAAAAACAATGAGTCAGTTACAAGGGTATCTCCTTTAGGTTATCAGTTGATTTCTTTACAGAAACTTTGCAGGCCGGAAGGGAGTGGCAAGATATATTCAAAGTTCTGAAAGGGAAAAACCTGCAACCTAGAGTACTCTACCCAGCAAGATTATCATTTAGAATAGAAGGAGAGAGAAAGAATGTCTCAGACAAGTGAAAACTAAAGGAATACAGCAATGCTAGACCTACCCTAAAAGAAATATTGAAAGGTCTTCTCTAAATAGAAAAGAAGCAAGAATCTATAGGAAAGGGAAAGTTACAATAGGAAAGGCAAATATATAAAAGGATCGAAGATCACTTAAATAAGTCAGTACACAGGTTAAAAAATAATCAAAAAAATTCTGTGAAAGTGATTATAACTACAATGAACAGCAAAAGGATAAACATGAAGATGTAAAATAGGATATCAAAATCACAAAATGTGGCCCAGCATGTGAGTGGGGTGGCCCTCACCTGCAGGCACCTGGAGGAAGCCGGAGGACAGAGTCCTTGGGAGCGGCACCGAGGCCAGAATGGCTGCGGATCTCTGGCCTGGGTCAGTGACGAGCCCTGGGGACCCGGCTGGGTCCGGCCTGGTGCTCCCGTCAGTATCCAACGTGCACCTCCCTGGGAACAACAACCGACCAGGTCCCTGTCTCTGGTTCTGGGATGTACCCAGCAGGTTTTCTATCAGATGATCCACTGTAATAATGCTGGAGTTAAGAAGTCTCCATTCCTTTGCTTGGAACCAGAAAACTTTTCCCCCTGCGTATAGAGTAGTAGTAATGTTGGTTAGGAACTGGCTGGTGTTTAAAACTGAAGGTAGTCATGACTGTTAAACTGAAGCTCCATGCTGAAGTAAGGTTAATTGTCTTGGAAATACTAAATTGGGGTAACCCAAATCTGTTTCTGGAGCCATGAAAATTTTGTTGGTTTTTGACTTGGCAGTATAATCATAGATGATAATAGTGACACCTGGATTGTACAATGTGCTCCAGAGAAAAAGCTTCCTATTGAACTACAAGATTCTTATGAAAAAGGATTGTGGACAGAATTTATGGGCAGAGTCTTTAAGTATTTGGGAGATGAAGGTGTAAGAGAAGATGAAATGAAAAGAACAATGATATCAATGCCTTTCACTCCAGGGGTGGTGGAACTTTTAAACTTTATAAGAAAGTACAAGGATAAATTTGACTGGATCATTATTTCAGATTCAAATTCAGTCTTCATAGATTGGGTTTTAGAAGCTACCAATTTTCATGACATGCTTGATAAAGTCTTTACAAATCCAGCAGCTTTTTATAGCAATGGTCATCTCACTGTGGAAAATTATCATGCTCATTCTTGCACTAGGTGCCCCCAAAGTCATTGCAAAAATGTAGTTTTGGTAGAATTTGTAGGTAAACAGTTACAACGAGGAGTGAATTATACACAAATTGTTTACATAGGTGATGGCAGAAATGATGTCTGTCCAGTAACCTTCTTAAAGAAGAATGATGTTGCCATGCCACAGAAAGGATATACTTTACAGAAAACTCTTTCTAGGATGTCTCAAAATCTTGAGCCTATAGAGTCTTCTGTTGTATCTTGGTCTTCAGGTGTTGAAATAATTTCTCATTTACAATTTCTAAAAAAGGAGTAATATGCCAACAATTGAAAAAAAAATCACAAAATGTGGGGAAGAGGACTAAGAAATTGTAGATCTTTTAGAATGTGTTTGAGCTTATATGACTACCAGTGTAAAGGAAGTAGATATAGTTATGGGTTAACATACTTGAAAATCAGGGTAACCACAAATCAAAAACATACAATAGATTCATAAAACCAGAAAGAAAGGAACTCAAGCATAATACAAAAGAAAACCATCAAACCACAAAAGGAAAAAGAAAAGAAAGGAACAAAGAAGAAATACAAAATCAACTGGAAAACAGATTTCAAAAGGCAATAAGTACATACTTGTAGATAATTACTTTAATGTCAGTGGACTAAATGCTGTAATCAAAAGACATAGACTGGGAGATTGGATAATAAAACAAGAACCTACAATATGCTGCCTAAAGGAGACCCACTTTAGGGTGAAAAACACTTACAGATTGAAAGTGAGAGGATGGAAAAAGATATTTCATGCAAATGGAAATGACAAGAAAGTGGGGGTAGCAATACTCATATCAGACAAAATAGACTTCAAAACAAAAGCCATACAGAAAGATAAAGAAGGACACTGTATAATGATAAAAGGATCAATACAAGAAGAAGATATCAACTTGTTAATATATGCACCCGATATAGGAGCACCTAAATACATAAAGCAAATACTAACAGGCATAAAGGGAGAAATTGATGGGAATACAATAATAGTAGAAGACTTTAACACCCCAGTGACATCAATGGACAGATCTTTCAGGCAGAAAATCAATAAGGCAACAGAGATCCTAAATGACACAATATAACAGTTAGACAATTGATATCTACAGGGCACTACGTCGAAAAAAACCCCCCAAACCCAGAATACACGTTTTTTTCAAGTGCACACAGAATGTTCTCTAGGATAGACCACATACAAGGATACAAAACAAGCCTCAAAAAATCTAAGAGGATAGAAATCATTTCAAGCCTCTTTTCTGACCACACGGCATGAAACTAGAAATCAACCACAGAAAGAGAAATGAGAAAAAATGATTTCATGAAGACTAAACAACATGCTACTAAAAACCAGTGGGTCAGTGATGAAATCAAAGAGGAAATTAAAAAATCCTCAAGACATATGACAATAACACAACCATACAAAATCTATGGGATGCAGCAAAAGCAGTTCTAAGAGGGAAGTTCATAGCAATTCAGGCCTTCCTCAAAAAACAGGAAAAATCCCAAATAAACAGCCTAACTTACCACCAAAACAATAGCTATTAGCACAAAAATAGACATATGGATCAATAGAACAGAATAGAGAGCCCAGAAGTAAATCCACACACCTCCTGTCAGTTAATCTTTAACAAACGAGGCAAGAATTTACAATGAAGAAAAGACAGTCTCTTCAGCAAGTGGTGTTGGGAAGGCTGGACAGCCACATGTAAATCAATGAAATTAGAACACACCCTCACACCGTACACAAAAATAAACTCAAAATGGCTTAAAGACTTAAATATAAAACCTGACACCATAAAACTGCTAGAAGAGAACATAGGCAAAACATTCTCTGACATAAACTGTAGCAATATTTTCTTAGACTAATCTCCCAAGGCAAAAGAAATGAAAGCAGAAATAAACAAATGGGGCCTAATCAAACTTAGAAGTTTTTGCACAGCAAAGGAAACTGTAAACAAAATGAAAAGACAACCTACACACTGGGAGAAAATACTTGCAAGCGATGTGACTGACGAGGGCTTAATTTCTAAAATATACAAACAGCTCATACAGCTCAATATCAAAATAAAAACAAACAAACCCTATCAAAAAATGGGCAGAAGACCTAAATAGACATTTCTCCAAAGAAGATACGCAGATGGCCAACAGGCACATGAAAAGATGCTCCACATCGCTAATTATTAGAGACATGCAAATCAAAAGTACAATGAGGTATCACCTCACACTGATCAGAATGGCCATAATTAAATAGTCTACAAATAATAAATGATTTAGAGAGTGTGAAGAAAAGGGAACCCTCCTACACTTGGTGGGAATGTAAATTGGTGCAGCCACTATGGAGAACAGTATGGAGGTTCCTTAAAAAACTAAAAATAGAGTTACCACATGAGCCACCAATCCCACTCCTGGGCATATATCTGGAAAAGATGAAAACTCTAATTCAAAAAGATACATGCACCCCAGTGTTCATAGCAGCACTATTCACAATAGCCAAAACATGGAAACAACCTAGGTGTCCATTGACTAATGGATAAAGAAGATGTAGTATGTAGGTATGTAGGTGTGTGTGTGTGTGTATATATATATATATATATATATATATATATATATATATATATATATATATATATATATAAAATGGAATATTACTCAGCCATAAAAGAAGAATGAAAAAATGTCACTTGCAGAAACATGGATGGACCTAGAGATTATCATACTAAGTGAAGTCAGACAGAGAAAGACAAATATTATATGATATCCCTTATATGAGGAATATAAAACAATAGTACAAATGAGCTTATTTACAAAACAGAAACAAACTCACAGATATTGAAAACAAACATGGTTACTGAAAGGGAAGGGAGCGGGGGAGGGATAAATAAGGAGTCTGGGATTAACAGGTACATATTACCATATATAAAATAGATGAACAATAAAGATTTACTGTACAGCACAGGAGCTATATTCAGTATCTTGTAACAACCTATGAAAAAGTATAGAAAAAGAATATATATATAAGTATATAACTGAATCACTTTGCTGTACACCTGAAACTAACATAATACTGTTAAATCAACTATATCAATTAAAAAAAATTCTTTAGTATGTATATAAAAACCGCATTCTTGAATTGGGGAGATCTGGCTGATTATCTGAGTAAAATTTAGGGGTCTAAGTGGATACTCTTCTTTTTGGATTCTAGCAGGTCATGGGGTACTTAAACATGGTACCTAAGCGGGCCCAGATAGAGAGAGTCTCCTATTTGAGCCTTTTCAGAATAGCAAGTCTTTTAAAGTGATGTCTATCAGGGATTGTTCCTGTTTTTGTCAGGCAAGCAGGACTTAACTTTTGTCTTACAGAGGGTGGACCTGTAGTCTCTTTTCCTTATGAAGGGGAACTTTTTATTTAAAGAGAATGCAGTCTTCTTTTATCATATATGGCCTTAGGTCTCATTGACTCATTTCTACTGAATGGATGTCTGCACACACACATTTGTATGTATCCAGCTATCATGTATCTATGTGTTTATTTACATTTCACAACTGGCAAATGGCCATAGTAAAATAAAAAAAAAAAAATGAAAAAGCAAGAGACAAAAACAAAACAACAAATTATTTGAAATCCCATCCAGAAAGAACCACTGTGTTACTTTGTTGTGTATACTTGGAGTTTCTTGTATACACTTTCTTGTGTATACTATGTTTTCCTGGGCAAATATATACATACATATATACATATATGTGTGTGTGTGTGTTACCAAAGTAAGATCATACCAAAATATTACTCTGTAATCTGCTTTTTTTCACTGAATAATATTTTGTGGTTATCCTCGCTCGACAGTAATTGTAGACCTACATCTTCTTTTTTAATGTCTGCCTAGTATTTTGTAGGCAGTAATTGTAGACCTACATCTTCTTTTTTAATGTCTGCCTAGTGTTTTGTAGGGGAACAAAATTTGCCACTCCAAAATGTCTCTTTGGCATACTGATTGTTTTGAGCTGAAAACAATTCAAGACTCAAAAGACTCAGGAAGAAACTTTGACCTTCCCCCTAGCTGCTAAAGAGTGTAGATAGAATGCCTGTTCCAGAAAGGAGCCATCACCATAGGTAACTGTGTGAACTAGATGTGTAGACAGGGAAGAACCTAGCAAAGTCTGTCTGTTAAAACTCCTGTGTCCCATAGTCTCTGCATGGCCCCTGCAAACATTTGCTTTTCCATCTCTATGTTAATTGCCTTCCTCCCCTTTGAACTTCCAAACAATAACTCCCAACTTCCTCTTTTGTCTTTAGCTGAAGATGGTAGTTAAGGTGAGGGTTTCAGCCTTTTGGGTGAGTTACTGAGTTTTCCTGGGTCTCTCCCATGTATACATGTCATTAAACTTTTGTGTGATTTTTCACACCATTAAATGCTTATATTATTTTAAGTTATGGTATTATAATTATTAAGTTGATAGATATCCTCATACAAGTATCTTTGTGCATTTGTTTAATTATTTGGATAAATTCCTAGAAGTGTGATTTCTGAGTCAGTGGTTTTGGGATGCTTTTGACATACATTGCCAGACAGCACTCCAGAAAGGTTGTACCAATTACTGCAATTTTTTTGCAGGTATAATTTATACATACTAAAGTGCACAAACCTGACGTGTATTGCTCAATTAATTTTTACAAATGTATGTACCTGTGTAACCACCATTCAGATCAAGATGTAGAACATATCCGTCACCCCAGAAAGCTCCCCCTTGAGGTAACCACTATTCTGACTTTTGCTGCCGTGGATTACCTTTGTTCTTGAACTTCATATAAATGGAATCATGTAATGCATACTTTCATATGTCTGGCTTTTTTTGCTCAACATAATATTTTGGGGATTCATTCTTATTGTTGCCTATATCACTATTCCTTTTTTTAAAATTTGAGAATAGTACTTATTTCATTGTATAAATGTGCCATAGACATTTTTAATCCATTCCCCTGCTGATGGGTATTTGTGTTGTTTCAAATTTGAGGCTACTGTGAATCAAGTTGCTGTGAACAGCATTCTACATGTCTTTTTGTGAATATATTCATTCATTTCTGATGGTTACATATTAAATAGTGGCATTGCTGGGCCATAGGGTAGGCATATATTTAGCTTTATTAGATACTGCTAAATTGAGTATTAATTTGAGCATAAATTGAGGCAATTTACCTTCTCCCAGCAATGTACTAAAAGTTCTAGTTCCTCAACACCTGAAAGTCCTTTTTCTAGCCTTCTCTAGCCATCTTGCTCTAGTTATGGTGGGAAACATTTACCTCCTCCCTATCTTTGATTATATGCTTAATCCAGCTCTTACTAAACTCATTTATTCATTAATTCTTGTATTTAGTTAATAAATATTTATTAAGCAATTATTATGTGCCTGGTACTATATTAAGCCTTGTACATACAAAGATAAGAACAAGTTCTTAAGGAACTTATAGTCTAGTAGAAAAGGCAGATACAAGCACCTAGTTAAAGTGTGTGATGAATGCAACAGCATAAGCATGTACCTGTGCAGAAGCACATGGTCATACAAAAAAAGAATAATATTAGACGGTGAGAGAGAGGGAGTGGCAAACAAGAGCCTTGAGGTTCTACAAAAGAGGTGATAATCGTAATTAACATCTGTTGAACACATGTTATCCTACATACTATGCTAAAAGCATAGTCTCATCCTAGTTAGTCTTTGGTGTAGGTTATATTATTACTATGCTCATCTTACAAATGAATCAACTGAGGCCTGGAGAAGTTAAGCAGCTTATCCACAGTCACACAACTAGTAGGTGAGGAAGTTGGGATTTGAACCCGGGAAGTCTGACTCTGGAGCATACAGGAGACCCCTGCCGAGATGATGTGTGAGCAGAGGAGTTTTGGAGAAGGCTTTCTAGGTAGTGATAGCAGCTGTACACAGGCAGGAAAATAAGATACAGTCTGGCAAGTCTGAGGAACCTCCAGCAAGAGGCCCGAGGGAACATGGTAATCAGCAAGAAGAGATTGGATATGAAAGCTGGCAGGGGCCAGATCCGGGGTGAAGTGAAGTTGGAGTTCCTATGATGGCTTTTCACTGGAGAGCACCTCTCCCTCTGCCCCATCACTGCATACCAAACAATATTTAAAATGTTTCATCATGTTGTTGAATGAGCCATTTGGGCACACTTACCAAATAACTGAGCATTCCAGTGGAGCGGGAAGAATTACTTGCAAGTATGGGAGCAGACCCTGGTTTCCAACATGATGGCTCCCACAGTGCCTGCCTGCCCGGTGCGTTCTGTTGAGTACACCCATCTGCTGGTGAGACGGCAGCTTTCAGATGAGCCGAGGACAGTGTTCCCCAGCCCTCCCAAAGGGTCCAGTTATAAAAGGATAAAACCCACACAGTGTTCCAATGTGTAGTGCAATGGGCAACGCCAGGTTTTGCTAAAATAGGATTAAGTTAAGAAACGCACACTGTGAAGCATTTGTCTGGTTAAATAATTTAACAGTTCTTGCGTTCCTGCTTCAGTTTCAACAGAAAACGCTTCTCTGGGGGGTTCTCCTTGCGCACATCATCAGACTAATCATGTGGAAGCCTGACTGGTGCCAGTTGGATTGGGGGAGAGCGGGTGGGTGCCTGGTGGTCCCCATGATGATGGGAAAGGAGGCAACGCAAAGTATACCTTTGGGGAAAATGCAAACTTTTCTGCCTGCGGAGTGAGAGTGTGTGTTAGTATGCAGAGCCTGTTGGCCCATTGTTGGAGACTCCAGCTTTCTCAGCAGAATGTCTGGCAGATGGCTTGCATTTGCACTCGCCTTCTGGAGAAGGAATTCGCTACCAACAACATAAGCCGCAGCTTTTCTTTTCAGAATTTACAACAAATTGGCCAGAATGGCAATTTAAAAAAAACATTAGCATCACTATTTCCACATTCCCTTTCTGAATAGGGTAAATGATTCCCTCTCCAACTGTGTCATTTGCACGTTTTTTCCCCCAAATGTTTATTAAAATGATTTAGGTATTTCATTATGCAAAATGACTTTTATAAAAAGACCTTTCTTTTTGCCCCACCGTCACACATAATTTCTTTTGTCACTTGTTATAGAGTGGAGTTATGTGAAGCTAGGACATATTATTTGTTCTAGTCTGTTTTGGATAATTTATTACATTAAGAAACCAATAATTTTCGAATATAATCAGATTTAAGTTTTTAATAAGATTCATCTTCCCATTCACACTTGCTTAATTTAAGGATATTAAATCTGCTCAGGAATGAGCTGCCTCTCAAAGTCTTGTGTGCCCATTAAAGGGCTTTATTCCTGATGTGTTAATAGGATTTAATTACATTACCGTCTTCATGCAGAGTCACAGTGCGATAGTTAACTGTGATAAGCCAAGCAAACAATAGCCTGAAAAGGAAGTGGTGTATAGCAGTTGGTTTATCCGCTTAGAAAATCAAGATGATTATTATTTTAAAATTGATGGTTGCATGCATTTGCATCATGTTTAGTTCAAATGCTGAAGAGAACAAACTTTCCCTTTCCTTTAAAAAGAAAATCACTTAAAAGGCCACCCACATAAAAGGTGAACAATAAACATTTAACAGAAACTACTTAATTGCCATTTATCTGTTGAATTGCAATGAGATTTTTACTATCGACTACAGAGAGATTTGTTTCAACAATTTACCCTGCTATTCTTTTGTCTTTTTGACTATCACATCCGTGATTTGGGGTTCAGAGTAATAGCTGTGTTCCTTGTTAAGAAGTAATGACTTTAAAATTGATCTTTTATCCTGTCTTACTTTTTTTTTCTTACTTCTGCTCCTGCTCTTGCCCCTGTACCCCTTCCCAAGTTTCCCAATTAGTTTAATGACAGACAGCAGGGCTTCAGGCTTCATGCTTCTATGGCTTGATGAGAGTAGAAGTCAGGATGCAGCCCTCAGTAAATCTTGTCAATTTCTCCATCAAGATCATTTGCATTGGTTGGAAGTGTTGACTTCTGTGAATTTCCGTTTCATGTGAACTTGACAGAACTCACTACTTTTGCTCCATCACAGATGCCTGTGAAATAGAAGAATGACTTTTAGAGCATTCCAATGAATTAAAAAAAAAAAGGAAAAAGAAAAAGAACCCAGCAATATGTTATCTGGTTGAACTTTTCACTTCCAAAGTGATTGACAACTTCTGACACGTTTTCATGAGAGATCATAGACCTGGCAAACAAAATTTGAGATGATATACAGTCTTGCTTTACTTTGTTAAAATCTGTTATGGAAGTAGGAAAAAAAAGTATGAAAAGGCTTCAGAGGTTTTTTTTTTTTTTTTTTTTTTTTTTTTTTTTGCTGAGCCAAGTTGGTGGGAGGTGGAGAAAATGGGAAGAGATTGAAGATTGCCTGCACTATTGTTCTGCTTCTCTCAGAGCCACTCCACTTTTGTCTCTTCTATGTGTTGGGATTTTGAATATGTTTTTAAAGCAGTTCTATTTTCCAAAAAACTTTGAAAATCAAAGAACATCATTTACTGTTGTCAGGGAGGAAGAAATTTTCCTCTACCCTACTAAGGTTCTTCTGGCTAGTCTAAGAATTAAATTGGCGTGAGACAGATTAACAGGAGAAATTCACACAAAAGAAGTTTAAAAACATGCATACATGGGAGAGACCCAGGAAAACTGAGTAACTCACCCAAAATGGCTGAAACCCTCACCTTAACTACCATCTTCAGCTAAAGACAAAAGATGGTGTTGGGGTAGTGGCTTGGGACTTCAAAAAGGAAGAAGGCGATTGACATGGAGATGGAAGAGTAAACGTTTGTTAAATGTTTGCTGGGTCATGCAGAGACAATGGGACACATAGTGGAATTTTAACAAACAGACTTTGCTAGGTTTCTTCCTGTCTATGCTTAGTTCGCACTATATTTATCTATGCTGATGAGTCCCTTCCCGGAATAGGTCCTCTATCAACATTCTTTAGGTAGTTAGGGTGAAGGTCACAGAGATTTTTCCTGAGTCTTTTGGGCTTTAAAATAATCAACCTAAATGAGTCCTCGTGCCAAAGAGACACATTTTGGGGTGGCAGTTTTTTCTCCCCTTCCCTGTCCATCCCTCAGCCTGTAGTTTATGGTTACCACCAAGACTCCAGTGCAGATTCTTCCAGAACTGGCTCTGAGCACAGTAGAACTGGGAAGGCAGCTGAGGCCCCTCCTCTGCTGAGGTTCTGTGCACTTCTCCTGGTCTGCTGTATCCTCAGGTTTGTGTTAACTCATATCTGTGTTGCTGGCTCTTTGTTTGGGCAAATGGCCACTGCACTTGTTCTATCTTCAATTTCTGCTCAAATGTACTCTCTTCCATGAAATCTTTTCCTAACTTTCAAGTTGCAATTGATTTCTTTTCTTCTTGTGCTCCCTATGCTACACTTAACTGTTTCTACCTTCTATCTGTGACCAGATCTGTTTCTTACACTAGCTGTTGAGTTCTTAAATCCAGAGACAGGGTCTTGTTTATCTTTAAATGAAATATCAAATAAGAGATAACCCAAATAAATTCTAGCATGTGGGTGCTCAACAATGCTAATTCTTTTTTCACCTTCAGCATCCAGCAGATTTCTTTTAGGATATAGGTTATGCTTAATACATATTTGGAAAATCGAATGTTTCATTTTCCTTCTAGGTATTTGGACTTCGATTAGGAAATTTCCTTGTATTCTTTGGTACTTCTACGTAATTTTTGTTTTTGTCAGTTCTCTTACTCATCATCATTGTGACATTGTATTATATGCTATTACTCTTGACTTGTACTGATATAAATTTTCCTTTTCCTGTTCCAACTTTGCTTCCTCTTCTCTTATCCCCTACTCTTTCCCAGCTACAGTGTAGGGGAAGAAATATTTTTCCCCTCTCTATTCCTAGGTTCAGTGGCTGGGGCTCACGAATCAAACTGATGAAAGACAGATTCACAAGAGGAAACCAGTTTTAATTACATACATATGCACAGGAATTCACAAAGACAAATATGGCTCCAGGAGGTGACCAGATGATTGATGTTTATATACCATCTTAGGCTAAACAAAGAAGTGAGTTTTGGGCTTCTGGGCAGGCGAAGTGAGTTAAGGAAAGGTGAGAGGAGGAAGTATATGGTAAATAAGGGTTTACCTTCTTATGCAGAAAAGAGGCTCTCAGGTGATAAGAATTATCTCCAGCAATAGCTCTCTTCCTAGACATTTTACAAATGGAAGTTTTCTTTATAAATGTAAATTTCGTTTACAAAAAAGGAAATTTATACTTTATTTTTAGGCAGTTAGGGGAAGCTAAACAGCTTTACCTGCATTTGCTGGTTCTCAGTTGCCTTTAACTCAAAATAATTCATATACCAAAGTGGCATATTTTGGAGTGGCATGTTCTAGTGCCCTTAATTAACATGTTCCTATCAATATTTATATTGACTCTAAATTATAATATATAGGTGTGGCTCTCCTAGAATCTCCTACTTACCCCATTTTTGTAGCATTCCTTCAACTGTCAATTCCTGCATGTTCCTACTATGTCCTCAGACATTGAAGTCCACAGTGGGAATACAAAAATAAGAAATTTTGTTATCCTCAAACTTATATAACTAGATTATAACTGAGTGGGAGAGACAGCAAACATGAATGCAGAAAACTGTAATATTCTAAGCTAAATGAAGTATAGTTTCTACCAGTTTAGCAGATCGTAATAGTCCTTAATAAAATATTAATGCACTTTATTTATTTACATAGTTAATTATAAACACAATTAACATTATTTCCTCAGAGTTCATACTTAGTGAATCTAATCTGAATGAATCCATAAGAGGGCAATGAATAGTTGTCCACACTCATATAGTTTTTCAAAAGCTGTAAGCAAATACCGTCAAAAGGCTATCCCTGTGATTTTGTGGTTACTGAAAAGGCAACCAAATAGAAGACTATCTTATCATAATTAACAAAGTTAGAGATAGATCGCAGAAGATTAGAGATAGAACAAAGAGCATGTAGAGTATGAGGCGAGCATACAAGTTCACTGCTGAGCAACCCTGTTTTCCTACTCTGAGTTCCTCCGTGTGGATAACAGCCTGACGATTATCATTATTTACATCCTATACATCTATTTGAGTTATTACCCTCCAGTATTTTACTTCCTCCTACACCTCATTTCAATCATTCTTTTGTTTCTTCTATCTTCACTTCCCTGGAGCTTCATTTCAGTGTTGCAGTCTACTTGATCACTTCTCTACTGTTCAAGTAGCATTTCTTCTAGAGTTTCTCATAGCCAGACCATGTGCACATGTGCGCACGTGCACGCGCACGCGCACACACACGCACACACACACTAACTTGCACAATGGTAAAGAGAGGCCATGTCATGCGTGGACAGTGAAAAGTTGTTTGGTGCGGTTGAAGTACAGGGGCAGTGTGGGGAGAAAAGGGTGGGAGGTATATAGGGGATAGTACAGGTGATGAAGACCCAAGGGAGCTGGACTGAACGCAGAAGAAAATTCTGGATTCACAGTATGGGAACAGGAACTATTGTACAATCACACGTTAATTTTCAAAATAGGCATGTTGTGCAAAAGTAAAGTGAATTTCTAAATCTCTTTTAATTTTTTTTTAATGAAAAATATTAGAGTCATGTGTTTGGAGAGAAATTTGGTCCTAATGTATTAGAAAATAAAACTTAAAGTCTACTGGTGTCTGCTTCTCCTTTTCCTCTTTCAGGGTCCAGTTCCAAATTTCCCTAGTGATCTATATTTCCCTTGAAGTTTTGTGGTACCAGTTAGATGCCATCTTTGTAATGTTTTTTAATATTAAGAAAAATTATTGAAAATCTGTAAATTAGACTTAAGAGGACAATTACATATCCATTCTAGGTTTATTTACTTTTCTGAGATAATGTATCATTCATTGATTTATTATTGAGGGCCTGAAACAGATAGACTGCCAGATATTTCTCCAGCAAAAATGGGTTTCTTTGGGATCAGCAGAGAATTGCAATTCAGAGTCTGCAATCATGGCAAGCCATGTGCAAGTCCCCCACTGCAAGGGAAAGAGAACCCTCTTATAGAGGGGAAAAGGAAGTTGGGAGGGCTACAGTAAACAGTCCATGGCTTTTCATTGGCTGAATCCTTGCAAGGAAAAAAGAAGAGTCTTTCTTCTTCCTGCTGGGCTCTGCTATTGTCGCAGGGTATGAGAGCTCCCCTTCTGGTCTCCTGACTCAGTTTAATTGAGGTTTCTGTTTATTAATTTTATACACTATCTACTATTTTTTAAAAATTTATTTATTTTATTTTTGGCTGCGTTGGGTCTTCATTGCTGTGCACGGGCTTTCTCTAGTTGTGGCGAGTGGGGGCTACTCTTCGTTGTGGTGCATGGGCTTCTCATTGCAGTGGCTTCTCTTGTTGCGGAGCACGGGCTCTAAGCATGTGGGCTTCAGTTGTTGTGGCACGCGGGCTCAGTAGTTGTGGCTCATTGGCTCTAGAGCACAGGCTCAGTAGTTGTGGTGCATGGGCTTAGTTGCTCTGCGGCATGTGGGACTTCCCGGACCAGGGCTTGAACCCGTGTCCCCTGCATTGGCAGGTGGATTCTTAACCACTGCACCACCAGGGAAGCCCCTACATTATATACTATTAATTAAGGGCTTGAACCATGTGAAGTTATATGTTGACTCATACATTTGTATCTAGTTTTGATGGAAATTATTTTTGTTCAGCAGGTAAGGTAACCCAAAAGTTTTGATTTAGTGCCTTAGAGGACTCAACCAGTTTGTATCTAATTTAACAATCTTATTTTAATATTCTTTATCATTTCTTTATAAAATTTCTACTGGTGCTCTTTAAGTTAGTTTACCATCTTACTGTTTTCTTTGTTAATTTATGAGCACAATACATTCTTTCACATGGGTTCATTTTATTTTGTATAAGAGTCATGTTTTTGGCTATTTTAGAGGAACAGTATACTTTGATAATATAATCATAAATTCTTCATAGGCTTTAAAAAACTAAAATACCAGAACTTGTGTGCCCACAGAGTCATCAGAACTAGTTTATGAGCCATGTGCATTTGATAGTTCTGATTCATTTTGATCTAAAATAATACTTTACAGCTTGATTATCCTCCTTGGTTAGTAGGTATCTTTGTATAGTATGTGTTTTTTACCTCCCAAATCCAAACCTTTAAAAAGGATAGGAATTTGTTACCACTGAGGATATGTGGGAAAAAAGCAGTGATATAGGATCTGAGGGAGGTTATAAAACAGGACTTTCTTAAATGCTTTTGTTAAAGGCAGCATTTGGGAGTATATCTATAGCTTTCCAGGCAAATACTATGGTTTAGTTCAATTCAACTAACTTTCATGGGGCATTTACCCTGGACCAGGCACTGTGAATGGGCCTGGGGATATAAAGATGAATGGGTTGTAGTTGTTGGATTCAGATATTTATAGCAGAATATAAGGCAAACAGCAGTGTGTGTATGTATGTGTATAGATATATAGTGTTTTTTTCCAAGTTCCACTGCAGAGGAGAAAATGATTTGTTTCATCTATAGCTATTAAGGAGTGACATCACATGGGCTTCTTTCTAGGAATAAATTGGTGTTCCTCCAGCTGACGAGTTTGGGGGAAGAAAATGTGCAAGTGTGGTATTAAGGGGCTTGACATATTTGGAGCACTGGATGTGGTTCAGCATTACTGGAGCATAAGTTCAAGGTGGAGTGATGAGAAGGATGAAGGGGTGAGCTAAGTAGGAGTTGGCTCATGGAGGACCTACGGAGGACTTTGAACACTGTATTGCTTCCTTTGTTGCTGTAATGAATTACCACAAATGTAGTGGCTTAAAGCCACAAATGTATTCTCTTACAGTCTGAAGGTAAAAAGTCTAAAATGGATCTGCAGGTTTGTGTTTCTTCTGGAGGCTCTAGTGAGGAATCTGTTTCCTTGCCTTTTCCAACATCTAGAGGACACCTGCCTTCCTTGGCTTGTGCTCTGTGCCCCTCACCCCCATCATTCTGTTGTTACTTACTTTCTCTGACTCTGACCCTTCTACTTCTCACTTATAATGACTCTTGTGATTACATTGGGCCCACCTGGATAATTCCAGATAGTAATCTCCCCATCTTAAGATCCCTAACTTAATCATATCTGCAGAGTCCCTTGTGCCTTATAAAGTTACATATTCACAGATTTCAGAGATTAGTATGTGGACATCTTTGGGAGGTCATTATTTAGCCTACCACAAGCAGTATTATTACAGTTTGGGGAAACCATTTGAAGACTGTGAACAGATACTGTATTGACATAGTGGTTCTGAAGGTCAACTGGAGTGTTGCAAGTGATTCAGATCAGTATCTCTGAGATGGGTCTGGGAGCAGTAGTCTTAACCGGCATCCAGGTGATTCAGATGCAGGTGGTTTTGGAATCACTCCTTGGGAGACACTGTTTTGATGGCTGGATGGATAAGGGACTAGAGAGGGAAGAGTTTAGAGCCAACAAGATTTGTTGGTAGACGATTGCAGTAGCACACAGTAGAAGGTAAATAATACATTTGTTGATCAACAAAAACCTTCCAAAGGCCCTGAGAGAGTATAGTATATTCATTAAGAGCATGTATGATGGGTACATGTTAGCATATATATACTACTATATATAAAAGAGATTAAACAACAGAGACCTACTGTATACCACAGGGACCTATACTCAATATTTTGTAATAACCTATAAAGGAAAAGAATCAAAAAAATAGATATATATGTATGTATATCTGAATCACTTTGCTGTACACCTGAAACTAACACAACATTGTAAATCAACTCCATTTCAATAAAAAAAATTAAAAAAAAGAGAGCATATATGATGGAGTCAGACAGATCTGGTTTTAATTTTATCACTTATACTTGTCATCTTGGCAAGTTACTTCATTTCTTTAAGTCTCAATTTTTTTAATCTGAAAGTGGGAATAATAATACCTATCTTATGTGGCAGTTTTGAGGATTAAATACAATGTGTCAGAAAAGCACTTGGCGCAGTGCCTGGTAAATAGTAAGCACTCACAAATAATGGCTACTGTTTTAAGTATCATTATATCTAAAGGACAGATGTTATTTTCTAGCAAAATGCTCAATTTAATTCTAAAATAAATGCAGAATATCTGTGAGATATTCGTCTGTTTGTCATACACTTAACCTGAAGCTCTACAGAAAACAAAACAACAACATGAAAAACTCAGAAGTGCCCCTGGAACAGAGTCAGCACACCTTGCTTCTTAAATGTATAAAGCATTCCTCAGGACATGTTACTCTTTGGTTCTTCAGATCCTGTTTTCTGGCACTTTGTGGGCCCGAAGGGGATGATCAGCCTAAAGGCAGAGGATGTAGACAGAGCAGAGGCAAAGCATCAAATGCAACAGAGAATGAGTAGCCGTTAGGAGAGACCACTTGTTAGAACACGCATGTGGAAATAATGGAAAGTCCTATCTGCCAAAATATTGGAAGCAAGAAAATTTAATAAAACAGGACTTTGAGTTCAGAAACTCCTCTACTTATAACTTATAGAGAATTTTAGGAATTTTCAGAGAAATGAGATCAAAATTTGTCTCAGAAGAAAGATGTTCCAGCTTTTCCAGCCAGACAACTTTAGTGGTCACATGTGGGCATTACAACAAAGGGCAGTAGAGTGTTTCTTTGTGTTTATGAATAAATAGGTTTAGGAATAGCCTTTCAGCGCTAACCTGTGATCAGGTACAGGAGCTTCTGCTTTGTGATACAAATGGATTCCCTTTTTTACTAATTAAGTGATGGAAAATCACCCTTAAGAAAGTTTCTGTGTAATGAGGCAAACACATTTGCTCGCTGAAGAAGGTGGTTGGGGGAGGTGATTGCGTCAGTGGGTGGGAGACAGGAGCAGAGTGAAGCCATTGGTGGCAGGTGGTACCAACCCTATCCCTTCATTCCTGCTTGTAGATGTGTCCACTTAGGTTGACTGGGCAGCCCACTTGGTAGAACACTTTGTTAGGAGAGAAAAGTGATCACCTATACCAAAATCCAAAGGGAATGTTTAGCCTACTTAAAATAAGAAATTGCTTTCAGGATAAGAAATTGCTTTCAGGTAGGAACTATCTGTTGACATTCAAATAATTGCTATACACTGCTTGTTGACAGTCACGCTTAATTATTCATTAAAGTTAGTCCCTAAAAGGCCTGTACTTACCAATTTTTTGTTAATCTAGTTTATGAGACTACATTTTGAACCATATCAAAACTGTATTTTGGGGAAATATTTCACAGTTCCATTTGAAATAATATGGTTGTACTGAATTATCCCATTTTGCAGATGAAGAAATTAACAGACCCTGTTTTACCTTTGAGACTAGTACTTTTCTGCTAGATATGGAAAGGTAGACATACCCAAATAACATGTGGCCCTTGGCGTGTCAGAACTTTAGCAGTAAGTGACCATGACAACATCATTAAACCATAGCAGAAAAGTAGCTGTACCTATCTTTAATTAACCAGTAAATACTCTTCAAAGGTTTTAAGATACCTTTATGGCACTGACCTTAGGCAAAAAATCTGGAAAGAGAACATTCAGCAAGATGTGTTCTCAGCGAGAGGAGGGTACATTTCAATTTGGCAAACTTGACCAGCTGGCTCATCAAGATTTCTGTTTCTGATGAATGGATAAGCCTTTGACTGACCTCCTCTCTCTACTGCTGAGGTTGCTTTTTGGGGTTTCTCCGTTTATTTACACCTCACCATAGGGTGGATGTCAGTATTGGTCATGGGTTCAACCTCCAATTGCAGCTCTTAGGGAGACTGGGGAAGGAAGGATAGAATGAGGTCTGTGGGTTATTTGTTGCTCTGTATCCTTGCTGTAGTCCCCAGTGCCATCTATCAAGTGTCTGTGGGTTGGCCCCAAGGCCCCTCAAAGTGAGCTGGGCTGAAATGAAAGGTAAATCATACAAAGATGAGACGTCTCTTTTTGCTGGAATGGAAGACTGAATTCACATTGCAAAGAAAAAAATAGAATGTTTTATACAGACTTAGTAATATTGTTTTATCTTAGCAAATGTTTTTGTGTTGTGTGTGTATGTATGTACACACTTGTAACATATTCTCTAAATATATTTTTAGTAATTTAAAATTTAATTCCAAAAAAATTGTAGGGGAAGGGATAGTTCTGAACTCATTCTATGAGGCCACCCTCACTCTGATACCAAAACCAGACAAAGATATCACAAAAAAAGAAAATTAGAGGCCAATATCACTGATGAACATAGATTCAAAAATCCTCAGCAAAATACTAGCAAACTGAATCCAACAATGCATTAAAAGGATCATACACCTTGATAAAATGGGCTTTATCCCAGGGTTGCAAGGATTCTTCAATATCCACAAATCAATGTGATACAACACATTAACAAACTGAAGAATAAAAACCATATGATCATCTCAATAGATGCAGAAAAAGCTTTTGATAAAATTCAACATCGATTTATGATAAAAACTCTCCAGA
The DNA here is from genome assembly GCF_965194825.1 of Balaenoptera physalus. Classification (NCBI taxonomy): domain Eukaryota; kingdom Metazoa; phylum Chordata; class Mammalia; order Artiodactyla; family Balaenopteridae; genus Balaenoptera; species Balaenoptera physalus. Next base: position 112,362,805 of record NC_138882.1, on the reverse strand, counting down.
AAGTGAGCATAGAGGGAACATACCTCAACATAATAAAGACCGTCTATGACAAACCCACAGCAAACATCGTTTTCAATGGTGAAAAGCTGAAAGCATTTCCTCTAAGATCAGGAACAAGACAAGGACATCCACTCTTGTCACTTTTATTCAACATAGTTTTGGAAGTCCTAGCCTTGGCAATCAGAGAAGAAAAAGAAATAAAAAGAATCCAAATTGGAAAAGAAGAAGTAAAACTGTCACTGTTTGCAGATGACATGATACTATACATAGAAAATCCTAAAGATGCTACCAGAAAACTACTAGAGCTCATCAATGAATTCAGTAAAGTTGCAGGATACACATGTAGTACACAGAAATCTGTTACATTTCTATACACTAACAACAAACTATCAGAAATATCAGAAAGAGAAATAAAGGAAACAATCCCGTTTACCATGCATTCAAAAAGAATAAGACTGCAATTTTGACCATCACCATCTGGTGCTGCTTTTCTTCCTAATTAAGATGGGAGTCAAGAGATGGTTGAATAATAATATTCTTACTCATAGAATCAGGAGATATCTGACGATCTTGACCTCACTAAAGTCTTGCCTGTTTGTATCATTACATGTGGACAGATGATACCAAACAAAGTTAGCTAACAGTTTTTGTTGTCTGACAGTACAGTTTCAAGGAGTTTGATGGAAAATATAACTCATTCCTGATTGCCTAAAATACCTGGAAAATAGCCCTCTTTTCTTTCCTTCCTCTGAGTAGCAAGGCTCTCTAGTCAAAGAATATAAATTGTATGTAGAGAGACTTGGTGGAAATCTTTGTTCAGAAGCCTAAGATAATATAAACTTCAAGAGAGTGTTTCTCAATTTATAGTTCTGTAGGATATCAAAAGTGTTTAAATTTGGAGTCAGCCTCACTGGTTTGAACCTCAGCTCTACCATTCAATAACTGTGTGACCTTCGTGGGTTATCTAACCTTGCATGGCCTCAGTTTCCTCATCTGTAAAATGGCAATAATAATAGTACTTACCTATAGCTATAATTATTCAGTTTGAAGAACCTGGAGAAAATAAAATTAAGTAGGGATCTTTACTGTAAGGCTTCTCAGGACCTTTAATTTTCTGAAGTGATCCTCCAGGAAGGAGATGTGATAAGTGGCACTTCTCACAATGATTTGACCATTGAACTTCTGATTTTCCAGGAGTGTTTGGTGGACCCCTTATTCTTTGGAACATCTGTTTTAAGAGGATTGAACTGGTGACAGACAAGAAGATGAGTTGATTTGGGAAAAGACTGTAGCTGGGGAAATTCTCCAGGACCTGAGTCTGGAAAGAAGGAGGGCAGTGGAATGTCCAGGTGTTGAGCCATGAGGCAGTGGCATTGGGTAGAGAGGAGGGAGTGGTCAGAGGAAATGCTCTGAGGTTGGATCAGGCTGGCGACTTGCTAGAAGTGAGAGTTAGGAGGAAGGAGGAGTCATGTGAGATCCTTTCCCACCCAGAGAGAAACAGAAGGCCAGGGGAGAGTGCCATGTGTTTAATTTTCCGTTCTGATTTAAATTCTGCTGCTTGTTGCCCACAAACTAACAGCGTGTCTCTGGAGTCTCTAGGGTATTTTACAGTAAAGCCACATATTTTCTGAAGTTGGGTCAGGACTGAGCATATGAAATTCCTCAAGTGTGAAATTCCACTTAACCCCATTAATGCTTATAACCCTGAGAAGGTATTGTTTATAATTCACTTCTAGTTACTAGTGGATATTTGCATTTGCCAAATATTTTCAGTTCTATCTCAAACTAAATTTATTTTAGGGAAGAAAATTTGCCTTCTTGTCAGAAAGCTGAGAAGAACCAGCCTCCCCCTCCCACTCCTATGGTTTGCACATTTGGCTGCAACTGTGTGTGTGTGTGTGTGTGTGTGTGTGTGTAATGGTATTCTGAATTTCATAATACTTAGGATAGTAAAACCTTCATTTATAAGAGCCTTTATAGTTTACCAAAGGTTTTGACATAACGATCTTGTTTTATTCTAGTAAACCATGAAATGGGTATTGTTTAGCATATCTATTTTTTTCCCTTTTATACAAGGCGAAGAAAGTGGGGAGGGTATACAGTTTCATATGCCAATCTATAGATACTTTCCTTCCCCCTGGGAATTTTCTACAGCTTTTACACAGAGCTTTCATACATGGTTGGTGCTGAAAATATTAAGGCAATTATTTGAATTACAAGGATAAACCCATTTGTGTGTAAGTGCAGTTACTGAACCATGTTCACGGTGTAAAAAAGCCTGGTTGAGATGCAGCTGGAATAATTTTAGCCCCCTCATTCCTGCTCCCAAATTGAATTATATACTGTAGCTTTATTTAAATAGCCTCACCCACGTATACAAACATGTGCGAACAATAAAGTCACATAATTCAGCATTTGCTTTAGTTTAAAAAAATTTTTAATGACCTTTGACAGTCTCTAAAGTAATTACTCTAGTTAATATTTTAGAATCATTTCATAAAAGTCCAAGATATAAATGTTTTTGAGTGGCTGTTCAAGTGCACTCTAGGACAAATAGGAATGTCCACATTTTCTGCAGATGGGGAACTCTGTTCTGGCCACCGCCTAGATTTTAATTAGTGAAAGTCTCTCATGTACTTTACAATGATGATTGGTTTAGAAATCAAGCTTTCAGTTTGTGTTCAGCAGTTATCAGTAAAAGCCACCACTTGTGGAACATTTACTTTGTGATTAAACCTCTCAACTATCCTGTGAGGTCAGGATTTGTGCCCCATTTTCAGAAGAAGAAACTATGGCTTGGAAAGACTAAGCAAATGAATTGGAGTCCACCTCCACTGACCCCAAAGCCTGCGTCTCCCACTGGCTAAAAAGCCACTGCTTGTGGGGCTGACACATGTTGTCTGAGATTTTGTTTGGAGAGTTTAGGTTACCTAGAAACTTAGAGATATTGCAAAACATCAAATTTAACTTCCACTCTTTACAGTCCCTCTTCTTTCTGTCTTATACAAAGGGAATGAAAATAGGTAATTAACAGCAACAACAAAAAGAACAGTGATGAATTATTGATGATAATTTAATCTTTTAGTTTAATGAGGAAACTGGCTATAACTTTTGAGCTGTAAACATAGTGGATGAATATTCACATTCAACAGCCAGGATGTGGAATTGGAGGAAACCATGTCAGTTGGGGTCTATAGTGGTGCTTAGGTGTCCTGCCTAGATCCCCTTTGCCCGCTGGTGAGCTCATTCCCCACTTGTGAGAATGTTGGCTTCTTATGCTTACAGCTTTCCCCTCTCAAGAGAAGTGGTCTCTGACTTACTATGAAGTCTATCCCTCATCCCCAGGTTGGGGCCAAAACCGATTGTCTTATTAAGTGATCAAAATCGTGGTTTGCTTAGGACTGTCCCAGTTTTAGTGATGAATGTCCTGTGTCCTTGGAACCCCTCAATCCCAGGCAAATCGGAGTGACTGATCACCCCCTTGCCCCAAGGGGGACCTCTAGTGCTGTGGTGCAGTGAGTGGGCCTGAGCTCCATGTGGGACCAGGCTAAAGCTGGTCTCTAGGCAAGACCCATTCTTATGAAAGAGATCTCAGAGCTCCCTCACCCTCTCTGCCATGTGAGGACCCAGGGAGAAGATGGCTGGCTGTCTATGAACCAGGAAGTGGGCTCTCAGCAGACACTGAATCTGCTAGTGCCTTGATCTTGGACTTCCCAGCCTCCAGAACTGTGAGAAATAAATGTCTGTTGTTTATAAGCCACCCAGTTTGTGGTATTCTTACTATAGCAGCTTGAATGGACTAAGAACACATGTCAAACCAGTACCATTTTAATTTGAATTCTTCTTTCCTGATTGCTCAAGTGTGATGTGAAAAAAGGATGTATGTCTCCATATATTTTCAAACCTGGCTTAGCTGTGTAATGATTAAACTACATTTTGTGTCGAAGAGTATTTCTGACTTGAAGAATATAATGTCAAATCTCTGCATGTGTGTGAGGGTGTGGTATGTGTGTTTGTGTATGTGTTAGCACAGTGAGGCTTCTTTTGTGCTGCATGCTCTGAAGATGAGCAGAGTAATTCTTAGGTCTTGAGAACAAAGCTCCTGTAGACTTATGTAGGCAGCATGGTACAGGCTAACACCGTGGCTGGGAACCATACGTACCTGTGTTCAAACTTAGATGCTGGCTCTGTAGAGCTGTGTGATCTTGGGGAAGTTGCTTAACTTTTTGGAACCTGTTGGTGGGACTAAACGTAGCGTTCAGGTTTGTGAAGTTTAAATATACGAATGCACAGTGCCTTGCTGATAGTGAGTGCTCCCCAAACATTTGCCGTCCTAGATCTTCCTTGGGGTATGCTGGTTTGGATGAATTCATTTAAAGCTTAGTTTCGGAGTATTTTATGTAGATAACTTGAACAAATACACTACTACATTTCCTACCTGCTACTTGTACAGAGCTTTTTGTTTCTCAGTAGCTTTAAATGAGCCATCTCATCTGAAGTTTATAGCCACTCTGTCAGGTCATCAGGAAGGCATTTTATCCCCTTGGACAAGGCTACAGAGGTGGGTTTCAAGTCACATCTCCTTCTCCTTATTGGTGTTTCTTCCCAATGTAAGATGGGCTTGCCTCAAAGAAGGGGTATTTCCTTTACATCTGAGGACTATGAGTACAGCAATTTCTCAGGTGTTCCTTTCAGGACCTTCTGAACCAAAATTAATCCACACTTTTCCTTTGAAAGGAACAAAGGGGAAAAATACATGCTCTCTTGTTCGTAACGATTGCCAGTGCTTTTTTTTTTTTTTTAATTAAATGAGGATGGATACCTTCACTCATCCATCCTCTTTTTAATTTCCTATGTTCAATTTGATTAAGATGTGTTTCTTGAAGATATGTGCTATCTGGTTCTTGGTGTATAAAAAGTTTAATATCTTTCCCTCTTTTATTGGACTAGTAAGGCATTTGACATTAAAAATAATAGCTTTGAATTTTCCTGTTGCTGTCTGCATTCAGTAAGGGGAATATTAAGAATAAATGGGAAAACTCATTTAGTTCTTTCTCTGAAGGGTCCTTTCAAAGTGTTATACTTAACACAATCTACTCTATAATCCACAGATGCATAGAATAAATAAAATAGAATGATAACTTAAATTCCTTAGTGTCTAATCCAGGAAATGAATGTCTGTTAAAGAAATATGGCTACTAATCTTTTAAAAAGTCACTGAAAACTTATTTCTTCCCTTTGTGTTTAGCTGAAGTGAGCATGTGAATTTGTTTTTAAGGGGGGGAATTGCAAGAAACCTTAAGAAAACAATATTCTGTTTTACTGTTTAAATCTGCAAAGTGAGTTCAACCTCTGAGTTTTATCCTGTGCTCCACCCCACATCTTTGTTTTTGGACAAAGACTTGGATTTGGACAGAATTCCTTGACAATGGTAGAAGGAAGAAGAATAATCAAACAGGCTGAGTGTCCTGCACTAAAGTACACCAGTGTCCTCATAAGTGTTCCAGACATGATGGAGTCAGATGGAGCAGAAACTTTCTGGTGTAGGCTTTCAAACAAGAAGGGTGGTCCACTAAGTCTATATGTTTTTCTCCATATTGGCTCCATAATAGCTTAGTCATTCTAAAGGACTAGGGCTCCAAATAATAAAAATCTGGGTATAAATCTTCATTTCTCCAGTGCTAACTTTACTCTTTGTGCATCAATTTTTGTGGCAGCCAGCTTCCAAGAGTGCCCCCAATGATCCCCACCTTCTGGTATTGACACCCTTGTGTCATCACCTTTTATATTTACCAGTTGGCTTGTGTGACCAATAAAATATGAAGAAATGATGGTATGTCACGTCTGAGGTTAGGTTATAGAATACTGGAGACTTCCATCTTGGTGGTCCTCATACTTTTAGATCACTTATTCTGGGGGAATCCAGGAAAGCTTACAGGGAGAGCCACGTGGCAAAGACCTGAGATCTCCTGCCAAGAGCCACGTGAGTGAGCTTGGTAGCAGATCCTCCAGCCCCAGTCAAATCTTCACCTGACTGCAGCCGCAGTCAACATCTCGACTGCAACATCACAAGATCCCAGATTATAACTACCTAGCTAAGCTGCTCTTGGATTTCTGACCCTCAGACACTGTGTGAAATAATATGTTTGCTGTTGTAAGTTGCTAAGTTTTGGGGATAATTTGTTATGCATTAATAGATAACTAACACAGTTGACCCTTGAACAATACGGGGGTTAATTGCAGTATAATTTATAGTCAGCCCTCCATATCTGCAGTTCCTCCACATCCTTGGATCCAACCAGCCATGGATTGTGTAGTACTGCAGTATTTACTATTAAAAAATATCTGCGTATAAGTGGACCCATGCAGTCAAAACCTGTTGTTCAAGGGTCAACCGCACAGTTTTCTCATGGCAAAATGGGAATAATAATATTAGTATCTACCTAGGTACTAAGTGAGATAGTATATGTAAATGGCACAGAATTAAGTGTTCAATAAGTAGTGTTATTAGCTCATGAGTTGGCCAGTTGACGCTTCTCTCAGATCTAGAAATAGCATATATAACTGTTTAATGTTGGTATTTTTGCTTATGTTGGTACTTAATGTCATTGTGTAGATCGCCATTTAGCAAACACTATTTTCTTTCTTTTTGCCAGTCCTACCCTGCCTCATCATTGCTTCCAGTAGAGGGATAGGATTCAGTTAATTCACCAAATACTGTTTGAGTCCCTCCCTTGGTGTGTCTTAGAAAATCAGCCCTGAGAACAAAAAGGATGTTTTGGAATGGAACTTTTGCAATTAATTTTTCTCTTTTGACAAATTTTTCCATTTTGAGAGAAGATGAAGAGTAAGAGGTAAGAGTCTTGGATAGAGTCAGGGAGTGAATCTAAATTTATTTTCAGTAAAAATGGAAGAAATCTGTTTGACCCTTTTTTACTTTATTTTAATTCACTTTAGTGTGAGTTAGTATATATTTGTAACACAGTATTTGTATATTATTGACTTTCTTCTCTTGGACAAGGAAAATGAAGCTACTCTCAAATATTTAGTGGAGAGGCACTCATGCTTCTTTGGTTAAAGTCTTCTTGGTTCTAGCTTATAACTCTAGGAATTTAGGAGATGAAAGGGGCGCCTACCTAGTTGGCCAGTGTGAGAGAATTGACCTTGGCAATTGGTGGGAGAAACAGATGTCACATGTGGTTATCACAGACTGTTCCATGGGCTGGTTCTTTTAGCATTCACTGCTGCGTATGCTATAGATGGGTCAATACCGTTTTGAATAAATGTGTTGTTTTCCTCCATAGTTAAAGGTTTTGGTCAACAGTGGTCTTTACTGTGAGGGATATAGAGGATAAACAAAGTAACTTCTTTCACTGTGGGGTGGGGTAAACTGAAGCACTGAACAATTACGTTATTTATCTCAAGATAGATAAAACTAAAAGCCAGATACCTAACTTCCACAGTAATCTACATGTGGATACTGCTTCATTGTTATGAGTGCTATTATTTAAATCAATGCAGCAAGCCATGACAAATGCCATGGATTGTGGAGATAGAAGATTTGTTTTTGTGAAAGTGGTATTATTATTTCTTTCTTTCAATTAAATATATTCAGGTGAATTAGATGTCTATGAGTCTTATAGTTCCCTTTAGTCTCCAAATCTTTGTATACCAACGGATTTATCAAGGATAGACCTAGAGGAAAGAGATATAAACTAGTGATCCAAGGAGGCAGGGTGGTTCTCTAACATTTGTGTGGAGTTGTTGATGGACTTAGGTCTTGATTGCTTGTTCTTGGGACAGTCTCAGATGTGTTTCAGTACCCCAGAAGGCTCCTAAGGTCTTGATTGCTTGTTCTTGGGACAGTCTCAGATGTGTTTCAGTACCCCAGAAGGCTCCTATTTCCGTTTTCTTTCTCTGAGTCACTGCCCAGTCATTAGCAGAGAGGTGGTCCTGGGGCCTAGGGCAAACAGGGATGAGTAATATGAACCTTTCACTTGTATTAAGCAGAATACCTTAAATTTAATTTTTCCTAAATCATGCTGTGCTATAGCATATTGACTTGCTAACTATAAGTTGAATGTTATTTGAGAAACAGTATCCAGCTTCTTGTCTTATTAATATTTCTATCAGTCGATTTCTAGGTTATTTTAACTAACAAATTCTTATATTTAATGCAGTAGGCTACACTTTTCAAAGCACATTTGCATATATTGCCTCACTGAATCTCACATAACATTTCTGTTCACATAGCTGTGTATGTAACTTAGGGCATTCCCAAAAAGTCCTCTGTCATCTCCTCTGTTAAATCTCTTGTTTAGGGATTTTTACATGAAATAATCTGGGAAACAGGCTTGTACTCTTGAGTAAATTACCAAGACTACTACCTCAAGTGGTTCCTAGAAGGGGCAGTTGTGTTTTATAGAATAACTAGCAACTTCTAGAAATAACTGATGGAAATAACTCAAACAAATTAAATCGAAATGAATACCACAGAAATACAAGGGATCATAAGAGACTACTATGAACAATTATACACAAACAAATTGGACAACCTAGAAGAAATAAGTTCCTAGAAACATATAACCTGCCAAGACAGAATCATGAAGAACTAGAAAATTTGAATAGACCAATTACTAGTAAGGAGATTGAATCAGTAATCAAAAACACCCCAACAAAATAAAGTCCAGGACCAGATGGCTTCACTGGTGAATTCTACCAGATATTTAAAGAAGAATTAATATAAACACTTCTCAAACTCTTCTGAAAAGTAGAAGAGGAGGGAACACTTCCAAACTCATTTTATAAGGCCAGCATTACCCTGATATCAAAACCAGACAAAAACACTACAAGAAAACTATAGACCAATATTCCTGATAAATATAGGTGCAAAAATCCTTATTAGCAAACTGAATTCAACAATACATTAAAAGAATAATACACCATGATCAAAAGGTATTTATTCCAGGGATGCAAAGATGGTTCAACATTCTCAAATCAACCAATATGATACACTACCTTAACAAAATGAAGGATAAAAATCACATGATCATCTCAGTAGATGCAGAAAAAGCATTGGACAAAATTCAACATCTTTTATGATTAAAAACTCTCAACAAAATGGGTATAGAGGGAACATGCATCAACATAATAAAGGCCATATATGACAAACCCACAGTTAACATCATACTCAACAGTGAAAAATTGAAAACTTTTCCTTTAAGATAAGAAATTAGACAAGGATGCCCACTCTCACCATACCACATTCACCATAGTATTGGAAGTCCTAGTCAGAGCAATTAGGTAAGAAAAAGAAATAGGAGGTATTCAAATTGAAAGAAAGAAGTAAAACTGTCTCCATTTACAGATGACATGATACAGAAAACCCTAAAGACTCCACCAAAAAAACATTAAAACTAATAAACAAATTCAGTAAAGTTTCAGGATATAAAATCAATATGCAAAAATCAGTTGCATTTCTATACACTGGTAACAAATGATCAGAAAGAGAAATTAAGAAAACAATCCCATATACAATTGGGTTAAAAAATAAAATACCTAGAAGTAAATTTAACCAAGGAGGTGAAAGACCTGTATGCTGTACTATAAGACATTGATGAAAGAAACTGAAGACAGAAATAAATGGAAAGATATTTTGTGCTCATGGATTGTAAGAATTAATATTGTTAAAATGCCCATACTACTCAAAGCAATCTGCAGATTCAGTGCAATCCCTATCAAAATTCCAATAGCATTTTTCACAGAAATAGAACAAGCAATCCTAAAATCTGTATACAACCACAAAATACCCTGGGCAGCTAAATAGCTAAATCAATTTGAGAAAGAAGAATGAAGCTGGAGGCATCACATTTCCTGATTTCAAACGGTAGTAGAAAGTTGTAGTAATCAAAACAGTATGGCACTGATATAAAAGCAGACAGACACATAGATCAAGGGAAGAGAATAGAGAGCCAGAAATTAACCCACACCTATATGGTCAATTAATTTATGATCAAGGAGCCAAGAAGGTACAATGGGGAAAAGATAGTATAGTCTCTTCAATAAATAATGTTGGGAAGAATGGGCAGCCACATGCGAAAGAATAAAACTGGACCACATTCTTACACTATACACAGAAATCAACTTAAGATGGAGCAAAGACTTGAGTGTAAGACCTGAAACAATAGAACTCCTAGAAGGAAACATAGGGGTTAATCTCTTTGATGTTGTCTGTCTTATTAAAAAAAATGATTTGTAGGGTCTCTTTAATTACTGTGAATATAAACCTTTTATTGGGTACATGTGTTGCAAAAATCTTTTCTTATTTGTTACTTGACTATTCACTTTTGTGATTATGTACTTTGATAGAGTTCTTAATTTTAATGTGGTCAAATTTATTAACTTTTTTAAAAAATGGTTAATGCCTTTCGTATCCTGCTTAAAGAATGTTTATCTTACCTGAAGCTCATGGTGATATTCTTTATTTTTTACTTCTAGAAGGTTTATTATTTTGCCGTTTCAAACTTAAATCTGTGATAAATTTAGAATTTTTTTGTGTATGTATGGTATAAAATAAGGGTTAAGATTTTTTAAAGTGGATATCTAGTTGACTCAGTGTCATTTATGAAAAAAATCATACTTATCCTACTGTGCGGCAGTGCCAAACTTGATTGTAAATTAGGTGATCCTGTATGTGTGGTTATGTTTCTGGAATCTCTATGCTGTTCTTTTGTTTGTTTTTCTATTTTTGCACTAATACCACACTGTGTTAGTGTAGCCTTAAGAATAAGTCTTGGTATCTGGGAGAGCAAGTACTCATACTTTTTTTCTTCTTCTACTATATCTTTGCTAATCTTCATCCATTGCATTTCCAAATAAAAGTTGGAATTCTCTTGTCAACTTCCACAAAATATATCTTTTGGGAATTTGACTGAATTTGCATTAAATCCATATATAAGTTTGAGGAGAATTATCTTCACAGTGTTGGGCTTTCTAATTCATTAATGTGATAAATGGTTCCATTTGTTTAGGTTTTTTGTTTTTTTTTAAATAAATTTATTTATTTATTTGTTTTTAGCCACGTTGGGTCTTCATTGCTGCGCGCAGGCTTTCTTTAGTTGTGGCGAGTGGGGACTACACTTTGTTCCAGTGCGCGGGCTTCTCATTGCGGTCTTGTTGTGGAGCACAGGCTCTAGGTGCACGGGCTTCAGTAGTTGTGGTGCACGGGCTTAGTTGCTCCACGGCATGTGGGCTCTTCCCGGACCAGGGCTCGAACCCGTGTCCCCTGCATTGGCAGGCAGATTCTTAACCACTGCACCACCAGGGAAGCCCCATTTGTTTACGTTTTCTTTAATTTTTCTCAGTAATGTTTTATAGTTTTCTGTGTAGTAGTTTTGCAGATCTTTTGTTATTCATATTGATTATATTTTGATGGTATTATAAATGGTATCTTTTTAATATGCCATTTTCAAGCTATTTGTGACTAATACATGTAAATAAAATTGATGTTAAAATATTGAACTTTATCCAGAAAACCTGATACATTCATTAATTCTAATTATTTATACATTCTGGTTTTTAACACAAAAAATCGTATCATCTGCAAAACAATAAGAATTTTTTTTTTTCTTTCCAATCTTGGTATATTTTGTTTCTTTTTCTTACCTTAAGGTACTGTCTAGGCCCCCAATCAATATTGAATAGAAGTAGTGTTAGAGGTTTTCATGTCTTATTCCTTATTATCAGAGGGAAAGTTTTCAACATTTAATATTTATGTGTCACACTTGCTATATTTTCAGTGTGTGCTTTTATAAGATTAGGGAAGAGTTCTAGTCCTAGTTTGTCTAAGAGCTTTTTTTTAAAAATTGTGAATGGGTGTTGAATTTTATCAAATATTTTTTCTGCATTTATCAACTAATCTTATGATTTTCTCCTTTATTATGTTTATCTGGTTAATTATATTGAGTGTTTTACATACCTCTTATAAACAGCATATACTTAAAAAAAAATTTAGCCTGACCACCTTTGTGCTTTAATTGGAACATTTAGTTCCTTAACATATGATGTAATATCTAATATACTGAATTTAAATCAATAATTAAAAATTTTTTGTCTTCCTGTTCTATATATTTTTTTCCTTTTTTATCTTCTTTTGGATTTATTATTTTTAGTATTCTATTTTCCCCTCTGCTCACTTAATAATAAAATTAATTCACTCTTTTCTTATTCTTTTATTGGTTGTCCTAGAGACTGCAACATCACTGACTTATCAAATTCTACTATTTCTTAGCACTTTTGCTTTTCCCCCCAAAGTACAAGATTCTTAGAATCTTGCTATTGAAAGTGTGGCCCAAGGACCAGCATCACTGGCACTACCTAGGAGTTTGTTGTAAATGCAGACTATCAGGCTATGTGACTTAACAGAATCTGCATTTTAACAAGATCCTTGGGTGTTTCATATGCACATTAAAATTTGTGAAGTACTTCCTTAGAAAACTAATTACATAAATATTAATACTATCCCAATTTATATGCCATTAATGCTGTATATTTTAATTTTATATACACCAAAACTCATAAACATTATTATTGTTAGGTTATTAGTTTATGCATTTAGATTTACCCACATATTTACCGTTTTCATTGCTTTTCACTAATTCCTGCATCTCTTCCCATCCATTAGGGATCATTTCCCTTCAGTGTGGAGAATTGCCTTTAATATTTACATTCATGGGACCTGCTGTTGATGATTTTTCCTATTTTTAATTCATCTGAAAATATCTTTATTTCGATAAGTCTAGAATTCTAGGTTGGCAATTATTTTTGTTTTGTTCTATTTTCCTTCTTATTTTCTCTGTGTTTCATCCTAAGTATTTTCTTCTGATCCATCTTCCTGGTCACTGTTCTTCTTTTCAGCTATTTTTGGCTCATGTATTGAGTTCCTACTTTTGGTTACTGTATTTTTCAGGTATAGAATTTCCATTTTGTTCTTTTTTTATAGGTCCCAGTTCTCTGCTAAAATTCTCCAACTTGTATTTTATCTCTTGAAACATACTAAGCAAAACTAAAGTCTTTGTCTGATAACTCTATATCAGATAGCCCCTGTATGTCTCTTCCTCTTGACTATCATTATTGGTTTTTGTTAATTTTGTCTGGTCTCCTTATGTCTCTCAGTGTTTTTTGACTGAGTGTTGAACATTGTTCAGAACAAATATAAAAACAATTAAGTCCCAGGCTGATATTATCCTCTTCCAGTGAACATTTGCACTTATTTCTTTTAGGGGTTGGGGCACTAGTAATCCTGAATCATCGACACCCAGCTTCAGAACTGAGATGACTGGAATTTCGCTTCAGCTCATGAAAGAACCTGTTTATTTTTGATACATGTGGTAAAGGGAAGAAGAGGAGATGGGTTATGATATTCTAATAAGGTTGAGGCACCTAATTATTTATTGTTGTTTACCTTTAAGAATTTCATGCATCTTAGTTTTATATTCTTCACAACATTACTAATTGCTTATGGCACAGATCATACAGTATTTTGGGGTTATCATATTCTCTTCCTCTCCTTACTCTCTCCCTAGTTCTTTTTCCTAGAGCTTTTTCCTGGATTTTGCAGGGGCAAAGAATAGGAGGTTCATAGAAATAGTTGCTAATGTGACATGTAAAATTATAGTCCTGGTTAACAACTTTGATCTCTGTCCTTAGGGTCCCTGGACTCCTACTGCTACAATTTGAGCCTTAGGTGGCTCCTCTGAAAGGCAAACTCAGAAAGAGCCCCAAAAGAGTCAACTGGGCTGTTTAAGTCATTAGTAGCTTTAACAATCCATGACTATTTAATTATTGGTTTAGAGTTCATCAAACAATATGAGCTAAGGGTGCCTTGCGTGAATTAAATCTACCATCAGATATTTCCTATCTTGCACCCCATCGTCCTGTGTCATTCTTCTCTTGTGCTTAAAACTCCAAAATTTTTCATTGAAATGGTAAAAAAGAATGCTGACATTGATAGCACAGTAAAAATTTAAAATGGGCATGTAGCTCCTGAGAAGTAGTTCTGCCTTCTCTGTGCAGGCCAGGATGTTCTCAGCCTCTGTCTCCTAAATGTTGAACAGCAGGGGAGATAATATGGAAGCCAGTGTACTCCACGGGGGATGAGTGAGCATGAGTAACTGCCCGTTGCCACCTGCTGGGCTCTTTCTCCTTAAGAATGAACTTAGACATTGCAAAGCATCACTATTACCACCCCTGCTGGGGCCCCTGTCTCAATTATGACACCTGGTCCTTTTTGTCTCTATTGTCCCACCCCATCCATTGAAGTAATATTTTTTAATAAAGGAAAATGGAATTATTATTATTTTTTCCTTCACAACTTCTGGCAAAAACTTTACTCTTCTGACTTATTCTCACAATATTTTCATTGGTATAGCTCTGCATCTTTTTTTATTATTTTTAATGTTTTCCAAAGGTATAACATGCCCTCAGGTGTTGAATTGAACTCAGAAGAGGAGGTAAAAGAGTCTCCTTAGGCAACTGAGTCACAGACATATTTTATTTGGCCCACAGAGCATTTTTGAATTATTTGAATTTTTATGTCTTTAAGTGAACTGCACAGTCTCCATCCTCCCTATTGTCTTAAGCCAGCCTCCCACCCTAGTGTTATTCCTACCTGGTCCCTAACATTTGGCAAGGTATCTTATCAAAAATTGGCCCGCTTTTGCGATGGGATATTTGTCTCTTCAGCAGGCCTAGAACTAACTTAAAACATTCTGAAAAGGAGAATTTGATTCTCTGTGATATATTCTTAAAAAGAGCCTGGAGGTATATTGTTGAAACACTGCATCTCCCTCTCATTCTTCCCACTTGGATAATGTTCATCTTGTCTCATGGAGACAGGAATCCCTGGGGAGTGGGGATGCTGACAGAGATGCTATGGCACCTCCAGGAGTTTTCCTTCCTATTCTGTTTCTCACCTCCCAATTTCTTTCCTTCATGCCACTTGCGAGACAGGTAGTAGTTATTTTATTTAATTATTTGCTTACTTGCTTGTCTGTCTCTTCTGGGCTCCACCTTTCCTGAGGGTTTAAACTGCTGTATCCTGGCATTTAGTGAAGTGCTTTGCAAGGGAAGATAATAATTTTTGATTTACTAAATGAATAAAAGAGGAGAGGCGTTGTGCATGTTCAAACACTGTGTACGTTTTTCTCCTGTGACTGCTCTCTTCCCTCGTAGTCGCTGGTGTTTAGTGGATGTGGGGAGTTCACCAACAGTGCTCTGCTCCCGCCTTGCCGCCAATGCTTGTGTGCAGTCCGACAGCAATTTTTCCATAAGGGGCCGTTAGCAAAAGAGTGAGAAATATCTTCAAAAGGAATCTTGGTAGTTTTCTTGTTGAAGATATGCTACATTTAGTGTGATCCAAACAATAATAAAATTTATTGGGTCACACACTTGGACATGGAGAGGTAGGGGAAAAGTTTCAGTGTTAGTAATTGATGATGTGATAAAAATTCAGGTTCTTTCTATGTCTCTGCTCTGTAGTCCTGTGCTGGCTTCACACTGGGACAGGAGCTCCTTGTGGTTGTAGCTGGTAGTTTTGGGGCTACATACTTTGTCTTTCACTTCTGGGGTGTGTGTATGTGTGTGTGTGTGTGTGTGTGTGTGTGTGTGTGTGTGAAAGAGAGAGAAAGAGAAAGAAAGTCCCTCTCCCCCAGTGATTTAACAAAAGGCTCTTTCCTTTTCATCAGATTGGACCAAACTGGGTCACATGTCCATGTCTAAACTAATAATTCGCTCTGGCCTTTGTTCAAATGCATCTTCTTAGTAAGGCCTTCCTGACCGTTTTGTCTAAAATCCCAACCCCAACTTTGCAGCTTTGTTTCTCTTTAGTTCACTTACCATCATCTCAATAGCCATCTATTTTTCTTAGCTTTTCCTTTGTTTGCTTATTGTTCATAATCTTGGTGCAGAGATTTTGTCTGTTTTGTGTCTAGAACAGTACTTGACTTAGAAGTCCTCTAATACATATTTATTGATTGAATAAATGAATGAAAGTGGCCAGGAGGATTTCATGGGACTCTTGGCTTTAGCCTTTTTTTTAAAAACAGCTTTACTGAAATAAAATTCATATACCATACAATTCACACTTGAAGTGTACAATTCACTGGCTTTTAGTATATTTACAGAGCTATGAATCCATTACCACAATCACTTTTAGAACATTTTCATTACCTGCCAAAAAACTCCCCACCCATTATCCATTACCCCCCAAGTCCTACATTACCCTCAGCCCTAGGAAGCCACTAATCTACTTTTTGTCTCTATAGATTTACCTATTCTGGACATTTCATATAAACGGAATCATACAATATGTGGTCTTTTGTGACTGCCTTCTTCACTAGGATGTTTTCAGGTTTCTTCTATGTTGTTTCAGGTTTCTTGTATGTTCTTCTATGTATCAGTACTCCATACTTTTATTGCTGAATAATATTCCAGAGTTATGGATATGTCACATTTTATTTATCCTTCTGTCAGTTGATGGACTGGCCCTGGTTTTTAAACCAATCACTGTCAAGGGGGATGGCTTTGTCATGATTGGCTTGTAATAACCCTGGCCCATCTTGGTGTCAGTTCCTCCAACTAAAGTACTGACTCATGCAAAAAGAGGGCCAAAGTGGGCACTAGTGGTCAACCACCATCAGATCAATATCATGTCACAGAAAGTTTCTTCTTTCTTCTTTCTACCTTTAAATTATCATATTTTCCTCCTTCCCAGTCATTATGGTTTTGTTTTTTTTTTCATATTGGAGGGTCAATGCCTTGTGGCATTAAAACTGTAGTAAGACAGAAGGAAGGTCAGCAACAGAGTGAATCATATTAGCTCTGTCTTCAGTTTAATTTCCTCATAAAAAAATCTCTCATTTTTCAATGGACACTGAAGTGTTACTGTGGAGGACTGCAATAAAAAAAATCACCATTCACCTAGGATGTAAAATACTTTCCCAAGGCAGTCTCTTCTTAATTTCCTGTGTTCTGTCTGTTGGAAGGCTCACCAGTGCAAAGCCAATATGAGCTATGCTATATTTCAACCAAATGCCTTTTTGTTCTGCAGGACTGTGTTTCTTTCTTTTCCAAGTAATTAAGCCAGTCAGGGAAAAATATCAAATGTCATTTTGCTCATTTTTGTTTCCTTTTTCCTCTGCGATCAAGGTTGGAACGTTCTTCTCATCAAGAGTATTTCCAAAGACACCTCTGTGTAGTGAGTGAGGACACTGTCCACACTTTTTAATTCAGTGGCAGAGGCTTTGGGAAAGCAGTGTGCTACTTGTAGTCCAAGCAAAAAGGTGTAAATGGCTTTATTGAAAATCAATATGCTCCTGTGAAGTGCTGCTCGTTTCTGAGTTCTTCACCATTTGTCATTTTGCACCGATGAGAGTTGCAAGGAGGTTTACAGCTGCGGGTCTCTGAGTTTGAGGTTTTATTTTTTTCCTGTGTTTTCTACCATGAGTATAAGGTTAAAGGATCATTTGGTGTATTATTTGTTTACTCTTTGGAAGAAGAGATGTGTGGGATTTTTTTTTTTTCTTTTTGATGACAGGAGTTGAACTGCCACCGAGGAGTGCAGCTGTCACCCACAGTGTGGTTTCATAAGTGAGGTCAAATTTGAGCAGACTTTGGAAGGGCGTTGCAGGCTCCTTAAAAGTAGGAATGCTGTAGAAAACTCTCCCTTAATCCCAGAGAGTGAAAAGTTGAGACACTGTAGTGTTGAGTTCTGTCAGTGTGGGAGGGCAGATGTCTTCATACTGTATAAAGTGTGCCTAGGGTGCCACCAGAGTTAGGTTTAATTCTGACCATTATTGTGAGAACACAGGATGATTTTCACTGGTTACAGTTTTGGTGAAAGATTAGCTGTGAGATTAGATTTATCAAAAATTATGTGCTAGTTACTGCTAATGTGGCAGCATCTGAGGAAGATCAGGGTCATTTGTGATGACTTCATTTGATTTGTAAGGATTTCGATGAATTACAACATTTTTCCTGTGCTGAGAAACTAGATATTTCATCATAAATTTCCACCAACCTTTAAAAAAGTTTAACCTTCATTTTAAGCCTAGAGAGAGCATAAATCTGAACAGTGAGGTATGGGTGATGTTAGCTGTGTCACAGCAAGGTCTTAATGAAATAGAGCCTAGGAGGGGGCTATGGAAGAGAGAGGACTGGGAAGTGGGCCCTTGGACAGTTTTTGAATGAATCAGTGCCCAAAGGTCACCTACTTAGTTATTTATTTATACTGTTTTTTCAGTGCCTTGCAATTACATGGTATTCAATGCATTTAGCTGACCTGAATTGAATTGGATTTACAGAGAGAATGAGGCATGACCTCAAATTATTTTAACTTCTGACTGTGAATGAAGTGTTTTACTTTTCAGTGTTTTAGGCAAGCATGGAGGTGAGGACAAGCCCAGGAGGAATGAACAGTCTCATTTCTTAGCTTCACATTTTTTTCCCCCTATAAAATTTCTACCTATACTTAAGCAAATAATATTCGACTTTAGCCTTATTTGCCACATCCTTTACCCAGACTAGTGCCTCAGTTTCTTTTTAGTAAGTCCTGAAACCTTTAAGACCCTTCCCTTTAAGACCTTTAAGCAATCCCAACAAGGCTTCTAAGTCCTTAGAGAGGGGCTATTATTACCAAGTGTTACTAATATTTCATATTGTAACTTCAACATCACCTGTTGTACAATTTGATTACTAGTTAATTAGGATTCTGTATAACTTAATCAGAACCTCTGGAATTAAATCATTTTATATTAAAAAAATTACAAAATTTGATTGTTCTAAAAAAAGATTATTAGAGTGCCAATCAGGTGGTTAGAAAAAATTGCCATCAAATAATAAGACTAATCTTATAAACGAATTGGAAAACAGCCAGTCAAAGATTGTTCCCAAAGTGTGCCTCCAGGGAACTGAGAGCAGGTGAAAATCTTCCTAATGGTTCCTTGGACTGACCTCTTGTAGCTCCAATGTCTGTAATAAAACAGTGGATACATATTTATTGTTGTCATGGATTGAAAATTTACTTGTGATATTTAGTAAAATAAAACCTAAATATAACCACCATTGTTCTGACTCATAAAATGATTTAATTCATTCACTTATTTGTATGTACATGCCTTATTTATTTTTAGTGGCTTGCTGAGTTAGGTGAGATAAACTAGATCACTCCAGAAAGGTTTTCCAGAATATACTCTATTGTGCAAAATCGAATCATCCATCTGCTATTATTTGGCTAACCAGATCATCCATTTCTTTTCTTCTTTTATTTCTACTGTATGTCAGATTGTAAGGTAGAGCTGATCCCATTTTTCTAGAGTGTGTTGAGGGGAAATGGCATTGGGAGCATTCATTACTGAGGTTTTGAAATTGTTTCCTAGGAAATTTGCCTCATGTTGGTCTGGCCTGACCAGGTGAGAAAATGTGGAAGGACTGCTAGCCAGAAGGTTTGGTTGCCTCAGTCACGTAGACTGGACAACTCCATGCCAAGATGACATGATTGGGAATCTACTTTTTGTTTTCACAAAATATGACTGACTTGGGGGCATTTAAATACATATTACATGTTCTTAAATAAATAAGGAAAGCTATATGGAAGCTTTACAAAAATAATGAAGAAACCTAACTACTGAATAGTATATTGAGCACTTAATCTTATATGTTATGTTTAATTTCCTTATGGGATTTCACGGACTTAGCCAGTTTTGCTTATCCTCTTCCATATCAGTTTGTTGTTGTTGTTGTTTGCTTAGTTGTTCTTGTGAACAAACCTTTTATTTCAGATAAAGTCCCCTATAATCTAACTAATTCAGAGATAGATTTTCTATTGCTTCAATTCTCTCTTGATAAGATCTGACAGGTTCCCCTACCTTTCAAAAACCACACGTTTTGTTTCGTTCCCTTTGTCATTATTTACCAATTTTTATCTCAGGAAAATAAAAATGAAATAGATGTTTTTCATGGGTGTAAGATGAGATCTTGGAAATTCTATAGAAATTTAAGAAATTAGTATTATTAACACTCCTACTAGAATGGATAATATTATGACTTTTGTGAAGGGACTTTTCTGTCCCTCTGGTTAAGTTTTGGAGACAAGAGTAAACACTCACTTATTGACTTAATAGTGGAAGGTTACTCGAAGGATATATCAGTAACTGAGTATGAAAGGAAGTTCTCTGATGTATCAGTTTTCCTGAAGTCTGTGATGTGCAGTAAGTTTCTTAAATACTAACTATCAATAACAATGATAATGTTAATAACTAACATTTATTGAGTACTTACTATGTGCTATGTATGTTACAGGGATTATATAATTAAATCTTCAAGGTGACTCTGTGTAAGGTATATATTATCTTCGTTTTAGAGACGAAGTGACGTGGAGAAGTTAAATGATTGTTCACAGTCACACAGTTTTTAAGTGGGGATAAGACTCTGGATAGATTGAATCCAGGCCTTGAGGTATTTTGTGTATTGAGTGTATAGAAACTTTTAAATGGTTAGTACACGTTCACTGACTCAAAAACCTAAATGTAAAGATCTTTCTGTCCCCACCTCTTTTGCCACTCCCAACCCCTCCAAACTGGTTAAGCCCTCTTACTAGTTTCTTTATAATCACTTGGCATTTTTAAATGCACATATGGATAAATATGAGTATATATTACCTCATTTTTAAAAACACAAACTGTATCATTTATATATACTAGATTGTGCATGTTTCTCTGTATCCTGTAGAGCTTGAACTCTTACCTGCCTCACTCACCCCACCATTCATGACCATCTTTGAACAGAATGGCCTGTTTATCTCTGCATAGACCAACCCCTCGGGTTGCATGGTTTAAGTACATTAAACAATGGAAAGCCCCACAGGGCAGAGTTTACGACAGGATCCTCAAAGATGGCTGCTCCTCCTGACGTCCAGTCCGTATACACTTGTCTTATGATGCATAAACTGGTTCCTCCAGTGTGGCTAAGGCTCTGGCTCCCCCTAGCATGGATGGGGGGCAGTGAGTTGGAAACACTCTGCTCAGAAATTGTCTGTAAATGATATGGGGGCAGACTCCCTTGATTTCTCTGTATATTCTTTTAGTATAATAAGGTTATATATATATGTGTATATATGTAAACTTTATTTTTTAGAGCTGTTCACAGAAAACACTGAGCAGAATGTACAAAGAATCCCCATGTTCCCTGTGTCCCCACACATGCACAATACATTTGTTTCAATAGCTTATATTTTTGCTTGCTCTTGTAATATACTAACTCCAAACAGGGCTCATATTTAGTTGACAGTATGTTGAGAGAACCTGGTTTGTTCAGGGCTCCATGTAGCCTGGGTCAGTAGTGGGTGAGGGGAGGGTAAGTAGGTACTAAAGCAAAAGCGCATAGACCAGGCTCTCAGAATCCCAAGTCTAGTTAGGAAATCAGACCACATATATCAACTGACTGGAGAATTTATTTCCTGAATAATGATACATTAATAAATAGAAAGTAATACCCAATAAAAGGCACATTTACTACTTCAGAAATACAGATTTTGAGATCATGTGAACGTGGGTTCGATTGAAACTTACCTTCTATACTACTTCAGGTAAAAGGTAGTACTGAAGAGTGAAAATCAGTTTATGGAGGACATACTTAGTCTAGTTAAGGCAGTGAATCGTTTTCCAATATTTCCCAATCTACTTTAGCATCAAGCACTTAAATGGCTACAATGTGCTAATTATTATAAATGGTTCCCAGTTATTTATTAAGACAGGTCCAATGAGAGCATTACTTGACAGTATTTGGCCTTGATTCAACATTTTTTGAGCTGCTTCCCTGTGACTGTAAGAGGCAGCAGCATGCCATGAAAAGAGCCTGGGCTTTGGTGCCGGAGACTGGCATTTCCACTGTGCCTTAACCACATACTAGCCTGTGACCTTGATCACATGACTTCACCTTTCAGATCCTCAGCACTTTGTAATGTTGACGTGAGGATGGATATCAAGTGCCTAGCCCGGTGACTGGTATGTGGTGGTTTCATCGTAAATATATGACCCCCTGTTTACAAGGTTGGAGAATCCAGTCTTTGTTTATAGAGCAAGACTGCCAAGTCTTAGCCAATGGGAAACGTAACAAAATGTTTTTTTAAATATACATATTATAGTTGCAGTGTCCTGCCCTTAAGTTATTCTAAACAACTGAGATTACTATGGAGTTGAATTTAATGAAGTTGATTGAGGAAGAATTAACCAGGGGATTCTGAGATGTGGAAGCTATTCCATGGTGTGGGGCTACTTAGAAAGACCTGGGGAATTAAGGTAGGAAGGTCTTAAATACCTGTCACATTTTGAAGGCCTCAGAAGACTCCTCAGGTAAGTATATTCCCCATTTAAACATGCTGAGCTCTATGTCAATGTCTTAGGTACCAGGTAGCAGTCCTAGTTGGGATGCAACCTCTGAATCACCTGGATCTTGGAAGGTGTGGATGTCTTTCAGCAAACAGGCAGCGGGGTCGGTTTTTTGATTGTTACCTCCAGGGAAGGGCACTCGTCCAGGAGACGGCTGCCAAATTGCTAGCCAAGCTTATCTATCCTCTGGAACATTTTATTCACACACTGCTTCCAATGTAACCTGTCTTCTAAAGAGGTTTCTGCCATTAGTTTTGGAGACAGGATTTCATTCTACCCTGCAGTCCCATTTTTTGACTGGTGGCCTTAAGAGGGTTATTACGTTGTTGGCTATAGAGCACTGAAATTTTATGACATGCCATATGGAACTAAAGAAATAAGGACGTGACCTCCTTTGTGTGGTATCATTAGTTCCGAATATCACCCATCTCCTGCCTTCAGCCATTTTTCTGGCCCCTGGATGAGATCTGTACTAGTGGTCAGAATTAATATTGTTCTGGCTCCTAAAAGCTGCAGTTTTCCTGAGGTGGCAGTTGTGGTAGAGCACTTTTTCCCTCTCTCCAATTTCGTAGATACATCCACACATGGAACTGAAATGGCCTCTCTCAGCTTGCTGTGCGCATGGGACCTCTACACCTGTTCAGTCGTGAAACCACTAATGAGGCCTCTCCTGTCCTATTCAGGATTTCAACGGAATATGAAATCTCATTACCCAGAGTCAATGAATGACATCTGTTCCCCATCCCCCTCCTGAAGCCAGCATTCCAGCTGTTCAGTGCTGTTAAAAAGATGTGCCACTCAGAGAGAGAATTAGAGCCCAGAAAAGAAGGTGTCCCTTCCTGGCCCAGCCAGAGGGCAGATGGAGCTTTCCAATGTCCTGGCCCCCATTTAGACCTTTGTCCTAAAAGAATTAGCAAAAAGGAGACTTCATTACTTCAAACTAAAAAAAAAATCTTCTGAAACAAGTCAAAACCTGGAAATGAGGGGTTTTCTTGATAAGGAAAATATTAATCTGAAATCATCCAGCTAAATGGATAAATGCTTGAATTGATTAAATGTTAAATTGATTTAAAATGAGCACGATATAAAGATTATTTTTATAGTTTGACTTCTTACAAATCCTTCTTTCAGAAAGAGGATGGCTATAAATAAATATGAATATGCTAAATAAATATATACCATGAGATTTTTATTTGGGGAGTATTCATGCATAGTAATAGACATGTAATACAAAATCAATATAATCATAGAACTACCACATCTAAAATATTTCAGTGTTTTCATTCATTCATTTATGGAAGTGGTCACTAAATAAGCATTTATTGAGCATCTCTTATGTGTCAAGCACTATAATTGCTGCTGTGGATGCAAAGATGAATAAAAGCTCAACGTTTAGAAAAGGTTAAAGTAAATTGTGATAGGCTGTGTGGTAAGTCCTATAGCAGATGGGCTGGAGGAGTGGGATCATCCCTCCCTGCAGTGTGAAGGCTTCAGAGGGGAGGAAACACTAGCTGGGATCTTAGAGTGGCCAAGAAGACATGGGCAGGAGGCCATTTAAAGCAGAGGGAGCAACATGGACAAAGGAAAGCAGGAAGGAAACCTACAAGTTTCCTTCTTGGCTTTGGAAACTTGCAAGTACTTTGACTGGCTGGAGAAGAGGCCCTGAGAAGAGAGATAATGTGGGGTAGGTTCTTCCAGGTCATGCAGAACCTTTTATACCAAGATAGAGTTTGGGCCTTTTGCTGCAACAGGAAACTTATTCTGCATTGTCAGGAGTAGACTCTCAGTAAAAGTTTATTGAGCAAAGCTGAATTTCACTGAATATTTTTAAAATTCTTATTTGTTTTGTGAAACTGTTAAGTGCACATGGTAACATGTAAACTGTAATTGATAATTTTATTATGAAAACAAGTCTGCAATTCTACTCCTGCCCACCCAGATGAGGTCTCACTCTCCACAGGCAAGCTCTTCCTCCTCCTCCTCCTCTCTTCTTTCTCTTTCACGTTGTTTTCTTCATATTCCAGATAAGATGTTCAGCTTTTATCAATATTTCTTGTTTGATCACTCTTAGGTAATACGTAGAGGTAAAAGATAATGATTTAATTTGCTTTTTGTCCTTCACTCCTTCTCTTCTGCTCTCAGAGTTTGGTTATTCTCAATGCTGTGATTATTTTATTTCTTCTTAATTACTTTATTACTTTATTAATTACTGTCATAACTTTTAATAGCATACTTATATCTCTGGCTCTTGTTCAGTCAAATTTGATAGTATCTCTTGTCTGACCACTTTATAAACTGGATACCTTTCCCTTATATTTTCTTCCAACTTTCCTCCCAGCTTTCCTCCATCTGTCTTTGTTAGCTGCTGTCCTTTTATGTTTAATTTGTCAAGGTGTTTAAGGTTTACATCTTGTACTATGAGTACAAGTCAGCACTAGTCAGTATTAGTCAATGTTAGGTCACAGTGTGCTAGGATAACACTTTGATCTCTGTGTTACAAGTCTAAGCCACTCAATGCGGACTATTCTTAGCACTAAGATCAAAGGCAAATGTATCCCCCCTTCTTCCATTCCACTAATTACTTGAAATGTGATGCATTTTACTTTATATTTGGAGCCTCACTTCCATGTGTACTTTTTTGTTGTTTTCCTGGATTTCCATTGACTTTCTGTTGTTCTTGCACTATTTTCTTTTAAGATAGCTTCAATTTCTTTTTAAAATTCTTAATGTTGCCTTCAGTCCTATTGAGGGCTCATTTTAATTTTTCTGGAATCCTTCCTTCTACAACTCTCTGTTCTCCTACTGTAATCTGGACTCGTCTTTTCTTAAGTTTGCTGCATAGTTGTCGTCCTGGAATCCCTCATTATTGCTCTCCTAGGTTGTACCACTATTTTATGGTTCCTATGTCATCCTCTTTTTTTGTTTATATCCTTGTTTTGCTGGAGTATCTCCTTAAGAAAATTCCCCCAAATGTAACCTTTCTCTTGTTTTTCAAATCCCTTTAATCTTTATTCTCTATTCCCATTCTAGTCCCTTTCCTCACACAGGCAATCATTTTAATGTGCTTAATGTGCATCTTTTTGCATGTATATGTTCTTGCAATATGTGTATTCTTTTGTTTGCATACAATTTTTTTTTCATTTAAGTAAATAGCATTGTATTACTGTGTTGGTCATTTGCCTATTTCCTCTCAGATCCATCCCTTGAATTTTTCTTGCTCTGTTCTATATCATACGCAAGGGGATTATCCCTGCAGAGTGCCTTTCCCCAACTTGTCTGGCTTCTGGTTAGGTTTGGCCAATGGGAGGCGTTGGTGTGAAATTGGTGGGAGGCATAGGAAAGGAGGAAGGGAAAAGTCAGTGTATTCTGCCCACTCCAGCCTTTGCCTCTGGTGGTGACTTTGACGGTGGCTACCACTGTGCTTCCAACACCAACCAGGTGACCCTGGCTTCTAGGCTCCAAGTTAACATCCCCTTAACACCTTTCCTCTTTATTCCTCTAGCACATGCATTTCAATGGAGGAAATATTGCCCCCAAGGGAGCTAAAATGGTTCTTGGGGGAGGGGAGTCTTACCTTTAATGTAGAAAGCACAGATATACATACAGTGCATAAACAGATATACAGTGTATCATAGGGGGATGATTAGGAAAAATATATCTAAAAAGTCTTCTCAGAGGAATGATAAGGAAAAAATGTTAAGAAGTACTGCAACAGTTGTTGATTTCTGCATTGCATTATGTTCCCCTGTTTTCTCTTTCAGCTCTTCTAACGTTTTAAATTAATTTTCCCTATTAAATTCCCTCTATTTAACTACCTGGAATAAGTTCTGCTTTCTTGGAAGGATCCTTCCTGACATAATTATATGTTTCATTTTGTTTCTTACTTTTTTTTCCTCCTACTAGGCATTCTATTTGTTAGATCCATCCATGTTGCTATGTGCACGTCAAATCCACTGCTTCTAGCTGCTGTATGGTATTCCATGGTGTACCTCTGCCACATTTAACATAACCTCTCTCAGTGATAGACACCCAGATTGCCTCCAGTTCCCCCTCTACAGAAAACATGAAATCAGCCTTCTCATTCATACTCCTAAGGACCTGTGAGAATTACTCTGGGATTAAGATGCAGAAGTGAAATTGCTGAGTCATGTATATAATCATTTTGATTGCAAGATTGTTCTCCAGAATGTCTGCATCAATCTATGCTCTTACTAACTTTATAATTTTTGCCAGTCTAATAGATATAAAATGATATCTCCTTGACGTCTTAACTTGAATGTCTCTGTTTACTGATTTAAAAAATAGCTCTTTATATATTTGTTGGTCTTTTGGGTTTCCTGTTTTATTGGGGTTTTGACATTTCACAATGATGTGTTTAGGTATGGGTGTTTTTGTTTTTTTTTTTAATTCATCACACGAGGCATTTTGTTTGTACTTTTAATCTGAAGACACATGACTTTCTTTAGCACTGGGGAATTTTCTTGTATTATTTCTTTAGTAATTTCCTCCCTTTTAGTTTTTGGTTTTCTCTTTATGGAACACTTATTAATTCCATGCTGATACCTTCTGAAATTTTTTTCATGTCTTTAATTCATATGCTTCAATTTTAGAAAATTTCTTTGACTTAATTTTCTAGTTTTCTTCTATGAATTTTATTTTCAAGAATAATTTAAAATTTCTAATATCTTAATTTGTAATTTTCACTAATTATTACTTTCTCACAGCACCCTGATTTTGTTTTATGAATGCGGTAGACGTTTTACTCTTTCTATTTACATTGATTAGACATTAAAAAATTATCTTCTTTTCTCTGACTTTTTTAATGTAAATTTAAAAATTTTGCCTTCATACTTCTCGTTTTCCTCGTGTTGCTGGTCATCAATGGTTATTTCTTTGTATCTAAGAAAGTAGGATTGGCTATTGGGGTGGATTTCTTCTCCATTGTAGAGGTAGGAGTGTTTCCTTGAGGTCTCTTCTCTGGGAATTTTAAGGGGAGCTTTGTGTGGGGTGGGTGAGGCAGGGCAGAGCTTGTCAGTATGTATTTACTTTATGATGAGGTGGGGGAAGCAGCTCACAGGCTGTGGGCTCCCAAATGCCAGAATAAGGTCTTTTCTCAGGGACACCAGAGAACATGCTGTAAAATTTGCTCTTCCCTTCTGTTCAGTTTCTTTAGAGAAGATCTGTTTTGATCTAGGAGTAAACACACTCTGCCTACATTCTTCCTTGGCCAGGCAGGTGATAACTTGCATTTTGATGGATGAAATTTGTCTTGAGTGTGGTTTTAGAAGTTCCCTAATCAAGACTGTGTATATGTCCATCTTCATAGGAAACAGAGGGCACCCTCAGTATAAAATATTTAGAGGAGGTTTACTTACGAAAGAACTGTTTACAACGATGTGGATATAAGGAAACCATAAGAAATGGTGCAGTAACTCAGTGTCTTGGTGGCAACTGAGCTGTCAACCATGCTGAGACCCAAAGTTATCAAGGCAGGGAAGTTTTGTCAGTGACCTTGTAGGGAAAGAGTCACCACTCTGCTCCCTTCCATCTTTACATGTGCTCCACATTGGCTCAACCCAGGTGAAAGCCAGAGAGCATGGGAACCAGTTGATATGGTGTACATAGACCAGCTCCCAGGACAGAGACTAGGGTGAAGAATGGCAGAGAGGCAACCTGGCAGGGCAAATGGAAAGTATTCAGCACAATAGGTCTGCATTGTTTGAAGCTTACCTGCGGCTTCCATATATTTTGAGAAGGCTTGACACCAGAAGCTGCTTTTTGCTTGTGTAGTGGAGATAGAAATGAATTAAAGGGCCGTCTAGCTTTGGGCGAATCTGATGCTACACTTTATTAATATGTCACAGAGATCACCTGGAGTATGAGTATAGCAGGGTGAAACTAGTTGGATTTTAGGGCCCACGTCCTGAAGTGGAACAAATACAGTTACTTAACCTGGTGAAACATGTGACAGAAGTAGGAGTGGCATCTTTCCAGACACAAATAAAAATTACTAGTGACTTTTTTTTATTTCAGTAATCAGTAAATAAAATTTAGGGGGCTATAATGAGGAGAGATATGAACATTTGGAACATTTTAGCATTTAGAGTTTCTAGAGGTAAGTGCAGTCTCTGCTCTGGGTTCTCTTGCTTAGGAAGCAGAACTTCAATTGATCTCCTTCATCTCAGCCCTGATCCTAGTGTAGGATCTATGGATGTTGAGCTCAGAGGCTTTCTGAGGTTGACATGCATATCTGATGTTTGTCAGTACGATGTTGGAGTGTCCTTGGCCCACTTCGATCTTCTTCTAAGTGCTGATGGCAACTTCTCAGATTTTTGGGAAGTGGAAAATTTCATGTACTCTAACTCCTTGATCCTGTGAATAATGTGTCACTGCAGAGCTAAGGATGGAATCCTTTTGTACCTGATCTTCCTGGTTTTCTTATACTCTGAAATGACGGAATGTGTAAAAACAAAAATCTAAACACGTACTTTTGCCAGGGTTATTCTTCATTTGTTTGTTCCTACACCACCTAAAGGGCTTTGCTCAGTAGAATGCAGTGAACCACTGCTACCTTTTTCCCCTTTTCAGTACCTTAGACTTAATACATTGTTTGTTTGGAGTTGTAGACTCCACATGGATATAGAAAGAGAGATACTGCTCTGGCCACTTGGCATGATATAGGAGCACCCATGCTTAGAAAGTCCATGGCTTAGCTTTCATGTTGATACAGACCATCCATTTCTGAGCTTGAGGGTAGAAGACAGTGGGAGAAAAATGAAACACCTTTCTAATTTTTTTCAGGCCTTCAGTAGTACTCTGTTGGTAAG
The DNA here is from genome assembly GCF_965194825.1 of Balaenoptera physalus. NCBI lineage: Eukaryota > Metazoa > Chordata > Mammalia > Artiodactyla > Balaenopteridae > Balaenoptera > Balaenoptera physalus. Next base: position 112,333,536 of record NC_138882.1, on the reverse strand, counting down.
CCTTAGTAGGTTATTTTTTCCTGGAAAATTACCCATTATGTGACATTAGAAAAAAGAGTCTTTTATGATTCTTCAAATTGTCTTTGAATCTGAGATATTTTCCCTTTTTTCTTATTTTGTATGTTTATGTGCTTTTACTCTGTTTTCTTTATTTTCTATTTTTTGGTGTTTTTAACCAGTTTTAAAATTTATTTTTAAGCTTTATTCTTTTTTCTAATTCATTCATTTTCTAATTCATTCATTTTCCTTCTTATTAATTCCATTGTTCTGCTTTTTTTTAAAGGCTTATATTGTATTTTTTAAGGTGGATGCCCAATTTTAACACTTCTCTCTCTCTCTCTCTTCAGAGAAGTACAGAGGCTACTATTTTCCCTCTGAGTTTTGTTTTGCCTATTTTCCATAGGATCTCATGTCCTGTGTTTTCATTATAGTTATTTTATAGATATTCTTGAGTTTCTGTTTGGATTTCCTCTGTTAACTTCAAGAATATTTTATCAGGAGATAGGGAAAGGTTACATTAGGAAATTATTTTAAAAGATAATATTCTAAATAATTAAACTTAAGAAAATAAAATACAGAGTGATAAAAGTCAATGAAAATGTGTGAGAGAGTTGAAGGGATTTCTCTGAATCAGTAGCAAACTGCCTTTATATGTGGACTTTGAGCCAGCTAAGGCTGGGAGAATTAGCTGAGCCAAATAAAAGTAGAATTAGAGGGCAAGTTTAGGGGAAACTAAAGGGAAAAACATTGTCAATGTGTAAGCACTTGAAGCACATTCACAAAGAATGCTATCCTATCTATCTAGTCAAGCTCTTATTGATTTCTTAATGTCTGAATCACACAGGGTAGCTCTTGACTACATCGTGGGCCAGGTTATAATTGCTCATACATTAGACTGTAAGTCCCTTGAGGGCAGAGACTGTGTCCAATGCAGTAGTAATCCCTGGTGTTCACCTTGCTGAATTGTTCTGTGGCTGATGATGGTTGGTGAGGTCAAAGTTTCACAGAGTAAGCAATTAAAATGCCATTAAGTGTATTTTAAAAGTAAATAAAACCTCTAGAAGGCATCTGCTACTAATCTAAATTAGGTTAGTTGGCATAAAAATATGCTTTCAATCAATCATCAGTTTGGGATGCTGATGCATATTTTTCTCAATTGTCATAGTATTCAGAAAGTGATTCTTTAAAAAGTTTTCAAAGTGTCCCTTGCTTTGAAATCATATGTCTTTTTCATTTGTATATTCCTTTGCTTGGTTTTCTCAGGTCTCAGCAAAATGCTTACATAACTGCCTGACCTTTTCACAAATTATGGGGTACTTCGGTACATTTTTCTGCACTTGGTCTTCTCTGTATATAGAGATCTCTGTTGCACTCAGAGCCACTTCCTGGATCTGCCTGTTGGGCTACAGAAGTACGGGCAGTCATTGCTCTGGGTGTTTATAGTGAAGCAAGTGCAGACTGAATGCACCAGAGCACATAAAAAGATAATTGCAAATTTATTCATGCTAAGACTCAACCATGACATTTTAAATCCATGATGGGTAAAACCACTGTATTTAGTGCTTATTGCAGCTCCCCTTAATAGATAATAATAACAATAATAATGCAATAATAACAACAATAAAGAGAGCAGCTGTCATTTATTGAGTGCTTACTCTGTGTCAGATAACTGTTCAGCACTTTCCATGGACTGACTCACTAAATCTTTACAACCAGTGTGTGATGTACTAACTGTTACTTTCCCCATTTTGCAGACAAGGAAACAGAGAGGTTAAATTTCCCAGGTCTCTGAAGCAGTCAGTGGCACATCTGGAACTGAAACCCAAAGCAGTACCACTTTAGAGCCCTCACATGTTGCTATTACATATTGCTGCTTCTAATACAAAAGTGTTGGACTTTAAATAATGATCTCTTCAGTGACTTAGACGTTACCAACAATAACAACCATTAGTGAAACCAAAGAATTTCAAAATTGGAAGAAACTGTAGCGATTAACTAGTCAAATAAGATCTGTTTTCGGATGAGAAATTGGAGGCCCAGAGAGAGGGAAGAGCAGAGTCACAGAGGTAGAAATGGACAGAGCTGGGAGTTGAATTCAGGTGTTTCGCTTCCCAAGACATTGTCTTTTCAACGACATTACGTTCTCTCTTCTTGATTTTTATCGTGAACTGGCTTCTATAGAAAATGGGAAATTTTGCTATTCCTATTTTTAGTCTATAATTGTGCAAAAAAGGATCAGGGACAAGATAACTGTTGAGCATCTGTTATGCACTGGCTCCTAATAATTCTGGGGTGCAGGTGCTACTATCCTCTTTATCAAACTGAGGAAGCGGAGATTCGGAGAAGTTAAAAACCTTGCCCCAAATCCTGTAGATGGTAAATGGTGGAACCCCATTTTGAATTCTTATTCACCTGGCTTTGAAACCAATAGTCTTTGCACTCACTAAGCTGTCCTTTGGTAAAGGACCTCAAAGAGACAGAGACCTCATCAACCATGTATTTTTAGCTCTATCTATTTGTTCTCATTGCACAGATCCTTGTGAATTCTGGAAATGTGCTTTCCCCTAGTTTTGCAAATAGGCCTGCTTCAGCCATCAATGCCATGGTGAAAGAAGAGGTCTTATAGATCTCTCTGCTTTTTGGTGAAAAACTTCCTGAGTGCCTCCTGAAGAAATTCTCCACCACCGAGAAGCTTTTTTATTTGTAATTGCTTCTTAGGTAAGACTATCAGAGATCTCTGCCTCACTGCAGTATCTGGGTTGTAAATTGTCTGCACTTTGTCTTGCTGGGATTTTGTGGTTTAATTCTTTCATGCCACTAACATGGAGCTACATTTACAGACACAAAGAGGAGAGGGACTAATGTTTAGCTGTCTTGCACCAGCTTGCACTTTGGATTATCTAGTATCCCAGGAAAAGAGTCTGTATCCAAGATAATCCTTCCTCTGGACTTGTTTCCTTTCTGTGTTTTGACCTCCTCAAAAGCAGAAGAGTCACCTTGCATCTCAGGAAAAGAGAAGGGGAAGGATCTTTGAATCGCCAGGTAGTATAGCATCTCTCGCTCAGCATTTTTCCTGTTCTGCACAAGAAAAACCTCTTGCTACAGTCTCTGTTTGTTGGAGCATCACAGACTTCAAATGCATGGTATTTCATATCTGACACTCTGAAAGTAAATCCAATACATTAAATCATTTAATACAAATGAAGTATTGGGGCTGTGAAATGTCTGTAAACATTTGGTGAGAAATTTTGTTCTTTTTGTTGTTTTGCTCCCCTAGTTGCCATTAAAATTTCTGGTTGGGGCTAATAGTGTTTGCCTTCCATAGTATTGTAATTGTTACTGTTTCTTTGGCTCCTTATGAAATCTGTTCCAGAAATCTGATGCAAAGAAGCACAAGGACCTTAGTTTTCATCCCAATGGTTGTGGTCACAGTGGTGAGTTTGAGTAGGGGAGACTTAACTGGTGAGGCAGAGGGTAAGAGCTTAGACCTAGGCTATTGATTTCCTTGTTTCTCTCATTTGTCCATATCCATAAGGCCAGTGGTAGTCAATCAAGCAACAGGAGGGGGCCCTGGTCTCTTTTCTAGCCTTCCTCATAAAGGCGGTCATGGGAAATGAGTAAGTAGCATAGCCCATTATGTTGTTTCTGGTTCCACATCATCTAGCTGGCCTCATCACGATAAGCCCATTTCCACTCGAAGGACTCAGGCAGTTCTTTACAATGCACCATTATAGCAGAACTACTTCCCTATGCAGGTGGCAGCCCAAATTAACATAATAGTATCCTAATGGGCCACAACACTTTCAACTTGCCAAATATGTTTAAAGTACATTTCTCAACAGCAGTGTCATACCCAGTCAATCAAGTAATCCATTTACCCACTTGTTCCTGGCTGAATTCAGGAAAGGTCATATGTCTGTCTTGTAAAACAAAAGAGAATTGTTACAAGACTGAGACCAACCGTAGCACGTTTCAAATGCCTTTGGCTCCTTGAGTAGCCTAAACTTGACTAATCTCATGGTAGGGTTGAGACCTACATAGCCCATTCTAATAATGAAAGAAAAAAAGATAAAACAAAAACAAAAACCCTTCCGCTCTTTGATTAAGGGCAGTACTTCAGCTTTTGTTTAGAAAGGGATGATTGTTTTCCACATTCAGGGAGCTTCTGTGAGTTTTTCACATGTGACATGGCAATAATCAAGAATGCCACATGAAGGAATATTGGAAAAGTAATTAGATCTTCTTCTGTTCATTGCCTAATTATAGGGCAGGTTAAAGTCCAAAGGAATGAAATTAAAACCTAGCCACTGTTAAGGCACCACTGTTAAGGCTGTGATGTTTTTCGCTGAATGCCACCAAAGCACTTGGCACTACAGGGGACCCACGAGGACGCACAGGCCCTGAAGGCTGAGGAGTGTAAGGCTCTAGGTAGGATGTGGCAGGGTTTGATTTGAAACAGGGAAGCTGAGAATGAATCTTCAAGATGTCAGAACGTAAGTATGAATCCTTTGTAGAAAAAAGAATAATACTAATATATAGAAGTCTCAATTTGCTCAGCTTCCAGGTTATTCACATGTTGCTGATAGGCTCTGTGAATGGTTACTTTTCCATTGTTACTATATTTTTGTGGGAGGTGGGCCCACTCCTAGGTATCAGGGACTTGTGAGTCGCAGCAGTGGTCACTGCACCACTGGCAAATAATGAGGTGTGTGTACATTAGCGACAACCACAGGGTCAGCACAGCCACCCTCAAAAGCCCGTGGACTGAGTCCGTTACGTTCTTAACAGGAGAGGACTAAACCACGGAAGAAAAGCCCTCACACGCACAAACATACTGTAGAAGGGAAAGCCGTAAGTTACCGGCCTTCTTCCTGCCTGGATACAACGGAAGGTGCGTTTGGAGAGCAAAGCTTCCTCAGGCCGCCTTGCTGCTGTCCCCTGGGTGGGCTCCTCCACGCAGTGGCAAACGCTGGAGGCCCGAGCACAGCTTTTCTCCCTGGGAAGCAGTGGGCTTAAATATTTGACTTCTTACCCGAGAACTATATGCCAAAGGAATAGCCACCCTGGCCTGAGGGGCCAAAGTAGATGGCAAGTAAAGTTTTATGTTTCAAATATGAGCAGGGGGTTGGATTACTCAAGTGTCCACTTTTCCTTCTCCTATAAGTTTCCCTTCTTCTGAAGACGTAGGAAAGAAGAGGGGTTGTTTCCCACCTGCTCCCAAATTGTCCACCCCATCATCACGCGCTCCCCCCTTCCCTCCCAGGCCCCATACCCGCCCTGAGCTGCCCTGCCTGCAATTCCCGCTCAGGGTCTCTCTCCACGATACCTGCCTGGGATGCAGCTCCCTCCACAAAGCCAGCGAAGAATGTGGCCAATCACACTTTCTTTGCTGGTTCATCTCTTGTTCCCACAGTACCACTCCACAGGGTTGTACATTCGGTATATTATTAACTAAAAGGAATTTTCGGGTGGGGGGTTGTTTAAACTGTGCTCTAAATAGGACTTTCCCCATATTCCATGGCAAACCCATCTGAGGAGGTAAACTTTAAAAGGGAATCCCCTTGCAGATGCCCTACTTGTTAATTCTGTTCTCCCTTCTAAGTGAGCCCTTTCAGCAAGAGTGTGTCTTTCTTCTAAACCTCCACCATGTGACTCTCTATGAATCTTCTATTCACAGAGGTAGATCTTAGTCCCCATGCTGAGTTTTTAAATACGAGTTCCTCTGTCTGGACTAACAGACCCCCTCAGCCCGTACTCCTAGCTCCATACCCACAGAATCCTGAGCCTGTGTAGATAATCTAGAGTGGGCCTGAACACCAAGTCTGGTCACCTATGAGGTTGTCCCATAGGTGTGAGATGTAAACATACTTCTTTATTTTTCTCAAAATTTAAACTGTTGAAACATGCAGGCAGACAGACGCACACATACGCGTGCATACGCACACACGCACACACACACACACACACACACTTCCCAAGGACAGAGACGGTGCAGTTGACAGTCATAGCAAGAGGCACTCCTGCTCCTGCCCCAGGTGTCTGCATTATGGTGCTCTCACAATGGCATCCTTACTTTTTTATGCAATACTGCAGTAATTTAACTTATCTCCCTATTTCTCTTCTCCCACCTTCAAATCATTTCTTTTGGCCCCCCAGATAGAAAGAGTTACGCTGGAGCCACATATTCTTTGTGGATTCTTGCCTGGCTTCTGCAGTACAGGGACCCAGCAGGAGCCTTCTAAGGGCTCCTTAAACGTTTAGGGCCAGACCACCCCTCGATTCGTTATTCAGTATGGAAGAGTTGCATTCTTTCTGGTGAAATTTATATGTTTCTTGGAGGGAGGGAGATATTGGTGGTAGGAGAAAAGTTATTGAGCTGGCTCCTGATCTATTTATTTTCCTTTTCCAGATGTTTTTTCTCTTGTATAAGTAGTTACCTATTTTATAAAAATAACTATGACATATGCCTCTTCTCCTCTTTCTAGAAATCCTTAAGATGTTTCCTACCTCTCATGACAAGCTACAAGACTTTTCAAGGAAATATTTTCCTGCAATATTGGATCATCTCTTTGTAGCCAGCTTTGGGGCCATGCAGCCCTGAGTGGAAAGATATGATTCCATGTCCTTTTGGGACTGAACTTAAGTTTGAGGCTGGAAGAATATTTTAGCAGTTGAATGTTGCTGGTTTCTGTCCATAAAATCCTATTTCACTAGTAGTTACTGTGTCCAGTAACTCTAGGCTTTGAAAGGGAAGACTGTCATATGATTTAAAAAAATGTAGGGATGTGCAAAGAAGGAAATGTGATAATGTGATTTTTCACAGCATCCATGACTTGAGTAATAGAAGTGTCTTAAAAGTCTATTTTTAAGTGGAACTAGGGTTGATGAGTTTTTCATATATTTGGCATAAGAGAAATGTACTAATGGACTGTTGAGTGGTGCCATGGTTTATCTTGGACAAGCCAAGGTGAACAGGTACTAATCTATTCTCTGCAGAGCTGGGGTTTGTGCAGCAAATTTGAATTATCCAAGTTCCTCTATACAGTCTGTGCAACATGAAAAGTCAGTATAGAAAATCCTTATTGACTTGATGATATGGCTGTGTGATGAAAGCAGTAATCATGTTTAGACCAGCTATGAAACAAAATGCAATCCTCATGCTCGCTCACTGCCCATGATAGGATTATATTCTGATTGACTGAAGATGTGGTCAGCAGGAGGATCATTTGGCAGCAGAAGAGGCCGATTTTTCTGATGATCCAGAAATCAGATTTTGATTCTGATGATTAGATATTTGGCTTATAGACTTCTCACTCCTAAAGAATGCTGCCAAGGTCAGTCTGTCTTATATACTTTGGGGAATGAATGAATCATGGTTTATTATAACAACAAATAAGTCAACTAAAGCCTGGCCACTCACCGCTGTTATTCTTCACCAAGCAAATGCAGCCCTCCTGTCTGCATGGCTAGTGTGAGATTTACGGATGCTAGAGAGCTGCTGTTTAGTTTTATTATTTGAGGAAAGAAGATAGACATTTATTTTGAAGGGAATTTAATTTGAGAATATGACAAATATTGAAATACTCATGATATAGTCTTTTTAAATCAATTTCTGATATGATTCTCTAATTTGAAATTTAAATTGAGAATTTTTTATTTAAAAGCAGTGATATGTTTGATTGAAGAAAATAACACAATACAGAAAAGTATAAAATCAAAGCCCCAGGCATGCTCCACGCCCAGCCCCACTTCCCAGACATCACCACGTGAATGGTTTCTTGTGTACAGTGCTAACTATGGTCAAGTGCTGTGCTAAACACTTTACATGACTATTTCATGTAGTCTTCACAGCAACCCTATGCAGTACATACTGTTATTATTCCCATTTTAAAGCAAGGCACAGAGAGTTTAAGTATTTGATTTAAAGTCATGGAGGTCATTACTAGGAGACCTGGTTGCAAAATGGGGCTGTCTATTTTCAGATGTCTTGCTTTTAATTAAGGATTATACTATCTAACTTGCTCTGAAATGCGCAGTCCCTTACCATTTAGTATTTCTTAGTCATCCTTCTATAGAAATACATGTAGATCCACCTCGTTCTTTCTCATGGTTGCATAAGAGTCTATGGTATAGATGTGCTGTAATGCACTTACCTAATTCACTATCGAAGATTGTCTTCACTTTTTTACTATTATAAATATTCTTCTACAGATACCTTTACTCAGGTATCCAAATATTTTGTAAAATAAATCCCTGTAGGTGGAAATCATTGGTCAAAGAGTATATATAACATTTCTAACTTGGATTAATATTGCCAAGTTGGCCCCCCAAAAGTTTGTACTAATTTGTTATCTTGCCAGCAATGCATGAGATTCAAGATTAAGTATTATGAAACTGTTAAAACCATTACTAATCTGTAAAATATGGTATCCCACTTTAAAATTTGCACTTATTAATTATGAGTGATATTGAATATCTTTTCATATAAATATTTACTGGCCATTTATGTTTCTTTTAATATAAATTGCTGGCTTATTCTTTCCCCTATTTTGCTGTTGAATTATTCTCTTTTTCATATTATTAGTCTGTTATATGTATTGCAAATTTTTTCCCAGTTTTAAAATTTGTATTTTGGGGAATTCCCTGGGGATCCAGTGGTTAGGACTCTGCACACTTACTGCTGAGGGCCTGGGTTCAATCCCTGGTCGAGGAACTAAGATCCCACGAGCCGCATGACACCGCCAAAAAAAAAAAAATTTTTTTTTTTATTTTGACTTCTGTCAGAAAGAATTTTTTAGGTTTTACATATTCAAATTTAGCAATCCCTTCATGGCTATTGGGTTTTATTTCATGTTTAGAATTACCTTTCCCATCCACCTAAGTACTGTTTTAGTACCTTTGGACTTTCATATTTATATATTTGAATTTTTGCTCCATCTACAATTTATTTTTGTATAAGCAGCAACTTATTTTTGCAAATGACTTTTCAACTGGTTCAACACTATTAAATACTTTTTACAATATTTATTCAGTTTGTTTGATAAATATACTATTAAGTTCATTATCTATTATTTACCTTATAATATACCAAGCATCTATGTTTATTAGGGTCTGATTATACAAGTGTCAGTGGCAAAGTTTCTAATTAGTATAGCTTTATAATATATTTTCATATCTGAAAAAGCTATAACTCCCCCAGTTTTCCTCCAACTGTTCTCACATGTTTATTTTTGTAGATGAGCTTATGTATCATTTTTTGAACTTGGAAAACATTTTTCTATATTAATTTAAGGAGAACTGATATGTTTATAATATTCTCTTTCTATCCAAGAATAATGTATACTTTTTATTTATTCAGATTTTCTTTTAAGTCTCCCAGGAGGTTTTTAAGGTTCCTTCTAACAGTTCCTGCTTATTTCATATTACTTGAATTATAATTCGTAATGACAGTCATAACATGGAGCTTGTGGCAATGATCTGTTTTGCTTCCCTTCTGCCTCCCATGTGTTCTCCACTTCATTGTCCCTTTTCTGTACCATTTTTCCCATATATCTGGCTCCCTATTTTTTGGTCTTCCCTCCTGCTCTTTCTGCTGCTTGTTCTAGCTCAGAAGGAGAACATATTCCATGGTGGAGAGGCAGAATTAGAAGTTGACAGTTTTTCCCTGACCATCAGCTTCCCATAAAAGGATGAAACTATCGTTTTCTATGTTTCCTTCTCTTACTCCTTCAAAGATGCTGAAAGAATAAGTTGTTGCTTTAACCAGTGTTAGGGAAATTTTGCGTTTGAGGGCATCAACTAAACCAGGTTTTGGAAAGTGTAATCCAGGAAACTCCAGAAGAAAAATCACCAGATATACTTGGTAGAAGTGTAGATTCCTGCCTCATCCTTAGACCTGCAGAATCAGAATCTTTAGAGGCGATGCCTGGGAATCTGCATTTTAAACAAATATCCCAAGTCTGTGCTTTTAAACTGTGATGCGCATGTGTATCATGCGGGCATCATGTTGCAATTCAGATCAATGCAGATGCTGATTCAATGGGGTTGGAGTGGAGGTGAGATTCTGCATTTCTAATCAGCTCTCAGGTGGCAGTAAGCAACTGTGTGTGGCCACACCTTGAACAACGAGGCTGTAGAGATTTTTTACTCTCTGAATGTGAGAACCACTGAACTGACCTAGAATGGGGCACTGACAATAGAAAGAAGACTTTCCTTTAAAAAAATCCTTTAGAAAGAGAATGTGCATTCTTCTTTGTGGGGCACCTTGTATGTAGAACTCTGGCCCTGCCCCTCTTTCTTCTGCTTCATAAAGTTTAGTCTATTCATCACTTCCACATTATTCTACCCTGATTCCTGAGCAAGTTCCAACAGAGGCAAGGGCTGTAGTAGCAGCCTCTTCCAAGCCCTTCCTGGGAAGGCCCGGCCATGACCCCTGGCATGATGGACATCCACAATGTTGTTTTATTGAGGTGTAATCTGAGGCTTGCAAAATATAAAAGACTTCTTCATAAGATACCAGTGGTAGTGGAAGTTCTGGTGTCCATCTCCCTTCCAACCTGACAGACCTGCTGGGGTGGTATGTCCAGTGTGACTCGAGGGCCCCCAGCATTGGGATATGACCGGAAGGTTGAATAGACTACTGCTAATAAGCAGAATCATTGAGTGAAAACTAAGATTCTCTTCTCATCTCTATTGCTGACCCCGGGAATGAGAACCTGAATGACACATTAAACCCTCTCTGCTATGACTGTGTCTAGCCTTCAATGCCCTTCATCCTCCCATAGGCCTTGACAGCACTGTTTTGCTGCTGGCACCCCACACTTGAGATGGCTGACCCATGCTACCATGCTGGTGAGTCTGTGGTCACGGAACATAACTTTCTGTTCTTATACAGCACCCTGGTTTTTTTGGAGACCACACCCGCTATTTTGCACTCCAGAAACTGAATGCTAACATTGCTAAGTGAACAAGCCAGTCGTGCTCTCTTCACGTGAAAAATTCCTTGATGGTTATCAGCAGGGCTGCTGAATATGACCATGTATTGCACAACTCCAGGGAATGTGATTCACATTTGTAAATGGCACTCCTGAGGTTCTGTAGTGTTTTTCTGATTCTAAGACACTTGCAAAAATCATGGAATTGGGAGGCCAGTCCAGATAGTAGGGGAATGTTGGTCAGAGGAAAGACAGTGGGAAGAAAAGAAACATATTGTGGCTATTCACATTTCTGTGTAAAAGAGAAAGTGGTCCTCCCTTACAGATGGCCAAGAAATTGAGAATAAATGACAAGACTGTACTAGGACTCATATAAAGTGACAGAAACTTAAATCAAGCCAACTTAGACAACAGGGGAGTTTAATGACCTATGTAATCTAAGAAAGGACTGAGCAAGGCAATGTGGGGAGGACAGTGACACAGCTGAGCCCAGGAGCTTCTGTAACCAAGGTTTCAAGGCTGTTAGAATTCTTCTTTTGTCTCTGAGTGTTGTCTTCATTCTTTCTCTGCAGGCTTCCTTCCTCTGTGTGGTAGAAGTGGTAGAAAACATGACTTGCTGATAGCTCCTGAGTTTTGCATTTTAAATCTTCCAGTCCTAGACTCTTATTCCCTTTCTTGGTTCCAGTGTGCAAAATCCCGAGGGAAGGCTCTGGTTGGTCTGGCTTAGAACTATTAGCTGTGTCCAGGTAAGCAGGGTCAAGTAGAAAGATGGCAACTCTCCCATGGGAATCACATAGTTAGAGTAGAGTTAGGTTTGGAAGAATTCCCAGAAGAAGAAAGTCTGCTGGGCAGGCCAAATAGTAGATGTCCACTCTGAAGCTCATTTGCCCTTCTACATACACTGGAATCTCAGGGAGTTGCTATAAAATGTATGAAATCCCATCTGTATTCAGCAAGAATGCAGCTCTCTTCCGGCCTGCAGTTCCACTAAAGCCTTTACCCTAATGCTGTTATAAGGGGCAGCTGTATCATAGCAATAGTTGCTTATTTATTCACTGTAGTGACGCTTACATTTCATTGAGCAGCTGCTGAAGCCAAAAATGTTCAGCAAGGGCAAAATGTGATAAAAGCTCAATGCAATTTGCTTGCACATTATTAAGTTTTAATTTTTGGTTCAGGAATAAATTTTGTTTTCAGTAGCTATTTTCAACTTGTTTCTACAGTTGAAAAAAGAAATGAATTACTCCCATCCTACCAATTAAGCTGGTTAGAAAACCCTCGTAGATTTAAGACCTGAGTTAACTCTGAGTTGAAACACAGGGTTTATTCGGGCGTGGGAGTAGCGTCCCACTTGTCCTAGGGAATGAATTTACAGTGGAGTTAATTTTTCTGCATCACTATTCCTTTACCTGTAAAATGAGAATAGAATTAATACCTTGTGGTATAGATCAAATGAGTAAATTAGTGCACAACACATGGAATGTACATCACTAAATGTTAGCGAATGCTATTACATTGTGAATGCCATGTTTTGTCTTAAATGAGTGATTTTTTAGTCAACAACTTTATTTGCAAGCAGCAGACAGCCTCTCAAAAATTAGGGTTTATTATAAGGCAACATTAGGCAATGTCATGGGCAAAGAGGGCCCGAGATTAAGTACAGGTGGGCCTCAAAGAGACAGGAGTCAGGAATGGAGACAATCTCTCTTTTGCCAGGGCCGTGTGGTTTCTTACTCCTGATTCTCTGTGTTTCTGTTCCATTTTCTTCTTCTCAGACCAGCTCCTTCTCTCTGTTCATGCATTCTGCTCTCATGGCCCAAACTACAACTTACTCATCTCTTTGGTTTGGCACCAACTCCAAGCTCAAACCTATGTGGTTCTTAGTTCCCGAACCTATCACAAAGTGATGCATTCTCGGTGTCTTAGTTGGATTCTTGATAGGGAATAGCTGGCCTGCCCTTGACATTGGATGAGATGTGCCACCCTGGGACATCCACTAGCTGTGATGAAAAGGCAGAAGGGTCACGTAAAACCACCTGGGCCTGCCCCTTTAGCAGAGGCTAAGGGCCGGGCAATTATCAGAGAGAGGACTGTGGGCCAGAAAGGCATCTGAGACCATGTCTGCTCCAAATATTATGATGAAATGATGAGTTACCAAGGCCTCTCTGATTGTAAATCCTGAGAATGGGATTGTTTAGTGCCCAGGGCTACCATGGTGGCAGGAGTGCCAAACACAGTGCTCTAGAGGTTGGTGCCAAGCCAGCCTCCAGACATAAACATTGTACAGTAGTTATATCAAGGGATGAACATTCAGGAGAACAGCTGTTTAACTTGTTTGAGCCTCGGTTTCATCTATAAAAAGGTGACAATGTCTACCTGATAGGGTATTAGTATTAAGTGAGGAAAGGCATCTTATACCTAATCCAAGACACTTGGCACCTAGTAGGTACTCAGTAAACATTATTGCCTCTTTTTTTTTTTTTTTTCCTTTTTGCTTCTGCATTGCCCACTGTGGAAACACATCCATTTAAAAGAGGATATTGAAAAAAAAAAAAAAAAGGAGGCAATTGAAATGATTTTCCTATTTTGTTGTACTTGAAAATAAATTCAATTCTTTGTAGGTAATTGATTTAAGTGATGTCTATCCAACAGCTTACTAGATTTTTCCTGTTTCTGATGGTAAAAGGAAAATCAGAGCCACTTAATACTTTTTATTGATTTCTTGAGATAAATGCTGGTGTGACTTTGCAAATACAGTTTGTGTATTGAATTTGTAATAACAGACCGTTTCAGGATCCTCTCCTAGTATACAGCTCTCTCTTTGTAAAATGGTGGTGGTGCCTCTCAGATGCAGCCTACCTGGACGGGGAAACATTTCATAAGCTGCTTCCCGACCTCATTCAACATTTAGAAAAGGGCACCTGGTTATCTTACTTTTCTAACCCCAAATGACGTACACTCTCTTCTGGATGAAGCAGTCTTACTTCTTTCTTCCAAGGCTCACTCCTGCATCTCTGCTGTTAAATCTCCCTTCTCCTTCCTCTGGGCTTTCTCCTGCAACTGTGCCCTTCCTTTTCTGAATCTTTAACCTCTCCCTTGGTCCACAAAGAAGTTACACTTTCCCTTATCTTAGAAAAGTCCTCTCCAACCTGCTCCCTTTTCATGCTAACCTCCTATTTCTCTCCTTCACTGCCAAACTTTCACAAAGGGTGGCATGGGTTGACTTTCACTGCTTCCTCATGCCTCAGTCACTCTTGAACCGATAAACCACAATTTCATCACTCTACAGATTCTGCTCTCCAAAGCCATGAATGGCCATCTAATACTAAATCACATAACATCCTAGTGTCTGGTATTGTTTACTGTCCCTTGTTGAGATTTGCTGCTTCCTTGGTTTCTGTACCACAAGACTTCACTGCTCATTTTCCTACCTCTCTGTAGATCTCCTTTCTTCCTCTCTACCTCATATTCTATCTATTGGTTTCTTTTGTAGAACTTGACATGTTTAACTAGCTTACTTAATTATCGTGTGTCTCTACTAGACTACAAGCTGCAGGAAGGCAAGGCCCATGTCTTTCTTGTTCACCATTATAATCCAGTGATATTACCATTCTCCTGGTCTCTGAGGATGCCTTAGTCTCCTCTCTCCCTCACTGTCTTCATCTAACTAGGCACAGAGGCCAGTTCTACCTCTAAAATGTCTCTCAACTCGATCTCAACATTCCCATTCCCACTGCTCAGCTTGACGCCCTCACCGTGGCTCAGCAGAGCTGGCTGGAGGATGAGTTGACAAATTGATACCCCTGCTTCCAGCCTGCCCTGCACCACTCTGTCCCTGCCAAATTGGCCTTCCTAAAACACAGCATGGATTGCCTCACACCCCGCTTACAGACTTGCAGTTCTTCACAGTCATTACTGAATCAAGTCTGTATTCCTTCCCTTTTCACGATGCTCTCAGTTTACCCGTTGAGTCTTCTCTCCTGCTACTCCCTGTCCTGCTGACTTGTGTGCATGCAAGAAACTGGCTGCCTTTGGGCTGCCAGAGAGGGACCAGGGAGTTACTTTCTACATCTCTAGAGTGGTGTCTGTGTCACTCTAGAGCTTCAGGACACGTCTAGTCAATTGGGAAGGTGAGACAAATTTAAAAAATATTATCTGTAGGACCAACTAAGGAAAAACAACAGCTAAGCACAAGCAATATACTGCCTATTTAATTCAACTTGGACTGAATATGCCTTGACTCGGCAGGCAGGATCAAATCTAAATGTCTCATGACAGAGAGGGACAGTAAAGAATAGGGGTAAACACATGGACTCTGAAGCTAAACTGATTGGATTTGAGAAGCAGTCCAGCCATTTACTAGCCATGTGACTCTGAGCAAACCACTTAATCTCTCTCTGACTCAGTTTCCTCATCTGTTAAATGGAGGTGCTGGAGTTGTTGCAAAAACCACATGAGTGAATACATATAACGTGTTCAGAAGAGTACCTGTCACAAAGTAAACACTGTATGACTTTTAGTTATTAGCGGTATTGACTCAACAGATATTCATCAAATATGTATAATGGGCAGGCACTGCATAAATATTGAATAAAGTATGAGGGAGGAAAGAAGGAAGGAGAAGGCAGAAGTTGGAAAAGAGAAGTCTAGGGTAATTCTCAGTTTTCTGACTTGCACGGACACTCGGTGAAATGGATACAGTTCACTAAGGGAAATACAGAAAGAGAAGCAGGAGGTAGCTCTATGTGTTCAAGCTTTATGTTATAATTTCCATTGGTTTATTTCTAGACCTTTTCAACAAGCCATTGCCTCTCAGAATGTGGAAAACACAAATGTATATTATTTTTTAAAAAAACTTTAAGGGCCAAGAAGAATGTATCTTTAGGTAGATTAGAAAAAGTTTTCAGAAATGGGAAGAAGTAAATGTTTAGGGGCCCTTTTCCAAATAATCCCTAAGAGAAACAAAACCCCTGATGAAATCAGAAAATGCTACCAGAAGATGGTAGAAAAATGAGTCACTCACTGAACTTTTTAAAAGTAAGGTAAGGATGTGAGCACCTGCTTTCCCTGTTTCTCCATGGACCCGATTGGGGTCACGTTCTAGGTCTGAGCTATGCAGTGTTGCTTTTTCCTTAAGTTAAAGCAGCCAGTGTTCAAAGGATAATTGACAGAACAACAGTGATGGATATGAGAAGTTTATATTGTTATTAATCATAATAACCATCACTTAGCACTTATGTGCAAGACATTGTATTAAGGACTTTACATGTAGTATTTAATTAGGTGGAATTTCATATACCTGTAGAATATTAGTGACAAGATGGAGTCTTGGAGCTAATGTGGTCCAACCCCCTCATTTTATAAAAGAGCAAATGGGAGCCGTGGAAAAGATTAGATAGCTTGCTAAGATCTCATAGTAGTTATTGTTACTAACAAGCTGGCCACATGACAAGGCTGATGAATATCCAACTGAACACCTTGAATTCACTCCAGTTCCTCAATGTTTTTTCAGGTATTGGCAAAACAAGTAATTTCTGCAGCATGTGTTTGCCTCACAATTTAACTTACTCTGTACCTGATGATCCTTTAAAAATACAATGTATAATTTTCAGAAACATGGAATTATATCTTTTGTGTATTATGAACCCAACACACTTAGGTTTTTGAAAAACATGAATATTGCATGGAGGTGAATTACCTTTTTTTGTGTTTTAATCCTCATTTATATCTCTTTTTAATATTGTACTTAAAAAATTTAGATAGAAAAATTGTGATAGCATTGTGTGTGTGTGTATGTGTATGTATTGAAGAAAGGAATTTACCTAAAATTTCTACCTCCTGAAATAAGCTAATCCATTTACTGTGCACTGTGAGCCTTTTCTTCCCACTAAGGTTAAAGAAGGAAAAATCACATGATTTGGGGGGTTATTTTCCCTCTGGCTAAAAATGGCCTGGTAAATACCCTGAACAGTCTCTCCCCTCTGTCTCTCTGGGTCCTCTCACATGTTCCGTGTTCTGCGTCTTGAAAACCCAGATGCTCTGGGCTCCAGCTTGGTCTCTGCCTAACATCTGATTTGAAATATTGCACTGGAGCCATCTGCCGTATTTGGGGAATAAAGGGCGGGGTAAGCAATGCTTTTTACAAATGTGTACAAATAGGGCAATCAAGAGAAGGATAAGATGTGGATGCCTGTTCGGTGCCAAGCCCTCCAGTCAGCTATTCAGCGGCTTCTCAGGGTATTTGTGTTCTCGGCCTCACGTCAAGCCCAGCTCAGCCTGTGCATCTTACCATTTCTTGGCAGGGAGATATCTGTGATACCCTCTGACTAAACTGAACATTTTTAATGGCGAAGTGAGAATTCTGAAGTTCGAAAACAGACTGTGATGGTTTGAAAAGTTGCTATTCTTGAAAGATGCACTTGAGCTCCTCAGCATCCTTTGTGACATGCATCTCTGGAACAGCTATGATTCTTGTTTCTTTCCCTCACTGTGGACCCATTTCCAACTCAGCTGGATGTGTGCCCTTTCCAGCTCTGTTCAGGGATTTTGGTGGGCTGTTTGCAGGTTTTATTGAACATCTGTAAATCCTCAGCTTGGGTGTGCTTCCAGCTACTACTTTAATCTGTTCCTGGGATACGGCGCTCTAGGTTTTTAGCAGAGGGGGCTGGGGAGACATCTGTTCTCTGCTGCAAGTAGAGGATTGAATAGTAAACTCAGTTTCCCGTGTGCTAGGAACATGATGAGGTGCTCCTGGGAGACCTCAGTTACCTTCTTTATCACAATGTGCTCTCTTCTCTCAGAGAAGTGAAATCTTTGAGAATCGTGTTTTTCAAGTTATTGCAGATGAAGCACACAGGGCCGCCTGGGGCAGGGAAATCATACCTAATTTTTTTCAAGTGTTTATTCTTTCTGAGAGAGGAGCATGAGGGGAGGCATGCGGCTGTGCGGCTCACAGACAGCGAATGGAGATGTGTGGAATCAGTAGTGAGAGGGTGGGAAGGCAGCTGACAACAGCTGGGGCAGAGGGCGCAGAGGACTGGGGTGGGCGTGCGCAACAGGAAGCCACACCCACCAGCATAGGTGCTGTGTGCTCTGCACCCAACCTTCCAGTCTCACCCTTCCTGGAGGCTGGATCTGTGTGCGCTCAAGACCTGTTGAGGTGCGGGCTCGTATGTGAATTTTCCAAGGCTTTGGCTCACGTATACTTCAGCCTTTCCCCAGAGCGCACCGCTTCCATCCAGGAGAAAAGCGACTTAAAACCTGCTGTCCTAGCGCTTCTCCAGGAAGCTGTCTGTGACTCTGGACTGCCTCAGATCTGTTGATTTCAACCAGACTTTTCAGCATGTTTCAGTCAGTCTCTCAGGAGTGAGTCTTTGCTGAGATTTTTTTTTTTTCCCCCCATTCCACGGAAATGTGAAATACTCCTACAATTTTTCACACAATCTGGGAAGTTCAAAGATTCTTCTCTAATCTTTGGAGACACTGATAGTCAATTTAGAACTTTAAAATCCAAAAACTCAATAGAAAAGTTTTTCTTCAACTAAAAATATCCATTAATTGAATTCTCTGAACATTTGAGCCTCCTCCCCCTTTTCTACCCACCCATCCTACCCCACATGCCGAAAGAGTAAACGGTAGCTACTTTGTGGTGACCCTGGAGCTTTCTTGCGGTCATGTGAATATTTTAAAATGCATGTGTTAATAGGGTTTAAATTGAGGGCCTCTTCCTCTGGCTGGAGTGCCCTGAGGAATTGTCTTCCTTTTAGAAGAGGAAAAAGTAATTCCTAGGAAGTCCTTTCTTTCAAAGAGCCCCAGCCTGACAGTTCAACTTAATAAATAAAAAAAATAATAACAAATGCCATTTATTGACTACTTACCATGGGCCAGACCCTTTATGAATGCTGCCTTCAATTCCCTAATATCCCTTCAAGCTATTATTATTTTCCGCATTTTGAAGAATAGAAAATTGAGGCTCAGGTTTAAGTGAGTTGATTAAGCTCATACAGCTGATGAGTGATGGAGTTGGAATTTGAACTCAACTCTATCTGAATCCAAATCTCATGATCCTTATTAATGTCTTTCTCTAGAGTTAATTATATTCTCTGAGATGACTAAGAATATTGAGCAAATTGTGTTTGAGAGACATTGGTAATTAGCATAGTAGAGATAGTAATCACAGCATTTGCTTACTAATTACATAGTAGTGGCTTACTAATTATAAGAGGCTTTACAATGCCTTATCTTACTTAGTTCTCATAAGTCTGGAGCGTGTCTTCCTCAACCTCAACCATGGTTGAGTCACCCTAACCAAGTGACACAACTTGTTGTCCCTGGTAGGTATCAGGCCACTGCAAAGTCATCTACTGAGATTGTCCAAGACTCAGGGAGCAGGAATGACTCCTTCATTCCTGACCTACTTCTGCTTGGTTCCAATTCCCTAGTCCCAACTCCAAAGGATATCCTCTTTCACTTTCACCCTGTTTTTGTCTTTTTGATTTGTTAACTGCTATTGTTTGTCCCAGCTGGACCCACAGCACCAAAGACTTTGGTTGTCATTCACTCTGATGGTATTTGGCTGATCTGGTAGGACAGCCCACTCAGAACCAAATTAAATTGGAAGGTCAGCTCAGCTGTGAAGTTGTCAGGGAGGAAACCCTACCCAGACTCAGCTTGAATTGGGAGGCTAGCCAGGTCATTTCCTAGAATGTCCATAATTCAGAATACTCAAATACCTGTGGGGTTGAAACTATCCTTGGAAATATGATGGAGAGAAATGATATTTCTAGAACTCCTCTCAGGGAGAGTACTGTATAAATTACGAGAAAAACACAGAGAAGCTGCTTTGGAGGGGAGGGTGATAAGACACCCAAGGTAAATTCTTGGGTAGCAATAGTTGGCAAGAGCTAAAAGGACAAGAAAAAGCAGAGGAGATAAAATGTGGTGGCCAGTAGCCCAAGCTGCTCTTTCTCGTCTTAGCCCTCAACGTCTGCTATGGATAATGCAGATATTAAAACAAAACAAAACAAAAAAACACCTGATTAAGGACCACCAAATTGTTAGCTTGCTAGGTCACCAATATGTCTTAGTCTGACACTGATCCCACCAGTCTCAGTACCTTGATGCTAGAAATAGGCTCCTTGACTAGTAATTGAGTACCAGCCCTTTCCTACTCTGGTGAAGTAGGTTTAGACTGGTTGTAGATATCACCGTCATCATCATCATCCCAGATGAGGAGCTCTGAAAGGCTAAGTGAAATACTCAAGGTCATTCATCCAGGAAAAAGTGATGGCTTCTAAAACTACATCAAGATCCTTCCATGGAAGGACACCTTGAAAGGGAAACAAATACTATTCCAAAACTCTAACAATAGTCATAGAGAACTGGAACTAGTCTTACATGTTTGCTGTCAAATGCTACCTCTGCAGTTCTTCCTAGTATGTTAAGAATGCTTATTTCTTAAACACATAATAACTTATGTCCAGAGAAAGTGAACCATATTAGTACTTGCCTCTTGTTCTAGAACACAATCTTAATGAATGATACTAACAACATGTATCTTTAGTGACCACATTTAAAGGGTACTTTAATATTCTTTCTTAGTAGGGCACCGCCATCATGCCTCCAGCTAGCCAAGAGTTAGGCTGGCTTCCCTTGGTTCACGAGCATTTCCATTAAAGTATCCGAGGAGTTCTTTGGCTTAAGACTTTATAAGTTCCTAAAAAGTTGAGGGGGGGAGGAAGTCAAGATGACCTAGGAAATAAACCATACATATTACATCAAAAATGAACTTGAGTTTAATGTTAAAAAAATTCAAACCACATACAGGCATCTCTGTGGTGTGAAAGTTCCGATCCACTCTCACCAGAGCATTCTTGAAGCTTTAAATCAGGAGTGGTTTGGGGGTTGTGATGCCCTTCTTCAATCGGTCTCGCATCTCTCCTTGGCTGCATCTCGTTCACAACAGACTCCATGGGTGCGCGGTCCAGAGGCAGTGTCCTGGGACCTCCTCTAGGTGTGCTGGTCTTGGTTGTTAGCTGGGTCCTGCCCCTGGAAATCCATGTGGACTGCGGGGCTGGTTGCAGTCACAGACCCACTGAAGGCAGTGTAACTCATGGCTTGTGTTTCTTAACCAGAAAGTGAAGCACATTTGGCTCTGGTAGAACTGGAGGGGTTGGGTGTCTTTCCTTGTTCTACCTGTTTAAAATTAACAAAGAGTAATAGTCTGGGGAAGACCCATTCAAAAAACAAAGGAAAAAAAAAAAAAAGAAAAGAAAAAGTGAGGAGGCTGAGAAAGTGGGCCCAGACCTTCCGCACTTGCTTCAACCAGATCTGCTCTGTCATTATCTTTTTTATGTTCTGAAGTTCTGAATAAGATTTTCATTGAAAAAAGGAGTCTGCTATAAAGTTAAAAAATTGAAAACCATTTATCTTGTTCAGTCCCTTCATTACACACATGAGTAAAATGTGCTATAAGCAGGTTTTAATAGCGAAGGAATATCAGAAATACCACATATTGTCTTTCCCTGTTTTGGGATGAGTGAAATATATTATGGAGTATAATGATGACCCGTTCCTACTAAATACATATGGTCAGATATAATCTGTATTCTTACAGTCTCTCCAGAAAATATTATTGCCATCCGTTAGCAGGAGTGTTCAATCCATTTGAAAAGGATGAGGAAAATTCCTTGGGAATAATATCTTCTCCCTTAGAAGTGTTTCGTATAACTGCAAAGTTGCTGCCATATGGTTCCTGCAAAGGTTCTGCCAAATTCCCGTGGTTCTCACAAGAGCTCCTACCGCCTCTGTTCTTTTAATCTCCTGCTGCGGCTGGCAGACATGGGAGAGACAGACACGCTGCAAAGGGAAGTCGACAGAATAAAATGAAAGCCCTACAACTGTGTTTGTGTCGGTGTAGATGGGGGTCCCCCCTCCCTCGGCTTGCTCACAGAGGTGGGCGTGAGAACCTGTAGGAATGTCTGGAAGAGATCCTGGGGAAGTCGTTTTGCCCAGAAGCTGGAGGAGAAGCAAAAGGCAAGTGTTAAGTCTCTTGGAAGGCCTGGGTGGCTGGGGGTAGGGGTGTTTCATCAGGGAGAAGATTTGGGGGATTTTTTTTTACCTTCCAGAAGAAAGAGAACTGTACCTGGAGGCTGGTCTGCACTTATAAAACAACATAACAACATATAGAAAGACTACCATTCCTGAGTTAATGTTCTGGCAGGCAGGGGAGAAACAGGCTTGGTGCCCACATGGGGACTGGTTTCTTTTCTCCCTTACGTGATTGCTTTGAGTCCCTCCTGTTTCTTGGTGAGCTGTATTATAGTCTCTCCCCGAAACCCACACACTAATTCCAAGTGGATGACAACTTCCTTCTTTAGAAAATCTCAAAATACTCTTGAAGTAAATGGCAGCATTACAACATAGGCTTGTAGAGTCTGCATTTGTAGAACATAAGCTATTGCTTGCTAATTTTTGACCTTACACTTTGAAATAGATTCCTTGAGATTAGTAAATAATTATTAGCTGCAGAATGGTGCTTGCTAAGTTGGGTGTGGATTCATTTTTTATACCTTGTGTGTGCATTGATTTTTAAAAATCTTTCATAATAACTTATGTGGATCATCTGTTTTTATTTTGTTTTATGGCTGTTCAAAGTAGGTAAGGTGAAAAGAGAATTTCGGCATCTCCAATTCATTCTAAAAATTACACTAAAGAAATAAAATAAAATTTCTGGTCCAGGCTTGCTTGCTAGGCTCAGCAAGACCAGTGGGCTTAGTTTCTGACCTAACGTTACTTCTTCACTAGTTATCGTTTTTGTGGACTCATCAAGATATTTGCCACACATGTTGGAGAGCAGTGAGGTGAAATAGAGGTTGCTATCAAAGAGCGCCCATACTAGTCCTCATGCTAACCAGAGGTCCATTTGTGTAAGTTCTGTGGGTGATCTTCCCCGCCTTGGTAAATGTTTTCCACTGCACTCTTTCCACGGCTCCCGCTCCTGCACCGGCTTGGACTGTTGTGCCTCTGATGTCCGTGGGTGGGCCTGGGGCTTCTGCTTGGTTAGACTGAGACACTGAATGGCTCTCACACCCCGTCTCCCTCTCTCTCTCCTTTATTTGTATTGTCTCTGCATGCTTGAAGATGAGGTAATTAAATACATCCTTGAAGGATATAGAAAACAATAGCACTCTCCTTTTTGCCTGATTCTGGGGGAGTGCAACGCTTTAAACCACCAGGTTGTCTTGTCAAATGAGTTATTGTTTTTCAAAATATAGCCTGAACAGCATCCTTTGTAAGTAAGCCTTCTGGCTTTCAGTTTAAAGTGATATTTGCCAGTAAAAGCCTGCCAAAAAATAAATAAATAAAAGCAGGCTTACCGTTAAATATTGATTTAAGCTTGGAAACTGGCTCCAAATTTTGTTATACCAGTCTTGATCTCCACGGCCTCTGGGCATCTGTTTCAATTTGGTCAAATTGAAATGGGGAGGGACAGTGCCAGGCTAAGAGCAAGGTGATCCAATATAGTAGGATGGGTTGTATTTGATGAAAAAGAGCCAGACAAAGTCATCTATAGATCCTGAGGACAGGTGAACTGGGCTCAGATAAAATAAGAGCTGCTGGGCATCTTAACTTATCCCATGGGCTGACTTGAGCCAGTGATTATTTTTTTGAAATGTAAAAAAAAATGTTGAGTTATCTTTTGAGGGCAGTATGATTTTTTTTGTTTCTGTTTTTGTTTTTTGCCTTTCTGTGTATCCTGCTGAATATAAGCTTTTCCTCCAACTCGTCTGGCTGGGAGCTTTCCCCCATGATCCTTTCACATCACTGGTAGGAATGTTAAAAAGCCCAACTACAAAACTTTTCTTATGAACCGAATTTCTCAATTCTTACCTGGAGGTTTTCTCCTATCTAGGGAAAATATAAGGTTCTCAGAAGAATTTTTTCGTCTGGAATGTATATGCTTGAGACTTGTTATATTATTCTCCTCTGTCTCTGACAAGAGAAGGCAAACAGGCAGGGGAGGGTTAAAGTTCCTGAAAAAAGGGCCCTTGATGAATCTGAACTCTGTGGGTGCGAAGTGCCTGAGATCCATTAGTTTTGACAACCTCAGTTACTCCCATGTCTCTCGTCATCTGTAAAGTTAACAAGGGCTGATAAGACATGATGAGGCTGGGTACTGGTCTGTATTTCCAGACTCATCAATATTTCACAATACCATTTTCTTACAATCAGATACATTAGTTTGCCAAGTGTGGATGCCACTGGATGTTCACCCAGTGCTGGTGTTTAACAAAAGCCCTGCTTTTAAATCAGAAGATACGGGGCCTTGAGGTGCACCTCGCTTGCCACTGTACCTTGCTTTCAAATGCACGTTCTAATTCGGGTGAGAAAGTTGGTGTTTGACCTCTAGAAACTGCTACTGCCTACCTTGAAAAATATATTGTTCTGCTCTACGGGCAAAAAAGCATCCATCTTAGCCACATTCTCATATTCTTTCATGTTCTCCAGCCCTGACGATGCCCTTGTGTTTCTTTGTACTTCACACTGTGGACAGTAGAATCAGGCACCAAAGGGTGAATTTAATTTGGAACAGACCTCCGTCTTGATAGAACTGCCTTTACTCAAGCTCAGACGCAGCAACCTGCAATTTCCCAAGGCAGTACCTCACCTCGCGCTATCACAGGCTCTAAAAATTAAGTCCAGCCTCGGCACCTCTCTTAGCTCACCCAGTTCCCAACAACAACACAGAGTGGTTGTGGACACAGAAGTCAGCCAAGCAGCAACAGTTCTCTCCCTGATGTAATCAAATGCAGTGCATGGGTATCACTTGATTAACAGCTGCGGTATTAATTTCCCTTTTTGGTTGCTTGACTCACAGCAAGAATCATGTCAAGGCAGCAGAGAAGCAATTAAATTGATTTTAATCTTTGTCAGGGAAGATAACATGCCTCTTTCTCTTCTCATTTAAATAATTAAAGTTTCAGGAGGTATTATTTCTGGCTTTAAAGAAATTGGTATCTTAATGTAATAGAATCCTTGTAATTATATACTTAATGGTTCTTAATAAGTTAATCATGGTTTTTCATTTAAAATGTATTTTTTACTTATTAAACTTTTATTTGTTATAGTATCTGCTTTTAAGGAGAAAGGGGAAAACACAAAGAGAGATACAGTTCTGTCATTTCTCATTATTAATCCTTTCAACAGCTTTCTTCTCCTTTTGTGGTGTGTTGGACTTAAGTTTGAAGTAATATTTTTACATTTTAGTGCATTTAAAAGAAGCCCACTTCTTTTAATGACAACATATTTATTTTAATGATAATGGAGGTTTGGGCTTCTATGACAATTTTCTTATAGAACATCATATGTATTTAAATTGTGTGGGGCTCCTTTAAACTTAAAATTTCATTAAGGTCTTAGAGGAATATTGAAAAAATATTGCAAGTGGTTTCATTCCTCTTTGGTATTCAGTCCAATATTATATAGTTATTTTACTCCTCACCCCAGTATTGTGAAATGTACCATAAACATTTCTGAGAAAGGGAAATAGGGGCAGAATTCATAGATCAAGTGGCCTTTCTCACTAGATACTGGATTTCAGCTGTCATGCATGTGTAACCCACAGGATATTGAGCATTACATAAGTTAACTGCCATCAACCTGAGTCTCTACCACTGGGGTGAGTGACTCCTGAAACAGAAGAAGTGTTATTCTGGAGAATGACTAGTTCTCATTTCAGACCCTAATCAAGAAGTGAATCACCAAAAGCTTTTAAAAATGCTTCCTCTTTCAGGATGGTGAACACTGATTAGGAGGAGAGAGCACACATCACGCAGAGACCCTGGGCCGTGGACCAAACACACTGAGGTTAGAGAGAGGCAAAGCCAGCATCCTGGAGCTGGCTCCTTTATCCAGGGTTTTGGAGGGGCTCAGTCTTCTGTAGAAATTAATTGACAAAGACTGAATCTTCACTTGTTATTTGGAAAGAGAGCTGTTGCTAGCTTATATACTATGAATTGCCAAATGTCACTGCCTCTGGGTGGACAGATTACAAAAAGACACCTCCTCCTCCTGGTATGGCTAGCAGAGGATAGGCTGGATTTCAGCCCCTACTCTTCTCCCTCTGCCTTGCTGCTGCCAAACTGGGTGCTCCTTGGCAGTGCAGGCTCTGCACAACTGTACATGGTTTGATCATGCATAAGCAAGACTGTCAACTTCTGATACAAACTCTGAAGCAAGGAGTGAATATATTCACTCCTCTGCAGATGGCAGAGGAGGTGAGCAGTATGGGCAGAGAGAAGCATCAGAAAGGCTGCAAGAAGAATGCTCTAGGGCAGTGCTCCCCAACCTTTTTGGCACCAGGGACCAGTTTCGTGGAAGACAATTTTTCCGCGGACGGCGGGGGGTTGGGGGATGGTTCCGGTGGCAACGCGAGCCATGGGGAGCAGCAGATGAAGCTTCGCTTGCTCGCCTGCCACTCACCTCCTGCTGTGCGGCCTGGTTCCTAACAGGCCTTGGACTGGTACCGGTCCATGGCCTGTGGGTTGGGGACCCCTGATATACCTCCCCCAAACACACTGACTACAAGGCTTATTTCTATAGAAACACTGCCCCTGTTTGGGGATTTGTCTCACTTACTTTTTTACCCCTAGTCCCTAGCACAATGTCTGGGCCAGAGGATTCATTCATTCATTCATTCAACAAATATTTATTGAGCACCTGCTATATGGCAGACACTATTCTAGGAACTTAGGATACAGCAATGAACAAAACAGATAAGTTCCTACACTAATAGAGCTTATATTCTGGTGGAATAGTTTAGTATTTACACAAGTAAATAAACAACCAAGACATGTGTTATGAGGAAAATTAAATAGGGGATATGATAATGACTAGATAGGGGTGATACAGATGGGTAGTAGTGGGGGGACTCTTTGAGGAAAGGACATTTGAATTGATATCTGAATGTCAGGATTCAAATGTAGGAAAAAGTTAAATGTGTCTAAATGATAGAAAGAAGGAGAGTATGACTCGAACTGAATGGGCAAGAAGAGAGAAGGGGTATGGAGATGAGTGGGAGGGTTCAGAGGTGGTCATGTCAGAGAAGGAGGTGAAGGAGTTAGGCAATGTCAAAAGCTGACCCATGCTGCTGGGGTCATGCTGCAAAGCCACACCCTGCTACAAAGGTTCTCCAAAACTTCATTACCACAAAAAATGTTAGGACACCATCAAGAAAGTGAAAAGACAACCCACAGGATGGGAAAAAATGTTGACAAATCATATATCCAATAAGGGATTTATAACCATAATATATAAAGAACTCTTACAACTCAATAATAAAAAGGCAAATAACCCAATTAAAAAATAGGCAAAGGATCTGAATAGACATTTCTCCAAGGAAAACATACAAATAGCCAAAAAAAACAAAGGAAAAGATGCTTAGCATTATTAGTCATCAGAGAAATGCCAATCAAAATCATGAGATACCCCTTCATACAGTACGTAGAATGACTAGAATAAAAAGTCAAATAATAACAAGTGTTGACAAGGATGTGGAGAAATCAAAATCCTTGTACACTTCTGGGACTGTAAATGGGAATGTTAAATGATTCAGCCACCTTAGAAAACAGTCTGGCAGTTCCTCAAATAATTAAACATAGAGTTACTGTATGTCCCAGCAATTCTATTCCTATGTATATATCCAAGAGAAATTAAAGCATATGTCCACACGAAAACTTATACACGAATGTTTATAGTGATATTATTCATAACACCAAAAGGTAGAAACAACCCATATGTCCATCAACTGACAAATGAATAAACAAAATATGGTATATTCATACAATGGAATTTTATTTGGCCATAAAATGAAGTACTGATACATGCTATGACATGGATGAACCTTAAAAACGTTATGCTAAACGAAATAAGGCAGTCAAAGGACCACATGTTATAGGATTCTATTCATATTAAATTTCTAGAACAAGGAAATCTATAGAGACAGAAAGTAGATTAGTGGTGGTTTAGAGGTTGGGGGAATAAGAAGATACAGGAGTGATAATTAAAGGGTACAGGGTTTCTTTGCAAGGTGATAAAAATATTCTAAAATTGACTGTGGAGATGGTTGTACATATCTGTAAATATACCCCCAAACCACTGGATTGTACACTTGAAATGTATGGTATGTGAATCACATCTCTATAAAGCTGTTAAAGAAAAACACTAAAACCCCCCAAAGCCTAAGGGTACACTTCAGACTCCCTCAGAGTTTCAGGCTCTTCAGATAAAATTTACTAGTCCAGATCAGAATAGCTTTGTGCCCAAGGGAGAATCATCAATGAAGCTATTCTTAGAACACAAAGCTTTTCTTCCTAAAATACTGGAAAGGAGCAACACCTTGAACACCACAGGAAACCCATAAATATCTAATTTGCACCACTGCATGATAAAAGCAGCTTGCTTCTTCCACTCGTTAACAACACTCAAAAATATATTCTAGCTCTTTGCCTGCTAATAAGGATATTTACATTTGCTCTTTGCACCAACTAAATAAGCCCTGTTTATTCCTACAGTTTCCCTGCCGCCCTGGTCCACCTGGACTGTGTTTGGAAAGCAAGTAGAAAGCCGTTCTGGGACAGACTCAGTGGTGAAAAGTGCAAGTGCTACATGAGAGTCATTTAAATGAATGCATTTGGAATCATGGATTTCTAAGTGAGTCTGGAATTTGGAAGCTATTTCAGTTTCCTAGATGACAGGAAGTTAGCCATTGTATTCTACTACCAGTAACACGCTCTTTGTCCCGCAGATGACAGTCATTGCAGACGCAAATTTTAAACCCTTTAAGACAGGAAAAATCTTATTCATCTTTGTACTCTCTGTGTTAGTGCTTTTGTATATAGTATGTGTTTAGTACTTTTTAAAATTGAATTTGAATTAATAGATCACTAGAGTTTAAGGACAAGATCAAGAAAATTTTTCAGTGATTGAAACGAATAAGATTGAATACATGATGGATTGTATTAGCCAAATGTAGGTCTGACTCAGCCTGGGAGCTGGCTTATAAATGTAATGTTATTGGAACCAGAGAGTCTCCAGCTGCTAATCAGGAAACCAGGGAAGGGAAGGTGTTATTGTAAGTTGTTATAAACAGGAAATGGAAAGTAAGACTTTCCCAATATCTTTTAGCTCAGTCAGAGAAAGCAAGACACTGCATCTGGTAGACACAAGCATTCAACTCAATAAACTGAGGCTCTGTTTGGGTGGCAGAATAGTTCACTAGGTTTGCCACAGTTTATGTGAGATATCTAATTTCCTCCCTCTCATTATGAGACAAGATTTCCAGTAGTTGGAGTATATGGGGTTGTGCCTCTGCCAGTCACAGGGATCAAACTTTCCTCTATATTGACCAGTCACAAGGTACTACCCATGTGTGTGAGGTCTAGTCTAAAAGAGCCCGTTGGCCTCCTTTATGGAAAAAAATTTAACAGTGATTTCCATCAGTTTCTTTCTAACCTTTCCTCTTTTCTGCCATCTATTAGAATAGGACATGTTTTCTTGTCTTCCCTCTGTCCATTCAGATTATGTGGATAAGTCTGAAATATGCACATCTCCTAAATACATTTTTGAATGTATGAGATGTGCTTTGAAATCCTAGGTGTAGGATACTGATGCCATCTTTACCACACATATGGCTCTTAGCACTTTACAGCTCAATTTTCTGCTTAAGAGGGTGCCGCTTATAAACCAGCAAATACAGCAAGTGACTAATTAGCCAAATTAATGAGGGCTTGTTTACTTGAAGTCCCCAGTGCCCTTGGAACTTGGGATGTTTCATTATTACAATCTGCAAGTGGTTTCCTCCAATTAATTTTTAACATACGGCTCTTGCCTCTTCCCAGTAATATGTAATATCCTCATACTTCAGAGGGGTTTACAAGCATTAAATAAATCATTATTCCTTATAGGGAATTACTGAAAGACTGGAACAAAAAGGAATCATATTGCTTTTTGGCCTACATTACAAATTTTAGTCCGTAGGTCTAGAGGAAAATTGGTAAAGAGCAATTGTTAAGGCCTATTCTGAGAAACAAATGGAAAGGAAAAAACATATGTAGATATAAAAGGAATTGCTCTTTTCCACAGAATGAGTGATAAGCAAGCTAAGAAAAGTCAGTCTTCTTACTTATAGCCCCTTGTGAGATTCCATGAGTGGAGACAAATTCAAATCTAAGTAGGCACATAGAAGCATGTGTTTAGAGCACATTCAGAAGTGATGTGTGCATCTAGAGCATATACAGAAGTGAGGTGCATGAGTGATGTCACAGAAATGGTGAAGTAGGGAGCTCTAAGAATTGGTCCCTCCACTGAAGCAGCCATTAAGCTGGTAAAAGCTGACAGAATCATGTTTTCTAGAACTCTAGAATCTAATAAAAAACTTGCAACAACTGGGGGAGAGCTTAATGAAAAAGAAATTGCTAAATTTCAGCATTAAGGAAATCTCTGTCAGATCACTGACTCTCTGCTGAGAACAAAACAGACTTGAGTGATCACACATGACAAAAAATACAGTCTTTGCCAAAATAGTTTAGAAAAATCGCTTTACAATGGATGACTGAAGCCCTCAGTAAACAATAACAGCAAACCCTGGAGAGGGAGAGAATCTGATTTCCAGAGTTATCACATTATAATGTTCAAAACATCACTGAAAATTTTAACAAAAATTACAAGACATGCAAACACACAGGAAAGTATGACTTATTCACAGGAAACAAATTGACAGAAAACATCCTTGAGCCAGATCAGACATTGGATTTATTAGACAAAGACTTTAAATCAAAGATCTAAATGAAACTATGGATAAAGAACTAAAAAACAACAACAGCAACAACAACCAAAAAAAAAATGGGGAGGACAATGTATGAACAAATAAAGAATATCAATAAAACACTGACATCAAAAAAAAAAAAAAAAAAAGAACCAAATAGAAACTCTGGAGCTGAAAAGTACAGTTGAATGAAAAATTCACTAGAGGGGTTCAACAGCAGATTTGAGTAGGTGGAAGAAAGAACAGCAAACTTGAGGATAGGACAATTGAAATTAAACAATCTG
Organism: Balaenoptera physalus; assembly: GCF_965194825.1. Taxonomy (NCBI): domain Eukaryota; kingdom Metazoa; phylum Chordata; class Mammalia; order Artiodactyla; family Balaenopteridae; genus Balaenoptera; species Balaenoptera physalus. The sequence continues at coordinate 112,302,493 of NC_138882.1, read as the reverse complement.
AGGAGCAGAAAGAGAAAAAAGAATGAAGAAAAAGGAGCACATCCTAAGGATTTGTGGGACTTCATCAAGTATTTCAACATACACATTATGGGAATTACAGAAGGAGAAGAGAGAGAGAAAGGGGAAGAAGTAACATTTGAAGAAATAATGGCTGAAAATTCCCTCAATTAGATGAAAGACACGAATATCCGCATCCAGGAAGCTCAACAAACTTCAAGTAGGATAAACTCCAAAGAGATCCACGCTGAGACATCTATTACTAAACTATCAAAAGCTAAACACAAAGGGACAATCCTGAGAGAGCAAGATAAAAGCAATTCGTTACATACACCTGATCCTTAATAAGATTAACAGCTGTCTTCACATAAGAAAGTATGGAGGGCAGAAAGCAGTGGGTGACATGTTTAAAGTGCTGGTAGCAAAAATTATGCCAACCAAGAATTCTATATGTGTCAAAACTATACTTCAAAAATGAAAAAAGAAATTAAGACGTTCCCTAATAAACAAAAGCTGAAAGATTTCATTGCTAGTGGACCTTCCCTATAAGAAATGCTAAAAGGAGTCCTTCAAGCTGATATGAAAGGACAGTGATTTGAAGCCATACAAAGAAATAAAGAACTTTGGTAAGGGTAATGACATAGGTAAATGTAAAAGCCAGTATTATTGCATTTTTGGTTTGTTAATTTTTTTTTTTTGGTTTCCTATATGATTTAAAAGACAAATGCATAATATATTAATTATAAATCTATGTTAATGGGCACAAAATATATAAATATGTAATTTGTAACAATAAGAATCTATAGTACATGAGACTTCCCTGGCGGTCCACTGGTTAAGACTCTGTGCTCCCAATGCAGAGGGCACGGGTTTGATCCATGGTCAGTGAACAAAGATCCCACATGCTGCATGGCACGACCAAAAAATAAAGTAAAATAAAATAAAGAGGTCTTTAAGAAAAAAAGAATCTAAAGTGCATGCAGAAATGATGTACACGTCTAGAACACATACAGAACTGAAGTCTGTCTCTAGAACACATGCAGAAGTGAAGTGAGCATCTTCAGCCTATTCAGAAGAGAGAGACTGATGCCAATGATTAAATTATAATTCATTCAAGATAATTGGTTCTACTTATACTTGAAACTTAAGTTGAATTGGGCTGAATTGGGTGATTGGGATTGACTTGTATACACTGATGTGTATAAAATTGATAACTAATAAGAACCTGATGTATAAAAAAATAAATAAAATAAAATTCAAAAATTAAAAAAAAAAAAAAGACTATAAGACTTATGAACAAGTCACAAACGAAGATGTTTGACCAAGGAACAAATGAAAAGATGCTTCGCATCATTAGTCAACAGGGAAATGCAAATTAAAATGATGAGATACTACTTCATACCCATTAGAATGGCAGAAAAATAAAACAAATACCAAAAAGCTGATGATGTTAACTGCTGACAAGGAAATGGAACAATTAAAAAAAAAAAAGAAAATTTAATAATTCTACCTTTGTATTTTGAAAACAGGCAATCTTATACATTAGGGGCTAAGCTACATATGGTATTAAGTTTGGAATGACTTTTAAAAAAAAAAGAAAGAAGAAAAGGTTTGTTTTTTTTTTTTTACTGCCAGCGATCAAGGTGGTATTTCTCAAAATTGCAACAACAAAATTAGGATAATTTACATTTGAGTCAATGGAGGAGATGTCATGAAAAGGAAGGTTTGATGTCTTGAAATTAATGGAAACAATAAGAGCAAAGGAAAGATTTCAGCGTCTGTACATGCCAGTTATTCACTTAGAATGTGGAGAGAATGGGTTTTTAGGTTGCCTTTGATGAAAGGGAGTCTGGTTGCTTGACTTGTAAGGATAAAAGGGTATTCCAGGTAAAATGGGTGTTGAGCAGAAAATGGCTTTGGAAGCTAAGAAAACAAGGGTCACTTTACAATCCAGCCCTTCTTTGTAGTGAGTGATAAACTCAGGTTCTTAGGAGAAGAAACAATAATCATATCCTTAAATGTGTAGTTATGCCTAACACTAAGATAATAATGAACTGTCAGTGGCCTAATAACTATCTTTCCTTAAATAATCTAAGAGTATTCTCAGCCTTTCCCATCCCCTAATCTGCAAAAAAAGAGTTTTGGCTTTGCCTGCAGTTTCTTTACCTTTCTTGCTGCCTGAGGAGTGTTCTGCTATTACCAGGACAGAATTTTGGGGTTTGTGATGCAAAATGAGAATGATAGTGTGAAGGGTAGAACAACCAGAGTGCTCAGACTAGGTGTGGAGGAGGATATATTTTTAGGGAGTTTCTAGGAGAGTGGCATGAAAAGTGCTCCAAAGTATGAGGAAAATAAATGGGAGAAGAAATTAAAGTTTTAAAAAACATATAACTGTGGATTATATTTCCTCTTCACATGCAGTCCAAAGAGGTTGAGTGATTTTGAACATACTCTGGTTGCTGAACAGTGGTTCATTGACTGTGCACTGTTGAGACTGAATCACGTGACTCCTGGCTTCAACATGCTTACACGTATAATAGTGAAGTTCTAGAAACCAAGTGAACATTAGGTAGAATTTGGACTAAAAGGCACTGACGCTAGTCCTTTTCCAATCCTATTTCTGAGACTCAAGTTTTTGTGTTATTTAGAGTTCTTTCAAAATCATCTTTCAAGACTCAGCTCCAATATGACCTTCTCTGTGAAAACTTTTCCTGATATTCCTCATTTCTCTAATGGAATTGGATCTCCATCCTTCGGGTCTCACTTCTCCATTGTATAGATTTCTCTCATTTCATCTAAGGCACTTGGGTGAATTTATTTGTCTCTCTGATTTACTGTGAGATCTTTGAGGGCAGAAACCGTCTTTGTTTCCCTGGAGCCTAGCACTGCACCTGGCACACAGTAGACACTTAGTGCTCATTTATTGAATACACAGCTTATTAGCCATTGTTCCTGCTTATTGTTTCTCTTCATTTCCACGCCTATGTACTACTGATTAGTGAATCTTCCTGAAGAACAATAAAATACACAGTGACTTCACACTATTAAAATGACAGTCCAAATTCATTAGTATAGCATAAGTTCTTGAATAATCTGACTTTAGACTATTTTTCAGGCTTCCTCTCCCTTTAAAGCCTCTATGTTCTATCCAAATTCAGTAATTTATGTGCTTCATTTTTCTTTTTCAAAAAAGTTTTTTCAGTGGGAAGAAAGAACCTTATAAAATATCCCAGCATAAACCCTGCCAGCCCCTGAATTTGCACTTGTAGACTATATAGTAAGGAGAGCTGGGACAGAGAGACAAGAGATAAAAGATCACACAAGAGGATGTAAGTTATTGTAAATGTTCTAATTTCTATGTTAGGCTGTGGAATCACTGGTGTTTATTATATTTTAAGTAAGCAAGCTAACAAGCAAACAAACAAATAAATAAGAGCCACAGGAACCAATGATGAAAGTATGTCATAAAAAAGCCAGAATATGATTAATCCAATTCCACAAACTTGAAATAAACAAAAGAGTAGCTGAAAGTTGTAATGGAGAAAAATACTACAAGTAATATAGCCAAAGCTGCTTGTCTCCTGTCTTGAATGTCTGAGATCCTTTCTGCTTTCTCCCTATTGCCTTAACTTGTGGGATGGTCACAAATACTAGGCACCTATATAGGAAAGGTATTCATATTTTATGTTAAGGATTTCTCAGTAATGACTTTTTGTAGATGACTCTCAAGGTTCAGTGTGTCCAAAAAAATCTGTGTCTTGTTAACATTTTGAATTTCTGGACCCACCTCCCAGAAATTCTGATTCATTAGGTTTGGTTGTATGATCCAAGAATCTGATTTTAAATAATTACCCTTGGGGTATTTTGTTGCAGATGATCCAAGAAAACTATGTCATTATATGACTTTGGAACATCAAATTGAGCTGCAGACTTAGTGGTGTAGCGATGTACAGTGACCCTGAAGACACTCTCAAGAAGAGCGTCAGAAATGGTTAGAGTAATGGGAGCATTGATTTGAGGCATTTTCCAGGTTTAAAGGATCTAAATGTGTCTAATCCTTAAAGCCTCACTCAGCAGCAACTAGTGGGAGATGTCATAATGGTCTACAAATATTTGAACACCATAAACATCAAAGATGGAGAGAACTTATTTAGCTTGTTAGAAGATAGTATGATTAAGAGTAACTAAAAATGACCTCTGGGCTGAATTTAAGATTAGCCTTCTGAAAGTAAGGTGATTAGATTTCAGGGTAGATTCTTAACAAAAGTGATAAATCAATAGAGGAAAAGTGGAAAAAAATTGATCCACAAATGAGATGAATTTACTTGTATTTAAAAGCTGGGAATGATAGCTCCCAAATTTCTTCTAGTCTGCATTTCTTTCTGTAGTGCCTACATGGACCTCTCTCCCATCTGCTCTCATGCTTGGCCTTGGCTTTGGCCTTGGTAGGTTTTGATTTGTCCTTTGTCTTGCCTCTGGGGACATTACAATGTTAGCCAGCCTTGATACTCCTAACCCACAGTTGTTGGTCTCCCTTTCTTCCTTTATTCAATTAATATTTAAGCACTTACTATTAAGCACCTTTAAAGTGTCTTTTAAGCCTAGGCACTGGTTATCAAGACAAACAAAAGCTCTGTCTTCAGGGAGCTTATATCCTTGGGGATTACTGATTATTATGGACTGAACATTTGTGTCCTCCCAAAATTCACATGTTGAAATCCAAACCCCCAATGTGATGGTGTTAAGAGGTGGGGCCTTTGGGAGGTAATTAGGTCATTCGGGTGGAGTCTCCATAAATGGGATTAGTGCCCTTATAGAAGAGAACCAAGAGAACTCTCTAGCCCTCTTTCTGCCATGAGGACACAGTGAGAAGTTGGCTGCAAAGAAGAAGCAGGCTCTCACCAGACACTGAATCTACTGGTGACTTGATCTAGGATTTCCTGCTTCCAGAACAGTGAGAAATAAATGTCTGTTCTTGGAGCCACCCAGTCTATGATACTTTTGTTATAGCAGTCTGAACTGACGAAGACACTCATAGCACCCCACTTGCTGTGTTTCTAGTTGGAATTGGTTGAATTATTTCTTCCATGAGCTCCGTCTCATGGGGAGAGCATAAAAGGTCTTGGTTGTGAGCTAACTCCAGAACACAGGTAGCTGGGAGAAATACTGTTACGACTCAACAGGGCATGAGCCTTATCCCAATTCTTCTTTCCAGCCCTATCTGACTCATCTCTCTCATAGCCTTTTATTATTAACTCAGCTGAATTTGTACCATTCACATTGGCAAACATGCAGAATTTATGAATTCCCTTTATTCTGCGTTGCCTCACCAGCAGAGAGGTCTTCAGGGCATGCAAAGCTGGGCCATTTCCCCAGGCCTGAGTTCTATATGCTGGCAACAGGTAGTAGACAGGGAGTAAGAGATGTCTTTCAGGTAAAGCACAAAGAAAAAACACACCCAAGCATTTGGTGAACTTAGTACCATCTCCTAGTCAAAAAAAAATGGGACAGTTCTTCCCTCTTCCGGACCTCTTCTCCTTTCCATCTCAGGCTGCAAGTTGCTCTTTTATGATTTGCTCATTCAAGGCTGATGCTTACTTGAAAACAAACACATGAACAAAAACCCATTTAAGTTCATCCACAAGTAAGTGTTCCATGGGCAGATTAGGAGTTAGGTGTTAGTGGCAGACAACACCACATATATCCACACCTAGAAACATTCTATGGCTTAACCCAGCCTTCCGCTTCCTTGGGCTCTGTTTGGGTTCTTCCAGCGTCATGGTTTCTGTCCTGTTACCCTGGATCCAGTTAGATCTAGAGCTTGAGGGCAGGGACAGAGCCCTCTCTTCCTTTGGTAATTCCCGACTAGGCCAACATTTGAGGGCCCTGATGCGTTTCACACATTATTCCCTTTAATTTTCACTACAACTGCGTGCAACATGCTTCTCCCTCCCACAGCTAGGTGAGGATGTGGAACACGCCACGTAGAGCTTTGCCTCCTCTGATCTCTGATCTCTGGGTTTTCCTCCTTCCTATAGATAGACAAAGTAACCAAGGCATAGTTACTGGACTCCAGGATTTTTAAAGTTTTTTTAAAAATATGTTTTCTGGGTTGAACTTAGAACTGTGATCGTCTTGATTGAATGAAGAGTGTGTCCTCTGTGAAGAGGACACACGCAGATATTTCCGAGTGATTAACGAATTGTGGAGAGCCTTGCCAGAGTCATCTTCTCTGAATATTTTTATAAAATGCATGGAAGGGATTAACTATAGTCCTAAATGTAAGCAAGGGAAAAGTCTAGAACTGTGCTGTTCATTATGGTAGCAACTAGCTATATGTGACTATGGAGCACTTGAAATTCAGCTAGTCTGAACTGAGATGTGCTTTAAGTGTAAAATACACATCAGATTTAGAAAACTTAATAGGAAAAAAGAATGTAAAATATATCATTAATAAATTCTTATACTAATTTCACGTTCAAACAATATTTTAGATACATTGGGTTAAGACATACTATTAAAATCAAGCTCCCTTGTTTCTTTTTACTTTTGAAAAATGTGGCTACCAGAAAATTTAAAATTAGATATGTGCTTGCATGTATTTCTATTGGATAGTGCTGGTCTAGAAGAAATTTTTTTTTTTTTCTGGGACTGCTTTTATCTAACCATTTAAACTGGCTTAGAATTAAACTGCCACCTTTGCTTTAAAAACATCTGGCATGTCACACCCAGGCATAACTATTTTTCTTCTACGACTATGTTGCTATAGGAGCAGAGTTATGGTATAATAAAGAACAACTTGAGCTAATAACTTGTATATGAAAATAGTTACATCTTCATTGTGGGAACCACAAGCCACCCATACTGTTTCACTGCACACACAAATCTCTTTTATAATGATGCTTTTTCATTCATTTGGCATGCTTTTATTATTATTAATACCACAATGAAAATGCCATATATATCAGGGTAAAAGCATCTCTTTTGGATAATCAAACCTATAAATCTTGTGACTGCTCAGATATAGCCAATTAACTCCCCTTTCTCAGAACTGCAGTGTACCAGATGGTGCAAAAAGGCTGGCCACATAGTTTTTGCAGTGCTCCTGACTGAGTGATGTAGCCACAAGAGCCACGGAAGCTAGTGAGGAGGTTCAAGTTTTTCAGTCACCAAAAATGCTCTTTTTAAGCACTAATAAGAAATGTTTCTATTCCTTCAAATGTTGATGTCTTCGTTAGCTATGTCAAAGTTCTCATCAGTACATTAACAGAATCCTTCATGGTACACTAGCAGAACCCTTCTTTATACCTCTGATGCCTCATTGTTTGATAACAGAAGAGGTTTTTTTAAATTGAAGTATAGTTGATTTCCAATGTTGTGTTAATTTCTGCCATACAGCAAAGTGATTCAGGTATATATATATAATATATATATATATTCTTTTTCATATTCTTTTCCATCATGGTTTATCATAGGATATTGAATATAGTTCCCCGTGCTATACAGTAGGACCTTGTTGTTTATCCATTCTACGTATAATAGTTTGCATCTACTAATCCCAAACTCCCAATCCATCCCTCTCCCTCCCTCCTTCCCCCTTGGCAACCACAAGTCTGTGCTCTATGAAAAGAGGTTTCTTAAAAAATAAACCAGGGGTAATACTTTATAAATAACTCTAATCACATTTCCTACCTGCTCTGAGCTATTACTTTGTTGCTTTGCCTATAGCACTAAGCTGCGTTGCTGTTGTGTGTGTTGGGGGAACAGGGGTGAGAAGGAGAAGCAAATCTGTAGATAAACTGCAGTGCAGTCAGTAGGCAAAGTAGGATCGACATGGATGATGATCTTTTGTTTTCATTCAATTTTTTAAATCTTTATATAAAAATTTCTGGTTACAATGTTTAAATGGTTTGGTTGGTGCTACCTAAATAGTTATTGAATTAACTAGTTCTACCACTAAGGTAAAATATACACCTTGAAATTTCAAAGATTAGGAAACTACACTTCATGATCACATGAAATCTGGCTTGAGGGTGTGTGTGTGTGTGTGTGTGTGTGTGTGTGTGTGTGTGTGTGTGTGTGTGTATCCCCTGGGCACAATCTCCTTAGGATATCTGGGATCTTGGTTTTATAGAATTAAAATTTGCCCCATGATTTTAATGTTTTCTTAAGCTGTGTTTTTAGATAATGGTTGCTTTTAAATGTTTTAGAGCTTATAATGGCAGACTTTTGAAGTGCCTAGATATGGTTTAAAAACCTGAATAAAATGAAACTTTCATATTTGTACACTTCTCATTCAATATTGTTTCTTGCCTCCAAATCTCCTTCGTAAAATATTGCAGATTTCAGTTTCTGTTTGAGTTGTTCATCATTCCTACAAGCTATAGCTGACCTTTTCATAAATTTGTTTTTGGATAAAAATGATGACCTAGAAGATATTTCACCAAGTAAAACCCTGCCCAAACCTAAGTGGGGTCCAAAATATTCAGTTCTATAGAGTGAAGGTTCAAGATATCATGAGCTTAATAAAGCGAGGGTGGAGAGCTTGTTCATCTAGCTGCCACAGAGTTTGTGGGATTTAGCTGAGGGATCCAAATCTGTCTGCATCCCAGTTGCAGCGTGATGCCACCTAGTGATGGTTGTCCTCTCTGACTTAAGCTGTATCACTGGCAGTGATCCAGCGTCCTATGAAAGGCTATGAGTTCTCTGACAGCAGCAGCAATTCCAGGAAATCCTCTGGTTAACTTGTGCCCATTTCATTGGCCTCATCTGGGAAGACTGAGCCAGGAGAACCCTGGAAATCCAGGGAACCACTCACCTCCTCCCTACCTCCCAGGAAGAGGCTGCCTGCCACTTCCAGGAAACCATGTTCCCCTTCTCATTCCACTCCATTCCCTCCCTCCTCATAGAAGAACTGTAGCCCACCAGATCTGAGAACAGGGTTGGGTGGAGGGAAGGAGTCAATTACACCGTATCTTTATTGCGCGGCCTGTTAGTGTGGGGTTTTGCTGCAATTTTGTTATTTTCAGTGAAATATCGTTAGGAATGAATTCGGCAAAAACTGTGCCCTCTATTAACATGAGTAGTTCTAGATTTTAGTTCCCATATAATTTCAGCTCATGCCTGTAGGTGACTACTAAATATGTAGATACTACTTATTTTCATTTTTGGTTTATTTATTTAGCTGAGGGATATCAACTTCATTAGGACATACAGATGGTATTTTACTAAATTTTTTGTTTTGTTCCTCCTCCCCTCCCTCCCGAGGCTTTTGATTGATTAAAAAAAAAAAGAATTGGGGCAATTCATTTGCTAATCACAGATGAAAGAATATCTAAATTTCTTTTTTCTTTATTTTCTTCGTTGTGACATGTGGGCTTCTCTCTAGTTGTGGCATGAGGGTTTTTTCTCTCTCTAGTTGTGTGCAGGCTCCAGGGAGCGTGGGCTCTGTAGTTTGTGGCACGTGGGTTCTCTCATTGAGGCACGCGAACTCAGCAGTTGTGGCGCCCGGGCTTAGTTGCCCCGCAGCTTGGTGGGATCTTAGTTCCCTGACCAGGGATTGAACCAGCGTCCCCTGCATTGGAAGGCGGATTCTTTACCACTGGACCACCAGGGAAGTCCCAAGAATATCTAATTTTCAAACAAGGTAAATCTTCTGTGAAAGAACTCTTCTCCTTTTCTGAATACCTATAGCATTTGATTTGAAACAATTGTACTGCATTTGAGTCTTATCTCCCCAACCAGAATATAAAAGATTATCATTAATGACATCTAATTCATCTTTGAGTACCTCACACTGCCCACAGTAGACCTTCAATAAATGTTAAAAAAAGAGAACATGCACATACACATGTGCTTGTACAATGTTCTGTAAAAACCAACAACAAAAAAGACAAGGCATTACCCCTAATCATAGCTTCTCAATCTCCTCCAGCCTGAGTGAATAAGCAACTGTGAATGTAGGTTGCTGAAACATTATGTAATCATGCTTAGCACACATGCTTCACAGAGTTCCAAGATGTTTTCAACCTCCTTTGTCACTTAACTTATTTGGCTATCTGATTGAGGCACTGGAGATTGAAATCAGCTGGTTTTTTCATGCCGTAAAAGAAATGGAGCTGTAGCCACAGTCTTAATAAGCTTTCATTCCAGTTGAATGATTCTATCCAGAGAGACAGCTTTTTCTGAAGGCATGTTTATCCAATTCTCAGTAATTAAAACCTCCTCTACTCCAACTAGAACTTTGAACAGTTCTCAAGGAAATTCAAACACTTTGAAGGTGCTGCGGGAAGGTCACTTAATGTAGCAAGATATTTTAGATATGTGGGTTCTTGTTGCATGGTGAGAAACAAAAAGCTGATTCTGCTTAGTATTTTCCATGAAGAAGATTTGGGCTTCAGTGACACGGTGCTCAACAAGGCAGAATGTTTTCTTAGAGCTAATGCAATTGTCTCTCTGAGTTCCAATTGTATGATAGTCATGGATTTAGTTTTGTGCCTGGAGCCTTAGCTTGAGAGAAATGGAGTAAATATGCTAGTGGGTTGGGGGAGAGGATGCTGTAGGAGGAACGTAAATGGAAATATGGGACTCTAAGCCTGGCTCCAGAGACAGACTTCAGAAGAACACTGAACCCCCGCATCTCACGTGGAATTCTTTATGAATGTGCATACATGGCGTTTTGTGGGTGGGCGCACAGCTTTCATCAGATTCTCAGAGGAGTTCAAGGCTCCTCAAAGAATTAGAACCTCTAATTCAAGGGACTCAGCTGAGCAGGTACATTCTAATGGCTGTTTGGAAAATTTAGGGGATCCTGTCCCTAGGATTCCTTACAGATGATTATAACAAATTCTTTGTGGATATTTGTGATTCATCTGGAAAAAAAGGTAACATCTGGGCCTTTGTGTATAGTTGTGCCCTCTTAGACTTGTGCTGAAATCATGACTGTCAAGAACAGAGCCTTAAGGGGACAGACTTACTGGGGAGCAAAGTCAGGGGGAGAAGGGACAGAACATTTATGAAACAGGTCAACCAAATGGAATCCAGTCAGAGAATAGCAGCTAAGATGGTCGAGGGTCAGAAATTATGGGGCAGGATAAACATGAAAGAACAGAGAACATCTACAGGCTGTAAGACTTTGCCTAGGGGAGGAGATCCATGCTAACCACCTTTACATATCCTATGGAAGAGAAGCTAGGCTGTTTTTACTTTGGGTGTCTGAGAAGGGTGGAATCAGGGCAAGAGTGGGATTTGTAGATTTGGAAGTAGCATAAAAAATGCTTTCCTTCTGTAAGAACCATCTAGCACTGGACTGAGATGCCTTATGGGAATGAGTGTACAAGATGAGGTTAGGCAATCATCCACAGGGAGTGTGGTAGAAGAGACTCTTACATTCAGAAGACTTGTAGTAGATGATTTCCAGATTCATTAGTTCACTGTCAAGTTGTCATCTCTACTTAGATGTCCAGAAGGCACCTCAGACTCATCATATCCACATCAAACTCATGAATTTCCCCTTCAAACTTGATCTTCTCTAGTTCTCTGTTCCAGTGGGTGGCCCCACCATCCACCCAGTTATGCAAGCCTGAACCCTTTCTACTGCCTCTTTTTCAGTCCTCATTTCTGATCCATCACCAAGTCCCAATTATTTACCTCCTTAACTTATCTCAAAAATGGTTTTTTTTGGCTCTAACCCTATTGCCACTCCCCTACATCATGCCACTAACCCCTCTTCCAGGCCACTGCAGTAGCCTGCCCATTGCTTTGTCTGCATCCCCGCTTGCTCTTTCCAGGCATTTTTCATACATCAGCCAATGTAGTCTTATTAACACAAGTCTGAGTAGGTTCTTTCTCCACTCAACTCTCTCCTCTGGCCACTTCTTAACACTTCAGTGACTTCCCACTGCTTTAGCCTCAGGACCTTTGCACATGCAGTTACCTCTGCCTGGAATGCTCTTCTTCATCCCCATGCCACATCCTGCTCCTGGCCCTTCACTTCTTTTTTTTTTTTTTAATTTTTATTCATTTATTTAGTTATTGTTTGGCTGCATTGGGTCTTCGTTGCTGCGTGTGGGCTTTCTCTAGTTGCAGCAAGCGGGGGCTACTCTTCATTGTGGTGCGCGGGCTTCTCATTGCTGTGGCTTCTCTTGTTCCGGAGCACGGGCTCTAGGCGCATGGGCTTCAGTAGTTGTGGCATGCGGCCTTAGTTGCTCCGAGGCATATGGGATCTTCCCAGACCAGGGCTCGAACCCATGTCCCCTGCATTGGCAGACCCATTCTTAACCACTGTGCCACCAGGGAAGTCCTCCTTCACTTCTTAATACCTAATTTTCTTTGAGAATTCAGTTCAGCCATCACCTGCTCAGTTCTCTCTGACTTTTCTGTTAAGCAGTTTCCTCATTGTACTTCTTACGACAGCAGACTCTTCACAACCTCTTCCATGCATGCCATGTAGCATTTATTAGTGTGAGCCTTTGATTAATGTTGTCTTCCCCAGTAGACAGAATTTCTATGAAGTCAGGGACTGTGTATTTTTATTGACACAGAGCTTAGTAGCTGCTCAGTGAGTAACTCTGAAATTCTGTGATCCTGATCCAGGAGCTTGGGGGTAGGGATGAGGTAGAGGGGCACTGAGTATGCCAAGGCTTGAGGAGAGGGCCTTAAAGAAGAGTAGTTGAGGAAGCTGAGGATGAAACTGGCCCACTTCCCAGATTCGCAGGGATCCTCAGTAATGGCAGCCTCAGAATGGTAGTGGTTCTGGTAATTCCTTAATCCAGTGTTTGATCCTTCATTCCATCAGGGGTTTGTGATACGGCAGGGGGCGGGGGATCTTTCTTCTTACTGAAACAGAGAAGATGAAGCTGGGAAGAGGGCCCCTCCCCTCTTAGCCTGATTAACAGGTAGTGCAGCCCTCCCTTAAGCCTGCTCAGATCCCAAGGGGAGAGGGTCTTTGCACTGGCCTGGGTCTAGTTCCTGAGCTGACTCGTCTAACCCAGTTGTGCATCTCATCGCCTATGGCTGCTCACCCCAGTGCTTCTGCTCCGGTCACACATCCCCTTGGACTCTTATGTTTCCTGCAGGCAGAACTTCTAGCCAGTGGTTCAGCCTCATGGACAAGACCCAGAAACATCCCACCAGCGTCTATCACCATAGACCATTTCACCACACACCATAGTCAGAGAAAGACCCATGGCCATCTATTCAATTCAGCACATATAGCATGTTTATTCTGCAAAACATTACATTTGGACTTTACTAATAAAGAAACAAGGACCTGAATGGGAAACTGGATTGCTGGAGGCCACTGGGGGTGGCAAGGTGCACTGGGTTCTATTTTTTTGATTGTTACGGTGGTACAGTAACAGTATTGTGGTAAAGTGCGGTTACATTATTCATATCTTATATTCAGGCTTAAAGCGAATCTTTTTCCAAATTTCACAATGCAGTGAAATCTAGGGCAGCACACTGTAAGTCACTCAACAGCATCTATTGTTCCCCTCTGAGTGCAGTGAATTTTGGATTACATCACTCAGGAGTGAAATGCCAACACTAGTGCAAGGGCCCAAAGGCACCACTCTCTTAAGAGGATACTTTGGAGGCGCCTACTCTGCCCCAGCTGGCTGCGGTTTCCCCTGTATCCGATCTGGTGGAACAATTGGCTTTGTCTTGGTAGAAGTAGCAATTTGATCAACAAAGGGCATCTTTTGCTTCCTTGGGAGATCAGAGATGGTTCTTTGGGGTCAGGAGCAGCTCTAGTTCGGGTGGGATGTAGCTGCAATGCCAAGGCTCTTTGATGGTGTTCCATTTAAAGCAGACCTGGAGACAGCGGTTCAAGTTAAGTAGTTTATTTAGGAAGTGATCCTAGGACATTTTGAGGCAAGACAGGAAAGCTGAGAATGTCATTGCTGTGGGCCCCCACTGGGGACCCCATGAGAGACTGCAGAGCATCCTTTAGAGCTCTGAGGGCTGAGGAAACTGGTGTGGTTATCCTCTGACTCCTACCCCCCATCTTGAGGGTCACTCCTGAACCTCATGGCCTGCTCTGAGCCCAGACTAAGTTTGCTCCTCAGCCAGAGAACCTGCCCCCACCGGTAGAGATGCAGGAAGGCGTAGGCCTGTGTGGGGACTGTCACAGAGCACCTCTGGGATGGGCTGAAGTCACCTGGACACTGACACCATTTGTAAGACCACGTGAGGGAGAACCCCCAGCAGCTGGCACGCCTATGCTCACTTGCCTACTGCTTCTTTGCGGCAGTGTGTGGCTGGGCACTGTCACCTTAGCAGCTAAGAGAAGTGGGGATGCACCACTGGGCTGTGGTCAGCTGGGCCCATGCCTGGGACCTCAGGCTCTGGGCCCGGGGCAGTAACTGAGGGAACAGAAGGTGGGAGGAGAAATTGAGGTGAAAGCATCAGGGGATGCCAAGGCAAAGGCAATGAATGGAGATGGTGATTTGCCTTTCCATGCTGCTCACAGGGACCACTGAGGGCTTGGTGGCCTGGGACTAACTCCCTGGTAACAGCACCCTCTTCCACACGTCCCCCTTAGGTTGTGCTTTTTGTGACATTGCTCTCCATGCTATGGTGTTCTCTTTAACCAGATTCCCATATTACCAAAGGATGGGCGATAAGGGTAGAGGCTGTTTTGTGATATACAGCAGGCCTGCGTTTGTCCTGCTGGGTGTGGTCTTGCCTGAGCTGTGTTCTCTGAATTGAAATGAATTGGATTTTATCCAGGTAAGATCCAGGGCAAGAAAACAGGTTTATGCTCACCTGGATTCTGGTTTATCCATGCATGAGGCCAGCTAACAGAGTTAATTCAAGCTCATTAATAAATCTGTACTAACTCCCCTGCCTTCTAAAATTTGGACTAGGGATCAAAATAGATTAAAGTGGGCATTGTCAGCAGCGTTCATTTTTCTTGTTGTTTTGGGTTAAATGGATAAGGTGAATCAAGGAAATGGATCTGATTAGGCCGGTTTCCATCACAACATTTCATCGTAACTATCATTTCTACTTTTTCCCCTTTCCCACTCATTCCTTGCCTCTCTCTTCATGCATTTCCCTTCCTTCCATCTTTAATTTAGTGATCTTCTCAAATAAGATATTTAGAAAAAGTGCTGACTCATAAAGCTGTAGTCCCCTCTACCAAAAATTAGACTGCTCACTTCTTTGAAAATAAAACTTATAGCAATTTAACCCTAGGATAGAAGAATATAAAAATATTTCTCAATCCAATTTTAATTCAGTTGCACGATGCCCAGTGGAATGGTCTTAGAAACTAGACAAAAATTAGAGTAATAAAAGCCGACCATACCTTTGCTTGGTAAGACATACACTATTATGCCTTATAAATTTCAGTCCTTCTGACTAGCTTCATTTTAACTAGCTGAGAAAAATATAATCCGCTAAAGATGGTTTCCAGTGTTCAAAGTCACCTGAGACCTAGCCAGTGTTCAGTAATTACAGCCTCGCAATTTATAGGAGGTTCCATCCCCACCAGTCCTGCCTTCTCATGTCCGCATTTGTAACATTGTTCATTATATTCAACCTGCTGCCATCACTCTGGAGCTTTCAAAGGTATTCTGGGGGCTATCTTGCTGTAGGACATGGATAATGAAATAGTCAGATGTGACTTGTATTATAATCGCCTCACCTAACCCCCATTTAGCTTGAAAAGTAGACTTAATAAAAGCAGGAGTGAAAGGCACTTTATGTTTTTAATAAGGAGTCTCATATGGTATTACCTGCTGTTTTTCATTGTGTGTCTCGTCTCATGGTTTTCCTTTGAGATACCTGACAGAAGAAAGCCAAGCACATCTCTTAATCTTAAAGCACTTTAAGAATCTATTGCAGTAATCTACCCAAATTGATCAATAACTTCAAGCTAACAGGGTTGATTTCCAAAGTACATATGTGTACTTATAGAGACAGGCACATTCATTCACTAGCAAGAGAAGGCCATCTTATGTCCAAGAAACTAGAGGATTCCACTGTATAATAATTTAATGTTCTGTTTGCAAAAGGTAATTATAAAACTCTCATTCCATCTCCTGCTCTGATGGGCTCAGGATGAATTTAAAATGGATTAAGAGGAAATGGATAAGACGCTCTGTATTGCTGAACTCTGCCCGGGTGTCATGATATGCAAACAGTGAGCAGAGCGCTGAAACTACTAAATACACACTGAAGAGATGACAGGCTCAAATGCGAGAGCATCTGAATCTGCCAGAGAAAAGGGCTCCTAAAAATAGTGCTAACAATTTACAGAAGAGAAATCCTGACTGTGGTGCAGAAATCTTTGAAGGCAGAGCTGCTTGGAGCTGGATGCTAGAAACATATTCATGATGTTATATTCAGAGAGGCATCTATTTTCTATGCATTAACGTCAGATGAGAAAGGGTAACAGCATCTATGGACCTGTAATATGGGAAGAAAGAAGAATCCGGCTGGTAGTTAGAAGGCTTCATTTCTAGATGAGGCTCTGCCGCTAATTAGCTCTGTGACTTCAGCAAGGCACCCTACCTCTTCAGGCCTTATCTATAAAATGGGCCTGTTAAACTGAGGCTGGGTGCCCTGTGTTAAAAGGTGCTGGCGGGTTGGATATTCAGGAGTTTCCCTAATTCTAGCCTAATTATGATGCTAAATTGATTGTTAATATTTAGGGACTACATTTCTTTAAAGCTGTTTGATACCTTCCTTCTTCTTTGATGTCATTAGATGTTTTTAAATAAAAAAAGTAATGTATTCTCATTTTAACAAGTCAAATAATATAGAGATGTAGAAAGAAAAGGATTCAAATTTAAATCTCTCTCAAATCCTCTGAAACCACGCTTCCTACCCCACCTGAGGTAATCAGAGATAACAGATTGATACATATTATTCCATTATTTTCACTGTACTTTTAATATATACTTATATACAGGTTGTTCTTTAAATAAATTCTTTGATTAAAATGACATCATTTTTCTTGTAATGATTTATCATGGACATTCTCCTAGGCTAAGGGTAGGCAAGCTATGGTTCACAGGCCAAATCTGGCCATGCTAAGTGCATTGTCTGTGATTATCTTGCACTCCAAAGGCAGAGCTAAGTAGTTGTGACAGACCCCTTTTGTCAGCAGAGCCAAAAATATTTACTATCTAGCTCTATAAAGAAAACATTTGCCAACTCTTTTTAATATGTGTAGCTCTATTGCCTTGTTTTTACAAAGTTGCATAATATTCCATAGAAAGGATACTCAATATCAATTCAGCTCAAGAGGCTTAGGTAGTTGAAAAGTCCAGATGACTATGGGCTTCAGGTGCTGTTAGATCCAGGGACTGAAATGATGTCTTCAGGTTTCTGTCTCCCACTGGTTCTTGTTGCAGCTTTCTTTTCTGTAAGCTTACTTGTCAGGCAGTCTTTCCTCTTGTACTGACAAAATAGCTGTCATCAGTTCCAGTCTTAAATCTCATTCAATGGGGCTAAGAGAGTTTTTTTTTCCCCCAGTAGTTTTATTAGAAATCCTTGGTAGGACTTTCATTGGCCCGGTGGCTCATCCCTGAACCAGTCACTGTGGTCAGGAGCCAGTATTCTATGGCCGCGCATAGGCCACATGCTCCCCTCTGGACCTGAGTGTGAGGCTACTAGCCTTACCAAAAAACATGGATTGAAAATGAAGAAAGTGTGGTTATCCACAGGATAATTGGGGTGAAGTTATTGACAAAAGGGAATGAATACCAGGAACTTGAGATGACAAATACCCACTCCAAGCACAGATTTCCCAAAGTGCTTTGCTGGGTTGCAGATTTGTACTTTAAAATTTTCAGTAAATATTGCTGGAGTACTTTCCAAAAAGTATGTTATAATTGATCATAGTTGGTCTCATCAGCAATTCTTGAGAGTGTTAGGTTTTCTGTATTGTCACCTGCACTGGTTATTATAACACAATTTTTTTTTATTGATCTGATGTTTGAAAAATGGCATCTCATTGTTTCAGTTTGCATTTCAGTGACAGCTAGTGAGATTGAGTATCTTTCATGACTTTATTATTGGTTATACATGTTTATTCTTATATTAAATATCACTTTACATCATTTGCCAATTTTTTTATTATGTTACTTATCATATGTATAGAAGCTCTGAGTATATCAAGGATACTAATCTTTTGTCCGTCATATGTGTTGAAAATATTTTCCATCAACTTTTGTCTCTTGGCCTGATTCACGATATCATTTACTACATTAAAGAAAAGTATATGTTAAACTCTCTGAAGGAGTATTTCTAAACGTAGAAATAAATCTCAGTCTCACTGGACTGAGAGAGTTGGGTGAAAGTATTATTGAAAGTTATGTTCATCTCTATAAATATATTTAAAATGCTTATCTTCAGAGTTACATAATTTAGGTGTGTAAATAGATAGAGCACCACCCAGGTTTCTCTATTGCTGTGTGGTATTCAGGGACAGATCTGGGCTCAGATACCTAAGAACTCAGTTCTCTTCATCCAGGAGGGGTTGTCTGTTACTGGTATGGCTCATCTCCACCACTTTGGTTAACTAACAGAAGCCAAGGACTGTTTTTGCTTAAAAATAAAGATGCTGGATTCATTAGCTCTCATTCAGATCTTCAGTCTACCGAAATTACTTCGAATTATGTAACATTTTTGCCTAATCATAAGACACTTTTCTTAAACTTATTTTTTCATATAATTGTGAAAAGGAAAATCACATAGAGAAGTGTTTGTGTGTTTGTGCATATGAGCAGAACAGTTTTTAAATCATTACCATAAAGGTATGAATACGCCATTTCTGTGTGCAGAGTAGGTGTGCAATAGAATAGGATTTATTTACTTTAAATCTGGATTGAACAATTGATATAATCACACAGCAAACTGACAGACAAAAGGAATGTAGGTTACATTATTTTTCTGTTTTTAATGGCCTAAATATCAAGTCTTAAAGTAGTTTTCATTACCCAACACAGTCCTACCATTTTGCATTAGATTACGGTCTTTTAGAGGTGTGACACAAAATTGCTGGAGGGGTTTTTTTTTTCCTAAGCCATGCCTATCCATAGCTTTTTAATAAATACATCAAAAGAGTTAGTTTCCTCAAATCAATAAAGCTCTTTTATATTGGGTGTTGTTCTCCTTAACCGATTTTTGCGTTAGGCAACCTGGTCAAAATTGTGGGTAGGCATTTTCTCTACTGAAAGAAGAAACTGCTTTGGTATCAGTCACAAAGCAGCAAAGGGGAATATACAGAGTAGTTGGCCGAGGGCCAGGCCTAACTACTCTGGGTCTGTAGTCAGCCTTTGATTAAGTGATATATATTATGTATTAAGTGATCTTTATTACATATTATGACTAGAAATTAATGTCCTAGTTAATATAATATCTTATAAAGAATTATTGTATAAAATAAACATAGGTCACCAGTCGTAAAGAATTAGACAACTAAATTCTAAGTATTCGATATATGTGAATGTATTTTGCATGATTCATACCTGAGAGTCTCATGGTGTCTGCCTCAGTCATCATCAGCAAAATAAATATCTACAATTAGCATACTTCCTGCCAATGCTGGTGAAGAGAGAGTTATGAATATTAGAATGTGAAGCTAAATCAATTAATCCTCACCCAAAATATATTCCTCCAACTTGCATGCCTTCTGATTGAGGTTTAGTAATAGTAACAAATACAAGAGTATCCTCTTCTCCCACACCCCACCATTAAACCCATCAATCTTCTCAACAATTCCATAAGGTAAACACGATGAATTCCCCCTTATTACAGATGAGGAAATGGAAGAACAGATAGCTAAAGCACCTTGTCTTAAGGACACAAAGCTAGTATGGAAAAGCCAAACCCAGGCAGCTTAGCCCCAGGCCTATTTTAATTTATCCATTAGAATTGCTACTTAAGTTATTGTGATGGTCTGGAATGGGGATTTAGGCTTGGTGACTTTAGGAATATTTCCTCCCTCCTTCCAAACACTCATTGTTTTAGCTTCTGGTGGTGATGACACATTTACCTCCACCATTGCCCTACTTTACAGATTGTGTGGAATGAAATATCATAACTGGTTGCTACACACACCGCTGCTCCTGACTTGCTAAACTGTTGGCAGTCTTAACCCTCATTTTTAGTTCCACCTGTTTTCTCTTATTCTGCTCACAGTGGGAATGAAAAGCAGCCGAGTTTCTATTTTTGTCTATTAATTGGTCCCATTACATTGGAAGCCATTTTTAAATAGAGCTCCCACCTTTTCCAAGTTTAGCAATCTGTTCATTTCTTTCTTAGTCCAACCCTTTAATCATTGTGAGGGCTCATCTCCTAGCTTTCTCCAACATCTCTATGTTCCTGTGGAGTCCAGGATGGAATGAATATTCTGATACAGGTCTGGCCATTGAGAATGGGAAAGCACTTCCCGACCCTCGTGTGCTTTGTGATTCTTTGCAGTATCCAGGTTTCCAGTTTATATTCTTCCCATGCCTCTGTCTTCTGTGTCCATGCATTTTTATTCAACAGCATCCCTTTAATGAAATAAATGAAACAGCATCCCTAATAATGAAATGATGCAAGTTTTACTGCATGGGCAGAGAAGTTGCTCTGCTCCTTTATTCCCTACATATACCAAATGCAAACAGTGCCAGATTATATTTTGAATCTTGTTGAAGAGGTTATCAGCAGAACACATTTCAAAACAATGATTAGAACCACAACTATTCTAAAGTCACAATTGGAATGCTCATGAATTCAGAGTCTCTGTTAGGATTTTTGAGATTTAAAAATTTGAAATAGTTAATTTGGAAAAAAAAGGGCCAAATACATGTGATTTATTTTTGCTTAAATTACTTAGTTTGATAGCCAATAGTTATTTAAAAAGACTAAAGTTTAATGACATTCTGCTATTAAGTTACTGTTAAGTTTTTTGGTTTTTTTGGTGGAGGATGGTCCATGGTTTTGTGAAAGTGATAAAACACTAGATCCATCTTTGTACACCTAGGACAAAATAATTAGCTTCACGTCCTTTCAGAAAAATGCCCAATTCAAACAAATAGCTACTTGTTTTAATTATACAGGTTTTTAATACCAGAGAAAGTTGAGTGGCGATTCTTACAAATTTAGGAGACAGTGTATAAAATCCTATGCCTTAAGCTGGGTCTACACCTGTGGATGACAGAATCTTTAGTACAGAACTAAGAGGCTGAACAGATTAAGGAATGATCATCAATCTACACAATTTAATATGATTCCCCGTTTACTGTCACTAATTTTCATTAATATTCTTATATTTCATTTGAGAAAGGTGAATTATATCTTTCTCTTTTCCTTACATCCACACCCTTCTTGGTTGACGGATCTGGGATTTACAACATTGGGTACTTAGAGATTAATGAACAGTGTAAGATATATGGATCCTTTAAAATATCAAAGATAATCTCTTGATAACTATATTGGCTATTTGGCAGCTGTCTTATAGATGACAGAATAGACTGTGAATTTTTACAGAGTAAAATAATTCAGCATTAAGGACAACTCCTGTCTTTAGAACACTATTTTGAAAAATTTGCCTGTATAGTCTGAAGATTCAATTAAATGAATCAATTGTGTTAGCATATTTGTGTTAATTTAAAAATAGTGCATTGAAACAAAATTAAAATAATACATGGGTAAAATTAAGAAAAAAAGACAAATTCCCCTCTCTTATTCTTTTAATTTTAATTGTCAAAAAGGAAAAAAACACAAAAAGATTGATAATATCTACTGTAAGAGAAGATATGGAAAAAAGGACTGTGCACTGTTGGTGGGAGTATAAATTGAAAAGAAATTTTTGGAGAAGAATTTGGCAAAAAACACCATCAAAACTTTAAATGTGTATACCGTTTGACCCAGAAATTTCGTCTTAGTAATATATCATACAGAAAATTTCAATTATCCTATAGAAAAGTTAAAAGATGTTCATTCCAACATTATTTGTAATAGAGAAAACAGAGATAACTGAAATAATGATCATTAGGGTGTGTTACATGAATTGCAATGCATTCTTATGAAGGATATATGGCTGTACAAAATGTGGTCAATACAGATATGATAAGTTGTCAAGAGAAAAAAATGTAGAACAGTACCTCATTCATGTAATATGCTATAATTATTTTTTTCTTGCATAACTTTTTGCTTTTCACTTAGGTTAATAATTATCTTGCTATTTTGTTTTCTTAGTTTTCTATGTACTTATCCCTTATTTACCTTTAATGTTTCCCTAAATTTTCTTAATCTCCTCTGATGAAACACATCAGATATTATATCAATTTCATGTCCTTGGGGACATCTGTCCTGGAGTTTACTAATCTCCTCAACTCTCAGCTGCTTGCTGTCTAGTTCTCATCTTGATTTCCATTTACCATCATCCCAAGCAGAACCCTTCACCCTTCTCCTGAGTTGCATCTTCTGTTTCCTGCACGCAATGCCCTTTCCCTTTTCTGGTGTACTGCATCATTTTGACAAAAGCACCTCCTTCTATAACTTCATGAGATAGTAAGTGTTTTGCAACCTTTAGCGGATATTGTTGGTGCCCTCTCCGGATTGTTTTGATATTCAAAATTCCATATCTGTTGCTGGATATGACTACAAGCACTTCTGGCTCTCCATCTAAGGGTTTCTCTTTGTTCATACACAGGAGAGGCTCTCGGGCAATGATGGATCAGCTTTTTCACCCCTTGGCAAGGATGGTTAAGATGCATGTTCTACCTGTCTCCTGCTGTTTCTCAGGAGGATTGAGTCCCAGTTGTTCATAGAGGGGATCTATTCAATAAAATATGCTTTTTTTGCTCCCCTCTCTTCCTTGTCTGAATTCTCCATTCCCCTGCTAGTGCTCCCTGGGATCACCTGCAAATAAACTGTTTGCACTAAAACCCTCATCTCAGGGATTGTTTAGGAGGGAACCCAAATCAGAGATATCTTGCATGCCTGAAAAGATCTTTAGAGTTGACCCCCATATTTATGGCTACTTTAGCTAGATATAGAATTCTAGGTTGGAAGTCATCTTCTGAAATTTGAAGTTATTGCTCCATTATATTTCAGCTTCTATTGTTTTTGAAAAATTTAATGCCATTCTGATTCCTGATATTTTGCACGTAACTTGATTTTTTTTCTCTCTGGAACTTTTAGGTCTTTCTTTTTGTCTCTAGTGTTCCAAAATTTCATAATAATGTGCTGTACTGTAAATCCATTTTCTTTATTGTGGTGGGCATTGGACAAACTCTTTCAATTTGTGAAACTCCTACCCTTCAAATCTGGGATAGTTTTCTGATTTTTTAAATAATATTTCTCCCTCATTTTATCTGTCATCTCTATCTGGAGCTCTTATTATCTGATGTTGGACCTCCTGAACTCTCCTCTAACTTTCTTAATGTTTTCTCGTTTTTTCCCCACCTCTGTCTTTTTGCTTTACTTTTTGGAGATTTTCTTATTTTTCCAACTATTCTATTGAGTTTGTTGTTTCTTTGACCTTAAAATTTAATTTCAAGATCTTCGAATGCATTTTTTCCTTTAAATTTTTACAGTAATATTTATTCTTATTTTGTGGTTGCTATTATCTTTCCATATCTCACTAAGGATATAAATGATAGCTTTTATTTGAGGTTTTCTTCTTCCAGAGTCTC
The DNA here is from genome assembly GCF_965194825.1 of Balaenoptera physalus. Lineage (NCBI taxonomy): Eukaryota > Metazoa > Chordata > Mammalia > Artiodactyla > Balaenopteridae > Balaenoptera > Balaenoptera physalus. The sequence goes on along the minus strand of NC_138882.1, from coordinate 112,278,854 downwards.
TTTCCTTCAAGTAGTTTTTTCTCCCTCTCTTTGTGAGCTATGCATTTTATGTTAGAAAATTTTCTGTCATCTGGTGATCCCTGGTTGTCTCCTTAAGGACACTCAAAAGTTGATTGAAAACTCTGTGGGCATGAATGGTGCTGCCACCTGTGTGTTTCACTGTAGTATCAGGTGGTCAGACTACTATATAATTTTTATGTTTACTACTTTTGATAACTGAATAATCCTTCATAGAGTAAATATAATGTAATAATGACTGATATTGAGCTACTGATTGATATTGAGTTGCCTTTAAATTTCTGCTACTAGAAATAATTCTCAAATGGACATCTTTTTACATGTATTGAGTTATTTCTTTGGAAGAGAGTTCATTTTCTGTGTTTGTCAGGAAGATGCAGTGGAGCAGGAAATAGCAATCAGGCCTCTGTGATGGCAACATTGTAGTCAGGTTATTGCCTTTCCTCAGAATAAACCTCTTTGTGAGCCTAGGTCAGTGGGTGAAAGAGTCTAAGTCTCTTTAGAATTTCTCAGATGCAAAGCCAAATTCATCTTAATTTGATGCGTTGGAGTATCATTCTGTTGTTCAGCTTTAGAGAGGAAGATATTTTTCTAGAGGTGGTACTTTCTTAGAGTGCCTAAGAATGTCATTGATAGAGAAATTTAAATGTAGAATTCAATGGTTCCATATTACTAGAACTTAAAAATTTGGTGATTGTAATGGTCATAAGTGATATAGGATGGCTAAGCATGTAGATGATATTTTTCCTAGGCAGCTTTACTGAGGCAGTAATGGGGTGGGTCTACAAAAAATTTCCTGTTAATATTTTTGTACAGAAGGAACTGGACTGGCATACCAATCTGCTTCTCTCAGCAACTGAGCTCTCTGGTAATGTATCTCTAATTTGTTTCTGTTTTATCTTATTACCTGGGGATAGTTGACAGCAAATAATAGGTAAATGGATGGACTTAAAGCCATTCATTTACTCTCCCAAAAAGCATTATTTAACCATTATTAAGGATTGCATTGTTTCTACCCCCCCAAAAATGTTGGAGTCCTGACCTCCAATACCTTAATATATGACCTTTTTTGGAGATAGGTCTTTATAGAGGTAATCAAGTTAACATGAGTCATTAGGGTGGGCCTTAATTCAGTATGACTGGTGTCTTTATAAAAAGAGGAAATTTGGACACAGATACATTCATAGAGGGAAGATGATGTGAAGAAGCATAGGGAGAGATGCATCTACAAACCAAGGAGAGGTGCCTGGAGCAGATCCTTCCCTTATAGGCCTCAGAAGGAACCAACCCTGCTGGCACCTTGATTTTGGATTATTAGCCTCCATTAACCATGAGACAATAAATTTGTCATTTAAGCCCCTTGTTTGTGGCATTTTGTTATGGCAGCCCTAACAAATTAAAATAACCATTTATTCTATTCTAGCTAGTTAATCCAGCTCCTTCTGCCATTTCCTCCAAGTACTTTTTCACTGAAGAAAATCTTAGTTTTAGGAGAATGTTAAGTTGACTTACACTAAATAGGTAATTGTTTTCTAACCCCCCAATACTAAGTAGTAATATATTTTGAAATATAACTGTTTTTTTCCCTCTCATTATTTCTGAGTTTGGAAAAAATAATCTCATTAGAAATATTGTTTTCAAATACATTAACAACCCAATTAAAATATAGGCTTCTGGGTTTTGCCTGGATTGTAGGGATAAAGCTAGTTATGAACCCACCACTTAAGCTTACTAAGTTTTCTCTTCTGTTCAGATCAAGCTGGCAGGTCTGTAATAGTAAAAGTGCTAAATGGTCATTACCAGTGTGCGATGAAATTATTGATGAACGTTTGACAGTTTGTAAGGTACAGTAATGTTACTCAGATGTTTCGTTTTCTCCTTGTGACATGGGCAGTATGGTAATTACAGTATATTTAAAATCATTGCTTACAGGGAAATGACTCACTCCATTATACCGTACTTATTTGGATACCTGGCCATGGATATAGACAAATATCTTTCTGTTTATGGCTTTTCCTAAGATATGAGAAATCAGACAGAGGCTTATGTTCTTTAGAAAGTTTACAGTATATTTTTCATTTTAATGAGATGCCTGTTTAAATTCAAAACTAGTATTTTACAGTGACACTTCGTATGCACTGACATGTCATCATGTCATACACATGCTAGCCAGGACTTACACACTAAAACACCAGAGCAGTCCCAAGGGTCTCCAAATACCTATGGAATGAGTATTATGCATGAATAGGTGGCGCCTCTTTGCCTGTGCACTTGCCATTTTTTACTGACCTTGTTTGGAGCTGAACACTGCTGCAGGCGCCCTTAAATTGATGACTTATGACAAGTTCTCAGTTGAGTAGCCAAACAGCCAAATTTACTATAAGTTCTTTTTCTATTCTTTCTGGCCCATTTGCCCAACTAATAATAGTTACTGTTATTCTTGACTCTACTAGTGACTGAACAGTCACTTTTTATCTAGTATTTTTTATTCAATAAAAAACAGTCCAACTTATGGGAAAAATAATTGTGTGAAGAAAGAAACCAAAAATTGACATATTTATTATTCATCATGGTCAAAGACCTATCATCATTTATGTCCTCATTAAGTGTTATTTATGATGGAGTTGAAATTGACCGTATATTGGGGCTGGTCTGCTCTTAGAGTTTTGGAATTGGTCTCCCTTTCACCAGCTTGTCAGTTTTCAGTTCTTCTAACACATAGACACATGTCAAGCGTCATGAAATCTTTTTGTCTTTCAGTGGGTCTCCAGCTTCAGAGGCTAGAGTGGCTGCCATTTCAATCATCTACCTCCACCCACAACACCCTAGGTGTCAGACTTCCCTGGGCAATTACCATCCATTCCCTTGGCTGAAATAGATGCTGATGACTCTCAGGACCATGTCTCCCATTCCCCACCTCCCTCTTAAACTCCAGACATATCTTATGATTACAAAAATATTTTTGAGTGCTTTCTGTGTCCCACGGGTATATCAGACTTAACATGTCCTAACCCAACCTGTTATTTTTTTTTCTAGAACTCCTCCCCTTCTCAAAGAGCATCGAGACCTCCATCAATAGAATTGTTACTCCTATAGTCTCCCAAACGAGAATATCTGTTAGTCTTCAGCACCTCTCTTTCCCTTACCCCCTCATATGTAATTATCATCAAAATTTATTAATTCTTTCCTCTAAATCTCTTTGTTCCTTCCTCTGGATTCCCGCCATGGCAGGCTTAGTTTATGACCTTATTATTGCTTACCTGCACAATTGAAGAATCTCCTACTTCATCTTTGGCCATTTTCTCTTTCAGTCCTCCATTCACACTGTCTCCAGGGTTATCTTTCTATATGAGATCAAGATCATTTCAAGCCCTGCTCAGAATCTGGCAGATTCTGACTTTCAATCTGCTGCTTTCGCATTGACATTGAAAGGCCTTTGCCGTCTCAAGTTAAACCAAATATCAGAGCTCCAGGTAAAGCTCCATTTCTTACTATGCTAAGTGAGTCTGGTTCCCTACCTATGTGATTCTTTTTAATTCACAATGATTTTGCAAAGCCTGTGTCCCCTCTGTCACAGAAGGGCACTGCTCTTTGTCCATTTGCCAGAACTGGAAACCAAAAACCTCACCGGAATCCTCAACTCTTCGTTTTTCATACACAGCCCCAAACCAGATTACATCATTACCCTAGATGTTTCTTATATATGCCCAAGACTTTCTATCTCTACTGTTATGAACCTAGTAAACTACCATTGTCTTTCTCCTGGATTCCTATAAGAGTTTCTGACCTAATCTCCCTGTCTCGGAGCCTGCTTCTTTTCCGTCCTTCTGTTTGTCACATGATCTATCTTCTAGAATGTACAGTTTATCAGGCCCTCCTTTTAAAAGCATTTCAAAGGCTCTCCACAAATTTTAGGATAAAAACTAAACTGAAATTGGCTCCTGCCTTTTCCCCAGCTGCATGTTCCTCTACTTTCCTTCTGACCTTCTCCCTTCTATGCTTTAGCCATACTGAACTTTTTCCCTTTTCTTTAACATCATATATTCTCTTACTTCCAAGTCTTTGTACACGTTAGACCTTCTCCCTGGAATCATTCTCCCTTTCCTCTTCACTTGGCTAACTCTTATTTAGCTTTTAGATCTCAACTAAATGTAAATTCCTCTGGGCAGGATTCCTTCTCATCCCTTGGTTATATTAGGTGCCCTCTCTATGTTCTGACATAGCAGCCTGCTTTCCCCTATTAGAACACTGATCATAATTGACTGTAATTACTTGTTTAATTAAACCTCTCATGTTTCCCCAGCTATAAAGTGAGGTAAGGGGGGATATCTTGTCTATTGTATAATCCAAGTCTAGCATAGTGCCTGGTAGCTAGCACATACTTGATAAATATACACTTATTAGGCTTGTAGTGAGACAAACACAGAGTACTTTACGAAAACGCCTACACAAAGCAGATGTTGAACCAATGAATAGTGAATCAATATTCTTCTCCTTGACTGAAATGTCTTTCCTTCCTTTGCCTGTGTGGTTAAAAAAAAACAAAATCCTTGAAGAATCTGATCAGAAGTCATGTGTTGTTTTAAAGTCTTGCCAGATCCCTTCATCTTCTCCTCATTTATACCCTTCTCTACATGCAAATTAACTCCTTCCTGGCTTTGCATTCCTGGTAGCATAAACATCTGTTAAAAACTATAATGCATTGGGGTGTTTATGTGAACACTAAAAAACAATGAGATCTAAGATTAGTGATCATAACTCATTTATCTTTGGTTTCCAAGTGATCATAACTCATTTATCTTTGGCTACTAGAGTACCTAGCTCATAATATTTACTGAACACATGAATGAATGAGTGAAAAACTAGTGAATTAATATCAATGCCTACATTCCTTTGGTCTTCATAGGTCCCTTCCCATTGTCTTTTCTTCCCCCTCTTGAGCATCTCAGTTCTTAGTTCTTTACTCCAACAACAAATCAAACATGGCTCTGCTCACGTGACTTGTTCATTTTCTCTCCTACACCTTTACACACATCATTTTACCCACCTCTCCCATTTCCCATGCCTCCTGCACAGCCCAAGTTGAAATTCCTGCCAGTATTTGACCTCTATTATGGTTATGCATTTATTTAGTGATTTCCTTGCTCTTTTGTCTTCTGTTTACAAAATTAAGATTTTCCATTTATACTTAGTACTTCTTTACTTTTTTTGGTTCTTTGTAAAAAAATGAGGTAAGATTGGTATATAACATTATATAAATTTCAGGTATTCTACGTTATAAATCAATATTTGTACGTACTACAAAGGGATCACCACCATGAGTCTAGCTACCATCCATCACCATACAATTGATCCCTCTCATCCATTTGCCATCACCCTAACCCCCTTCTCCTCTAATTACCACCAGACTGTTCTCTGTAATTATGAGTTTGTTTTGTTTGTTCGTTTGTGTTTTAGATACCACAAATAAGTGAAGAAAGCAGTGTTTCTTTATTTTTCTGACTTATTTCACTCAGCATAATACCCTCAAGATCCATTCATGTTGTTGCAAGTGGCACAATTTGTTTCTTTTTTTATGGCTGCATAGTATTCCATTTCCATATATATCTCAGGTCTTCTTTATCCATTCATCAATTGATGGACAACTTAGTTTGTTTCCGTATTTGGGCTATTATAAATAATGCTGCAATAAACATAGGTATGCATGTGTCTTTTCAAATTAGTGTTTTCGTTTTCTTGGCATAAATACCCAGAAGTGGAATAGCTAGATCAATGGCAGCTTTATTCTTAATTTTTTGAGGACTCTCTATACTGTTTTCCATAGTGGCTATACCAATTTACATTCTTACCAACAGTGTATGAAGGTTCCCTTTTATCCACATCCTCCCTAACACTTATATTTTCTTGTTTTTTTGATAATAACCATTCTAACAGGTATGAGGTGATATCTCACTGTGATTTTGATTTGCATTTCCTTGATAATTAGTGATTTTTTCATGTGTCTGTTGGCTATTTGTATGTCTTCTTTGGAAAAATGTCTATTCAGATCATCTGCCTATTTTTGTTGTTGTTGAATTGTGTAGGTTTTTTACATATTTTGGATATTAACACCTTATCATATATATGATTTGCAAATATCTTATCCCATTCAGTAGGTTTCCTTTTGTTTTGTTGATGGTATTCTTCACTGTGCAGAAGCTTTTTAGTTTAATATAGTCCCATTTGTTTATTTTTGCTTTTGTTTCCCTTACCTTTAGAGCCAGATTGGAAAAAAACATCACTGAGACCAGTGTAAAAAGGTTACTGTCTATGTTTTCATCTGGGAATTTTATGGTTTCAGATTTTATATTTAAGTCTTTAATACATTTCCAGTTAATTATGGGGTAAGATAGTGTTCTAGTTTCATTCTTTTGCATACAGCTGTCCAGTTTTCCCAAGAACATTTATTGGAGGGGCCTTTCCCCAGTGTATGTTCTTGGTACATTTGTCATAAATTACATGTCCATATATGTGTGGGTTTATTTCTGGGCTCTCTATTCTATTCCATTAATCTGTATGTCTCTTTCTATACAAATACCATACTGTTTTGAGTACTATAGCTTTGTAGTATAGTTTGAAATCAGGGCTTGTGACACCTCCAGCTGTGCTCCTCTTTCTCAAGATTGCTTTGGCTATTCAGGGTCTTTTGTGGTTCCATACAAATTTTAAAATTATTTGTTCTAGTTCTGTGAAATGTGCTATTGGCATTTTGATAGGAATTGCATTGAATCTGTAGATTGCTTTGTGTACTATGAACATTTTAACAATGTTAATTCTTCCAATCTATGAGCATGGAAAATCTTTCCATTTATTTGTGTCTTCTTCAGTTCCTTTCATCAATGTCTTATAGTTTTCAGTGTACAGGTCTTTCACCTTCTTGGTTAAATTTATTCCTAGGTATTTTGTTCTTTTTGATGCATTGTAAATGGGATTGTTTTCTTAATATCTGTTTTCTGATAGTTCCTTATTAGTGTATAGAAACATCAAAGATTTTTGTATGTTGATTTTGCATCACAGAACTTTACTGAATATATTTTTTAGTTCTAAGATTTTTGTTGGTGGAAACTTTAGGGCTTTCTATGAATAGTATGTCATCTGCAAACAGTGACAGTTTTACATCTCCCTTTCTGATTTGAATGCCTTTTATTTCTTTTTCTTGCCTTATTGCTGTGGCTAGGAACCCCAATACTGTGCTGAATAAAAGTAGTGAAAGTGGGCATCATTTGTCTGTTTTTCTGATCTTAGAGGAAAAGCTTTCAGCTTTTCACCATTGATTATTATTATTATTACTTTTTAAATTTTATTTATTTATTTTTGGCTGTGATGGGTCTTAGTTGCTGTGCTTAGGCTTTCTCTAGTTGCAGCGAGTGGGCACTACTCTTCGTTGCATTCTTGTTTCTTGAAGTAAGCCTGTATTGCTATGAACTTCCCTCTTATAAGTGCTTTTGCAGTGTATTCTGCTGCATTTGGATGGAATGTTTTGTATGTATCTATTAAGTGTATTTGGTCTAATGTATTATTTAAGGCAGATGTATTTCCTTTTTGATTTTCTTTCTGGATGATCTGTCCATTGATGTAAGTGGGGTATTAAAGTCCCCTGTTATTATCTCATTCCTGTTTATTTCCCCTTTAGGTATGTTAATATTTGCTTTATATATTTAGGTGCTCCTATGTTGGGTACATGCATATTTACAAATGTTATAACTCCTCATTAAATTGACCCCTTCATTATGTAATGCTGATCTATGTCATTTATTATAGTCTTTGTTTTAAGGTTTATTTTATCTGATACTACTCCAACTTTCTTTTGGTTTCCATTTACATAAAAACATCTTCTTCCATTCCTTCACTTTTAGTCTGTGTATATCTTTAGATCTGAGGTGGGTCTCTTGTAGGCAGCAAATAGATAAGTCTTATTTTTTTTAATCCATTCAGCAACTAAGTTTTTTGATTGGAGAATTTAGTCCATTTACATTTAAAGTAATTATAGATAGGTATGTACTAACTGTCATTTTGCTGATTGTTTTCTGGCTATTTTGTTGTTACTCTGTGTTCCTTCCTTCTTTTCTTGCTCTCTCCCTGTGTGGTTTGATGACTTTCTTTAGTGTTATGTTTAGATTCTATTCTAGTTATGTTTTGTGTTTCTTTTGATGCTATGGGTTTTTGCTTTGTGGTTACCATGAGGCTCACGTATATCAGTCTGTGTATATACCAGTCTATTTTAAGTTGATAGCAAGTTAAGTTTGAACACATTCTAAAAATCCACATTATTACTCCCCCTTCCCACATTGTTTATCTTTGACATCATTTTATATCTTTGTATTTGGTGTATCCCTTTACTAATTGTTGTAGTTTTAGTTGTTTTTACTACTTTTATCTTTTAACCTTCATATTAGCTTTATGATTGATTAGTCTGCTACCTTTACTATATATTTACCTTTACCAGTGAGATTTTTCCTTTCTTTTGTTTTCTTGTTAACTCATTAGTGCCCCTTTTTAAGCTTAGAGAAATCCCTTCAACATTTCCTGTAAGTCCAGTTTAGTGGTGGTGAAGTTCCTTAATTTTTGCTTGTCTTGAAAACTCTTTATCTCTCCTTCAATTCTGAATGAGAGCTTTGCCAGGTAAAGTATTCTTGGTTGGAAGTTTTTTGCTTTTTGGCACTTTGAATATATCATGCCACTCCTTTGTGGCCTGCAAAGTTTCTGCTGAAAAAAAATCCATGGATGGTCTTATGGGGGTTCCCTTATATGTAACAAGTTGTTTTTCTCTTGCTGCTTTTTAGATTCTCTCGTTTCCTTTAACTCTTAACACTTTGACTGTAACGTATCTTGGTGTGGATCTCTTTGGGTTCATCTTATTTGGAACTCTCTGTGCCTCCTGGATTCAGATTAGGGAACTTTTCAGCCATTATTTCTTCAAATAAGTTTTCTGTCCTTTTCTCTCTCTCTTCTCCTTCTGGGACCCCTTTTAATGCAAATACATTCCACTTGATGTTTTTCCATACATTCCTTAAGCTATTTTTTACTTTTTTAACTTCTTTTTTCTTTTTGTTGCTGTGTCTGTGTGAGTTCCACTGCCCTGGCTTCCAGGTCACTGATTCTTATGCTTCATCTAGTCTGCTGTTGAACCCCTCTAGTATAGTTTTCAATTCAGTTACTGTATTCTTCACTTCTGTGACTTCTGTTTGGTACTTCCCTTTGTTGAAGTTCTCTCTGTGTTCACCTATTCTTTTCCCAAGGTTGGTGAGCGTCTTTATGGCCATTACTTTGAACTCTTTCTCAGGTAAATTACTTATCTCTGTTTCATTAAGGCTTTTCTTCCTGGGGTCTTATTTTGTCCTCTCATTTGGAACATATTTCTCTCTGTTTCCTCATTTTGCTTGACTCTCTGTGTTTTCTTCTTTGTACTAGGCAAAACAGCTTTCCATCCCAGTCGTGAAGGAGTGGTCATTGGGAGAGGGTGTGTTTCAGTCTGCTGTCTGTGCAGTGCCCTGGAGATGAGAGCCTGCCAAGAACTGTATCTTTGATTGTTTAAGTACTATGGGGCCCAGAAATATAAGCCCCCCTGGCCACCAGTGCCAGGTGTTCTGTGTGGAGTGAGTGCACCCTCTGGGTCTGGCAAGGCAGGAACTGTGGGGTGGATAAGAGCTAGGTCAGGGCGAGCCCTCCCACTGCGACCAGTGACATAGGAGCCATGGTGGATGAATGCCTGGCCGAGGGTCACTGTGAATGAGTGCCACGTGGGGCCAGCCTGCTCGGTTAGGGGCTTCAGGAGAATGCCAGGGTGGGGCAAGTGGCTTCAGTGAGGCAGATAGGGAGTGCCAAAAGTGGTGCACACAAACTCTAGGCTAGGAAAGCAGAAGAAGAAGAAAAGAAAATGGTGCTCACCAGCGCCTCCATCCCTAGAGAGCATTCCAACAGACCTCTGCCCCTCTGGTATATGCCCTAAGATTAATCTCCTTCACAAATGGCCCAGGCTCTTTTCAAACAGCTGCTTCTATGCTGGGACTCAGAGCAAATGAGTATGTGCAGGAGCCCTTTGTGAGTAGAGTCTCAGTTTCCTATAGCCCTTTGGTTCTCCTGGATGTAAGCTCCACTGGTTTTCAAAGTCAGATGTTTTGGGAGCTTGTCTTTCTGGTGCAGATCCCAAGGGCCTGATGTGGCACTCAGACACCTTGCTCCTCAGGGAGGAGCTCTGTGTCTGTGATGTCCCTCTTGCTTGTGAGTCACAACACTGTGGGTGAGGGTCCTGGCAAGACCACGTCTCTGTTCCTCCTACCCATCTCGACGTGGCTTTTTTTCTTTGTCATTTGTTGAGGTAGAGCTGTTTTGCTGGTCTTCATGTCCTTTTCAGAGAGAATTGTTCTATACGTAGTTGTAGCTACCATGAATCTGGGGGAGGAGGTGAGCTTAGGATTTTCCTATGCCTTCATCTTGAACCTCTTCCTCTTGGTGTGTTTTTAAAGGTGTTTTAAAATCTCCTTAGAGATTTTAAGTTTGCCAAGGCTCAGAGAAAGCTGTGTAAGTCAAGATGCAATTCCCAAAACTCACAGTGGCTTAAAGCAAAGGACTTCTTTAAAAAAAAATCATTCATTCCATATATCCGTTGTGGGTCATTTTGGACTTTTTTCAACTTTGTTTTAATTTGGGACCCAAGCTGATAAAGCATCTACTATTTGGATTGTTGCTGATCAGCATGGCAGAGGGAAAGAGATCACAGAAAATTTACACACTGGCTCTTAAAACTTTACCTGGAAGTGACACTGCTCATCTGTGAAGCAAGTCATTTTACCACACCTGATTCTAAGGGGTGGAGAAATGCAACGTTATTGTACACTTGCAAAGAGTGGAGGTCTTTGATGGACAGCACTAATGATCATGTAAGGCATCTATTCCATTTGAAGGTTTGTATAGATTCTAGTACAGAGCTTTGAACATAGGAGGAATCAGTAAATGCTGGTTAACTCTTTGCTTGACCTAAGCTATATTCATTCCACCATTCTGCCTTGACTTGATTTTGAATGGCGGTTCTCTTGGAGATGAAACCCAAGCTCTGAAAAGGCAAGAAAATGAACTGCACCCAAAATACAAAGGCAAAAATCATTTAAAGTGCTTTAGCACTTTCTGAACTTGGCAGTGATAAAGACCTCACTAATAGTGTAGATGAACTTGATATTGTGGCCCTATTTAAAAAAGCACTAAATCCTTCCAGCTGGAGATAATTGATGAAATGGCTATATCTCAGAGTTTCTCTGGCTGCCACTAACAATGTTAAATCAGATAACTAACAGCAGCGTTTTGAGGAGATGGAAGCCATCTGATACCAGAGAATAGAAAATAGAAACAGAGAAAAGCATCAGAATCCTGAAAGCTGTTTGTGAGTTTTCTGAAGTTCAAGCTGTACAACCTTAAGAAGTTGAGTTGTAAAGATAATGAACATGGGAAAAGTGATATATATTGTATAGCCTTTTAATTGTGCTTCATGTGGGAGGATAACCATAGTGTGAATAGAAATACCCAAAGGTGTCTGTCGTGTCTTGTTCCCTCTTGTGTCTATTAGTAGCCAGTGAATTGTGATGAGAAAAACAGGGTAGTGTGGGCAATATAGTGTATTGTAGAGTTAAAACCCTCAATTCCATCATTTGTAAAACAGAGATTATACCTTGGAAAAAGTAGCTGCCTCACAGGGTTGTTGTGATGATTTAAAAAGATAATGAATGTAAAGATTTAGCTCTATGCCCAGAATTCATTAAATGTCAGCTGTTATGATTATTGTACAATTTTCTTCTTATGCTGGTTATTGGTGTTTGATTTTTTTAAAGATAGTGCTATCTGTTCTATTTCAGAGACCGAAGAAATAAACATTCTACCTTTGATAGGAAAAAAAAGAATAAAACAATTCCTATTTTGCCACTCAAAAGCAGTGTTTTTCAAACTGTCATTTGTGATCAATTAGTAGGTCATAAAATTCGTTTAAGTCATGATCAGCATTTAAAATAGAAAATAGAATAGAAACATGAGAGTGCATTTGATGTTCCAGAACAAATATTTTTTCATGAAAAGTTTATTTCATGTGTGTAGTATATGCCTTTGTTAATGTGTATTTATACTGGGTTAAAATTCAAAATTCAATTCTAACTCTTGGATGTGGCCATAAAGCCTGAAAGTATTAATTCTAAATAAATGTACATGGGTCTCTGTTTATCGAAGACCCCATACCCCAAGGTATGCCTGAATTTCTCTTGAGGATAATTTTCTAAAAATGTTCTTATAAACCACATTTGTTATGTATAGGTATAAAGTACTAAAAATGATGACAAATTGTTTCATGGGGTTTCTGGGGTAAAAGAAAATAATGGGTTGAGGAATTTTCTCCCTGTCCCCTTTCATATCCCCAAATCCAGTGAGGTTTCCTTTATAACCATTCCAACTATAGCACATTTCAAATGTAAGAATGTGAGTGTCATTCTGAAATCCTAATGAAATCTGCCTTAAGATTTCAACCCTTGGCCTAGCAGTACAGCCAGTGTGCTGATCTATTCAGCTTTCATTACTGGATGGCCTAAGCACTACTGGAACCCCAAACTTACATTTTAACAAGCTAAGCACTTCCCAAATATAAAACAAAAGCAAATGAAATTAAGAAGTGGTGTGTTACAATTGGCCTCTGAAGTGCAGTGGTCTTTCTCTTGGCTTACAAGGCTGGATGTTCAGGCTTCAAATTTTCCATGGCTTCTCTTCCTCAGAGTATGAAGCGCACGAGAACAGGAGCCTCAAACTGGTTTTTCTGTCTTTTAGCACTTTTGAGTGCACCGATCAGTCAAGGAAAGCATCGTGAGGCACCATTTAGTGAAGGCATTGGGCCAACGCACGGAAGGCTCTTCACATGGAGGAAACACAATAGACCATCATTAGCGAAGTCTGCTGTATATTCCTGGCTTTTCCCTGAAGAGACTGCTTCACTTGCAGCTCTATTATTTGGTGTCTGTTTCTCTCACACACCTTTCCTACCTCCTTGTATTTTCATTGCTGTTTACAAACCATTCTGACCCCTCCATAAAAAGAAAACCAAGCTTTGCATCTCATGTCATTGCATTCTGCTACCCACACCCTGCCTCCCCATGTTGTGGTTATCTACTGAGCTCTGGGTCCCTGCGTTTTGCAAGTTTTAGCTCCTGACTCCCTGTCAGTCTCTCAGCACCACTCCTGTCATCCTTCTTGGCAAATGGTTTATTTGCATATGTAAGCCTTCAGTCAACTGGCCTCTTTAGTTCCTGGTCTGTTCTCCCCCGATTATCCGGTCCTAACTGTCCTCTCAGCCACTCACTCTGTGATCACATCCTAGACCTTATCTTTACAAGTAACTGTGACCCTTTGCCACTACAGATTTCCCCCCAGCTTTTCTGAGGTACAGTTGACAAATAGAAGTTGTATATATTTAAATCGTACCGTGATGTTTTGATATAAGTATACATTGTGAAAAGATTACTACAATCAAGTTAATACATCCATCACCTCACATAGTTACCGTGTGTGTGTGTGTGTGTGTGTGTGTGTGTGTGTGTGTGTGTATGTGTGGTGAGAACACTTAAGATCTACTCTGATAGCAAAGTTCCACAATCTCAGTTTTAAACAGCCCACTCCTTGACCCATACTATTGATATCTGCTTCATGATATTCATGTTTAAATAATCTCAGTTGGATAAAGGGTATTTGTTTTACAGATCTATCAAACATAATTTTTTGTACTCACATACTTCTTCACATAATCAAACTTTTTCTCATGCTCTTCTTTGGTTATTTTTAACAGATATGATAATGGCTCATAATTAAACTGCGGAAAATGATGAATGTCTTTTGGGATCTCTTTTGCATCTCTCTCTCCAGTTCTACTCCAATCCCCATTTGTTTGCTGAGTCACAAACTATGCCCCTTGTTTTACAGAATTTCTTATCCCTATATTTGAAGTTTGACCTCTATCATTTACTGTCCCTCTTTCATTCATTCACTGAACTCTGTGAATTAGAGATTGACGTACCCTTATAACAGTTGCTATAGTTGAGGGTTTATTTGGTTGATTTATGGGATTTGGGTCTATTACTTTAATGGTTTGTTGCAGCGTACACGTGTAAACATCACCTGATAAATGCTTCTTCTTTTGTAGCAAATTAGGAAATTACCAATTCATTGTATCATTAAACATTTCCTGCATGTTTTTGTTCTCTTAAGAAAAATGAGAGAATGCTTATATTTTGCATTCAGTCTTTACCATTGCTTTTGCATTCAATAATAAAACAAATATTGAAATTCACAAACTTAGCTATTTTTGGAATAACCAATTATGGGCTCATTGTATTGTAGTTATTTTAATAAAAATATAATCGGTTCACAAATACTTGGCTTGATCTTTTCATTGAGGAAGGAGGTTATTTTTCACTCTGCATTAATTTGCCTTTGCTACTAGAACATAATTAAGTAAATTAATTCCTTCAAGATTTTCTCAAACACCTCTTGTGCAAGTGAAGGTGCTAAGAAAGCAAAGATGTTTAATCTGTGTTTCCTGTTCTAGAGCTACTTGCGAACTAAATGAAGAGACAGGGCTGAGCCAATGGTTAACCACACTGCAAGCATTTCAGATTTCTGTCCTTAAAACTTTAAATAGCACTCTAATTGTGGCAGACTGGCTAGCTGTTTACCAGACTAGCGTCCCCCACCCTCCTTGACAATTAGCTAGATTGTATTTTCCAGAATCCCTTGCAAGCAGGTGTGGACATATGACTATGTCCTGGCCAATGGAATGTAGACAGAAGTGATGAATCCCACTTTTTAATTCTGTCCCATGAAATGGCCATACAACCCTTTATTCTCTCTCTTATACTATCTGCTGGCTGGGTGTCTACACCTGAAGCTGTCTGAAAGTCATGTATTGAATACAGCAGAGCCTCTGTTCGTTTAGGTACCTGAATGAAGCCAAACTGTCTATGCTGTCACTCCCTGCTGGACAAAAAATAAATCTATGTGTTAGGCCCACAAGATTACAAGGTTTATCTGTTACAAATTCTAGAGTCACAATAACTAATGTACAAATGAACTTAAAAAGCAATCCTGTTCATTAGAGTCAAGAGTGTACTTTCGTTTTGTGTGAAAATGAGGCTCATAATATATTTGAGATGCATCGTTATGGAAGCTAAATATGGACTTGGTTGTATAATGGGAGACTGCCATGAAATCTAGGAATCACAAATTATTTTCTACTGTTTACTAGAGACTCTGAGAAAAAGGAAAAGGGAGTGAGGTCATGGAAGGTCTTGGGAGTGGATGGGAGCATTACAGGTGTAGTAAATTATTCTGTAATGACATTGTTATATGTTCAAATTCCCATTGATAGGGCTCCCTGGTGTCTTGGATCTACTCTAGACTGTCCTTATTCATTGCCAGGGAGGGTGGAACTTAATTAAATAAATGTCATTGCCAGGCCCGAGCTGACTCTGTTTCACAATTCTGAGCTCTGGACTTCTGTATTACTTGTATACTATTAAGATTTTAAAACATTTACCTTCTGGCCTATAACTATAATTAATTTTTCTATGTGCTGTATATAAGTCGATTTGAGAAGATAATTACCCTCAAACAGTATTCACAATTTTATTATTAGATACATGTTATTCACTGAAGAGCTAAGTAGTTTGATTTTACTCTAAAAGAGGAAAATGTAATCCTATGTCATTAAACATGTGACATTTAATGGCAAATGTTCCAAATATCAGGGAAAAGTGGCATCTCTTTTCTTAGACTTAGGCAATAACTCGAAATCATGCTACATTATAATTTTATTCATACTTGAATGACTTTTTGATAAAGCATTTTGTTTCCTTTTCTGAGTTCCTAACTGTTCTCCTTTTTTTTGGTTATTGACAGAAGAGACATATGCTTTCATCGTGGCATATTTTTACAGAAATACATATGCAAGTAATTTTTTTTAAAGAGTATATGTGGGAGGCAAGCTTTTTAATTTTCTGCATGTCATAAAATGTCTTGATTTTGTCCTTACAGTTGATTGATAATTAACTGGTTATAGAAATATAGGTTCAAAATAATTTTCCCTAGGAATCTCAGAGGAATTGTGACATTCTTTTAAAGCATTCAGAGTTTGTATGTAAAGAAACCTGCCCCCCTCCCAAATTCACAAGTTTTAGATTTTCTCTTTGTGTTTGAAGTTCTGAAACTTTATCAGAGTATTTCTAAGTGTGCATCTTTACTCTTTGTGCCTGGCACTCAGATGGCTTTTTCTGTATGAAAACTTAAGTGTGTGTGGGTGTGTATGTGTGTGTGTGTGTGCGTGCGCGCGCTTAGGCTCAGGGAAATTGTCTTATCTTATTTCAATACCTTTCTCCTCCCTATTTATTTATTGCTTTGGTTTTCTCTTTTTGTAACTGCTTTTAAATAGTTCTTGGATTTTCTGGGCTTGTCCATATTTCTTGACTTATTTTTTGTCATATTTTCCCATTTTGTCTTTTTGCTTAATATTCTGGGAGATTTCCTTCTCTTTACCTTCTGTCTTTCATAACCATTCTATTATATATATGTTTTTGCTGAGCCAGTATCACTACCTCCTAATATTTACATCTGAGTGTATCATACTGCACTGTATCTATATGCATGTTTTGCAGTGTAAATCCAAGATCTCAGGCATTTGGTAGAACATTTTAAGTCTCTGGGGGTCCACAAAGCATTGTTTGTGACAACTATTGTAAGAGTTTATACCAGAGTGGGCCTTCTACATCTGTGTCAGACTTTCTACTCTTTTAAATAAAAGAGCACTTTTCTAATCCCAAATATTTCTGTCAATATAATTTATCATATAACTGACAGTTCAGCATGGTAGTGATTCATCCACCAAGGGGAACCCGAGGAATCACAGCCTTATTTCCCCACAGTTTTGAGATGGATCGTACTCAGCCACAGCCTGTGG
This sequence comes from Balaenoptera physalus, assembly GCF_965194825.1. NCBI lineage: Eukaryota > Metazoa > Chordata > Mammalia > Artiodactyla > Balaenopteridae > Balaenoptera > Balaenoptera physalus. The sequence goes on along the minus strand of NC_138882.1, from coordinate 112,261,825 downwards.
GGAGGCAGTAAGCATGGACGTAGATATGATGACTGCTAATGCTTGTTCTTCTACTAGCAGCTTAGTTCTTCATTAATAATTGCTGTGGTGTAAATGGCTGGGTGAGCCCCAGTGCCTCATGTGATGGGTCTCACTCTCGGAAGGTGGAGTGTAGTAGATCGAAGCAAGATGCTCACTTGGAACTCTGATTTATATTTGACAATATATATACTGTTCTGGTGAAGAAATAAGCCTTAAAAGTTTTCTTTTTTTTTGAAATAAAAAACAAAGTAAAGTCTGCATTCTTAATCTATGTTGCTGACCCAGACTTTGTTGACAAGTAAAATTAGTTTTTTGAGGAGAAAGTAGCTAAAGGGCTCTATTTGTGATTATTAAAGATTGAATTATATATGAAGTGATTCACCTTGGGATCAAACTTTATTCCTGGTCATCCAAACAACTATCTAAAGTTGCCAAAGAAACACAATGAAACAAGTTCTTGGAGAGTGTCATTTGAAAACTGACCAATAAATAAAATAAAATTTTAGGAGTTTAGAGCAGTAATAAAGATATCAATATACTCTAGGTGTGTAAAATCTTGCTAGGAATTTTTACTGGACAGAAGCCAAAGCTAAGAAAGAAGCCTGCTACCAGGGAGCACAATGTCTTCTAAAGACAGGAAAGCAAGACTGGTACTAAGAAGTCCCAAATGTCTTCCAAGAATCTCAATAACTCTAGTATAGAAGTATTTTCAGGATTTAAGGCAAACAGAAGGTCTGTAAAGCATTCCTTTATGTTTCTTTTTTAATAGGATATTGAGTTCTGTACCAATTGCTCATTTTTTTCATTCACTTATTTCTTCATTTATTAAATTTCTATTATGTTTTGGGGACTGTGACAGGCATTAGTGATTCATAGTCCCAGTAATTAAGGGGTCCATAGTGTTGTACAGAAGATATACAAATTATATTTTTTGTGTTTTTTGAGGTATAATCTCCATAAAATAAAATTCACCAATTACAAGTGTACAATATAAGTTGACAAATGTATACAGTTGTGTAAACATCACTGCAGTCACACTATTGGTCACATTTACATCCTTCCAAAAGCTTCCTTGTTCCTCTTCATAGTCAGTCCTCCCCCATCCACCCATGCAATCACTGTTCAAATTTTTGTCATGATAGTTTTGTTTTTTCTAGAATTTCATATAGATGGAACAATATAGTACATAGTCTTCTGTGCCTGGCTTATTACACTTAGCATAATATTGGGTTGGCCAAAAAATTCATTCGGGTTTTCATGTTACAAAAATACCCGAACGAACTTTTTGGCCACCCCAATTCTTGTGCGATTCATCAATTTTATTGCAAATATCGTTAGTTTTTTTTGGTCGTTCATCGAAGAGCAGTATTACTTGAATGGATGCACCAAAATTTGTTTATCCATTCATCAGGTGATAGATGTTAGGGTTGTTTCCAGTTTTGAGCTCTTATAAATAAAGCCGTTAACAACATTCACATTTGGGTCTTTGTGTGAACATATGTTTTCAGTTTTGGGGGGGGTAAATACCTAGGAGTAATAATTTCTGAAAATTTGGATAAGTGTTTAACTTTATAAGAAATTGCCAAACCACTTTTTAAAAATAAAAATTGTAATAACACTTTACATTTTCACCATCAATATATGAGAATTCCAGAGGATCCTTACTCTTGCCAACATTTGATACTATCACATTTAATGGATGTGTATTGTTACTCATTATTATTTTACATTACATTTTCCTGGTGCCTAATTATATTGACTATTTTTTTTATGTGCTTATTTGCCATTCAATGTCTTCTTTGTGGAAATGTCCTTTCAAATCTTTCACTTTTTTTTTTTTTTTTTAAGTGAGGTTGTGTCTCTTTTTGTTATAGAGTTGTAAGAGTTCTTTACATATTCTGGTTAAAAGTTGTTTATCAGATATATGTTTTACAAATATTTTCTCCTACTGCATGACTTGACTTTTTACTTTCTTGACGGTGCCTTCTGAAGGCCAGATGTTTTTCATTTTGATGAAGTGCCATATATCAATTCTTTCTTATGGTGCATGCTTTTTTGGTCCTTTGTAAGAATTGTGCCCCCTAACTCATGGTTATAAATTTTTTTTCTTAAGTTTGTCATTTAGAAATTTTATAGTTTTAATTTTTACACTAAGGTCTATGACCCATTTCTAGTTAAATTTTTCTTATATGATGTGAAGTATACGTCAAGGTTTATTTATTTATTTTTCTTTCAAATAGATACCTAATTGTTTTAGCAGATAATTTGTTAAGAAGACAGTCCTTTCCCCATTGAGTTACTTTATCACCTTTCTCAAAAATCAGTTGACCATATATGTGTAGGTCTATTTCTGGGCACTCTATTTGGTTTCTTAAGTCTGTATGTCTGTCTCTTCCACTACTATCCTGTTTTGATTATTGTGGTTTTAAATTAAATGTTGAAGTCAGGTAGTGTGATTCCTGCAACTTTGTTCTTCTTTTCAAAATTGGTTTGGCAGTTCTAAGTCCTTGGATTTTCCACCTAAGTTTTAGAAAAAGCTTGTCAATTTCCACAAAAAGCCAACTGAAATTTTGATTGATATTGTTTTGAATCTGTAGATCAATTTGGGGAGAATTGACATCTTAATGATATTGAGTTTTCTGATCCATAAATATGGTATCACTCTCTATTAATTTAAGTTATTTTAATTTATCTCAGCAAAGTTTTATAGTTTTCAGTGAACATCTCTTATATGTATTTTTTAATGTATCCCCAAATACATCATATTTTTAAAGCTACTGTAAATGATGGTGTTTCTTAAAATTTAAATTTCTAATTATTTTATGCTAGAATATATAAATGCAATTAATTGTATATTAATTTTATACCCTGAGAACTTACTAAATTCATCCCTTTCATTCTATTTCCTTAGGACTTTCTATGGGGATTATCATGTCATTTGTGTAAAATTACAGTTTTTTTTTTTTCAAAATTTTCTCACTTTTTCTTGCTTTAATACACTAGTATCTAGAGCCTTGAGTGCAATATAAGTATAATAGTACTTATAAGACTATAATTATTGAGAATGGATGTACTTCTCTTATTCCTGATTATGAGGGGAAGTAATTTAGTCTTTCACCATTAAGCATAATGCTACCTGTAGGTTTTTTTTTTTTTTTTAATAGATGCAGGAGGGCAGGAGTTCCCTTCTCTTTGTAGAATGCTGAGAATCTTTATCATAAATGTGTGTAGGATTTTGTCAAATGCTTTTGTTGCATTTACTGAGACGATTATGTTGTTATTCTTTTTTGGTTGGTTAATATAGTAAATTACTTCAACTGAATTTTCGAACATTAAAACAATCTTGCATTCTTGGAATGAAACCCTCTTGGTTATGGTGTATTATCTTTTCATATATTGCTAAATTTAATTTGTTAAAATTATGTTTAGGATTTTTGTATCTACGTACATGAGATATATTGTTCTGCAGTCTTCTTAAAATGTGTTTTTCTGGTTTTGGTATTGGGGTAATACTGGCTTTATCATAAAATGAATTGGGTAGTATTCTTTTCTATTTTTCTAGAAGAGGTTGTGTAGACTGATTATTTCTTCCACAAATAATTGGTAGAATTCACCAGGGAAGACATCTGGGCCCTGATATGTCTTTGTGGGAAGGGTTTTAAGTATAACACTTTAAAATGCATATAAGGCTATTCAGATAATCTACTTTTTCTTGGAGGAACTTTGGTATATTGGGCCTTTTACCCATTTCATCTAAGATGATAAATTTTTTTGCTCACATTTGTCTGAAAAAGTATTTATTTTGCCATTATTTTTGGAAGATAATTGACTGAGTAAAGAATTTAGGTTGACAGGTTTTTGGTTTTGTTTGTTTGTTTTTTCTCTTTTTAGTACCATGAAAGAACTTTCCACTATCTTTTAGCTTGCAAAAGTCCTGGTGAGAAGTGAGCTGTTATTGTTATCTTTGCTTCATTGTACAAGATGTATCTTTTTTCCTCTGGCTGCTCTTATGACTTTCTCTTTAATACTAATTTTCAGCAACTTGATTATGATGTGTCCTTGTGTGATTTTCTTCATGTTTCTTCTGCACTGCTTTTGTTGAGCTTCTTGGATCTGTGGATTTACGATTTTCAACAAGTTTAGAAAATTTTTATCCATTATTTTTATCTGGGGTTGTTAGAATTGATTATACTGTCTCCCATATTTCAGTTAATCCCCATGGTTTTTATCCATGTTTTTTACTTGACCTTCTTCATGTCTGTGTGTTAGGCCTCTCTAGACCTCTTCAGGGCAGGGCAGCCCTTTGTCCACCTGTAACCTCCTCTGTGCACATTCTGTGATGTGCCTTTCTTGGCCCCTTTTTCTCAGTGATCACTTCTCCATACTCTTTACGTAGTCAAATGCAGGAATTAATTGAAATCTTTTGTCTATTAATTGTTCCTTTCCCATGCTCATGAAGGACTCAACTCAAATGGCCTTCTTTGACTACCTTGTTCAATATTAAATTTTCCCAGGGTTGACATGATTTATGTCTCTCAAAACACTTGTAATTCTCCAAATGGTCTTATTTGTTCACTTGTTTCTTATCTGTCCCACCAGAATGTAAGTTTCATGAGGGCAGGGACTTTATTTTGTTCACATTGTGATCCCCAGAACCTGGCACAGCTCCTACCACATGGTAACTACATAAATATTTTCTGATGAAACAGTGAATTCATGAATTCTCAACCTGACAGTCAGAATGTGTCAAAATTTTGTGTCCCTTAATTTCTCTAGTGTGAATCCTTGGATGCCTTCAAGCTTATATTTTTATTGTATCTTACCATGAGACATGATTTTGAAACTTGCATATGCCCTTTGCTTTTCTTCCTCCATCCTGAAGTTATACTTGTTCTTTAGGGCCTGATTCAAATCATCTTCACCTTGAAGATTTCTGTAAAGATCACTTTGCCGCTGTTCTTGCTGTGAAATTTGTGTAGATGGTCTAAGTAACAGTTTCATGGTTTGTTTTATATTTCTTTATTTTCTAATTATTTCATGGTAGAGTGTTTTCTCCCTAACAGACTTATAAGCTCCTCAAAGCTAGGATCCCTTTTTATATAAGCTCAGAAGAGTCTAAATTAGGCATTTAAGAAAAATTTTATAATGCTTGGTTTTATGTAGATATATAAAGATAATGGAATTGTCTTTCTAGGTGTATCTACACATGTAGGTGGCTACTTTAACAGCATCAGTTATTTATTTATTCATTCCATAAATATTTTTTGAGTGCCTTCCATGTGCCAGGCACTGCTATAGGTGCTGAGGATACATAAGTGAATAAAATAACAATAAAAACAAAAATCTCTGACCTTTAAAATATTTTACTTTTTTAATTGAGGTATAATTGCCATATAACATTATACTAGTTTCAAGGGTACAAAATAATATTTGACATTTGTATGCATTACAAAATGATCACCACAATAAATCTATTGTCACCATACACAGTTACAAAATTTTTTTCAGCTCACTCCCTCTTGCAAGAGCGCTGGAATCACAACTAACTGCTGAACAATCATCTACAGGAAGACAATGGAACTCACCAAAAAAGATTCCCCACATCCAAAGACAAAGGAGAAGCTGCAATGAGATGGTAGGAGGGGTGCAATCACAATAAAATCAAATCCCATAACTGCTGGGTGGGTGACTCACAAACTGGAGAACAATTATACCACAGAAGTCCACCCAATGGAATGGAGGTTCTGAGCCCTACGTCAAGCTTTCCAACCTGGGGGTCAGGCAATGGGAGGAGGAATTCCCAGAGATCAGACTTTGAAGGCTAGTGGGATTTGATTGCAGGACTTTGACAGAACTGGGGGAAACTGAGACTCCACTCGTGGAGGGCACACACAAAGTAGTGTGCACATCAGGACCCAGGGGGAGGGAGCAGTGACCCCATAGGAAACTGAACCATACCTACCTACTGGTGTTGGAGGGTCTTCTGCAGAGGCAAGGGGTGGCTGTGGCTCACCACAGGGACAAGGACACTGGCAGCAGAAGTTCTGGGACGTACTCCTTGGCATGAGCCCTCCTGGAGTCCCCCATTAGCCCCACCAAAGAGCCTGTAGCCTCCAGTGCTGGGTCGCCTCAGGCCAAACAACAAATAGGGAGGGAACTCAGCCCCACCCATCAGCAGACAAGTGGATTAAAGTTTTACTGAGCTCTGAACACCAGAGCGACACCCAGCCCTACCCACCACCAGTCCCTTCCATCAGGAAACTTGCACAAGCCTCTTAGATAGCCTCATCCACCAGAGGGCAGACAGCAGAAGCAAGAAGGACTACAATCCTGCAGCCTGTGGAACGAAAACCACATTCACAGAAAGATAGACAAAATGAAAAGGCAGAGGACTATGTACCAGATGGAGGAATAAGATAAAACCCCAGAAAAACAACTAAATGAAGTGGAGATAGGCAACCTTCCAGAAAAAGAATTCAGAAAAATGATAGTGAAGATGATCCAGGACCTTGGAAAAAGGATGGAGGCAAAGATTGAGAAGATGCTAGAAATGTTTAACAAAGACCTAGAAGAATTAAAGAACAAACACCTAGAAGAATTAAAGAACAAACAAACAGAGGTGAACAATAAAATAAATGAAATTAAAAATACACTAGAAGGAATCAGTAGCAGAGTAATTGAGGCAGAAGAACAGGTAAGTGACCTGGAAGACAGAATGGTGGAATTCACTGCCATGGAACAGAATACAGAGAAAAGAATGAAAGAAAGAAGACAGCCTAAGAGACCTCTGGGACAACATTAAATGCACCAACATTCGCATTATAGGGGTCCCAGAAGGAGAAGAGAGAGAGAAAGGACTTGAGAAAATATTTGCAGAGATTATAGTCAAAAACTTCCCTAACATGGGAAAGGAAATAGCCACCCAAGTCCAGGAAGTGCAGAGAGTCCCAGGCAGGATAAACCCAAGGAGAAACATGCTGAGACACATAGTAATCAAATTGACAAAAATTAAAGACAAAGAAAAATTATTAAAAGCAAAAAGGGAAAAACAACAAATAACATACAAGGGAGCTCCCATAAAGTTAACAGCTGATTTCTCAGCAGAAACTCTACAAGCCAGAATCGAGTGGCACAATATATTTAAAGTGATGAAAGGGAAGAACCTACAACCAAGATTACCCGGCAAGGATCTCATTTAGATTCGATGGAGAAATCAAAAGCTTTACAGACAAATAAAGCTAAGAGAATTCAGCACCATCAAACCAGCTCTACAACAAATGCTAAAGGAATTTCTCTAAGTGGGAAACACAAGAGAAGAAAAGGACCTACAAAAACAAACCAAAACAATTAAGAAAATGGTAATAGGAACATACATATCGATAATTACCTTAAATGTGAATGGATTAAGTGCTCCAACCAAAAGACACAGGCTCACTGAATGGATACAAAAACAAGACCCATATATATGCTGTCTACAAGAGACCCACTTCAGAACTAGGGACACATACAGACTGAAAGTGAGGGGACAGAAAAAGTTATTCCATGCAAATAGAAATCAAAAGAAAGCTGGAGTAGCCATATTCATATCAGATAAAATAGGCTTTAAAATAAAGAATATTACAAGAGACAAGTAAGGACACTACATAATGATCCAGGGATCAATCCAAGAAGAAAGTATAACAATTATAAATATATATGCACCCAACATAGGAGCACCTCAATACATAAGGCAACTGTTAACAGCTATAAAACAGGAAATTGACAGTAACACAATAATAGAGGGGGACTTTAACACCTCACTTACACCAATGGACAGATCATCCAAAATGAAAATAAATAAGGAAACAGAAGCTTTAAATGACACAATAGACCAGAGATTTAACTGATATTTATAGGACATTCCATCCAAAAACAGCAGGTTACACTTTCTTCTCAAGTGCACATGGAACATTCTCCAGGAAAGATCACATATTGGGTCACAAATCAAGCCTTAGTAAACTTAAGAAAACTGAAATCATATCAAGCATCTTTTCAGACCACAATGCTATGAGATTAGAAATAAATTACAGGGGAAAAAAACGTAAAAAACACAAACACATGTGGGCCAAATAATACATTACTAAATAACCGAGAGATCATTGAAGAAATCAAAGAGGAAATCAAAAAATACGTAGAGACAAATGACAATGAAAACACGATAATCCAAAACCTGTGGGAGGCAGCAAAAACAGCTTTAAGAGGGAAGTTTATAGCAAATACAATCCTACCTCAAGAAACAAGAAATATCTCAAATAAACAACCTAACCTTACACCTAAAGGAGCGAGAGAAAGAACAAACAGAACCCAAAGTTAGTAGAAGGAAAGAAATCATAAAGATCAGAGCAGAAATAAATGAAATAGAAACAAAGAAAACAATAGCAAAGATCAATAAAACTAAAAGCTGGTTCTTTGAGAAGATAAACATAATTGATAAAACTTTAGCCAGATTCATCAAGAAAAAGAAAGAGAGGACTCAAATCAAGAAAATTAAGAATGAAAAAGGAGAAGTTACAACGGACACCGCAGAAATACAAGGCATCATAAGAGACTACTACAAGCAACTCTATGCCAATACAATGGACAACCTGGAAGAAATGGACAAATTCTTAGAAAGGTATATCCTTCCAAGACTGAACCAGGAAGAAATAGAAAATATGAACAGACCAATCACAAGTAATGAAATTGAAACTGTGATTAAAAATCTTCCAACAAACAAAAGTCCAGGACCAGATGGCTTCACAGGTGAATTCTATCAAACATTTAGAGAAGAGCTAACACCCATCCTTCTCAAACTCTTCCAAAAAATTGCAGAGGAAGGAACACTCCCAAACTTATTCTACGAGGCCACCATCACTCTGATACCAACACCAGGCAAAAATACTTCAAACAAAGAAAATTACAGACCAATATCACTGATGAATATAGATGCAAAAATGCTCAACAAAATACTAGCAAACAGAATCCAACAACACATTAAAAGGATCATATACCATGATTAAGTGGGATTTATGCCAGGAATGCAAGGATTCTTCAATATACGTAAATCAGTCAATGTGTTAACATCATATTAACAAATTGAAGAATGAAAACCATATGATCATCTCAATACATGCAGAAAAAGCTTTTGACAAAATTCAACACCGATTTATGATAAAAACTCTGCAGAAAGTGGGCATAGAGGGAACCTACCTCAACATAACAAAGGCCATGTACGACAAAGCCACAGCCAACATCATTCTCAATGGGGAAAAACTGAAAGCATTTCCTCTAAGATCAGGAACAAGACAAGGATGTCCACTCTTGCAACTATTATTCAACATAGTTTTGGAATACCTAGCCACGACAATCAGAGTAGAAAAAGAAATTAAAGGAATCCAAATTGGAAAAGAAGAAGTAAAACTGTCACTGTTTGCAGATGACATGATACTGTACATAGAGTATCCTAAAGATGCCACCAGAAAACTACTAGAGCTAATCAATGAATCTGGTAAAGTCGCAGGATACAAAATTAATGCACAGTAATCTCTTGCATTCCTATACACTAACAATGAATGATCAGAAAGAGAAATGAAGGAAACAATCCCATTCACCATTGCAACAGAAAGAATAAAATACCTAGGAATAAACCTACCTAAGGAGACAAAAGACCTGTATGCAGAAGACTATAAGGCACTGATGAAAGAAATCAAAGATGACAGAAACAGATGGAGAGATATACCATATTCTTGGGTTGGAAGAATCAATATTGTGAAAATGACTATACTACCCAAAGCAATCTACAGATTCAATCCAATCCCTATCAAATTACCAGTGGCATTTTTTACAGCACTAGAACAAAAAGTCTTAAAATTTGTATGGAGACACAAAAGACCCTGAATAGCCAAAGCAGTCTTGAGGGAAAAAAACAGAGCTGGAGGGCTTCCCTGGTGGCGCAGTGGTTGAGAGTCTGCCTACTAATGCAGGGGACATGGGTTCGAGCCCTGGTCTCGGAAGATCCCACATGCCACGGAGCAGCTGGGCCCGTGAGCCACAACTACTGAGCCTGTGTGTCTGGAGCCTGTGCTCCACAACAAGAGAGGCCACGATAGTAAGAGGCCCATGCACCACGATGAAGAGTGGCCCCCGCTTGCCTCAACTAGAGAAAGCCCTCGCAGAGAAACGAAGACCCAACACAGCCCAAAATAAATAAATAAATAAAATAAAAATTAAAAAAAAAAAAACAACAGAGCTGGAGCAATCAGACTCCCTGACTTCAGACTATACTACAAAGCTACAGTAATCAAGACAATATGGTTCTGGCACAAAAACAGAAATATAGATCAATGGAACAAGATAGAAAGCCCAGAGATAAACCCACGCACCTATGGTCAACTAATCTTTGACAAAGGAAGCAAGGATATACAATGGAGAAAAGACAGTTTTTTCAATAAGTGGTGCTGGGAAAACTGGACAGCTATATGTAAAGAATGAAATTACAACACCTCCTAACACCATACACAAAAATATACTCAAAATGGATTAAAGACCTAAATGTAAGGCGAGACACTATAAACTCTTAGAGTAAAACATAGGAAGAACACTCTTTGACATAAACCACAGCAAGATCTTTTTTGACCCACCTCCTAGAGTAATGGAAATAAAAACAAAAATAAACAAATGGGAGAAGAAGAAGACCTAAATAGACATTTCTCCAAAGAAGACATACAGATGGTTAAGAGGCACATGAAAAGCTGCTCAACATACTAATTATTAGAGAAATGGAAATCAAAACTACAATGAGGTATCACCTCACACTGGTTAGAATGGGCATCATCAGAAAATCTACAAACAACAGATGCTGGAGAGGGTGAGGAGAAAAGGGAACCCTCTTGCACTGTTGGTGGGAATGTAAATTGATACAGCCACTATGGAGAACAGTATGGAGGTTCCTCAAAAAACTAAAAATAGAACTACCATATGACCCAGCAATCCCACTACTGGGCATATACTCTGAGAAAACCATAATTTGAAAAGACACATGCACCGCAATGTTCATTGCAACACTATTTACAATAGCCAGGTCATGGAAGCAACCTAAATGCCCATCGACAGACAAATGGATAAAGAAGCTGTGGTACATATATACAATGGAATATTACTCAGCCATAAAAAGGAATGAAATTGGGTCATTTGTTGAGATGTGGTGGACCTGGAGATTACTTCACATGCAGAGTGAAGTAAGTCAGAAAGAGAAAAAATATCTTATAATAACACATATATGTGGAATCAATGGTACAGATGAACCAGTTTGCAAGGCAGAAATAGAGATACAGATGTAGAGAACAAACGTACGGCCACCAAGGGGGGAAAGCGGTGGGGGGGAGGTGTTGATAGTGGTGGGATGAATTGGGAGATTGGGATTGACATATATACACTAATATGTATAAAATTGGTAACTAATAAGAACCTGCTGTATAAATAAAATAAAATAAAATTCAAAAAAACTTTTTTCTTTTTTTTTGTGATGAGTACTGTTAAAATCTACTCTCTTAGCGACTTTCAAATATGCAATACCCTATTAGTGACTATAGTCATCATACTGTACATTACATCCCCATGACTTATTTATTTTATAGCTGGAAATTTGTACATTTTGATCTTCTTCACCCATTTTGCCCTTCCATCCCTGACCTTTTTGAGCCTATGTTTTTTGGGGGGTTGACAGACAAGAACAATTTAATAAATAGAATATACTATATGCTAAGTAGCCATATGTAAAGCAAGAACTTCAAATCTGAAAGAGAAAAGGAACTCAGCAGTTTAGGTAAAATGTAAGTATTAGGGTCCTCAAAATTTTATATAAGACTTTTCCCATATCTTCAGTTTCGATATAGATTCTATGATCTGTTTTAAAACAATGAAGAACTATGTGGGTTGAAAGGGAAAGAATATTATTTTATTTGCTTCAGTGTGGAGTAATTAGCAAACAATGAGTATAGTCTTCTTTTAACTTGATCTGAATTACCTGTGCTTTATCATGAGCCACAGAAGTTGATTTGATGTATCCTTGAAAACGGCTAAAGTGGAAATTTCATTCATGACTGTAATCCACACATCATCAGGAGAGAATGTTTGTACCTTGGTTTGCTTGGGGTATGTTCCTTTCAGTTACTGCTTTCTGTGTCCCCCTCCCCATTCTGTCCTCAAACCCTAAGTCTGAAATCTTAAAATAGTCCTTTCACCGTCCTCTTTTCCAAGAATCCACTCCAACTGGGGCACATAAGTGGACTTCTTTGCGTCAATTTAATCTCAATCTCTTCTCAGGACCTTTGTCCATAAGGGCCTCTTAATAGGCATGTAGCCAGTGGGCTTGCAGGTAAAACTTTTGGTTCAGCAGCTATGTTTCCTGGAATCATATATTTTTGATCATTTAAATTGTTTAAATATCCTCCAGCTTCTCTAATCCTACCCTCCCAACAGCTTGTTTCCATTTCCTGGAGTATGTAGCCTACTTTCAGAAAGTAGCCCTTGAAAAAAGGTTAAAAATTGGGCATTAAAATTTTTTTATAGCACAGGCAAAGACTAAAAAGAGTATTATTGTATTAGCAAATGTATTGGCTGCAGAAATATTAATGACTATTAAAAATAAATATCTATTGATACAAAACTTCTAAATTGTGAAATAGTAATGGATTTTAAAGCTAAATATTATATGAACTTTTAAAATGTGTGATATAAATATAATCCAATAACGTTTATAAGATTCATATTTTAAAGGTGAGATTAATTTCTATTTGTTTTTCATTTTTATAAATGTCAAAGTATAATGTATTATGAACAATTCAGGGAATAGAATTTTTGAAATTTCCTAAGGCATTCATAATTTATCAGTGCTATCTGTCTTTTCCCAATACAGCTTGGTATTTGGGGAATAAAATTATAAAGTAGAGTGTATTTCACTCAGGTACAAGGTTAGCTGGGTTTAGGAAAAAAGAGAAGATTTGAAGGCTATATACCACTTCTCCCTGCCACTCTTCATGTCATTTTTTTTTAACATGTCTGCACGTCCATTTATTCATTGAACAGATATTTATTGATCTGTTTTGTGCCAGGCACCACTCTAAAGGCTGAAGATATAGTAATGAAAAAAATATTCTGTTCCTCATGCAGTTGATGGTCCAGCAGATATGCAATGGAATAAAAAGGCAATGCACGTGATATGTTAGCTAGCAACATGTACTGAGGCAAAACAAATAAAGCAAGAAAGGTGGTTGAACTTTTAAATAGGATGACCAGGAAGGGCTTCAATGAGAAAGCGACTTAAAGATTTAAAGGAATAAGAGAGCAAGCCATGTGGTTACCTGGGGAAAGAATGTTCGAGGCTGAGGAAACAGTAAGTGTAAAAATCTTAGGTAGGAACGTGTTTGGTGTATGAAGGAACATAAGGATGCCAGTGTGACTGGGATGGAGTGATTGAGTCAATGAATCCATTGATCTTCCTCTGCCTATATGAATGTAGGAATATATGTAGTCTAATGTAATGTTTGCCTACCATTCCTTAGGGGTTCCAGACCTAGCCCAAATGAAAACAATTCAAGCTATATTAGCTCAGGACAGTGCTTATTTACTTTTTCTATATTTATTTTTAAAGACTTTATTTTGGAGGGAGCAGTTTTAGGTTTACAACAAAATCGAGAGCGAGGTAGGGAGATTTCCCACATACACACTATCTCCACACATGCATATCTTCCCCTATTATCAACATCACTCACCAAAACATATATATATATATATATATATATATATTTTTTTTTTTTTACCAAGGAAGAATGTACATTGACACACCATAATTACTCAAATTCCATATTTACACATCATAATTACTCAAATTCCATATTCACTCTTGGTGTACATTCTATGAGTGTGGACATATGTATAATGACATATATCCATCATTACAATATCATAAGAATATTTTCACTGCCCTAAAATTCCTCTGTACTCCATTTATTCATCCCTTCCCCTCCCCTCTTCAAATACTGACCTTTTTAATTGTCTCCATAGTTTTGCCTTTTCCAGAATGTCATATAGTTGGAATCATACAACATGTAGTCTTTTCAGGTTGACTTCTTTCACTTAGTAACATGTACTTAAGTTTCCTTCATGTCTTTTCATGGCTTGATAGCTCATTTCTTTTTAAAGCTGAATACTGTTCCATTATTTGAATGTACCACAGTTTATTTATCCATTCGCTTCCTGAAGGATGTTTTGGTTGCTTCCAAGTTTTGGCAGTTATGTACAAAGTTGCTATAAACATCCTGTGTAGTTTTTTGTGTGAACATAAATTTTCAATTCCTTTGGGTAAACACCAAGAAAGGTGATTGCTGGACGATATGATAAGAAAATGTTTAGTTTTCTAGGAAACCACCAAACTTTCTTCCAAAGTTACTGTATCATTTTATATTTCCACCAGCAATGTATGAGAGTTCCTATTGCTTTACATCCTTATCATCATTGGCGTTGCTTACTTAGTTTTCACTTCTAAAAGAAGTGTTGTTTCTGACATGAATTAGAATTTAATTAATCAATCAGTCTATTCCTTGGCTTTGATCGAAGAAAGGATTTTGGGAAATGAAAAGCTGTAATGTCTTGTTTAAATTAATTGAAATATCTACAAATTTAAAAAGCAAAACAGAAAAAATAAAATTTTAGAATTGATATTTTGCCAACTCCAATTTAATTCACCAGACATTTATTGAGATTCTCTAATGTAAAATGTTTGCTGCTGGCTCCTTTTGGAGATATGATGAGCAAAAAACCCGTGGACTACAACTTTCTCAATTCCAGGGATCTTTAACAAAAGAGTCTAATAATCTGTCCTAATAATACTGTTCCATTTATTCATTACTTTGCTCTCAGGGTCTTGCTTAACTTGCTTGCAAGCTGATTTCTTAATAAAGAAACTTACTATGCCTCTGTGAAGTAGTAGATATTAATACTATTCTCAATTTTTGCAGAATAGTAGAGAGATTTCCAGTGTTTGTCCTTAGATGCCTGTGCACCCCTGGCTGTACTCTGTCTTGGAGTGGATGCTTGTAGACAGCCACTTTGTACCTGCAGCAGTGGGCAGACTGAATCATAGCTCCCATGTAACTTCAGAACATGGTTCTTCTATCCCAGAGGTAGTGTAGCGTTAAGCAAATAAACTTTCTTCGGAAGGAACTTTTTGCATTCACTGTCAGAGCTAATAGGTATCTGTGATAGTTTTCTTCCTGATAACTCGAGATACTGTGGATCTTCTCTTTTTTATTCAGATATATTGAGTTTTCACTTCTCACCCTTCACTTTGCTCCCTCTTCCTCTCAGTCAGTTTTTGTGATTTTCATCCGATGGCCTTATACCTGGATTCACTCTATTTTGAGAGATAGTTTTATTTCTCACAGTGGATTGGTGGAGGTTATTTGGTACACTGTGTTTGGAAGGATTCTGAGACTGAGTCCAGGTTCAGGAGGAGAGAGTGTGGGGATTAATCTGTAGTGAGAGAGTGGGAGGAAATAGTGGTTGTAGCAGGACCTCACTGTACTGTTGACTCCCATGGATGGTGAAAAGCCCCGCCCCTCAACCTACCATCCAAATCACCGTCCTTAATCCCATAAATTGCAACACGAGGGCAAATCATGCTCAATCAAGGTTCTTGAGCTACCGTATCTCAGCAAATGTTTGACACTTGGAAGGAACTGGTTACTGTATATAGAGGGTACCCAAGATATGCAGATTTGTGATATATGGATTTTAATGGGATGAAGCCTTGAATAGTTGAAATCACTCGGGATCTTCTATTTCAGGCCTTCTGCTTTATGGATTGGCTTGGTCAATGGTATCAACAGGCAGACTGGATATCTAAAAGACTCACTGAAGTTGCAGGTCCCTGAAAATTTGTGGGGCTTATTTCCCACTTTCTGGAATACATGTTGCTAAGGCATTTAAAGCTTCTGCCAGTTCCTGTTCATAATGCCCAATAAACTTGATGCCATCAATGTAGTTCTGTGAATTTATATTCTGTGAAATGTCAGGGTGATCAAGTTCTCTGTGTGCTAGGTTATGTCAGACAATGGAAGAGTTGAAGCAAGAAGGTGAAGATACACTGCTGTCCCTGGTAGGTGAGAACAAATTGATTGTGGTGGAACTTGCAATTTGTTATAAATAAAAAGGCATTTGCTGGGTTAATAGCTACATACCAGGATACAGAGGTTGTACTGATTTGCCCCTTTAAAGATACTACATGAGGAGTAGCTGCTGAAATTAGCATCATCAATAACTTTACAATAACCCATGATCCATCTGCATTCTATATAGGCTAAACAGAGAGAATCACATTGGAATGTTATAAGAATAATTATCTTTTCACCTTTCAAATTTGTGATGAAAGCAATGATCTCTGTAATTCCATCAGGGATTAGTTGCGGCTTACTACTCTGTTGGCAGAGGAAGTTTCAGATGCTGCTACCTCACCAGTATACCATAATAGCTCTACCTTTGCAGGTAAGAGAGCTCATATGGTGATTTTGTGAGTTTGACTCACAAGAATGACTTTTCCAATTATGTATCCAGGATGTGGGGATGTAATTGGAGGTCCAAAACTTCATTTTTATCACTTGACCTCCATAATCCCCACATTGACTAGAGGGCCACAGTGGCATTATGGGTTAACATCAACAGAGCTAGAAACGAGTAATCTCGAGATAGGCCTGAATGCTTTTCTTTTCCCAGAGTGTGATCACCGTATATGAGCATCCTTGTGGAAGGCTTAGAAGAGTATTCCGGAATATAGTTATGGCAGTGTTGAGTGAACCTTCTGCAAAGGGTCCAAGAACTCTGAGCCTATGAACTTGCACTGGGTGAGAAGATGTACTTCATCATTGTGGTGATCCAGGTCAGATTCCTGCTCAGTTGACCTAGAATTTTTCTGATTATAATTATATTACATATATAATTATTTAGTGGGCTGCCTATTTGTTTTATTGAAACACTGTGATCAATCAGCCACTACTGAAGATACCTACAGGTCAGACAGGATTGCTTTTTATGGTAATTATGCCTACCTTATCTTTGGTGGTTAAGTGATACTACTTGGCTCCTAATGTTCCAGGATTCCACTATTCACTTTAAAATCAGGAAGCCCTTTTCAGTGGTGGCATTTCTCACTGTCATCCCTAGCATGCAAAAGACAGCCACTCAGAGCTCTTCCAGGAGGATGGTGGTCCCTCATTAATGCCTTTCTCAGTGCTTTAGTGAAGGGAGTATTCTCTGGACTCTCTCAAGGAACATAGTATTGTGGGTATTCCGTTCACTCCAGTGTTCCTATCTTTCTAAGCCTTTCAGTCCTTTCTTTTATTTTATGCCAGATAGGTTCTGGCATCTCATCCTGATTGAATTAGGTCACCTTGGAGTTCATATTTCAGTAATCATTCAAGCAAACTATTGGAAGCCCTCACATTTACTTAATTCTCTGTTAAGTTAAACCATCATAATATATTTGATTTGATCCAACATTATATTTCATCGTCATGGGTTAATAACCGTAGAATCTATTCCCCTATTGATTCTCCAAGTTTCTACCAATGTGTATTTGCAAAATCTTGCTCTTCATTTGGAATATGAACTCTCTTCTCCCAAACAAGACTTGGCACTTGCCTTCCTGGAGAAGACTCTGTGACTGTGTGAGAGCTGACTCTAGTCTTGAGGCAGTGAGAGGTGATGAGGAGAACAGATATCCTTTTTGAAGGCATCAGCCATAGAGGAGGTTATCATAGAGTCTTCAAGTATGATAAAGCTACCCTCCTCAAAATGTGGGAAATGGCTTCTGCTGGCAAGAGAGGCTCGGGGATATTAGATTAAAAATACTTAACCTGTCTAAGTTGAACAAAATTTCTTCCTTCCAAATGTCAGGCATCCATTCCTTCCAAAGAATTCCTAAACTTTCACATAAAAACTTTGTCTCTAATTCATCTTACGTTGTAATTCTGCAACTCATGAAGTTATATTTTGATTAGTTATATCTGCCTTATGACTCCAAGAAATGAGGTTCTTTTATGGCCACCAAAGACAATATCTGGTCCTCTATGACTTGATGTCAGAGAAAGCTCATTCCTAGCTCTTAAAGTTACAATTATTAATGTAACTGTCAAATTCCTGAGCAATTTTGTCACTCAAAGCCTTGCCTTCAGTAGAAAATTCATCCTAAGCAGCCACAGGTAATAATTTGTCTTCTTGATACTATTGCCTGATACAGATTACCAGTCTCCCATTTGCCATTGGCAAGCAGATTATCACTTTGTTCAAAGTTAGAGCAGTAAGTAACTCAATTACAGAATTCTGTCTTTGAGGGTCAGTTTCTGGAGTCCACTTATGTTACCAAGTACTCTATCAATCAAGGTCCAGAAATAAACCATGATAGATATTTCAAAAGGAGGGCATTAATAGAAGGAATTGGTTACTTGGTGTATTAGTTACCTGTTGTGGCATAACCAGTTACCTCAAAATTCAATGGCTTGAAGCAATGAGCATTTATTATCTCACACAGTTTCTGAGCTTCAGGAATCCAGGAGCAGCTTAGGGTCTCTCGTGAGGTTTTAGTCAAACGGTCGGATGGGATGTTAGTTACCTGAAGGCTCGGCTGGGGGTGGAGGATCTGCTTCCAAGATGGCTTACTTTCATAACTACTTGCAGGAGGCCTCAACTTCTCACTGGCAGTTGGCAAAAGGCCTCAGTTCCTCATTGCATGGACCTCCCCTCAAGGCTGCTTGAGGGTCCTCATGACATAGCAGTTGGCTTCCCTCAGAGAGAGTGACCTAAGAGAGAGAGAGCAGGAGGAGGCCATGATACCTTTCATGACCTAACCACACACCATCATTTCTGTCATATCCTATTCATCTGAAGCAAGTCACTAAGTCCAGCCCACAATCAAGGGAAGATGAATTAGGGTCCACCTTTTGGAGAGAACAATGTTGAAGAATCTGTGACATATTTTAAAACCATCATACACTGGCATTAGAAGACTGAAAGAACAGAAAGGGAATACTACGGTAAGTCCAATATTAGTACTGTAGAAAGCTGCTGCTACTCTTGGGGCTGAAGGAACAGAAGTGTACTGGTCTGTGTGGCCAGCTCACTGACTCTGAGTGATGGATATCCTGTGGCTGTTGTGTGGATCTCTAAGGAGGCTACCACTTGGCTACTGTTCAGCTTCCTGAGGGAGAGATGCAATGAGGCTGGTGCTCTCTGAGAAGTGTGTGGTATCTCTGGTACTCCGTCACTGAAGGGGCACAGCCAGCTGGTGGTTGTGACTTTGAGGGGGTGTGTCATTGTTGGTATGTTGGCTGTTTTATGCTGCTGGAGGAAAACTTACAGGAACCATAAACAGAAAGAGAGTTCGTTCTTCCCTTCTCCTGTCTTTCAGTTTCATACCAGTCTCTTTCACTGACAGAAACTAAACAAGGGTCCACCTGGCAAGAGAATATTGAAAATAGAGTGCAAAGAAGCAGAGTATGGATGGGTTATTTGGCACTGAGAAACATAGGTAACTAACTGGCACAGCTTGATTTTGGTTTGTGTTTTTCTTGCAGGTACTACTTCTCAAATCCTACTGGTTAATTCTTTTTGTTGAACTGTGAAGGCCATCATATCTGGTCCAGATCCCTGTTACCTCTACATGGTAAGTGGCTGGTGCTTAGTATGAATTGGATACTCTGTATTTGAAAAGTACTCAAGATAAGCAGATTTATGATAGATGGATTTTAATGGGATGAAGCCTTGGAAAGTTGAAGTAATTTGGGGTCAGCATCGATTTTAGACCCCCAGTGACCAGTTGGCTATGTGGACATGGAGGCTGTATAGAGGTTGGATACCTGGAAGTCTCTGTCAGACCAACCAGTAATGGTTCACTCTCTCTTCCTTCTCCTCTGCCATGTTGTTTTGGAAAATCTGATTAACTGTGCCCCAGTTTATAGTTGTTCTGTAAGGCTTGCTCTGGCCAGAGCTGGACCAAATGACCTCCCGAAGGTTTGCAGCTTTGGAGAAGGCTGTGAATTGGGCACTCTTTTGAGTCTCTGCCAAAGAATATTGTCATTTCATGAGTAGTCTGGAGCCTTCCCCTTTCGCAGGTAGTCTTTGAACAAGGAACCCAAGTGGTCAAATTCTTCCCACTCCCTCTGCCAAGCACTCATCCAATCCCAGCTGCTTTGCAATTCTTGGCCAGGTTTTGTTCCCAATCTAAACTCTGGGACCTGTCACCAGGAGCTCTAAGTTGCTCTGGTATTTGGTATCCAGGGAGTGTCTGCAGCCCATGTGGGTAGAGCAGCTCAAATAGATTTCTGCCATTTTAGCCCACACCCATTCTCTCTTTACATTCTCATTGCACATCCTTTAAGGGATGCTTAATGCTAAAACAAATTTAGTAGATACAATTAAGAATTTAATGGAAAAAAGAACATTAGAAACTATCAATTGGATAAGATTTTCCAGTTCCTCTTCTAGTTGATGAGGTTTCATCTGGCTTGGCTGCCCACTTCCTGGCCAAACGGTGAGGAGGGCAGAACCTATCTTTGTCTCTGTCTTGCTTTTCCTTTTAGGGATCTCCTTTTCTTCTCACCCAGGTGCTATCTTGTGTCCCGCTCTGATGGTGCCTTTGTGATTGGATGACATGATATAATTCACAACTTCTCTGTGTGTCCATTTTCTCCGTCATCCATCTCTTTGGATGTCTAAGTTATACTCCACACGTAATATGCCCCAAACTAAGCTTCTGATTATTACAACTCCCCCAACTCCCCCAAGCTTTTAGTTTCCTCAGTCTTTTCATTTCAGTTGATGAAAACACCATCCTTCTAGTTGCTGAGGCCAAAACCCCTCAGAGTTATTCTTGTCCTTTTCTTTCTCTTATTCTTCTCCATTAATCTGTTAGCAAATCTCATTGGCTCTACTGTCAGAATCTGCCCACTTCTCACCATCTACTACCACTGCCATCCTAGTCCACACCACTGTCATCTCTCACCTTGATCAAAGGAATAACCTCCCACCTGATTTATCTGCTTCTATCCTTGCCCCACTTCTGTCTCATCACAGCATGATCCTTTAAGAATGAAAGTTGGAGCATGCGGTTCTTCTGCTCAAAACCCTCCAAATGCTCCCAACCTCACTCAGAGCAAAAACCTAAGTCTAAAATATTTACAAAGGATCTTTGATGATTAGGCCCCTCACTCATCCTCTGAACCTCATCTTCTACTTCTCTTCCCTTTGTCCCCTCCACACTCTCGTCTTTTAGTTTTTCTTTTAGCAAATCATACAAATTCCTACCTCATGATTTTTGGATTAGCTTTTCCCTCTGCCTACAATAGCCTTCTTGCTCAGATATTTGCATTGTTTGCTCCTTCCCCTCTTTCAAGTCTTCTCTCAAATGCCACCTTCTCAGTGAGGACTTCCCTGATAATTGAATTTAAAATTGAAGCCACCTCGACTTACTGCCTGGCATGTTCTATCTCTCTTCCCTGTTTTATCTTTATTCATAACAATAATCATCATTGGACTAACCCAAGCAGCCAAGTAAAAAATACATTTTACTTACGTATTGTTGATCATCTGTCTCTCCCTAGTATAATGTAAGCCATATGAAGGCTTGGGTTTTTGTCTGTTTTGTTTATTCCTGTGTCCTGAGTTCCTAGAGGAGTGCTTGGCACAGAGTAGGCCTTCAGCAAATGTTGGTTGAATGAATGAATGTATGAATATATGCATGAAAAAATAAATCTCTTAAATGCAATGTAGGGGGTACTGGATGATTTATAAAGTACTTCCATTCCTAAATCTAGGAAAGAGGCTCAGGCTGAGGTTCCTTCTGGGCTTCAGTACTAAGCTATACATTTAACATTTGGTAATAGACTAGCACTGAATCATCAAAATTGTTGCCAGCCATAAACAACCACCCTGGCCTTATTGACTGTGCATATAGGCTAGATACCAACACTGCTTCTACCTAGGACTATCTGACTTTTAAAAGGATTCTCTTGAAGATTGAGAAGCCAAAGGTTATCATTTTGTGATAGAAATCTCAGCATTCTAGTGTGCCAGTAGTAGGAAATATTTGACAGTTCATCTCACCTCTACAAAGTGTCTATTCTGTATACTCACAAGGTTAACCCTGAATTTTTATGTAAATCTCAGAGATCTAAACATAGTAGGAATAAAATTTGTGTTTATGTTTTCTCCCTGGGTTAGTGGAATTTTCCCTGGCTTGGTTTATTTGTTGTTCAGCAGTTGAGTGGAAAAACAAAGCAGTTTTTAGTTTTGAGTTCTTAGGAGTATATCTGAGAAGGTTGACACTAAGAAGGAAGCCCCCAAGGAGCTATCAGTAATGAAATAATTAGCCAGCAAGGCCATATCCAATCGGTGTCAGAATTTGACAGTGGCATAATGGGCATCGTTACATTACAGAAAATAATATATGGAGAAGAATTACTTGGAAAACTGTGACCAGATCTCCAGTTCACTGACAAAGTATAAAATGATTCATTCATTTACTTGTTCATTCATTCATTCAAGAAATTTTTATTGAGTGCTTACTATACGCCAGCCGCTTTTCCAGGCATATGTGATATGTGAAACTCCTTTTCCTGTAATGGGTTGCATATTTTGTTAATTTATTCACTCAACATTGATTGAGTGCCAAACCTGTGCTAGGTACTGTGCTAGGTTCTGGATATACAAAATAAGTTGGTATGGACCTTGTCATTGGGAAGCTTTCCTTCCAGGAGAAGGGAGACCTGTTTTAGATATCTGGGCAAGGTGCAGGAGGAGGGCACAAAGGAAGAGGTGGTTAATTCTACCTCAGAGTTTTGGTAAGATAAACAAAGAATTCCTAGAGAAGGGAGTGTCTGGAATGAGTCTTGGCAAAAGTAGGTGTTTGTTAGGACAGGAGGCTGGGGGTGGGAGGCAGGCTTTGCAGGCAAAGGGATTCAGTAAGAGCAAATGCAAGGTGTTATGAAAGAGCATGGAAGAGTCAGGGAGTTATAAAATTTTTGAAGTCAAGACACAGACAGATAATTTAGGGTGTTCTATGTCACTTTAAGAATTTTGCTTTTTGTTCTGTAAACTGTGGAGAGCCTTTGAAGGATTTTAAGAAGGAGGGTTACATGATCTTTCTTGGCTTTTAAAGGTCACTATTACTTTGGTAGCATTTGGAGAATGAATTACAGGAAGTGAGATTAGAGACAGGGAGTTAGTTAGGGGGTATTTCTGATTTGATATAAAGGGTGATGCTGGCTGAACTCTGGCAATCAAAGAAAGAAGGAGAGAAGGCCATAGGTATAAAAAATGTTAAGTTCATGGAATTGACAAGGCTTGGTCAGTGGAGCTGGGAGACAGAGAGAGATAAGATAAAGGGAAGAGTAAAGAAGGAATTCCTGCTTTCTTGCTTGAGTTAAAGGAGTAAGTAGTGGTGTCTTCTTGGAGACAAGAAACTCAGGACGAGGGCAGGTTCTTAGTCTTGGAGGTAAGTCTGGTTTTGGAGTTGATTGTGTGCTCTGGCTAGAGATCCATACATAGCATCCACCAGTAGGAAGTGGTAAACTCACTCAGAAGGTGTTTGTAGATGAGATGAGTTTGGGGATCACAAACATATGAGGGTAAGCTGAGGAAGAGTCTGTGTAAATACCTTCCCTGCAGGACTCCCCAACCTCTAAACCATAAATGGGTTCATCATCTGAAGTGGCTTGTTTTTCAGTTAACATATTTGAATCAAGATCCCAAAAATGTAGCTGAAGGAGAATGGTGTAAAATGACTTAAGATGGTTCTAACCATTAGTTCCATAGTTAAAAGCAGGGAGAATCTGCCTTAACTGAAGTGACCATTTACATCTGACTTGGAGGCACTGGACAGGAGCTGATCGGGGCCTGATGGTCCTTTTCCACTTCCCCTCATTGCTGGTTAAAACCTAAAATGGAAGCATTAGAACTCTGTTTAACACAGTTGAAATCTATTCTCCCTTGCTAAGAGGTAAGGCTTGAAATTTGCCTATTTTATATGTAACATATATAATGTATATAAAATTACATATATATATATATATATATATATATATATATATATATACTTTAATAATAACAGTTTCCATGACTTGCCTCCAAAATATTTGATTGCTTCCATATCTGTGGCCCCATAGCACTCGATTAATACCTCTATTTCGGTGCTAATCAAATGCTATTAATACTGTTTTTTCCATGACACTCTCTATTAGACTGTCTCTAAGGACAGAAACATCATAGTCTCCATCACTGTACCCAGCATCAAACAGTAGATGTTCAGTTAAATTTTTGAGTGAATGAATAATCATTTATGGAAATAGCATCTGATTGGCCTTTAATCTGTTTGTTTTCTAGCTGTAACTTCCCCTCTCTGGGAAGCAGGTGATTTTATTATCCCTATTTTACACATGAGCAATGCAAGCTGATGAGGTGAAGTGGCTTGAGCAGGTTACACAGCCATGAAGAGATGGCACTTGAACCTGGGCTTCTTCATCCTAATTCCCTCTCTTTTCTCTCTGCATTGCTGAGCCTTCCCAAGAAGAGGCTTTAAAAGGGGAGAAGACTAAGAGCACTGGGCCCTCCAGAGAAGTATGGAGTAAATGAGATTTTGTCTCAGAACATGGAAGCTGGGAATAGAGGTGAAAAACTACATCCACTGCCAATTTTGTCTAGAGTAGCCTTGAAAACTAACATTTTATAAAGACACCACTGAGCTCAGATTTCCACAAAGGGCAGGTCAGCAGTAATCCTGGCATTATGTGCTCTCAGGCCTGTGACCACAACATAAATGCCAGTGAAAGAAATCTTACAGTCAGTTTGTGAACTCCAGTTGAAAATGCAGGTGTGGTTGTAAAGAGGTAGGAATACAGGGAGTGTAAGTTACAAGGGTAGATGTTAAATATTCATCTCAGGAAAGGATCATTGGGGTTTATAATAGTATTGACTGCACTCTAGTTTTATTTTGTAGGTTCAAAAAAAAAGCCTTCTGTTGCTGCAGACTCCAAGTGCAACTTTTCAAAATTCCGTATTTAGGGGAAATAGATGTTATTCAATGTGGCAGAATTCAGTATGCTTTCAATAACAGGCAGGTAAAGTGGATTCTTAGAAAGTAAGTGCTGCGATGGTTAAATTAGTCTAGTAGGGGATGTCCCCTCTACCATTTTCAGGGCAAAAGCTCATTTCCTTAGGCTCTGTGGGGTGGTGCATAAAGGTCAGGTTAAAAAAAAGGAGGAAAGAATGAAAGAATGTAGTGAGAATAAGACTTCTGCTCTCTATTAAACATATAGAACTTTAGCTTTCCCACCTTCTCCCCCTCTCCCCCCCACCAGGTAATGCTGATTGAATGCCTTTGGATTATTCCCTTCTGGCCCTATAATGGGCTGGCGTACATTGTATATTATATCTGGAGCTTAAAGATGGCAGCGAGCAAATGTTGATGCCTTCTCTTCTTACAACACCTAAAGAATTGGAATTTGCAGCTCTGTTTCTTGGTGTTTACATGTGCATGGGGGTCTCTGACAGGGTCTCTGATTTCTCTATGTGTATGCATAGCAATTTGTTGCAAAAACCTTGCATTCAGCTGTTTAGTTACATCTCCTAGCACAGACACTTTCTTTCAAAGATCTGTGGGAAAGGGAATGCCACTATGTGCAGTCATTATCCCCATAAAAGAAGTCACCAAACGGTGTCACCTCATTTCTCCTTCCTGCCTCCTTGCTTCATCTCCCTGACTACGGTTTCTAAGCACACACCTCAGCTCTGTTCTTTCATTGGTTTTCCCTTTGCCATTCAGTCACTCATCAAGAAACAACAACAAAAACAAAATCTGGGTGTTTGGCCAAATGACCTTTCTATTGTCATATCTTTTTGTCTGGTTCCATTCTATGATGACAGAATGGCAAATCCTTGAAGGCAGGTGCCATACTTATCCGTAATTTATCTTCAAGACGAGGCATCTTTTGGATATTTGTTAAATATTATATGTGGCACATTATAAAACTTTGAGGAAATAACTCCAGAAATACTTTATTCTCTCTTTTTGTTTTATTATTTTTCATTTTTAGTGGCTGGTGAAAATAGGAAAAGGTGGAGGTAGTCATTTAGACAGGGAAAGACATTTCTCTAAATGTCAATACTTATGAAACGCCATTTTAAACCTTTATAAATGATTATCTTCCTTGGTACTGATGAGGCAGTTTCACATTGCTGCTCAATTTATTTACTCAGGAGACCAATTTATTTCACTACCTCTGTACTAACTGTTTGCATTGACATCTAGGTCTGCTTTGAGCAAGCAACTGTGACAAGTTGTTTATTGAACTGTAAACAGGTATTGTCTGAATCTAAACAATGGCTTTATCTAATTAGGAGACCCTGGGCATCATCTTAGCCCCATGTGGCTATTCTGCCCAGTCTAGCATCTCCTACAGATTTCCCATGGCTTTTAAAATCTTCTTGCTCACATTAAAACTCTTCATCACAAAGTGAAGAATATCCTTATTTTGTCCTGTAACTTTACATACTGGTGTTTTGTGCAAAAAAAGGACTGACTGTAATAAACAGAGCAAGGGTGGCCCAATTTAGCATGGTTAAATAAGAAAAGGAAAACATGAATGAGATATAAAAAAAAAAAGAAGAATGAATAAAGATGAAGCAGGCCTGTTGCTTAGGCTGTAAAATTATCTTGTATAAATTAGAAGACAGTTTCTTTCCAAAAGGGAACTCAATGAAATGATGGGATAGGAGTTTTCAGACAAAAATACAGGTATGATTATGGAAAGCATGATAGGAGAGCTGAGGGGTGAAAAGTTAATTTTCTGGACTTAGATTGAAATAGAACATGTTCGAAAGCACTTGGGAGCCCTCATCTTACCCGCCATTGTTTTGTGTCTGAAGATGCTAATTGAGCACAGAAATCAGTGTCTTTTGTTTTCAGCTGTCAGCACTTTTCTAAAAGGCTTTGCCCAGTACTGGAGAGAGGAACTCTTAAGGAAGCTTCACTTTTTGGTAGCTATTACTATTACAGTTTCCTCTTGGAATGGGAGAATTAATTGCAATTTTGAAAAAAAAAAGTCACTGCAGTGAGGTTTTCAAACATGAGGGCAAACATAAGATATTTTTCTTAAAAAAATTGATAGGGGGATGCCCCACTGGCGTACATTGAAAAGAAAAGGCTGTATCAAAGCAAGCAGGGCGAGGAGGTATCTTTTTTGTCGCTATATACCTCTCTTGTTTATTTCATCATAAAGGCGGATTTTCACATTCTTTTTGTCTCTCCCCAGACGTTGAGAGTTGCTTTCTTGGTTGCTTCCTTAACGATTTGTGTAATTGGTTTCACTCACTGAGGCCCAATTGGTAGGTTCATTGTGAGTGCCTCATGAAATATGAATCTATTTAAAAATTAATCGTAAATCAATATTAATTCAATAAAATATTTTAATCTGAGGTATGAATATTTTATACCTTCACACAGACATGCAGATTTCAAAAGCCGTTTTCATGTTTCTGACAGGCTGTCCAGTTTTGCCAGGACGACATTCAAATATTTCTCCTCTTGCTGCACGGTGCGGGCTGCAGGCTCTCTCAGCTCGAGCTGCCCAGGTCAATGGTTATGTTTATTCACACTGCTGAAGGAATGCAAATGAGATGCACGCTGCCCAGGAATGCAGGAAAGTTTACCTTGTTTAATCGAGTTTATAGTTTCTCTGGTCTCTGCCTGGAATACATTTAAAGGGAGTCTCAGGCAATCTTATAGGTTAATCCTTGTTCGCACTGGGTTTGACTCATATCAGACCTGGCATGCCGAGGCACCTGAAGCCCGTCCCTGACAAGGGGCTGTAGAAAGATGGACTGCCACTGATCTAGGCGAAATGAGCCAGTGGCACCCATCTGATAAAACTGGAGATTTACTGGAGCAGACAGGCCCGAGCTTAAACAGAGTTCTCTGTCTATTGAAACCCTGTCTGTCGCTTGAATCAGTCACCTCCCCTGTCAGGCATCATCCGCTAAAACAATGGCGTGGTGTTTGAGTTTAGCAGAAGAGAGGGCTATGTCCGATAACAGATAGGAGTGTGTTATTCTGATCAGCGGGCTTGGGGCCTCTTGTGTTTTCTGGTATGACTTAATGAGAGGGTGGGTGCTACTCCAGGTGCCGGATAGAGCCATAAAGGCTTTAGAACTAAGGTAAGGATAATGAATTAGGAGGGGGAAAATGGTTTCAGTACGGATTTCAAGACAAGAAGTGGTAGGTAATGGCTAAAACAATAATTTTTCTCCTGCTGGGATTTCTACCTTCATTTGTCTTTAATGTGTCTGTGCTGCCTGATGCTACACTATGATGGTGGACAGAAATAGGCTCCCAAGGAAGAAAATATAAGCTGAACGCGTTAAAAATTCACCCGCCTTGGTTTCTTCTTAAGGGAACAATGGTAAAAGAGGGAATTGAATTACTGAATGTTTTCTGTGCAAGGCCCAAGCCCTGGAGAACAAGTCGATATAAGCTAGAATAGCCCCAAATTAGGAAGTGGATACTATGAACACAGTGGAGGATTTAAATAAGATGCCTAACAGAAAAGAACGGAGTCCTTCACATCTCTGTGGGTCCCCAGAGCCCCTTGCAGAGCCCGGTGTGCAGTAGGCCCTCAGTAGACATTTTGCTGAAGGAATGAATATGTATATATTCATTTTTGACAGTTATTTAATTTGCCTTTGCAGTGTTCTCTGGACACAAAACAGAGCTCTAAAATGATATATATGCTTAACTTTTTCAGTAATTTATTATTGTATTTTAATTTTAGAGGAGAAGGTTGAAGCTTTGTAAAAATGTATTGCTTCTGTATGTTGAAGCTAAGGGAATGTCACCACATCAATAAGGTCCCATGACAGGGCTCTCTCTTCTGTGTGTGGGAGGGCACTGGCAGTAAATGTTCCCTCCGACGTGTCCCCTGGCACTGATATTACCCTCCTCTTCCATTTCCCCCCTATTTGATCAGTTGGTTTATTTCTTAGTGTACCTGAGTGGGTCGCCTGGTCCTCTTTCATAAACCTATCGAGTGGGAGGTGCGGATCAGTGCACACAGAAGGGGTCTGCTTCTCAATCAAGAAATGGCCTGGATAGGTTGACCAGCTGTTTTGTTTTGCCCAAGACTGTTCCAGTTTCAGCACTGAAGTTCCCACATCCTGGGAAACCCCTCAGTCCCAGGCAAAGAGAGACAGTTGGCCACCCTAGACTCGGCACTTGAGATAGTAGGTCTTTGACCTTTATGCCGTGGGTTTCAGGTGAATGCTGAACTTCTGGAAGTTACATGGGTTTGAAGATTGAGAAAGACTGTGATACATTTCATGATTTTGCTAAAAATAATAATATGAAAATAATAGTCATATAGATTAGAAATCACCCACTTGGTGATCTTATTAAGTTCCATTCAGACTCACTAACCACATTTAGTATCAGTGTACAAGAAGGATCTGGCCTAGGAACCACAGATTTTTAACAGAGTAGGGTCAGCAGTATTCTTCCACGCAGGACTAGACAGCTCCACTGGTAGAGCCAATGGTCACACCCAACCTCCTTGCTTCTAACCACCCTGCTGTGGTTAACAGAGATTAAAGATATTAACTGTAGTGTGCTCACTGTTAGTGGAGTTATTTATTGGTATTTTCCCACTAGCTCATGACTTCCTTGGGGGCAAGGATCTGGCCTTACTCAGCCTTACACTCTCCCCCAGGCCTTGTAACTTTGCGGGGTGGGGCAGTCTTTTGGCTTTTTGGAGGCTGCCTACTCATTTGGCAGTAGTACTGGTATATAAAAGCAAACTCAAACACACATTTGCAGTTCTTTCTCTCACTTTCCCCTCTTTTCCATCTTATCCCACCTATCACCACTATTGGAGTTTACTCTGGCTCTGTCCCATGGGAAGTGTGTGGGAGAAATCTCAGTCATTTATATGGGGATGACAAATCAGGTCTTCCTGATTCATGTGTTTTGTGTGTGTGTGTGTGTGTGTGTGTGTGTGTGTGTGCATGTTCATACATAGATGAGAAGAGGGACACATGGTGGATTCGTTCATATTCATGTATCTTTGCATTCGGACAGATTTTAATACCCAGGCACTTGTCTATTTCTTCCAAACTGGGAGAAAAAATATATATATATATCATTGTTCTGTTGCCTAACAGCAGCTGTTGCAGCTGTTTGGAGAGAGGACATATGTAAATATCCCAAAGGTATGACACTTTAAATGATGACACTTTATTTAATAGTTAATGTTTTGATTTCCAATAATTTAATTTCTTTGTTGTGGAAAGCGGTATGGCATACTAGGGAAAACCACAGTGAGTGCAAATGCTAGTTTTGCTGTGATCTTAGGCAGGTAAATTAAACTTTCTGAGCTTTATTTTCCTCAACTAGAAAGTGGGATAATGTCTACCTTGTAGGTTTTTTGTGACATTTAGTTAGAAATGTTGTATGAAGTAATGATCA
This sequence comes from Balaenoptera physalus, assembly GCF_965194825.1. NCBI lineage: Eukaryota > Metazoa > Chordata > Mammalia > Artiodactyla > Balaenopteridae > Balaenoptera > Balaenoptera physalus. The sequence continues at coordinate 112,231,230 of NC_138882.1, read as the reverse complement.
CTGGCAAACATGATGGCTATATAAATGGCAACTGTTAAAAATAAGGTAGAGAATTCAGTTCAGCCTAAGAAAGTGCTTTCAGGTATTAACTCTGTCTAGCAAGGAAATGGGCTGCCTTGGGGGTGAGTGAGCTCCACATCACTGGAGGCACTGAAAACAAGGCTGGATCATTATCTTTCTGTGATATAATAAAGGGAATTTCTGTACAATGTAGATTTCTATTATTTAATAAACCATATTAAAAGTTTGGTAATTCTCACCTAAAATTCTTTTAATAAAAAATGCTGGAATTAAAAGAAACACTTCCTGATCGTTTTCAAGGTAAATATACGAAGTTGGTAGACCCAAGTGCAGACTAGAACCTGCTTCCAGAGTGGGGAAACCAGGAGTAATGCTCCTTTTAGAATCATATTTTGTATCCCTCTTGTCTTGGCTGTTCTAGAAGGCACTGGAGAACAGAGGACTAGGGAACCTGGGATGTCTTACTTCCACTTTGTCCCCATGGCCCCCTGACTTCTTCAGTTCTATCCCTAGGATTCCCTCTGCTGTTAGAGGGCTAGTGAGGACTTTCAGAGAGGAAGTCTCCAAGAAGGGTGTGGTCATTTAGCCCCACAGCCCAGAAAGCCCCTGGCAAAGTGAGTGGTTACTCTAGGAAGGTTGAGAGAGAAAGTTTGAGAGTGACTGAATAATTTCCAATGCTTGCATGCATTGTGAATTCCTATGCATTAGCTTTGCTCTGACAGTGTTTGAGGGAGCTTCCAATAATGGTCCTCTTATATGGGCTTCAAGATGACTCTACCTTTGATGACTTTTGAGTGTTTGTATTTGATGTGAAAAAAAAGAGTGGTGGCGTTGCTGAAGTTTTAAGAACAATGTTTTGCTAATTTTAGTACTCTGGTACAGTACTTTAGACTGTAAGCTATGGGGCTGTAGGCTTAATGTCATCAGCAGTTTTCTTTGTGTTTTTAGTACTAGGGAATGTAACTTCCTTTTAAATGGTGATGCTTTAAAATTTGTTAAGGAACTTAAAATCTCAAGTTCTCTACAGAAGAGATTAAATTTTTAAATTGGTATATAATTGACATACAACATTATATTAGTTCAGGTGTACAACATAATGATTCAATATTTATATATATTTAGATTAATTTTTTAACATAAAAGTTTGAGGTATACAGCATTTTCTTTAAATCATCTGAATTCTTAACTATTCAGAAAAGTTTTTTTGGGGAAAATAATTGGCTGAATCCAAGGTATCTGAAAATTGCTCAGGACCATTTGGACAACGTCTAATCACTTTCTACTTGAAATAATGTTTTACTGTCTCTGATGAAAGAAGTAATAGAGTCTTAAGGCTGGGCTTTCCAGTTTACCCTCAAATTTGCCTTCCCATTAATCCTGTAACTTCCATTGTAAGCTTTCAATTTTTAGTGGAATTAAGAAAAAATATGAACTAGAACTACTTTTCTTTCTCATTTTTAACTGAAAAAAATGTACAGAAATGAAACTCCAAATACATACTACAGGTTGGGAGGAGGTAGAAGATAAATATCATCAATGATTCATAGTTACTTTTCACCAAAGACTTAAGGTGTTTAAAATATTATTTACTCTAAAAGATTTATTGGTTAAACATTTTGGATTTTTTGTGGATGTGTCAGTTAGGGTCCAGTCAGGGAAAAATCATTCTCTCTAGGTGTTTCAACAGAGAGAATTTAATATTGAAAATTGCTTCCACAGGTGATGGAAGGGTCCAAAAGCCACATAGGGGATGATACAGCATCCCAGATGGTAATAAGAACATGAAGACACTACTGTTCCTGGTGCTGGAATAACGAGAGAAGTTGGTGCTATCAGAATCTAGAAGCTGGGCTGTCTGGTGGGTGATGGAACCACAGTAGAAAAAAGAACTCTCTAGTAGCACCTAGCTTTTCTGGAGTCACAGAGAAGACTTGGTCCCTGACATTATCCAAGGAGTCTGGGAAATATGGTTTGCTGTAATTCAGAGCAGAGCATGACAAAGGTGGTGAATTTATTTAAGAAAATACAAGAACAAATGACTGAGACAATGGGAATCAGTGTAGATGTTGTTTGATGCATGAAGATATATGATCTTTTTGGCATCAGAGGTGAGGTAGCTGGCCTTTCATCATCTTGCATCTTGGATAGCATCTCCAGAATGGTGGCTGATTTGCACTCATTACTCCTTCCTCACTCCTTCTTTTGTAAAGGTGCAATGTAATCCATCCATTATGGGCATGAAATAATTAAATAGTTTAAGCCCAGGTGGCTGTAGCCAAGGTATGATGCTTAAAACTGTGAGACACCAAGTATTATGCTCAGTCTAAATAATGCTCTCTTCATTCCAGCAATATGGGAACTGAAGTGTCCACTGACTAGCAGGTGTATTCATTCCTCTGAGACACAGACCAGATAGACTCAACAGAGGGGTGTGGCTCAGTGAAAATGGGCAAAATCCATGTGTCGTTAAAAAGGCAATGGTCATTCTGAAGATAGACAGAAGAAGAGGAGTTCTCATGTTTCAACACTTGTGTGGGTCTGAACAATAGCTGGTAGGAACAGGATGTGCAAAAGCTATAGAGATACAGTTATCAAACACTTGACACTTCAAGTGTAAACTTTGAGCAGTTGCTAACGGAGGGGCTGAGAAATCCTTATAGTTGAAATAAAAGCTCAGATGAAAGAAAACAGGAATTTCAATTTTTGGTAATGTAGGATGCAGAAGAGGATCTGTGGATGATTTTAAAAAATGATGAAAGAAAAAGGATCCAGACAGAATCAGAGCATCCACATTTTCCTTACAGATTGAGTAGTTCCCTAGTGGGAAGAGATAGGAAGGCAATGCCTGAACAATACCTGCACATTTTGTTTACATTTTTAAAGAAAATTTAACTATTTAGTTTGTTCAAGCGTTCAACAGCTATTGTGTTCATTATGTGCCAGGATAAAATGATACACTGGATTAGATATTGTCCATGCCCCTGGGAGCTTATAGTTTAGAAGAAGATACTAATTAGTGACCAGAAAACTCCAGAAAAATTTGAATTGTCATTATAGAGGAAGTGAGAGTCCTGGGGAAGTACCTTGGAGGAGTACCCAACCTAGGTGGGATGCAAAGGATGCAAAGGGGAAAGATCAGGGGGGAAAAAAGCCAACTAAATTGAGCCTTCAAGGATGAGTAGGAGTTGTTCGGGAGGAGTATTTGGGGAGAGTATTCTAGGCAAGAGAATAGCATACATAGATTCCTGTGGACAAGGAAGGCATGGTGTTTTTAAGGATCTGAAATAAATTCAAAATGGCTGGTGGGTAGATGGTTATGTGTTAAGTGGCAAGATAAGAGATGACAGAGGTAAGCAGGATTCAGGTCCTTATAAGTCATATTGAGAAATTTAGATTTAACTCATTCATTCATTTATTCATCCATTAAACACAGTTTTTAGCTAATCCTAGGGGACCCCATAAGCTAGGTGCTTGGCACAAAACGTAAAGAAAGACATGTCTTCTACAAATAAAGAACCCTATAGTCTATCCAGAGAGAAAAAGGAAAAAGCAGTTTCAATAAAGCGTGAGAAGTCCTATGATAGGGCAGCTATGCTAACACTTGGTTGCCACACAAACACTCAATAGAGGCACTTACTCAGATTTTGTCTCTGGAGATAGTGGTGATGGTGGTGGCTGGGGACATAAGAAAGATGTTCCAGAAGAAATGACATTTAACGTAAAACCTAAAGCATTATTAGGAATTAGGAGAAAAGATAGAGGTAGCAGTATTCTAAGCATAGGAAAGAGGACATGCAAAGAGCGAGAAGCAAGAAAGAACGTGCCTCATCTGAAGACATGAAAACATTTCTGTATGGCAAAAGAATACAGGCATACCTCGTTTTATTGTGCTTCACAAATACTGTATTTCATTTATTTATTTTTTTACAAAGTGAAGGTTTGTGGCAACCCTGAATTGTCAGATGATGCTTAGCAGTTTTAGCAATACAGTATTTTTAAATTAAGATATGTACATTGTTTTTTTTAGACATAATGCTATTGCACACTTAGTAGACTACACTATAGTGTAAACATAACTTTTACATGCACTGGGAAACCAAAACTTTATGTGACTCGCTTAATTGGGATATTTGCTTTGTTGAGGTGGTCTGGAACTGAGCCTGCAATATTTTTGAGGAATGCCTGTAAAAGTTTTGAAACCACGTTAAGGAGTTTGGATACATCCTAAGAGCATTGGGAAGAAACACTTAAGAGTATTCAGTAAAATTACTGGATATAAGTATAAAGAAATCAGTGGATTTCCTATATATCCTAGCAATAATCATTTAAAATATAATTGTGAACAAAAGACATCAACAATAATATTGCTAGTAATGGCAAATCCACAGGAAGTGCTATGACTGGCGCCAAATCCTCTGCTCTGAGGCCCTCTGTGGAGCCTACATCTCCTAGTTCAGTGCTCTTCAGGGCACTGTACTGTTCTGGAATCTTCACTGTGCAATTCCTATCTCTATTGAAATGTCTTCTCCCCTACTAGGCCTTCTCAGTCCACTTTTGCTCCAGTTAGAGTAGGGGGACAAGCATTTAGCTCTGTTCCTGCCTGTAGGCAGCCTGGGGAGGTGCAGTCTGCATGGGGCTCCTTGGGCTGGGGCCTTCAAACCTCGGTGCCTGGAGAAGGGCAGTGGCTTCCTGAGTCTGGTTTCTGTCCTGATGCCCCTGTCCTTAATCTCACTGGCTTTATTTCCAGAGTTTTCTTTTTCTGCCTGTCCTCATTCTTGCTTTTTAAAGTTCTCCCCACTCAAAAGCTCATTTGCTTCCCAGTGCTTCTGGATCGTTTCCATTCTGCACATACTATATTGGATAACATATTGACATTTTAAAATGCCATTTTATGATTCTATGGACATGCACGTAATTTTCCCAGCATGCTGGCCGCAATAAACACATTTCTATCAGTAAAGGCAAGGGGCGTAGACGGCCCAGATGTGAACTGGTTTAAGATGCTCTCTAAACCTTAGTTAAATGACCTAACATGCTACTTTGGAATTACTATAATGCCTTTAGGAAAGACATTTATCTGGCTATGTTTAATTTTCTAAGGCAATAGATTCAAGAAAAAAACCCAGGGAGGATTTATTTGCTCAGTACTTTCTGTGGTGATATTTTTATTTTGTATTAAACATACGTACTATATAAATTCAGTGCTTCCACATTTTATCATGGTTTAGGGATATTTAAAATATCACATGCTATCAGCATAAGCATGAAACTTGTTTACCGAATTTCTTCCTGAGCCGAGTCCAGACACTCCTTAACTTAGAACAAATCACACATACAAAATGAAGATAAAACGCCAACATCCAGAGCAAGGCAAGTAAATATTGTTATGAGCACTGCTGGAAGAGAGGAATGAACATTGGGCTTGTGGTAAGAAAAACTGGGTTTGCAACCCAACTTTTCTAATTAGTAGCAGTGGGACGGCAGATAAACCTGAGCCTTGATTTTCTCATACAAAATTAGGACAATGGATTCTTCCTTCCTTTCTTTTCTTTGTTCACTTATGAATTCATTACTCTTACTGAATGCCTAATATGGGGTAGGTATTTTGGTAGGTAAACAAACACTCACAGTCTCCACCTTCATAGGCTGTCATAAAAGTCAAATGAGACAATCATAGCAAGTGCTACCATTTATCAAGTGCCTACTATGTACCACAGACTTCACATTATTATCTCTGTTATACCGTGTGCCAGGGACTTACATACATTACCTGTTGTCCTCACTTAAACTTCAGGTAGTTCTTACTCCCCTGTACACGTGAGATAGCTGAAGCTCAACTAAGAAACTTGTCCAAAGTTAGATAACTTCTACAGGGCCTGACTGGGATTTGAACCATGGTGGATCTCATTCAAATGACCCTGATTTTCCAGTAGAGCCTATGAATATGGAAGTTCTTTACAAACATAAAGCACCATATAAAAAGAAATATTATTTACTATTATTGTTATCTATATCCATGTGTGATGCTGTAAAAACAGATAAAAACCAAAACCCAAACAGGAAATGGGTTTAGTCATGTTACTATGGGGATTCTCATTAAAATGCTTTAGATTCCTGGTTTTACAGTTTGAAATTTCCATTCTCTTTTTCCCCTGTGGGCACACATTGCTGCTGTTCTTTTTCTGTCTTCAGATCATGACTGGGCTTTTGGTAAGCACATTATTTAAAAAAAAGAAAATTGAAATGTTTTTGTTGGAGAATCACTGTGTCAAGGAGATTGTGTACCTTCTTGATGATGAAAATGCCAATTTCTCATAAAAAGGCAAAAACTCTCATTTTAAAAGGATGAATATAATGTTACTTAACTATTTTCAAAAGGCTACTTTTAGGTCACTTAAAAAGTCCAAATATAAGAAAGACTAGTCTCTGAGGTCTGTAACATTTTCATTTGATTCAAGAATGGATAAATTTAATTTATTTTAACCTCTTGCCTTTTGGTATTTGGCTCTTCTGACAGGAAGTATTTGTCTACTGTGAGGTTTGTTTTCATGCTGTAGCCTGCCTTAACCGGGAGTCTGTTTTCATATATTCGTGAAAGCTAAATAAGGTCCCAAGTTTTTTGACACAAAGTACATATACTATTTCAATAGCTTAATTGAAATTTTAATTGAAATATAACATAAACAGAAAATTGTAAAAACTAGAAGTGTATTTTCACAAAATAGGCCATAATGAGTACTCCCAAAAGCCTTATTCTTGCTGTCTCTCAAGTGTGCTTTGCCCGAAGGTAACCACTATTCTGATTTCTATTAAAAGAAATTAGTCTTGTCTGCTTTTGAACTTTATATAAATGGCAATAACATCCTATAATAATGTACCTTTTTGTGTCTGGCTTCATTCACTCAACATTATGTTTATGAGATTCACGCATATTGTTCCATGTAGTAGAAGGTCATCCATCTTTAAGGCTGTGTAATGCTCCATTGTATGAATATGCCACAATTTATTTCTTATTCATTCCACTTTATGTAGGCATTTCAGTAGTTTCTAGTTTGTGGCTGTTAAAATTACTGCTGCTTTGAATATTTGTGTATACATCATTTGACGCATATATGTATACACTTCTCATGGCTACAGGCCTAGTGATGAAATTGCTGGGTGTTAGAATATTAAAATTTTACGCTTTAGTAGATAACTGCTAGTTTTCCAAAGTGGTTGTGAAACCACATACAAGCCCCTGTGTCCCTGTCCTTTGAAGTAAAAGGCTTCTGCTTTAGTCTCCCAGGTCTCCCCTGAGTCTCAAAAGATTGGCTCAAGGGTTGATGATTAGGAAACATGAAGATGTAGGAACAAAGAATGGCTGTTGGGCCAGGGGACTGGTAACAATTTAGACTATTAACCAGCCATGTTGCAGAGTCACCTAACTCCCAGTTCCCTGAAAGATATAGATAAAGCTCTGACACACGTTCCTAAGTTGTTTTTATAGGAAACAGACCCCCACTAGATGAAAACTGACTGCAAGCATGTTGATCCCAGAGCGGTTGAAACCAGAAGATTGGTGATGCTCGACACTTCACCTTGTTGCCCACCAATCTGAGAACTGTACACAAGCTTCTCATGCCCCCTGTAGCCCCCTCCCTTACACTGCCTTTAAGAAAGCCCTTTGCCTGACCTGAGGTGTTAAGATGGTTTTTAAGGACACTAGTCCACCATCTTCTTGGTCAGCCGGCTTTCCTTGCCTCAGCACCTTGTCACTTGACTTATCGGCCTGTCATGCGGTGAGTAGCTGGACCTGAGTGCAGTAACAGTTGCACTAATTAAAAAATCTCACCAACAGTATATGAGAATTCTGATTGTTCTACAATCTTATCAGACTTTTTAATGTTAACCATTCTGGAGGGGTATAGTGGTATATCTCTGTGATCTTAGTTTACATTTCCCTAGTGATCAATGAGGTTGTATATTTTTTTCATATTTTTATTGGCTACTTCTACATCCTCTTTTGTGATGTGTTTTATAGTAGGTAGAAAAATGTCTCCCCAAAGATATCTATGTCCTAATTCCTAGAACCTGTGAATATGTTAGGTTACATGGCAAAGGAGAATTAAAGCTGCAGATAGAATTAAGGTTGCTAATCAGCTGACCTTAAAACAAGGAGATTATCCTAGATTACCTAGGTAAACCCAGTGTAATCACAAGAGTCCTTAAGAGTGGAAGAGGGAATTGGAAGAGAGAACCAGAGATGGCAGTGTGAGAAAGACTCGCTCAGTGTTGCTGGCTTTGAAGATGGAAGAATGGGACCATGGGCCAAGGAATGCTGGCAGCCTTTAGAAGCTGGAAAAGGTAAGGAAACAGATTGTGTCCTAGAACCTCCAGAAAGGGTGCAGCCCTGCTAACACCTTGACTGTAGCACAGTAAGACCCATTTCCACTTCTAAACTATAGATAATAAATTTATATTGTTTTTATCCACTAACTTTGTGGTAATTTGTTACAACTGCAGTAGGAAATTGATACATGTGCCTTCCAGTCCTTTGCCCATATTTCTGTTGGGTCTGTATTTTTGATTTGTAGAGGTTACTGATATATTATGGCTATGAGTGTTTTGTTGAGTTCGTTTAGGATTTTGCATCTATGTTCTTAATAGAAGTTCACATAATTTTCCTTTCTTGCAAGGTCCTTGTCAGTTTTGGTAACAAGGTTTTGCTGACCAAATTAAAATCTCTTTGAGATGTGGTCCCTCTTTTTTCATTCTCTCATAAAGCAGATATAGATTACTGTTATTTGTTTATTAAATGGTGGAATTTACCAGTGAAGCCATATGGGCCTGGAGTTTTCTTTCTGATAAGATTTTTTTAATTAAAGAATTTAATTTGCTTAGTAGATATAAGATTGTTCAGATTTTCTATTTTTTCTTATTTTGACTTTTCAAGAAAAATCTCTTCTAAATTTTCAAATTTATTTGCATAAGTTGGCTTATAATATTTTCTTTTTAAAATGTTCGTATTATCTGTAGTGATGCCCTCTTTTCATTCCTGAATTTGGTAGTGTTTGCCTTCTGTCTCTCCTTTTTATCTTGATGCATCTTGCTGGAAATTTATTAATTTTAACTTTTTTTAGAGGATAAAATTTTCACTTTGTTGATTTAGTCTATTATGTGTGAATTTTCTAATTTCATTATTTTTCTTGTTCTTGTCTTTAATATTTCCTTTCTTCTAATTTCTTTGCATTTAACTTGCTGGTTTTTGAAAAGCAATACTTAATCACTTAGTATTTTAGTCTTTATTTATTCTCTGATGTATACGCATTTTAACACTAACATATCTGTCTAAGCACTGCTTCTGCTACAAATCACACATTTTGATATATTTGTCTCACTCAGTTAAAAATATTCTCTAATTTCCTTTCTAACTTTTTCTTTCACTCATGGGTCATTTAGAAGTACATTGCTTAATTTCCAAGTATTTGAGAATTTTCTAGTTATATTTTTCTTATTTCTAGATTAATTCCACTGTAGTCAGGGTATATATTCTCTTTGATTTCAGTCCTTTGAAATGTGTTGAGATGTGCTTTATAGCCAAGCATATTGTCAATTTTGGAAAATGTTCATTTTGCATTAAAAAGATGTTCATTTTTTAGTTATTGTGAGCAGTGTTCTATGTATGTCAAATAGGTTTTGTTTGTTAGTCATGTTGTTCAAATCTTCTGTGTCTCTATGATATGTTAATATCTACTTGTTCAATCAAATATTGAAAGAGGTTTGTTAAAATCTACCCTGATTATGGATCTATCTATGTCTTTTCATTCTGTTAGTTTTTGTTTGGCTTTTTGAGACTATGTTATTAAATACGTACAACTATAGAATTATATTATTTTCCTTGGGGATTGACCTTTTTTAACATATAACATGTCCCTCTTTATCCTTAATAATCCTTCTTACTTTAAATCTACTTTGGCTGGTGTTAGCTTCACTATGTTAGCTTTCTTTGGCTAGCATTTGCATGGTATATCGGGCACCCCTTGTGCACTGTCTCACATTCTCTTGGCCTCACATGTGATTACAGCATTAATTTTGATTCCAGAAATAATTATACAGAAATAAAATTTAAAAATTTTTCGTAATATAAAGATTTAGATCAGCATGTCAACTGGTCTCATATACCAGGAAAACATTATTAGAATAATCAATACCAGTATATATCCTAGTGAAGTTACTGAACCTGAGTGTTTTAAAAAAATAAATGGACATCAAGACAAAACTCAAACCATGTACCAAGGGGAAAATATCAGGTTGATGATATTAGATTCCTCCCTATGCCTCAATGCTAGAAAACAGTATCTGTTGCATTCTTGGGGAATATGTACCCCAGTAATTTTCACATAGGCAAGTTGTCCCTGAAACCTAACAAGCAAACATGTCTGTGTTCAAGAACTTTAGGAATACAGAATTTACAAAACAAATAATCTAAATTTAACTGGATGGCATAATCCAGCCCACCTAGACATAAATCAAAATAAAAAAATTTGAAATGTTGAAAATACAATAAAAATATGAGTGATGAGCATCTAATCCATCTAAATATATAAATAAAATTTGAAATCTGCCACAGTTAATGAAATGTAAATGTTATAAACTTTAACAGTATACAAATAAAATAATCAGAAGGGGGAGAAAGTCTAAGTGTGTCAATTTCATGCTTTGTTATAGCAGGGAATCAGTAAGCAGATTCCACCTAAAATTAAAACATTTAGTTTATTATATATAGTAACTCTGACCTCCCAGCATTTTTCATAATGCTTTTAATTAGCTTGTGAGATTTTTTTGACTTCTTATTCAGTTAATTCAAGTGTAATCAAATTTACTCTATGTGTGAGGAAAGAAATGCCTGAAACGGTGATCTCTAGTTGTTAACCATGGCTTTTGGGGGTGGTAGGCTTCTGATAATTGTTTTCCACTTTTTCATTGTTCTTTCCCTTATTGCTTGACTTTTCCTTATAATGAACATGCATCATTTTTTTTACAAAATCCATAAAGTTATTTTTCTAAAAATAATAGAGACAACAATAGAGCCATCTTTAGTTAGATAAATTTTTCTCACCTTTTTCTAAATTACTTTTTAGAAGGAACTTTACATTTTATCTTAAAAGATGCTACTGATTGAATTATTCTTTGTCATGGTGAGCCTAATGTGATCAATTTTTATTTGGGTATCACTAATGAAGAGTGAAATTCTTTTCCTCTGCAACTCCCAGCATTCTCTATCATTCAGTATAACCTTTCATATCCCAGACTTCCCTGTTTTAAGTCAGGTCTGTCATCTCTTCTTCTTAGATCTATGAACAGACAGTGTCACCCAAAAGGACACTCTCTGAGGAACAGGATGGCGGTGGGGTGCTTCTGGTTTGAAAGCTCGTCAGAATGACAGCCATTCTACTGTGTACTACAGTAGAGTCAAAGAATTAAAATGCAGAGTGCTCTGTTTTATTATTGAACATGGGGAGGACAGGAAAAATTGGTTCACAATTATTGAGCGCCTGATATATGCCAGGCACGGTCACAGCAATCCTGTGAGTTAGGTGTTACCAATTTCTTTGTACACATGGAGAAACAAACTTGGGGAAGGCGGATGAATTGCCTCTGGTCACGAGGCTCTCAGGGAATGCTTGTGCTCCACTCTGACCTCTTCTCTGTTTCTATTACTGCTGTGGAATTGTTCCCATTTGCTTTTTAAAAATTTTACAATTTTGTTTACTACACTCAAAAAAAAATCTTAAACTTTTACCTTTGATACATTTTGCTCCAAGTTGTTTACATTTTAAGAATTTCTATAAAGACAATAGAAGCAGATGATTCCAGCCAGAATCAAAATTTAATGGTGAAACGAGATCAAACCCACAAAGAGTTAATTACTCTAGCTCTAATTAAGTGTAGTCTTCTTAAAAGAAAAAAAAAAAAAAAGGCTGCTTTATCCTGGCAAGCAGCCTGTGAAAAAGGGACGGTCTGTCACAGACTCACAGAACACAGTAATTAAGGTCTGAAACGCTTCCCAATCAAAGAACAGGAAGAGTTCACTCAGAGTTAACTGTTTAAACAGCATCCCAAGTGAAATGGCATTGCCACTGTATGTTTTTAGATTGAATTGATTTAATTTCTTACTGTTTGCTTCTAAGTAGGAATTAGAGCCTCCATTAGGAATTGCTAACATGCCCATTCCGGACTCTCTTAGCCCAGGACAGGAGAAGAGGGAAGGACGGATGTGGTGTGCATGTTATGGATGCTGCAGCCAGAACCTGGTCACAGGGCTAATGTTTGCAGCAGGCAGGAATGATGAACGATGAATGAACCCACATTGCGTATACATGTCTCATTTTGAAACTAATCATTTACATGCTCTAAGTAAGATGTTATGCTTTCACAAAAGCATTAAAATTCACAAGTAAATGAAAATGTGTATATTGTTCCAAAAGTATGCTTAAATTTTGCATGTTTCATTTCACAGCAGAGCCCCAGTCAGTCAACACATTCATGTGGTGACACCTGTAACTCACACATGGTGGTTTAATTTAGTAACAGTTGATTTCCTTTCATAATAAAACGATCACCTGAACTCAGCTTCATGGATTGTTCCATTGTTCTTCCTTGCTGTCACTGTGAACCAGTATTTAGGCTTCACCCAGGACATCGACTCCAATTATACAATATAGCAAATGAGCAAAACTGTTGAAATTGTCACTTTCCTCTTACCAAGGTTGTGAGCATTGCCATTTTTCTCAACTCACTGGGAATTTGTTTTTATATGCATGTCACACAGTCATTTGCTGTTTATATTAGGGGACAGATTTGGTAAATCATATTTAGTTCATGTGGCTTGTGAACAGAAATATGTTTCTCACTTTTAAAAAGCGATTAACTATTTCACTTACCTGCTAAAAATAATAGCTAATATTTGTTATTATTAGCTAATATCTTGAGAGGTATTAGACCCTTTCGTTCATTGTTCTTTTTAATATTTTCAACAACCCTATGGATAAAGTATTATCATTATCCCAGTTTTACATGTGGGAATCCGAGATTAGGTACAATAACTTGCCTTAGGTCACATAGAGCAGGATTTCACACCCAGATAGTTTAACCATGAAGGCTTGGTTGCTGTATCATATGTCCTCTTTAGAGAAATGAATGACAGATGCTCTTAGCCTGTGCACCAGAAGACTGTTTAATAGTTAAAAGGAGTAGGGAACCTTTTAAGGGTCTAACATTATGTTCTGATAGTGGCAGATTAACTAGGAGGATATGTCTCATGTCTATACTAACAAAATTCTAGATCATTTAAATCAGCGAAATGATAGAAGGATGCTTCGAGTTTTCACACTGTTATCATTTTTGACTATGGGATGCCATGTAGAAGCCGAGCAAACAGAAAAGTCAACCATTTATGAAACTAGAGGGATATCTTCTTCCTCCATCTTATTTCCTCCTTGTTCTGCTACTCAAGATTAATTTAAAATCTCATCACCTAACTGTGGGTGTATCATGTTACTAACTCATGCAATCCATTATCCATTCAAAAGGCATCTCACATTGGAGAAATTGTGATATCCAATGGACCAAGACCATGAACCATTTTATACTTCTAAGTATAATCGAAACTCTTTGGAGAACCTCTGGCCTCTGGCACAATATTTTCACAGACATGAGAGTTTAGTTTCCTATGAGCTCAGTGGTATTTAATGATAAATCCTGAACTACATGTTTAGCAAAAGCAGTGGGAAAATGGATGTCAAGTCCATTAATCACAGATGAAAAAAATTCTCTGGGTTAGAATGTCAACGAGGCATAAGCTGTGCCTTGCACTGTAAAGTCTATTCAAATGACCTCCTGATTAGGTCAGCTTGTCCTTCTGCCCTGAGATATTTTAAAAACAGAAACTGGCAGTTAGAGCTATAATCCTTATGATACTTGAGGCTGTGAGTAGTAGATATTTGGTCATAGGGACAATTGTAAGCAACTCTCCTGTGTAGCATTTTGCTCAGAGCTGTCAGCTTGACCACATCACATACAAAATTGATATAAAGCTGAATGCTGTGCAAAGTAAATATATCCATTAGATGAGAAGTGTTTCAGGGTAATTTTAAATAGTCTTAAAATATGCATTTGTAACTGAAGGATTTATTTAAAACTGATTTTGGGAACAGTAAAAGTAGGGAAAACGGTGTTTACTTCTTGTATTCTAGATAAAACGAAGCATTAAGAAAAGAAATCTGAATTGTGCCTAACAGAATTGATATGGTAGAGAATGTGCTGTTGGCATTTGTGACTGTATTAGAAATGGGGTGATATTAACTGCTAACCATTTGAAAGTTGCAAATGCCCATTTATGATTTCCTGGTGTAAATGCACAGAGCACAATCAAGTACCTTTACAACCTATGAATCACTAAAGACTTGGGAGGCAGCATCTCGTCCCTGGCAGATGCTATCCACATTCCTCAGCTCTCCCTGTGGCGTTCAGAAACAGAGGCTGCTTCTGGAAAGAAGGAGAATAAAGACTCCAAAAGGCTTAAATTAGAGTGGCTTTGAAATGAAATGCATTTTAAAAATGTGCTTTAGTGCTGCTGTAAAATGATGCTATTGTTGTATTTGTCATACTTCTGTTAAAAATGAGGCCATTTATACAGGGATATAGACAGTGAGCCGGGAGGGAGAATTGGGAGATGTTGGAATGTTTGATGATATTCTTTTCCTTCTTGGGCATTGGGAAATTCCGCAGTTGTCATTCGCATTAGCAGAATGTAGAACATTAGCTGAGCAATGCCAGGATACCCTCGTGGGAGGAACCAAGGCTACTTAACCTCTTGAATGCCACATTGCTAGAGGATTTAACATATATGGAGGAGTTAGAGGAAATCATTTAGGGGGGGAATATGATTCTACAAAACATGATGGTTAAATCCAAAGGATAGGGATATCATGATGTCTGGGGACAGCCTCTGCTGTCCATCAATTCTGGTACCCTTTTCACTTCCTGCTTTGTATATTCCAGTGTGAAAATGAGACTGCTCACCCTCCCCATCACTCCCACCCCCTCATCCTCCTCTACTCTTCTCTATATGTGCTCTTGGAAGAAACCCCTGGAAAACAGAAAACTTGAAAAAGCCTGCTCATTCATAGCTAACCTATTCTGATCTGTGCATCCAATGAATGTTGTTTCACTTTTTATCTCAAGACCCATTTCTTTCAGAAACTTTTTTCTTAATTCTTAGGTTTTATCCTATACATGTCCCAAAGCTCCGAGTTTGAAGATGAATGTATTTATAAATTTATTCTTGGGGACATAGGATTTACTTGTATTTATAAAAAAAATTACTGGGCATCTCCAATGAACCAGGAGCTTTGTGTGGAGTACAGAGTGAACAAAATACAGTTTCCGTCCTCCAGGATCTTACACTGCAGGGTGACAATTAGCACATTTGTTTGCAAAGCAATGTGTACAATTCTTCCTTCCTCTTCCTAAAAATTAGCAGGAAAAAAAGCTATGTAGAACACTCCACCCCAAGGATCATAAATACAAGTATTTAGAAATAAAATTTTGATTAGGAATTGGGAACAGAAAGTCCTATAAAAAAATAGCTCATGATTAAACAAAGTCTTATTCTGTTTATCTTAGGAGAAAATTCATATTTAAAGAACAACCAACCTGCTCATCTTGTATATTTTCTCTGCTTCCTTAATTCCCAAATGTTTAGTTCATACTTACATTCACTAATTTATCAAGTTTTCTTGAATTTTTCTGTTGTTCCCCAAATCAAGAACCCACCATCTAAGGAAGGGGAAAGATATAAACAGAAAGTTGTAACACCTAATTAGTTTCTATTGGAGAAGTATGAAGAAAGTTCTGTAGGAGCAAAGAAGAGGCAAAAACTAACATGGCTTGGTGAGGAAGTGAGAGTAGTCTTTTTGGAGATGATAAGATTTTTCCAAGTAAAGAAGCAAGGGAAGAGTATTCCAAGCAGTAGAGTAGCATATACAAAGATACAAAGTAGCATATGCAAAGAGGCTAAAACAATCCTCGAAGGTTGAAAAAATGTGGTTATTCGAAGGTTTCTTGAGAATCAGGCTACAATGAGATCAAAGAGGTGGGCAAGTAGATAGGAATGTAAAGTGAGGAGTCTTACATGGCAGATAAATGAAGCTGGATGGTCTTTTTGGCAGAGGGAGTTCTGGCAGCTTTTTGAACAGGAGCATGGCACGGTCAGTATATTATGAAGATCACTTTATAAAAAGAAAGATATTAGAGTGAAATAAAAAGAGATATCTTTGTGATGTCTGAGAAGTGATGGATGGCCAGCTATGGGTCCATGAGGGTAACCTGGAGAAGAGATTCCAGGAGCCTGACTGCGACAGTGGTAGTGAGGCCGCAGAAGGGGAACACACTGGAGAGGTTGTCAGTAAATAAAATATATTAAATAGAAGGTGGTGACTAAGTTGATATGAGGTGAGGGAGAGAGAAAAGACAAGAATGAATCTAGGTTTATCATATTACCCAATTGATGGTTGGTGGCACAAGGCAGTTAAAAGGAGCATGTGCTGGGGGCAAGGTGATAAGTTTGGTTTGGGACGTGTTGAATTCCAGGCGTCTGTTGGGGACTCTAAATATCTGCCTAAACTAAACTCTAAACAGGGAGCCTGTCACTTATCCCAACACACAGTGCCAGTCAGTTGAGAGCTCTCCTGCTTTCTACATGCTTCTCTGTTCCCCCTGCTGCAGGCCTGGGTAGCACGATAGGGGAGGAGGAATAAGAGCCTCAGGTGAGGGAAGAGAGAAAAGGCTGACCATGGACTCCTTCTGCATTCCAATTACAATTACATCAAGTCTCAGCTAAGAGAGGTGAGAAACTGCAACTCTTAATTGAGTTAGGAGCATCACATAGTAGACAATATTGGGTATTTTAATTACAGATATTGCTGAGTTTTTTTCTATTTCAGTGACTTTGGAACTTTTTGTTAGCTAAGGGTAACAGGAGAATAGCTGGAATAGTCATCCAGTGGCAGAGGAAAAACTGGTGACACAGAGAAAATTTGAAGGGACACTGGGTGATCAAAATAAAGTGTGTTATAATCACCGTGAAGAATCTACATAGAGGAATAAAAAGGGTCTTAGACTGAAGCTTGGGTAACACCAACATTTAAAGAGCTGGCAGAAGGAGAGACATCTTTGGAAGAGAAATTGCTGGGCAATGATGCTCTCCACTTTGTTATGGATTTAAACCTCATAATTTTTTTTTTTTAAATTACCAACCATCTCTTCAGATAAATAAACTTAAGCTTAGACAGGGAAGTATTACTCCCAAGGTCACATAACTAACTATGTGGCAGAGCTAGGATCCGAAGCCTGATGGGATTGATCTCAAAACCATTATGCTGGGAATTCCCTGGCGGTCCAGTGGTTAGGACCCCTAGCCCTCACTGCCAAGGGCCCGGGTTCGATCCCTGGTCGGGGAACTAAGATCCCACAAGCTGCGTGGCCAGAATAACAGAAACAAACAAACAAAAAATAAAAACCATTGTGCTAACTATTCTCTAAATCTTTAAAAAATCACTAATTTAGAATTATGAGAAAAATATGAATAAAGAACCGAGTGATATTAGAACCAATAATACAATGTTGAACATTTCAAAGACAAGGTTAGTAAGAATTCTGATGCTGACTCAAAGTATTGCAAATGAAATTGGCATAAGATTAAAGATACTGCAAATCTTCAATACCAAATGGTAAACCCTAATAGCAAACTTGTGCTTTTTCCCTGATGTTTCCTACAATGTGGGCTGACACTCAACTCAATTCAGTGATCAAGGTCAGCTGGAGACCTTGATCAATGTCAGTGACCTGCTTGTCTCTGCAGTGGCCTTATGTCTGGAGGAAGCCCAAGGAAACCTCCTTCATTGCTCCCACCCACCCTGGACCTACACTTCCTTTGTAAACTTTTTTCAGTTGTGCCTCATTCTTATGAAAAAAAAGTCATAAAAATAATTTTACATGTGGGTTTCAATTATGTACTGAATGAGGATCTTTAAGCAACATAATCATTAAAAAAAAAAAAAAGAAAACATGGCCTTTTCTGAGTTACTTCACCTATTTAAAAACATGTTTGTAAGGGAATGCCTAAGCTGATTCAAGAAGCGTTAAGATTCGGGGAGGGATAGATTGGGATAGAATTTGTACATTGACATGTACACACTGCTATATTTAAAATAGATAACCAACAAGGACCTACTGTATAGCACAAGAAACTCTGCTCAATACTCTGTAATAACCTAAATGGGAAAAGAATTTGAAAAAGAATAGATACATGTATATGTATAACTGAATCACTTTGCTGTACACCTGAAACTAACAAAACATTGTTAATCAGTTATGCTGCAATATAAAATTAAAATAAAAAAAAAGAAGCGTAAGACTCACTTGTCATTTTAGTTTTCATTAGTAAGGATATGAAATAAGAATAAGGACACACCCTTAACTGAAAATGAGGTGAGTTGTGATTGGAGAAACAGGAGCCCCAGCACACAGTCAGGGGTAGGAGCCACTGTAGGGCAGTGCCTTCCAGCCATTAGCAGTGAGTTTTTTTCTTCTTCTTAAAGACTTTCTTCTTGCTTGAGCAAGTCTTCATTTAAGTTTTAATTTTGGAATTTTCCTCTGATAGAAACGTCTTACAGAGCAGTGAAAATAAGGTTAAGTTGTTCCTTTTGAAGGAAGGCTGATTACTGAGGTGAGAGAGGCCAGCCACAACCAAAAACAGTACAGAATTTGTACTGTTCAATGAGAAAGAAAAGTCTGCAGCATCCTGATTTTCTGTTCTCTGTATGCCTATTCTTTCTACACTTGCAGCCTTGCAAATGCCATCTTCTTCTAAAGAGTGCCTTATTGATAGTGCAATTTTTAGGTAAATTGAAATCTTTCTCTTTCAATCTAAACGCTCCGTCTCTCTGTCTCTCTCTGTCTCTCTCTCTCTCACACACACACAACTAAATTAATAGTTTAGTTGGCTATTAACAGAGGGTATTTTGCATGCTAATTGCCCCACATATAGACCAGACCGCTGAAGGAGGACTCTGTCCTGATCCTAGTGATACTTGTTATTTGATTTCTTAAATTAATTTTTTATTTGTAATCCCAGGTTTTGTTGACCTTGGAGAGCCCTCTGAAAGAGCAATCTGAGAACTGATTTCAGTGGGTAGACAGGCATATGGAGAATAAGAAATAATAGTGTAGTCAGGTAGGTCAAATTTGGATTCCTATTTCAAAGGTCAGAAGTGCAAATTCCATTAAGGTTGTACTTAGATAAGATTTCTTTTAAACCAGTTTTTTTCATCTTTGAAAAATCTTTACTTTGAAAAATCTATAAAATAATCTATGATCCAGGATATTTTGTATATTGGGAAAAAGCTGAGTTGTAAAAATAAATATCATGATCATGACTAAAAATAAGATCTTATTACAATGAACCTCCATTGATTTCAATATGAAACAAGGGTTCAGAGGTGAATGGACAAATTTGCAGTTGAAAATACTCCTTTAGAGAAATTGAAGATCCTACTGTCACCAACAGAATTCCTGCTGGAGTCTTGAAGTGATAGACCGGTTTAGTTCTGAGCAAACTCTAGGATGTGGGTGTGAATTGGCTAAGGGAGTCTTGGAGGTAGAATGGTAGATGTCTTAATTTGTAATAATTCAGTCCATAGCATTCTGCCCCTGACCTCCCAAAATTCATGTCCTTCTTTCATGCAAAATACATTCATTTCATCCCAGCATCCAGCATCAACTCTATAGTTTAAAATTCAAGGTGTCTTCTAAAACAGATACGGGTGAGACTTGTGGGATGAGTCATCCTGAGGCAAAATTCCTCTCCAGTTATGAACCTGAGAAGTCAGGCAACTTATGTGCTTCCAAAATGCAATGGTGAAACAGGCATAAAATAGATATTTCCATTCCAATAGGGAAAGGTTGGGAAGAAGAATAGGGTGATGGCTCCCTAGCAAGTTCAAAATCTAGCAAGGTGAATTCCACTGGATCTTAAAGCTTTGAGAATAATCTTTTGGTTGATATTTCCCCTTCCAGGTTGACTACTGTAGCAACTTCACTCCCACAGCTCTGCGGGGTGGCCCTGCCCTTTGGCTTGGTGGGGCACCACCTTTGAGGCACTGGTGAAGGAATCCTGGCCTCAGAAACAAGAGAGGTGGCTCTATCCATTGAAACCCAGGAGGAATCAACCCTCCCCCTGGGCCTCTGGTGGGAGAAGCAACATGATGATCTCTGAATGGCTTTTAGGGTCTGTCTTCCATTCCTTAAGGAATAGTGCTAAGTTGCAGCTGAATAGCTTTATGGTCCCATCCTGTAAAATCTGTGTCTAGCAGTCTTCCTTCATTCTGTCCCACTTTCTCTCTCTCTCTAAGTTCAAAATTGGCAGTGTCTTTGCTGGTATAATCCTATCTTCTCTTTATTGAGCCACACTTTCACTATTCTCATCTGAACACACTTTCTCATTTTTTGTAATATGGTCAGGCCAAGAATTTTCCAAATCTTTAAGTTCTGGTTGCTTTTTGCTTAATACTTCCTTCTTCAATTCATTTCTCTTTTCTCACATTTTACTATAAGCAGTCAGGAAGCTCCAAGCTGCCTTCAACACTTTGCTTAGAAATCTCAACTAAATAGCCAGTTTCATTGCTTTTAAGTTCTACTTTCCATAAAACGCTAGAACATAGTTCAACCAAGTTCTTTGCCACTTTATAACTAAGGCCACCTTTCTTCCAGTTACCAATAGCATGTTCCTCGTTTCCATCTGAGATATCACCAAAATCACCCTTAATTGTCCATATTCTAGCACATACCTTAAAACTCTTCCAGCCTCTACCTATTACCCAGTCCCAAAGCTGCTTCCACATATTTAGGTGTTTGTTACAGCAGCATTCCACTTCTTGGTGCCCAAATCTATCTTAGTGAGCTCAGCCTGCTATAACAGAATAGCATAGACTGGGTGACTAAACAATAGACATTTATTTTTCATAGTTCTGGAGGCTGGGAAGCCCAAGATCAAAGTGCCAACAGATTTGGTTCCCTGATAAAAGCCCTCTTCCTAGCTCGCAGATGGCCATCTTCCCCCTATGTCCTCATATGGTGGAGGGAGAGAGCAAGCTCTCTGGTGTGTCTTCTTATAAGGGCACTAATCCCTTCAGAAAGGCCCCATCCTCATGACCTCATCTAAATCTAATTACCTTTCGAAGGCCCACCTCCAAATACCATCACATTGGGAGTTAGGTTTTCAACATATGAATTTGGGGCAGGGGGACATGATTCAGTCCATGGCAAAAGAGAGAAGGAAGAAAGAGAAGTATTTTTTCCTTTGGCTGTGACTTCCCTGCCTCATCTCTAGCTAACTCACATTATCTGTGGACTAGGAAAAAACTGAGTGAGTCCTGTTTTCACCCATCTCCATCCTTATTCCTATAAACACATGCTTTATTAATTCTATCACACTATGATCTTGAGCAAGTTATTTAATGCTCCTGGGACTCCATTTCCTAGTTTTCTTAGGGCTGAGTGAAATCAAACAAGTGGGGTGTGTGTGTGTGTGTGTGTGTGTGTGTGTGTGTGTGTGTGTGTGTGTGTGTGTGTGGTGATAGTGATGACTAGATCAGGCAAGAAATTTCCCTGTTAGCGTCTTAACTGTGACCTTCTGGGGGCAGGATTGTGCTCCTCAGGAGCACAATCCTTTTGGTTCCCTTGGATTTGTTGATGATTTAGTGATGGGCCTACTGTTTTTTTCTGGGTTACAGTTGAATCCAACAGGAGGGATACACTTAAGAAAAGGGAATCCATAGTCTCTGGCTCCTATTCCTTAATCATGGACTTGCTGGTCCTCAGCTCCATGAATCCCTTTTCTGGTTCATGCATCCCTGGGGAGTTCTCATAGGATGCAGTGATCATTACTGCCAGGGAGATTCCTCCCACTTCTGCTCCTGCTCTGGTGTACCTCTAGCTCCCTCTAGCTCCTCCTTCTGTGGTCCACTGGTTGTCACAAGGCCCTCAGCCCTCTGGCTGTGGCTGTTAATCCTGAATGGCTTTGTGAAGCCACTGACTACCACGAGTTTACTACTTTCTATTCCAATTATCACCTACTGAAGGGAGAAACAGCTCCTTTTCTCTTTAGTGTTTCTGACTTCTTAGGCCACAGTACAAAGACGCCTTGCTCACTGAGTTCTAGTCACTGGCCCTAACAGAATATTATTTTCGTTTATTTGGAATTTGGCACAATTTTCCTTAACTGAGTTTGGGAGACAAATAAAGGGGTTTTGTATAGTACTACACACAAATCATTCCTCCCAACCAATATTCCTTACAGAGTCCTTGACGGAGTGGAAAAGCCCTTAATCCCTCTTCTCTCAAGTTGATTTATGGACCTGTCCAGCCTCCCTTCTTCCCTCTCCCTTCCTTTTCTTCCTTTCTTCCTTCTCCTCCACCTCCCTTGCTTCCTTCCTCCCTTCCCTCATCCTTCCTTCTTGATGACTAATAGATGTGCAGAGGCAAGACCTTGAGGAAAGAGTTGGGAACTGACCACTTGGTTGGGGGGATGTGGGGAGAGCTACGATCAGGAAGGTACAAAGAAGTGTTAACAGACTCTTTCTTCGCAGGGCTGCCTCTGTGAAGGCTGATCACTAATCTCCCTCCTGCAGGGCTGATCAGCATTTGCCTACATCCCTTGCTGCCTGAGAGACTGGTAGGCTTGGAGGTAGTTTTCTTGCTCCCCCCAGACACGATACTTTTGAAACATGAACTTGAGGGGAGAGACATCAGTAGGAAAGAGGGTTTGGGTAAAAACTATTAGTATTTTTTTCTACTGCAAATAACCCAGAATGAGGCCTGTAATATAAGATGAGGAACTAAGGACAAAATGTAAGCCCTGTTTTAATTTACCTGTTTGTCTTTGTGGGTTTAAGTTAACCCTTATTATTGAGTCTCCATATATTGTTTTCTAATTAAAACATATATATGTCTAATGAGTTTTCAGAATAATAAGGCATTTATAATACTCTAATGGAGGGCATTCTTTTCATTTTTATTTACTTAGCAGCATAATCAGGACCAATTTAGAAAGGTTAGATGTGGTCAGAGGAAATTTATGAAAAGTGGCTATTAAGAGATAGAGCATACGTATGCAGACTATGGCTAAATAACAGTAAGTAGGATGTGTTTATTAAAATGATGCAGGGATTTTATCCCTTCATTCTTGATGTCTCTTAGTACCTGACATTATACCGCTATGGTTTCCATGGAAACAGCACACACTCTTCCTTTCAGCTGACCTAAAGTTCAAGCCCTGCTGTTGCAATAGAAATTCTCAGAAACACCTCCACTTTTATTAAAAACAAAAATACCGAATCTATGCAAAAAGTAAGAGCAAGAAAAGAGGGCAAGAAAATCCATTGACTGTATTGCAGAGAAAAAAGAGAATGTGCAATATTTTTATTAAGAAGGAATCAAGAAACAATTTACTATGCTGGAGGTTGAGAGCGTCTGTCATTTCCTTCCCCTAAACTCCCTTAGAATTGATCCTCCTGAGCCTGCCTTAACATCTGCACCTTTCATTTCTAATTCAACATGTTCTACTATTTTTAGTTTTCTGGAAGTATTTCTTTTACTGATTTAAGAACTTGTTTCTCTGTGACTCACAATAAAATTGTTGATTTTGTCCATAAATTGTGGCTTTAACAAAGAGAGGTTAAATTTAGGATGGGATTACTGGAATAAGACATTTCACATGAGGTTACAAGGTGGGTCTTGTCCACAGCCTCTTTTTTGTTTGGTCTAAGATACTTTGGGTTGAAAATAACAAAAACTTAACTTTGATTGGTCTATATAAGAAAGTGGATTCATTGGCTCATGTCAACAAAGGATCCAGAGGCATAGTTGATCTGGGTTCTGGGTCTGTTTCTCTAGGATTTTCTTGACTGTGACCTCTGTGTGCTAACATAGTCCAAGGGCCAGCTGCTTCACTGTAGCAAAATGCCTAAAGCAGTTTACCCAGATTACATTAGCCTACAAGAGCAAGAAAATGGGGACATCTTTCCAGGATTCCCTATCAAATAGCTTCTTCAGCTCTATTGTTCTTTTTGGGTCAAGGGTCACCCATGAGTGGGCGGGACATAGGATAATGTTGATTGGCTTTTAGCCTGAGGCACATGTTCCATTCCTGGGTTACAGTGGGGTCAGTCTCTTCCAAAGCATATGGGCTGCATGGCAGAGGTATGGATATTAATGTAAAATTGGGGGCAATTAGCAAGAGAAGAATGGATGGATGGTGGGGGAACAGTCACTATAAAGGGTTAACTCATGAGTCTCAGACCACATTATCCACAGTGCCCAGCACATACATATCTCTACTGTAGTTGTGAATCTCATTGTAATTCCAAATCAAATCTCACATTTGAAAGAGAGAGATTGGTTAGCGTGCAGTCATATTTTTTCTTAGTCATGATTTAACCTTCTCATTTAACCCTATTTAACATTGCAGCCTATCCTCCTAATCACAGTATCTTGTCTTACTCTACTTTTTCTTTCTTCCATAGTACTTAGCACTTTCACCATACTGTGAAATGAATGTTTATGCCTGTTGTTTATTATGTTCATTGATGTATCCCAAGCACTTAGTGAGTGGCATGTAGATGCTCAGTAAGTATTTGTTGAATGAATAAACAATAAATGAATAAATACATGAATGGATTGAATAAATGAATAATTGAATCTAGTCAGATACTTTGTGGCCATTTACTAAGGCAATTTAATTTTCTGATTTTCGACAACTGGAAATAGTGCCCTAAGATACCGTTCCCCAGGGACTTTTGTCCCTGCAGGTTGTTGTGCTCCTGTAGGCCGGTGACAATAACACCATCCTGACCTGACCATTCTGAGAGGGATTTGTTTCTTGGTCTTTGAAACCCATTTACTTGCCTGGGAATGAGAATGGTGGGCTAGAAGGAAAGCCTGGTTCTACTGTAAGCCGTAAATCTCTGCTTCAAGCAGTCAAGATCACTCTTGGCTTGAAGGAGTTAACTGTGCTTTAGAGGAGCTCTCTGCTGGCCTCTTAAAGTGCTGGTGTGATCTAGAAGCACCCACCTTCAAGCCTCTCAGGACAATTTGAAGTCTAATGTCAACCTGAAAACAAAATGTTTCCGTCAGTTTAGGGTAAAATCCACTCCTGTTCTTTGCAGTGTCTCTTCAGCCTGGACAGCCTGGCTCATGAACCACGCAAGCAGATTCTTCACAAAGCAAACCTTGAGACAAAGGCCAAACTGGGGATGAGCCCTGGCGGGTAAATTGTCTGCTCTCAGTGGCCTGGGAGGAGGAATGAAAAGTCCTATCTGCTCTCGTGAGAGAGGCTGACATTCCTGTGCTGCCTGGCTTGCTGCTGATGCATGTTCAGGGTGTTTAGATTGCTAAGGGCTTATGATAACTTGCAGTTCAGCTCTGTCTGTTGGCCTGTCAAACTGATCCCAGGAGTCATACAATGGGTTCCTCTTGAGTACTGTGATGCATTTCTCCACCACTGGGGTGTCAGAGTAAAGGATTCGGGAGACTACCCTCTGGAGAGCGTATCCCCAGCTTCATCTAATCATTCCACACAGATGCTTATCCTGTGGGCTCTTTTACCCTACACCCGAAATCCACCTGAATTCCAGGAATGATAACCACACTAGTCTGTATTCCCGTCTTGCTGTGTGTAGCGCTCCCAGTCAGAAATCAGCTTCACTGTGGTGATTAGGTAAACGTTCTGCTTATATGGTTTTCTAGCCACAGTCCTTGACTCTAAGATTGAACAGTTCACCCTGTTCTGGTAAGCTCTATGTAAGAACCATCAGAGGCAGGGGTGATATTAAAATATTTAATAACCTGTGCAGCATGAGCTTGGGACATTGCAAGTGGAGGCTGGCCAGTGAGAGGAATGTATCAGTCCAGCACAGAGAACCACCTGTGTGAGCTGTGATTTCAGCCTCTAGTTCCCTTTCACCATCTGTGGATTAAATGGTCACTTTTTAGAGTTTTTACACATCATCTTGTCATCTGTTTCTCCAGAGGAGAAGACTTTTTCTAAGGGAGGTAAGTGAATGACTTGCTTAAAGTCATAGATAATTTAAATGTAACCCAAATAAATCCTGGAACCCCGCTAATCCAAACTTTGTATGTTGTCCCATGCAAAGAAACACAACCTGGAAACCCCAAATAATGACACATATTGTGAATCCTTTTATAGTTTTTCAAGGAAATGTCAAAGAGGAAAGTGCATCTAATAAATGGCTAAAGCCATCTTTTCTCTCCACTGCTTCCTTTCTTAGCGTATTTCATGTAGATTGCAGCTGCGACTCCACATGCCTCTCTATTTGCCTCCTGTCATGCTCTCAAAATGTCTTCCAGAAACCCCACATACATGGGTTAAACGATCCTCTTTCTACTGTTGAAGGGCGTGCCGTTAGGTCTTCTATAAAGGTCTGGTCTGGCCAGGCTGCAGGAGGGGGGCCGATAGACTAGGAAACCATATTCCCCTTGACCCCACCAGCCTAGACCTCCTGATTCCCTACAAGGGAAGCACCTGGAGCCCACTGAGAAATGTAGTGCTTCTTGCAGTCTGACGGCTTTCCTAGTGAGAAATCATTTTGGAAATTTCAGTTAAATAAAATTCTGCACCTTGTTGCACATATTAGTTGTAAGTGCTAGGACTCAGACCAAACCCCAGGGTTTCTGGGGTCTGTGCAAACTGAGAGTGTGTCTCATTTACACTCAGCACATAGTGAATACACAGCAAATATTTATTAAATAAATGAATAAACCTTGGATGAATTGAGACATAATTTAGGAAGAAAATGACATTATGAGGGAAAAGACATGGAATAGTTCCTTCCTTCCTTCCTTCCTTCCTTCCTTCCTTCCTTCCTTCCTTCCGTCCTTCTTTTCCTACCAGGATGATTTGAATTGACCATCTGCATTGAAGAAATGCATCAACGGATGGTTCCATTCTTCTGTTCACTCTGAGCAGACCCTTTGTAATTGACTTTTACATTCTGTCTGTTTTCTCTTCCTGTCACTTTTCCCCCTCTCTTTTTCAATGTATCCATATGAGTAATTTTCCATTATATTGTTATATCCAAAGGCCTCTGACAGGATGGCAGTAAAATGACACAGCTAAGTGATACAGATTTTAATGACTTAAGGCTATAATAATTTCTAATAGAAACATAAGGAGAGATAGGAGTGATCTTTCAAGACATAAAAATGAAAAGTGGACCATGGAAAAGATGTTTATGAAAGTTTACTGTGGCAGGGAAGGGAGCAAGACAGGTAAGGGCAAAGTTGGTAAAGGCGGGTCCATAAAATAGATACTATTAGTAAAGGGAAGAAAGTCACAGGAGAGAAAAATAACATTTTGAAAGTATGCAAGAAAGAAAAAAATAAGGTGACAAAGGGAAAAGATGGACTGGCTTCTTAATAGGGAAAAAGAGCAAATAAGAACTTACAGAAAAAGGGAGGAAGGCTTGTCTTGTCTTATGAGCCAGGCTTGGTGACAAAGAGTAATAGCAAAAAGAATACTTAAGGCGATAATAGTCAATGAAGAAAGACAGTGCTGAGAAGCAATGTGTTTCAGAGTATCCAGGGTAGGAAAATCACTGCAGTGCACAAAAGCAGAGAATGGAAGTAGTGAAGGCCTGACAATTATTTTTGAAATCTCATGGAAGGTTATTAGGTTCCTAAGAATTTGAAAAGGGAAAGGCACAAAATTTGTATTTTTGCAGAATGATGAAAATGTGTTAAAGTAGGTCACAGGGGATTTGTGGATTTGGTGGGTTTCCTTGCTGCCAAGGTAAACTTTTGGTGAAACTAATAAAGTGGCTAAATGACAAATGCATGGCCAACTTGCCCATTGGCTCCAGTGTGGGCCTCTAAGGGTCCTGGGTCAGATGTACACCTGTTTCCATCCTCTCCTCCCATCGTGTACAGTCTCACTGTTTATCCACCTGTGGTAGACGTTTGCTTTGTTCATCAGTGTTTCCCCTTCTCTTCCCTTCTGCACACAGGACTGCTCCTCCCCATCCTTGTGCAGATGGACATGAACTTGTCTGGGTGGAAACATTCAAAGGCTAAAGTATGATTCTCCATGTCCTTTCTTTCTCTGTGTTTTAATGTATACTGTATTAACAGAAAACTTGAGGCCCAAAGATAAGGGGCAAATTGCCATTGAAAAGACAGTTTCCCAGGAGAAAGAAGCACTTCATGCCATGGAGGGTCACACAGGAAGCACCAGGGAGGGTCAGGAGGCAGAGGGAGAGGAAGGAACTGTGAGTGAGCCTTTTTATGGTGGTTTCTGCAGGAAGGAATGGGTGAGGCAGGGTAGGCAGACTTAGGGTTGGCTGGTTTGAATGATTTCAGCGGACTCTAGGGCATAGAGGCTGCCCCTAGTTGTCTAGTACCTGGCCCTGGCATGATGAGGGTGAATGGATAGTGGCTCTGGGCAGGAGAGCCCGGTAGAAGAGGTGGTTGGCGGTGTGGGCTCTGGGTTGGTTGGTCTGTATTTGAAAGTGTGTGCCCTCATGAGGAGGACTCTTCCTGAGGAGTGGGGTAGGAGTGGCGGGCAATGAAGGAGGCAGAGAGCCAAAGCAAGGTGACAGGCATATCACTGGGTATCCAAACAAGACATGTTCAGCATATGCATGCAGGGCAAATGTTAAAACATCAAGTTTACAGAAGCTAGAAGCATGGATAATACACCGTCCCTCAGTGCTCATGGTTGCATGTGCTGATAAGGAGATGGCAAACATTCAAAGCACTTGGAGTTCTGCTGCAAGGGGCTCATACCTACCACGTGACTCTGCGTGAGGGAGGAACAAACTATCGTGGCATTAAGCCACTGAGATTTGGGAGTTATTTTTACCACAGCATAACCTAACTTACCCTCACTAATATACTGCCACACCAATTGCTATGGGAATTCAGTGAGGTAACGAAAGTCAAACACTCCCTGACGCACAATATAGTCTCACTAGAGTTAGCTACTATTATCATTATTTGCTAATATTATTCTTCTGCTTAGATTGTTGCTTTTTTCTCTGACATCTGATGAGTTCATATCCATCTCAGATGAGATCAGCTGACCTGTATTATGTAGCTGTGTGCTTACACTCGTGATCATATTTATCCTCAGAACAAAAGAGTAAGAGAGTTATTAATATAATAGCACTAATAATAATAATACTGACAACAATTATTATTTATATTAACACATAATATAAATATATAATAAATAAAATATAAAAATATAATATATATTAATATATAATAATTGTTGTTGTTATTGTTATTTTTACATTTTAAAGATGAGGAAACTGAAGATCAGAGAAGTTATATAACTTGCCCAAGTTCATACAGAATATATGGCTCAGATAGGATTTGATTCTAAGTCTGTCAGGCTCCAATGCCTAGTTCTAACCACCATATTGTAACATATATCACACTGCCAGGATAGCTCACAGATTGGAGAGATTCAGTACAATGAGGTATTTAGCTGGAAATTGTATAAAATAAAGAACCTTCTTGGCACCAGAAACAGCCTTCCATCAGCTTCACTGCTCTGTCTGCATTTAAAGATTCCCTCCAGGCAGCCTGTTCTCCAGCTCCCAGCCTTGGGAGAAAGCTAACATTGCCCATGAGCCGGGACAGGATTGTGAAGTCACCCTTGCCAACACAGTGCCATGTTTCACTGTGGCTGCTTCAACCTCTTTCCTGTTCAGCATTCTCCCTCGCACACTCCTGATTGGCTGCTTCCTTCTGCCTTTACTGCCTCCATTATAGAGGTGGGAAAGCCCGACAGCCACTTGCTCCACCTCCCTGAAAACTAATGGCGGCCATGGGAAGCAGCTCTGAACCATGGGGGACATCTGGGATCTTCTGGAAAAGATATTTCTCTTCCTGGTGAAAGAGACAAGTACAAGAGGAGACAACTCTGGTACCACCATTTTCCCCTTGTCCCTGCCCTGAAAACAGATGTGAAACTTGGAGCCATAGCAGTCATCTTGTAACTGTGAGGCAATGAGCATAAGGATAAAAAGCCAAGGGTTATCAGTAACAGACTGAACCATCTGAAAGAGCCCAAGTTCTGATGTTGTCACGGAGCAGCTTCATGAAAAACAACAACCACCGGCCCCCTGGACTCTTGTTATGTAAGAAAAACAAAGATCTCTTTGTTAAATCTATTGTTGGTCTGGTTTTTCTCTTATTGGCCGAAAATGTGTTCCTAAATTACATACCATATCATTATAAATCTTCACATATGTCATGAAATACCATAATTGAGATTTATGCTAATTTACATAACTAGTTTTCAATTTTGGATAATTTAGATAACACCATTGTAACTACTTTAAATAATCCCATGTAGGACATTTTTGTATGTAAAACCTTTTCCATATTTATGATTATTTTCTTTACTCAGGATAGATCTTTCTGTAGTAACTTAAGGCTCTTGACACATATTAACAAAAAGCTTTATAAGAAGTTTGCACCAATTCTCAACATTTTGCCTCTTTTAAAACACTGTGTGTATGGACTCTGTCCTTGTTTCACAAATAAAGAGCGTGAGCAAGCTAAGCAAATCAAAGTGAAATTCTGCAGTCTAAATTTTGTGGGTTTTCATCTTAGGAAAAAACTGCCTTGATGTATGTTTCAAATTGTTTGAAAGTATAAAAGAATAAAACCTTATATAAACCTTATATAGAATTCATATTATATAATAGTTGTATATAAATGAGTTTTTCTTTATCAAGGTGGATGCTCTGGTGAGGGGTTGCAGATGCGTTAATTTGAGTAAAAGACTAAAATGGAATCATACAGTTTTTTGTTTGGGAACAGATCTTGGCATGCTATTTGGAGCACACACATAGGGAAGAGGTGGAATGGGTAGGGTTGGGGGACATGTACCTGGTGCATGTGCCTTCAAGCGTGCTTCCCATATATAATCTTACTTTAGTGTTTAAATACTCTCGTTACAGATTCCATTTTACAGATAAAGAAACCGTACTTGGCAAACTTAAATACCTTGCCCAAGGTTGTGGGAACAGTTAGTGGCATTGCTGGGGTCTTAGCATAGGTCTGTCTGATTCCCACATTTCTGCACTTCCCATGCCTCCTGTCTACAAAATTGGGGAAGACAGTGCACAGAGAGGTGACCTGACTTACTCCATGCAGAGATGGATCTAGAACCCAGTACTCCATGCACTTTGCATTCCATGCTTTGACCTCTCAAGGGAAGCAGTTAAAACATAGTGAATGAGATTTAACAAAGGCAGCCTTTGCTGGTATTTTGATTTGCCAAGTGACATTGATGTTGTTGGATTGTAGCAGTTATATCACATGTCCCTTACCCAGTTTGGAGGATAAAGTTAATATGATGAAACATCATCATTTATGATGATGAAGGATCTTCTCAAGGAAAACATATCCAAAGGAAGCTGTGGGGCTGAGGAAATTAAAAGTGATGTCTTGAGTCCAACAACTCAAGTCTAGCTGTGTTATCCATGTGACCCTGGACAAGTTATTTAAATTTCTCTGTGTCTCAGTTTTCCCAGCTTAAAAATTGATGTAAATAATGACATAACATAAGGATTTTGGATGATTAAATGCGACAAAACATGCAACCTCTGGCATATACATTTAATCAGACAAGTCTAGATTGTAATGGTTTTGTAACTGGATCCATTCACTTCTTTATTTTCTTAGAGAACTTTAACTCTGTGCTAAATTTGCCTGCCACTTCTCTGCTGGCCACTGCCTGGCTGAACGCCTCGAATCTAGGTTCTGCTCAGCAGACTGAATGAAACTTAAAAGTTCTGATTCTAAATGCTATGCTTGGAGAAGGGCGTTTCATGCAAAAGTTTTAATGGAGGTCAGTGTGATGGACTTCCAATTTGCCAGCCTTTCTTGCAGTGGGTTGGGGCCATGTGACTACTTCTGGCACTCGAACTATGAATGGAAGTGACGTGTACTTCTGGATCAGAGCAGTTTGGAGCCAGCTAGGTGCCTCTTTCATCTGTCTCTTCCCTTGTTGAAATGAGCCCACATGTTCTAGGTGGTGTGGCTCTAAGATCCACAGGGCCTGTTGAGGCCATAATGGACTTTATGTGAGCAAAACATAAATCTTCATTGTTTAAGTCATGGAAAATCTGGGGTTTATTGGTTACTAAACAAAGATTAGGGAAGTGGTTCTCTAAGTGTGGTCCAGGAACTTTTAGGTGTCCCTAAGACCCTTTCAAGGAGGTTGGCAGGTTAAAACAATTTTCATAGTAATGCTAAGATGTTGTCTTCACTCTCATTCTCTCATGATCATATAGAAGAGTTTTCCATATGCTATATGTTTTGTGATGATGCCATTGATCTGAGGTCTAATGGAATGTATCTTTGTGTATTCTTCTGTTTAAGAGGGTCTCTGTTTTAATTTTTAATGTGGTGAATTTTGATAGGTGTAACCTACATAAACAAAAGGTCTTTGGAAATCCTTAATAATCTTTAAGAATGTAAAGTGGTCCTGAGACCAGAGAGTTTGAGAATCACTGGATTAATCTACCTTGCCTAATTATAGAAATTACATGGGTAATCTGTAGTAGGATGTGGTGATCCCAATCTCTTTTTTTCTTAAATTTAACTTGTAAAGCCTTTATGAAGGAAGTGTGGAATAAAAGATGAATGCATTTTTAATTCAATAAAGTACTTGATAAAATAATTTTTTTAAGGGACTAGAGATTGGGTGTTGATGGAATAGTCAGAGATGGGGACAGAATTTGAAAGCCTGGATCACAGGAAAACTAATGATACATAGCAGAAGGAATTGTGTAGCAGGCATATTTTATTGCTGAGTATGTTAGTCAAATGTTGGCTGATGGTTTCTACCCATAACATTAGCAAGAATTTTTGTGAATGAACTATGAAAAAATAGGCAGATAAGTTTAAGAGACTGGCTGTGCTCTGCCTTTCCTAATTAATTATCAAAAAAAGAAACTAAGATTTGATAAATCATATAAAAAATCTTTATACATCTTTTATATACATTAATAATAATTACTAATTCTTATAACCCATAAAAAAGAATTTCAATTATAACATCCATTTTATAGATGAAATTGACATTCACTATTAGAATCAGAACTTTAACTTTGGTGTATTTTTACTGCAATGTCCTTACTTTATATATAATGCCAAGCTGGTTTGATGAAATTATCAAGGCAAAGATAAACAGAGATGGAATTATCATGGGGTAGGGGAAGAAATCATGGTATTTTTTCTGACATTGTGTTTTTGAACAGTTGTCCCTGAAATGCCATTTCTACATCAAACATACAGTGCAAGTTTTCAGCAGAGACTTGTTGCTTGTTACTCTTTCTTAGACTCAATTCAAACATATTCAGTGGTTTCTAATTGTCTGAAACCATTTAAGATTCTTCTTTGTACATTCAGTGGCAAAATAGGTATTAAGTTCCTATTACCTAGGAGATACTATCCTGGGTGCTGGAGATAGAGCAGTGAACAAAACCCACAAACATCCTTGCCTTCTTGGAGCTTACATCAAAGAGGGAGGCTGAGAATAAACAAGATAAATATATAAAGAAACATATGTTAGACCATGAAAAGTGCAAAGGAGAAAAATAGATCAAAGCAGGGGGCTTGTGGGAGTTGGGGAGGGTGCAGTTCTAGACAAGGTGGCCAGAGTAGGCCTCAATGGGAAGGGGACA
Organism: Balaenoptera physalus; assembly: GCF_965194825.1. Lineage (NCBI taxonomy): Eukaryota > Metazoa > Chordata > Mammalia > Artiodactyla > Balaenopteridae > Balaenoptera > Balaenoptera physalus. The sequence goes on along the minus strand of NC_138882.1, from coordinate 112,197,388 downwards.
TGTGGGGAAAGGCATGAGAAAGTGAGGGAGCTTTGTGGTTATCCAGAGGAAGAATCACCAAGGCAGAGCATATGATAAGACAAAGGCTGTGCGGTGGGAGCTGAGAAAGCAACAAAGAGACCACCTGGGCTGAAGCTGAGTGAATGAAAGCTTGTCAGCCATTGGAAGGATTTGGGCTTTCCTGTGAGCAACCCGAATGCTCTTTCAGCATTGTGAGCAAAGGAAAGACTCGCTCTGACTTGCATTTTGACAAAATCCCTGTGGCTCTGGTGTTGAGAAGTTTGTGTGCAGGAGGGGAGGGTAAACCTGAGGAGACATGTAAGGAAGGTGTTGAAGAAATCCAGGTGAGATGACATGGCTCAGTCCAGGGTGCAGTAGCAGAGGGGTTGAGAAGTGCAATTCTGGCTGTATTTTGAAAGTAGAGTCAACAGGATTTTTTTAGTGATTCTTTGTGGGTGTGAGAGAAAGAGAGGCATCCAGGATGACTCCAAAATTTTTGGCCCAAGCACCTGGAAGGAAATCAACTAGAGAGAAGAAGCTTGGAGGAGGAGTAGACTTAGCGAAGAACACCAGGCAGTTTTAGTGCTCATGGTATTGGGATGCCTATTAGGCTTCCAAGTATAGGTGCTCTGTAGGTAATTGGATGTATAAGTATGGAGGTCAGGATACACATTGGAGACAAAAACTAGGAAGTCATCAGAATAGGGAGGGTACATAAAGCCACAAGAGTGGATAAGATCATGAAAGATATGTGTGTAAATAGAAGATGGAAGAGGCCCAAGGACTGAGCCCCAGGCTCCATTATGTTCAAGAGGGTGGGGGAGAAGATGAGGAAGAAAAAGCAAGAGAGTGTGAGATGGAGCAGCCATTAACGAAAGAGCTCAATCCAAGTTTCTGATAATCTCTTCATCCCATCTGCTCCTCCACAAGCTCTATGTATCCTCCACATGATGCAAACTGCTCACAACTTTTCTTCCTCTATTTCCTCACTAACATAATTCCCATATGCAGCATCATGCCAACCAGCTCTTTTCTGACATGACATTGTCCTGGTCCATCTTCAAGGACATTTTAAATGCCTTTATTATATCCTCAATTTTCTCCCCTTTCTTTGTACCCATTACCACATTTTTAAAACAACTCGTGTAGCAATTTCACATTCCTTTTATCAGAGTCCTTTTTGTATGTGTGTGTTACTTCTCCAGCCTACAAGCTTTTTGTAGGTAGAGACCATCCACCTTGCAGAATGCCTTCCCTGCTGATTAAGCAAGATTGCATTTTATTGAACAGTCACTGGGCAGGTATGGACAGGAGGAAGATGCAAGGAAACACTGGACATTGTATACTAAATAACTTCATTTGTCATTATGAGTTGCTGTGGGAACAAAGAGATTACATTTCTATAATAAAAATATAAGTAGTGATTCATCTGCTTTGGATATAGGATGGACCTTACTGCTGTACTGCCTTTTGATTTTAAATTTCTCCTCGAAATCAGCTAATTAAAAGAGAATCCAAAAAGTTATTTAAATCTCTCAAACAGACACAATTCTGAAGTCTAATAATTTTAATAAAACCTTCTTCCATAGATAAATATTTCCTTAAAATAATTCTAGAATGCTATTATTTTTGTCCAGGGTTGCCTTGCACGTTGACTTTACCTGCGGGAGTATCACTGGGTTTTCCACCTCCAGTTAGTTATTATTCCCAGTCCCCCATTGATGTGGATGCAGCATGAGTGAATGGTGCTTTGGAGTTTTTCAATAGACTGTCATGAAGGCATTTGGGTGGGTGACCTTTGTTTAAGTAAATAAATAACACATAACTATTTTAATCTTTTTTATCAAGTCCTACCATTGCCTGGTAAATAATGTACCTTAAATGTTAGCTGGGTTATGAAAACCATTCGAAACAAACAACAGGAAGATTCTGACCAGATGTACATAGACCCAAAACAAATAAATAAAACAGGGCAAATGTAAAACTTCAAAAAAGGCATTATGCTAAGTGAAATAGATAGAGAAAGACAAATATGGTATGATAGCACTTATGTGTGGAATCTAAAAAAACACAACAAACTAGTGAGTATAACAAAAAAAGAAGCAGACTCACAGATAGAGAGAACAAACTAGTCGTTACCAACGGGGAGAGGGAAGGGGGGAGGTAGAGTATAGGGGTAGGGGTCCTATGTATAAAATAAATAAGCTACAAGGATATATTGTACAACACGGGGAGTATAATAAATATTTTATTTAAAAACAGTCTTATTCAGGAATGGATGTTTTTATTTTTGATCTTCATTATTGACTGGCTTGATTTCCTTATTTCCACGCTAGGTTCTTTCTTGCCCTGGAGACTCAATGATTTTATGTCTTGTGGTTCCAAAGTCACAAGATGTCTGGAATTAGGTAGTATGTATTTTTCTTTCTTTAATGTGAGCCTATAAAACCTCAGCAGTTTGTATTTTAAGGCAATCAAAACTAAATGGAGTCTTGCATAATTGGTTCCCTCTTTCTAATGTTTCCATAAAAACAAAATACTATAGACAACTCCTGAAAATGTAGAGACCTTTTTCTTCCTGAATATAGATGGAATGAACAGTCTTTATATACACACACACATATATATGTTATATATGTGTGTGTGTATATATATATATAAACATATAAGAAAGACCACTTTGGGCTTTGTGCATGTACTGTAGAATGATCAGCAATGTGGGGAATAATTGGAGTAATTACTGTTCTTAAAGATGAAGCGCCAATAGGAAAACTTTTGGATAACTGGAGCTTTTAGAGCACCAAACTGACGACAGATTGTTACTATTATGTGAACTCCCTTCAAAATATTTCTGAAAATAAAAATAAATGGGAGATAAGACCAGTGAAGCCTCAGAACTTTTATTAAATCACCCATCTTTTCATTTCTATATCTTAAGGATAGTCAGCCCTTTTGCTGCTAGTGCAAAATGACCCATATGATGTGTGCAATGGATTTTCTTATCCTTTTATTATAAGAAATATCTCTCCTTCCTTTTCACCTTCTGGGGGACTTTTGGCCCTAGATCGTCTAGAAAACTTAAAAAAAATACCTGAAGGAACAATGGAAGCTGACTCGGCAGATCTGGCCACGGGTTGGGTGACAGGCTCCGATACTGAGTTCAGGATTATTATTTTGATGGGAGATATTTTTAGAATCAAACACGGTACTTTAAAAGAAATGGAAACAGATAGTGTCTTTCTCCTAAAATGCTGGCACTTTGATTTGTCCAGGACAGAATTCATGGGAATGAGGCCTGAAAAGTACAGCTGACAGAAAAATCAGCATAATAAGGCTCCAGGGTAGAAGTGGGCTTTCAGAAGCTCGTTGAGGATGAAGATAGAGGATAGTCAGGGTGGGAGACTGTTATAGACATAGAGAAGGAGCCCAAAAGAAGAAATAGAGTAGAGACTTGGGGACTAACAGAAGTTGGTCTTGCTAAATAAACATGACAGATAGGAAGGTCAGGTGTGACAATGTATGAGAGAAAATAAGTACAAGGTTGAAAGTGAGCGGGGATTTAAAGAGACTTATGGCTGGAGGAGAAGGCCAAACAGAATTAAATGACTTGGGAAATAACTGGCATATCCTAATGGAACTGTTACTGCTAGGTGAATGTCTATATTTTCTGGAATTTTCTGCCAGGCAGAGAAGGGAGAATATAAATTAGGTTAACATATTAATTCTTGGTTGGTTATTAAGCAAAATGAGAACTCAGAAGTCTTTATCTGCAAGTGAGGTGACTGGTCAGGGGAGCGTTAAGATTGTCTTCTAAGGTACAAATTCTGTATCACAAAGATTAAGTGGAGGATTCTTGTGAAAATGATTAGAATGTGAAAATAAACCCAGTTAATTTATGGGTTAAATGTATGGAATATATATGGGAGAAAAGATTACTTATAAACTCACCAAAGTAAAAATATTATTGGAATAGAGATGATTTCCTCATCTGTATTTTCGAAAGTAATTGTTACTATTACCTGGGAAAGGCCAAGAAGATGCTAGAGATAGAACAAGGGAAGAGAAAGGTATGATTTTAAGTCTAATAGGTACATGTATGATTTGGGCGTTAGGGGAGAAATTGATAAAATTCAATCATTTTTCTATAACAGAAATAATAATGCAAATAGGACTTAATTGGCTTAATTTAAAAGGTTCAAATGGACACTGTTGAACACTTTGTAAAATGAGTAAATTCACCATAATTTCATACATTAACCGGAAGAGTTGAAAACTAACTAAAACGTGACTTACAAGGCCCCCAAATCACATTATTCCCTTTGCTTATTATAAACAGTAGAGATAATCCTTGTCTAAATAAGGGATGGGGCTGGAAGATACAAAGCCCATGGAACCAATAGGTGGCATTTTAACTGTATTACATCCACTTGAATATATGAGACCACCTGTATTTGCAACAGTTGTTGAAACAACTCCATATTATATTCGCAATACCCTTGGCATTGGGTAGCTTTTCCCCTTCCCCTTTCATTTTAGGAATGTTTCTAGCAAAATTTCAGATTAGAGGGATAGAGTTTAAAACTAAAAATTTTAAATGAAAGCTTTACATTTAAGCTGATGAATATTTAATATTTGGATACTAGTCACATTGATATGTTGAGAGATGGTACTTTATTTGATACTTCAGAATATAATAGAAGATTTTAATGGCCATACTGCTGTAAAATATTTGAAATTTTCAGCATTATTAAGTTTTAGGTGAATAAACATTTACTAGAAAAATAACGTAAATAGTTCTTGGCCTCTATTCTAAGTAGTTTTTTTCAATGAATTGTTACTTGTTGCTGTGAAGGGGCTGCAGGCTTGGTGATGTTCACTGGCTCCCCTATTGAAGAGTCAAACATTTTTATCCTCCCTGGTATCCCCAAGACAGCCTTAGCTTCGTCCTGAGCTCACCAGTCCCATTGTCCTTAGTCCTAAACACATGCCACTAACCTTTTTATTCTGTCCCTGCAATCCAAAGCTGGAAGCTAACACACCCAACACTTCTTACAACTAGTGATGGGACCACCTTGTATGGTGTGAAAGATGGAGTCAACTTTAATCTCGGAAGAATATCAGAGAAGAAAGACAAAGAGAGATGAGAAAGAATGAAAAGGGTGATGATTAGTAGAGAAGTTCCAGTCCTGCTAATTCCCACCTTTTCCACATTATGGCTCTGTCCCTTTGCTCAGCTTTCCTTCCCCTCATTGTACTTACCTCCAGCTGATATCATTATATATGTATCTGTTTATTTATTATTGTCTCCTCCTCCACAAGATGTTATCTTGTTCAGTGCTGTATGTGGAGAGCTTAAAGCAGTGTCTGACACTTAATAGGTGCCCGATAAATGATGTTGGGGGATAAATGAATGACTGAAGGAATTAGACAGCTGACATCAGATCTCAGAGTGGACAATGGATTCCATGCTTTTAGGTTACGGTCTTAAATATTTTATCTAAAGAATTAAAACCTTGTTTCAAAAATACTGAGCATCTGTATTTGATGATGATAGATGTTAACTAGACATTGTGGTGATCATCTTACAGTGTCTATATACATTGAATCATTCTTGTACACCTGAAACTAACATAACGTTATATGTCAATTATATCTCAATTTTTAAAAACTGTTAAATTAAAAGAATGAATAATGTGAAATTTAACAACAAAAAATTATAGAGCAGGGACTTCCCTGGTGGTCCAGTGGTTAAGAATTTGCCTTCCAATGCAGGGGATGCGGGTTCGATCCTTGGTCAGGGAACTAAGATCCCACATGCCTTGGGGCAACTAAGCCCACGTGCCACAACTACTGAGCCTGTGCGCCTCAACTAGAGAGAAGCCTGCACACCACAATGGAGATCCTGCGAGCCGCAACTAAGACTCAATACAGCCAAAAAAAAAAAAAAAAAATTTATAAAAAAAAATTACAGAGCATCCCTTTTTACTGCTTATTATATACTATTAAATAATAGATGCTCAAACATATTAATGTGTTTGAATAAATTTATTGAAGATGAAAAATTAAAGGAGGAATAAAGGGGGTCAGGAAGGATATTAGATGAAAGGAAAATAATTATTTGTGTGAGACTGAAGGAACCATGGCTGGGGGAAAAGGTAATGAGAAGAGCAGGCAGTGGGGTTGTAATGCATTTCTACCTCCAGGTGGGTCTAGGCTGAGACTGTCCCAGCTAGTAAATATTTCTTATCCCTTCAAATAAAATTTTTAAATGTGTGTTCGTGTCTACTTGGAAGGCAGGCTAAGGACTCGGTGGTGGAAGGACTGAGAAGAAGGTATGCCCCTGGTGGCAGCCTTTAGGTGTCCTCTGCCTTCCAGCTCTGGTCCCAGACTTGCATCTCCATAAAACACGGGCTCTGAGGACCCACCCACCTCTGAAGGTAGCTTAATGAGGCCACTTGGTCTTCTCACTTTCTCCCCATGTCTCCCCACCTCTCATCCCAAGCAGCTTATTAAAATGTCTGCCACCCACAAACTATACTCCCGCCATCTCTCTATCCTTCCAGTGATGTTGTAGGGCTCACTACCAGTTGGGTTATCAAGCAGCTGTCTGGCTTCCATTCATCCTCACTTTTGAACTTAGCAATGGCTTTAGTTAAGAGTTGTGTGGAAAATGAGTTAAGTACAAATATTTGAGGGTAGATTGTGGGAGCATTAGTAAAAAAAAATCACTAAAATGTGGTTATGTGCTAGGTAATATAGAGTTGACACAAAAGGAAGTTTCATGTCTTTAGAATCTAACTAGGTAGAACCAATTGGGCTTAGTACATGACACACATTAATTACCTCATTTCATCTTTATGACCATCTGATGTAGAAACAGATATTCACGTTGTACATAAAGCAATGGAGGTTTAGAGAGGGTAATGAACTTTCTCAAAGTTACAGTGCCGATTAGTGAAGGAGTCAAGACTTAAGCCTAGATCCATGCTCTAGCCACTGCCCAGGCTGTCCCAGTGGGAACTTATTCTCAGTGGTAGAAAGGATTAATAAAAGAAATAAGGGTATTGTTGAGAAATCTCTACAGGCTGGTGCAAATAGTTATAGAAGTGGAGTAAATGACAGGGACATTTCTCTGCCTTGTTTCTGCCAGTAGTTTCCATACCACACCCTAGACTCATTTATATGTCCTCAAATATTGTCTATTATGAGCCAGGTGTCACACCTGAACTTGGGATATAGTGGTGAAGAAAATAGAACGGTTGACTTTATTCATATAACCTCAGCCCTGCTACCCTCTTGGGAAACAGAGCTCTTTACATGGCCTACAGCCTGAGCCTTACCCCCCTCTTGAACCTATAAACACACTCCGCACCCCTTTACTCCTCCCCTATCCAACCTGCTTTTCTTCCATTTTTCCTCCAAAGTCCAGCTGGCTTCTGCCATTTACCAAGGCCACTTACTCACCTTGTGGTCCTGTGGGAGGGGTCTGGGCAGGGCCACATAATGAGTTCATGGGTCCTATAGGTGCTTCTGCCTTTGTGAGCCCTTTCCTCCTTTAAAAATAAAGGTAAATATTATATTTTATGACTGTCATGGCATTGAGATGAATGTAAAAATATTACATATTAAACATTTTTTGACCTAAAAGTTTATGTATTTTCCCTTATGCTTTTAAAATAAGTGAAAACATTTTCATAGGCCCTTAAAAGAATCGTGAGCCCTGGGTTCTTTGCCTAAAATGACTAAAGCGTATATTGATCATGGGTCTAGGCATCGTTTGGCAAAAAAGCTATTGCTTACCTATTGCTTCCCAGAAAGTCAGACAAAATTAGGGAAGAAATACCTTCTTTGGTTTATTGCTATCTGTCTGTGAGTGACTTTTCTGGGAGTTTAAGACTTCTGCCCTTTTGCTTGCATGCTCTAGTCATCACTCAGTTGTCACTTGGTAATTGCCTAATTATATTATCTGGTGATAAGTTGAAGTTTTTAAGCGACAAACTCTTCCAAACAGCTGTGATTGGATTTGGATTTGGTTTTGATACTTTATTTAATTTACAATTGCATTTGTAAAGTCATAATTAGTCTAATTTATTTAATGACCTCCATCACAGGCTGTAGAATGTGTAGAATGTTTTTAATTACACATGAATCAACACCATAATTTTAGAAGGGTTCCAGTGAAGTGGGCATTCACGTAATTCCCACCATTGGTCCTTAGCCAAGGATGTAGTAATTTTTCCCCTTACAGTAAAAAGGATTTTAATGAATACAAAATGTTTTTCTGAAAGGTTGAATTCACTTAGTAATTGAGAGATATATCTTTCTCTTTTAAAGTTTTGGAATCTCCTTCCTGACCTTTTCTGTTCTGTGCCCAGGATAAATATATTTCTTTGGATAAAGTTAATGATGTTATAACTGATCCTGAACAAAAGGTTAAGTTCTATTAAGGACCACAATTGAATTTAATGTGTCAAAAGTGTTTTTATCTGTGTTTGTGTTTTTCTTCTCAGTTTAGGTGTGTCTCAATTCTCCTTTACCTTAGAACAGATCTGTGTTATTTTTCACTTTTAGGGAGACTGTGGCGGTGACATTCTGAAGAACCTGAGTAGGGAAGAGTGAAACTTGATTATTTTTGTCTACTTTGCTAACGACAGTTCTGGAAAGTCTGGATTGCACTATGAAAAGTTTGTGTGTTTAGCGAAATGTTGTCCAATTGGCCAATCCACTTGGTTTTGGGAAATGTCCCAGAAGCTTGGCAAGAACAATTTCTCAAGAGAGCATGAGTCCTGCCAATTTCCAATTGGCCAAGACTCATTACAAGGACAACCTTCTCTCTGAGCAACCTGGCATTTCCACTCCAACTGGAATTTGCAACACAAAGATGCGCTTGAGAGAAAGACTAAACAAACCTTTTCACATTTCTGCTCCAGGTGAATCTTTCATTCTGGCCTATCTGGTGAATCTTTCATTTCCTATCTGGTTGCTTCAATCTTCTTTTGATCGCTGACCATTTCAAATATTAGGGAACAGTGGGCACATGACAGTTTAGTTTCAGAACTGAGAAAGAACCAGGGCAAATGCAGGATGAGTGAACAGATGTATTTTTATACATAAAAGGCATTGAACCTGCCTGAATAGTTCAAATCGTTGTCAATGAAATTTTAGATTTGCTGTGTGAGGAAACCTGCCTATGGCATTGGCCCTTGCTCTGGGGACTCCCAACCCCATGCCTGTTTGGGGCATGGTGACAGCTGTGCTCTTTGCCTGGCTGCTTCCGTTTGTGAAAACACGGGAGTGAATGGCAGTCACCCCTACAGGCCTCTTCACTATGAATCTTCTTTTCTAGTCACAGCCAAGAGCAAAAGCCCTCAACAGAACTGAATAACATTCAGGGCCTACCTCAAATAGGGTTAATTTGCTTTCTACAAAAAAAAAAGACCTCAGGAAACTAAAAAAAAAAAAAAGAAGATATTTGCCTAATTGGAATTTCTAAACAATACTTTTTTGTTCATAAAACAACAGTCATTTTAATATGTATTTTTACACAGCCATTTGTGATAGTTTAGATAAGCAAGACAAAGATATCCAATACACCAAGTAAAATCTTCCTCCCAAAGTTTATTAGCTGGGTGTGGCTGCGAGGGTATAGAAGGCTTGGAGCCCATACATACCCCTTTGGCAAGTCTGGCCTCATTTTACCCATAAACATTGTCAGCACTAAGCCTAGTAGCAGATTAGTTGAGATGGTTCCTTCAGTGGGTTAATTTAATCTTGTCCTGAGAATTCTGGTTTCCTTTTTCACCACACTCCTCAGTCGCCGTGTGTTTTAAAGTGCTTCTGCAATTTTGCTCATGCCTAGTGGCTCTTATCTGCCTGACCATCGGAGCAGGTCGGTGTGTTCCCTGCCCTGCCTTGTGCAGATGGCGCAGGAGGGAGCCGGGGCACTCAGGAGCAAGGCCAGCCCCGTTCCCCGTGTTCTCCTCTTGGCCGGTATTCCTGCAGTATGAAAGCCATCCTCTGGAAACCTCCTCCCCACCTGCCTTTTCAGTTTCTGTTGCAGTCACGCCATTGTAAATCCCTTGGCTACCAGAGAAGTTCCAGCCTAGAGGGGCTTAAGCAGGTGACGGTCTCTGGAAGTAAGCAGAGATTTGTGTGTGGCTCCTATTAGGTCTCATTACTCTATTACCAGATGTTCAACTCCATGCTCTTTGTATGGGATGCCTTGGGCATCGTAAATGAAGACTGAATGAGTGGAAGAAGAATCCCGAGGGACGCATCCCTATCAGATGTCATGCCTTTGATGAACACTAGACCTTCCCAGATTGTCCCACAGGTGTCCACTACAGTGTTTTATCACTTTATTTATGTCCATCAGTACATATTTTTGCACCCTTCCTGGGTGCAACGCATTGTGTTACAAAGGCAACCTATGGCCTGATAATTCAGGGTGTTTGGCACCAGCAGTCCAGTTGGAGAGGTGGCATCTCAGCAGACGATTCTGAAGTGGTAGAGAGTGCTTTGATAGAGACATCCATAGGGTGTGGAGGGAGGCCAGGAAGAGAACCTCACCCTGACTATGGGGTTAGGGAAGTCTGCCTGGAAGAGCTGTCACTTTAAATTGAAAAATCAGTTGGCATTAGTATAGTAAAGCAAGTAAAGAGGTAGTAGAGGGAAGACAGATTAGCATTTTGAAGGTATAGAGACCCAAAACTTGAGGACTTAAAAGTAAATTCACAAGTTCTTCATTGTATCCAAATATCTGCTGTTTTTCTACAGACCATTTCCTTTCATTGAATTAACTTTGGAGATGAAGACTTCCCTCTAAGCCATAAGATGTGCAAAATATTTTCATTCACCTTTTGTACACTCCTGTAAAACCTTTACAATAGTTACAAATCCTTTTAAATATGTGGTTCCCCAAATCCAAAACTCTAAGGCTAAGCATGGCCTCAATTTCTGCATCTGTGAAATGCAGCAATTAACAACCCATGTTCAGGGACATATTGATGTGAAATTAAGGATGCTTCACCTCTGGGCTTCTCTTACTTTTTCTGGGCCTCTTCCAAAACCCTAGGCATATGGTTGCCAGATTTAGCAAATACAAAAATACAGGACACACAGTAGTAAATTTGAATTTCAGATAATTAAAAACATGAATTTTTTTTAGTATAAGTATGTCCCAAATTTTGCATGGCATATATTTCTAATAAAAACTATTCATTGTTTATCTGAAGTTCAAATTTGACCAAGATTCCTATATTTTATCTGGTAACCCTACCTGGGAGGTAACCTAGAAATAGTACATTAGTAATGCTGTATCCTTCTTCTCAAAGACAGAACCCAAATTGTATAAGCAAAACCTGGATTCTCTCACTTGTGGTTCAGTTTGTTATCATGATTAGCTTAAAGCACTTAACACTACCATTATTAAAACTATTGTGGCTATTGCTGTTATTTTGGTAGAAATAGACCTTGCTAGAGAAAGGTCACAACATTTCATGGCCTTTGCTGACATATTCATCTTGTGAGGAACCAAGATCGTCACCTATTTTTACTCTTGTTTAATTACTTTTTCCTATGTTGAAAATACATTTGCATCAGGCCCTCTTTATTCACAGCATTTGAATTAATCTGTAGCCTGATCTGAACCATATTGCTAGCCACTGCTTCTCCTATCAGTACGTGAAAAAAATACATGTAACTTGGAGTCAGAAACAAGATGCTCTCACTCGTGCAGAAACAAGATGCTCTCACTATGAAAATATTATTGAACCCCTCACAAAAAGGGGAGTAGAAAGAAATGCTCTTTTGAGGCCAGTGGTCTGCTTTCTTTTAGAGCTCAGTGCTTATTTTCATGATTTTGGAGTCATCAGAGAGTTCTTTCTCCTTCCCCAGTGGTCATTGGTGAGATTTGCATCAGCTCACCTCACCCTAGGCAGTAGCTCTCTGGGTGTCCATTCTGACAGTGAGCAAAGGTCTCTCTGGGTGCTTGCCACAGGGAACTGATTGTCACACAGATACAACAGAAGTCTATTTTAGCCACGCTTGTGTTTGCCGAGATCCATTCCCCCCCACCAGGTTTCAGGTATTCCCCCAAACCCGACAAATCTAATGAATATTTAATAGGGCACCGCCAACATCTCAGGGTTGATAGGGCTCTGTGAGCGCGTGAGGAGGGGTTGGTCCTGCTCCACAGCACCTGGAGCGTAAAGGGCCCTCACTGTGCTTAAAAAAAGAATGTTTTCTTCTCAGTTTCTTAAGGTTGCTTTGGCAAGCACCTAGGGAGTAGGCTTGTAATATTTCTTACATACTATGCTTGAAATCGCTAATGCAAAATCAATTATCCCACCATCATTTTCAACACTGTGTGAGAAGTAGAGTTATACTAATGGTTCAGAGAATACAGTTGGCCCCCGTGGAAGTTGTACTGCTTTATCACTGGTAGTTCTCACCCCACGCTTAACCTTGAACGATTTTCCTTTTCCAACCAATGTCCCAGTGCCATGATGTCACTCTCTACTTTTTAGTTTCCATACCCCATGTCTGCACTAGTGAATACTCCAGGGCCAGTTGAATCATTTGTTTGCCGGCTCAGTTATCTCTGCACTGACCAGCCGACACTTTGCTCATCATCAGATCCAGTCCAAAGTAAGGCTCTGTCCATTATCAAAAGACACAAAGACTGTTTCCCAACATTGGAGAAATGGACAAGTGTTTCTTCCAGGAGCAATTGGACCGCTATTTCAGAAAAGTCCTAGGACAATGTCACAATATGAGGAAAATGTCCTAGATAAGCACTGAGAATTAAAACTTTGTCTAAAATAGGTATAAACTTTCAGTTACAAAATAAATGAGTCATGGGGATGAAATGTACAGTGTGGGGAATATAGTCAGTAATGATGTAATACCTTTGTATGGTGACAGATGGTAAGTAGACTTATCATGGTGATCATTTGGAAATGTATAGAAATATAGAATCACTATGCTGTACACCAGGAACTAAGACAATGCTGTAGGTCAATTATACTTTAAAAACACACAAACAAGCTCTCAGAAAAAGAGATCAGATTTGTGGTTATCAGAGGTGAGGGGGAGGGGGAGGGAGAATTGGATGAAGGAGGTCAAAATGTACAAAGTTCCAGTAAAAAGATAAATAAGTACTAGGGATTTAATGTACAACATGATAAGTATATTTAACACTGCTGTACATTATATATGAAAGTTAAAACGGTAAATCCTGAGAGTTCTCATCACAAGGAAAAATATATATTTTTTAAATTTGTTTAATTTTGTATCTATATGAGATGTTGGATGTTCTGCGATAATCATTTCATGATGTATGTAAGTCAAATCATTATGCTGTACACCTTAAATTTATGCAGTGCTGTATGTCAGTTATATCGGAATACAACTGGAACTAAAAATGAAACTTGGTCTCATTTTTTTCAAAAGGTGGTACAGCACTAAATGATTGCTAGTCTTCAGTGCTTTTACTAATGATATTTATCATGGCAGCTGACACATTTTCAGGCTCTGAGATATGGAATTTATCACAACATCTCATTATATCCTCACCTCCTGATAAGGCATCCATATTGTTTTCCCCAGTATACAAATGCAACATTGAGTGCTTAAGGAATTTCCCAGACTCATAAAGCCAGTTCATTTTGGAAAGGGTAGGTGGAAGGTCAAAATAGATTTGGTGGGCTCTGACTTTCAACAATAATCCAAGTTTGGACCACGTGCAAGACTACCTGTACTTGAATCCTGGATCCACCATTCGCTTAGACTCTTTTGACTCAGCTTCTTTGTTGACGAAATGGATCTAATATAGCATATACAGCAAAGGGTTGTAAAGATTAAAGGGACACCAATAACATTAACAAATACTTACGAATGCTAATCATGTCCCAGGGACTGTTTCTAAGTTCATTTGACATATTTGCTTATTTATTTCTGACCACAGATCTGGGAAGCCAACAATACTATCTGCTTTTAGAGACGGGGAAGCTGAGGCCCACGGAAGTTAAGTAACTTTCTCAAGGTTATGTAAAGAGCTCTTGGTGGAGCTGGGTTATGAACCCAGCAGTCTGTACTTGGAACCACTACACCCCATGCCTTCAGTAATATAACCAGAACACTCAGTACAGTGCCTACCACATGGTAACTGCTCAGTAAATGGTCATCTTTCAAGAACATGGCTCTGTGCCAGGTGCTATGCTAGCAGTTTATGTAAGTTATTTCAAAAAATTCTCAGGACTACCTACTAAGGTAGCAATGAACCCACTTTTGCATATTTGGACACTAAGTTACATATGAAATACGTGACATCTCTTTCCAACATCACATTTCTAGTGGGTAATCATACTGGGACCTAGACCCTTTGCCTCTTAAGTCCCAAACCTATGGTTTTGACCATAGCCAAATAGCCAGACCACTGTTGTTATTTTGAGAAATCACAGTTCCAAATAGTATCATATTTTTATGCAAGCCTTTTACATTTTCTGTATCTCTTAAATGGCCCCCATGTAATCTTTTTGATACTTATTTAGGTTTGGTTTCTGGAGTTATGAAATTGATCATGTTTTACAACTTCTTTTTGCTTTCTCCCCTCTGCTCCAACAATATAAAAGCTTCACATTCAGTGTTTCCCATCTCACTGGGAGCACTGGCGCTGCAGGAATCATTTTGCATTCTAAGGCTTTGCTTCACTTTGGGGTAATATATCAGACAGTCAGTCACGGCAAGACGCTAAATGCCAGATCTTGCATTGTCGGCTAGGATCATCCTTTGAACACCTGTCTCCAACCCTGAAAGGGGAAATGCCCTAATGCACAGAAAACATGGCTATTTGTAAGGAGGTGTCTGGCTACTAATGAGTCACCAGGAGTGATCCAAAGGAATAAAGCTACCCCAAAGGAGACTGGCCACGTTCAGTAAACTTAGTGATATTTTCAATGGGTGAGGATTGGAAGGGTGTTGGCATACTCTAAGGGAGAACTTATTTGGCACCCTTCTTTCAGTCCCATTGGCTAGAAGCTGGAAGTTAATACCACAAACTTGGTGGCTTGAAACAACAGAAACTTACTGTTTCACAGTTCTGGAAGCTAGAGATCCAAAATCAAGTGTCAACAAAGCCATATTCCTTCTGAGACTCTTGATAGAATCCTTCCTTGTCTCTTCCTAGCTTCTGGAGGCTACTACAGCCCTTGGCATTCTTCGGTGAGCAGGTGCCTCACTCCAGTCTCTGCCTCTGTGGGCGCAGGCGTTCTCCCTCTGTTTCTCTGCCTTCCCATGGCATTTTCTTCCTATGAAAACACCAGTCATATTGGATTAGGACCTACCTTCATGACCTCATCTTAATTTGATTATATCTACAAAGACCCTATTTTTCAAATAAGGTTATGTTCATAGCACAGGGGGCAGTTAGGACTTCAATGTGATTTTTTGGGTGGGGAGTAAGATCATCACAGGTTCCAGGGATTAGGACGTAAATATCTTTGAGGGGACCATTACTCAGTCTACCATATATTCCTAAGTGACAGTTGATAAGATCAGGCATCCCAGAGCATAACAGGCTTGCCTGAGTTCCCAGGGAAGGTCTGAGCTGAGTCTAGAATCCAGATCTGTGGACCTTCTGGCCTATGCAACTTCTATTTGAGTAGACAGGTGCTTAGTCTACTGTCTCAAATAAAGAGTCCTTGGGTGGAAATTCACAGAAATTGTGTTAGAATCATTGACCGGGACAAACATTTAGAAGTTTCAATGGCTATTTTTAGGGAATGCAATGGCCTGGCTTTCTGGCCTTGAGGAAATCACCTTTTAAATTTGACCTTAGTTATGTGAGCTTTGAAACAGGATTATCAGAGAAACTTAAAATGAAATTGGCTGATAACTAATTAAAGCATCCTAACGAACCAAATGAGCAGGGAGAGCCTCCGAAGGAAGGAACAGTACTTGATGTTAAAAGCTCGCTGGTGGACACAGGCGTGGGTGTGCTGTCAAAGAGAGGTCAGGGCAGAGTTATTGCTGGCCCTCCACCCTCCTCTGCATGTCAAAATACTTAGAAGTTAGCTCCTTCCCCGATGATAGCTCTTAAAATCTAAAGCCCACGCTCCTTCTTTAGCACCAATTATTAAAAAAGAAAAAATAGAACATTTCAGCTATTTTAGCCCTTCATGCCTTTTCCCTACTTTTCATTTTCTCTTAAAACTCTCCAGACCCTAGGATGAAACCTTTTTCTTTAATTAATAAAGGCTGCATGAAATGCGTCAGCAAATTCACACACCCCATTGTCAAACTTAGAGTTCAACTTGGAAAGATGAAAAAAATGAAATCTGGAATCTCCCCAAACTGCAGTTAGGTCAAGTGGAACTATATTTTAGAGACAGAATCAGGAAAACTTCCTTCGCGGATCTGTATCTCTAAATAGATTGGCGATTTGCTAAGGCTCTGTGTTAATCGTGATGAGAAGGGAAATGGCTGCCTTTGCTGTCACTTCATACACTGGCAGCAGGAAGAGTTTGGAAATGTGAATGTGATATTTTCCCATTGCTATGTAATGTATCTGTGATATAAGGGGCACACTTTTTTTCTGAGGAGCTCACCTTTTCTTTTGAAAGGTTTTTCTGTTCAAAGCAAGAGATAGTATTGGACAGATTGATGCACCGACACCTGAACTCACAGGTACAACCCCACTCAGCTCTGCCCTCCCCCCTCCATTTCCCCAGGTGACTTAGAGAATCAGTTGGCCTCTCTTGCCATAGATTCCTAACCTATAAATAAGGAATTGGGTGACTCTTTAAGGAATCTATCATTTTATGATGTTAAAACAATAATCTCTTCATTACATTTGTTGTTATCCTGAGGACATCTGTGGAAAATTTCACCTCTTAGTGCACAGTGGTTCACTGTAGCTTTGCACTGCCTCATGGGTCATAATAAAAAAATATGTTGTATGAGAAATGATGGAGGAAGAAAGTCCAGATCCTCTGAATGGTACCCTAGGTGGAACCTACGTTCTAAATGTTTTGTGGTAACAGGGAGCATGACCGTGAGAATCCTCAGAATTTCCTGACGTGTGCTCCCTAGAAGATGAATTCCAGAGGAGCCATCACTTATGGTGGTGTTTTGCTGCAAAGAACAGAAAACTCTATTACGTTGCTACTTAACATGTGATTCATAGACCAGCATCTGCATCACCTGCGAGGTGGGCAGGGGCCCCAGTCCAGATCCGCTGAATCAGAATTTGCATTGCAACAAATCCCAGGGGATTCATTTACATGTTAAAGTCTGAGAAACACTTTCCTTTCGATTACACTGCCGTAAATAGAAAACATTTATTTATTTAATTCAGTAAGAAGTCCAGGAGTAGGCCGCTCTGGCTCAGTGCGGCGTCACAGTGATGCAATTGGGCACCTAGGCTTTGGCCATCTTTTTGCTCTGCCTTCCTCAGCATGTAGGGTTTTGCCTTCATCCATCGGTCTTCGAACACAAGGTGACTACGGCCCCACTTGTGTCTGGTCAAGAGGAAAGGGGAAGGGCAAAGGCAACCAGGAAAGGATAGAGGTGGGGCCTTGCTTATAGATTCTGGAAGGTGCCTGCCCGGAGGGTCTCCACCTCTTACTGGACATAACTGTGGCACACGGGCAAGGTTAAACACAAGGCAGGCTGAACTATAAGGTATTTAATTTAATGTGCTAGCCTCTGTACTGCAGAAGGCAGGAGAAGTGGGCTCTGAGTTACTCATGGGTGACCGATCCATTGCATCTGCCAGATTTGTTAATACATGTTCATGGAGGAAAAAAATGGCCAATTATGTTTGGGAAATAAATCTAATTAGGTTTCTTTTACACAGGACTTCTTAAAGCCTTCAATATGCCAAGGTGTATTTTAAGTCTTCCAGAGGGGAAATACAGTATATAATGTTTTCCACTCATCTGGTTATAGAACTTTTTTCCCCAGGAATCAGGTTTCTGCCAAAAAGCCAAATACCAAAAAAAAAAAAAAAAAAGGAAAAGGTAGATTGATATCACGTGATTACATATTTTAGAGCAGGGGTCATCAAACTTTTCTGTGAAGGGCCAGATGGTCAATATTTTGGGGTCTGCAGCTGTATGGTCCCTGGCGAACTGCTCAGCCTGCTGTCAGAGTGCAAAAGCCTTGGATAACATGTCAGTGGATCGGCCTGTGTTGGCAGCGCTGTGCCCATGGGCCATAACTTGCTGCCCTCTGTTTTAGAGTTAGCCCCAGCAAGAACAAGATGAAAGAGATAAAAGCACAACAAGATCTACTAACATTCTGATGGTGCCCTCAATTCTACAAAATAGTTTAATATAAATTAATATTCACATTGTATTTTTATATTTAATATAAATATATTTCCACATTATATGATATAAAATATTACATATATACACACACACACACACACACAATCTCTTCTGATTTTTTTACCTGTGAAAAAGATGATCACTATTGTGTGGTTTACCGAAAAAAATGAGAGTACAGTGCTCTAAATTTCCCTAAGAAATCAAAGCATTCACCAGGGCTCTGGCTATTACATCTCATTAATTGTCTAAACATTATAATGCTTTGAATTTATATTTTTTTCTTCCCAGTGTGCTCAGAGAATTTCTTAAATTTGTCATATACATTCTCTGAGGGAGGCCACAATACAACCGATTATTCACAAGGGCCTGTAAAAGCATTGCAGGTATTTTGGATTTACTATGGGTTTTTAAAATTTCTAGACCTTATCTTCCTCCATTCAAGTCTCCTTCCAACCGTATTGGACTTTTAAAGGCCGCTCATCTCCACTGCCACCAATGGTGGCACCAGTATTATGTGCCACCATTATACTGGGTACATGGGTCTATCATAATGGCGTCTATGGTGTTTTAGTGCATTTGCTTATTTAAACTTCTTATGTGTCTTCCCCTAAGAAACAATAAGCTGCTTGAGGGCCAGGCCTGTGCGTGTTCTTTTTGCTCCTATGCCGTCAGTGCTGAGCAGAGAGTGTGATAGATGAACAGTGTTGAGTGAAATGTCCTGTGTTAACCGCAGGGGTGGGGCTGGTGAGAGAGCGGCGAGGGTGACTTCACAGCTGCTGGGCTTCCCTGGTGTTTCAGAGTCAGGTCTTCTGTACTCGTTGACACACCGTCTCCACCCTTGCAGATGGCCATCCATTTTGACTGCTGGCATTCTCTGTCATGTCACAGCAATGGGAACAGATCCCAAGGTGACCACGATGATCTACCTCTGGATAGAGTTCAGGCCATTAAATTGCCATCATGCAACCTATCTAATGCCAATATAGCCCAGTTCCAGCAAAGCAGAGAAATAAGAAAAAAAATGATTAAATTACCAATGTATGTGTGATCAGACTTTCCAAAGAGTCTGAAGGAAGAAGTATCTGTGGTAGATGGAATGGTACACACACACACACACACACACACACACACACACACACACAGCCACCCCTTCGGAGGGGAAGTTTGTAAACTAGAGGAGGAAGAGAATTACTAAACTAAAGCTTCATTTGGATGTGAGCCCAATTCACTCTCTCTGGAATCCTCTACAGCCAAGTCTGTTTTCTAGGAGCTTATGGAAGAAATTTTGCAAATTCAAAAGAAGGAGGTTTGAAAAGCTGAGACCCTTAAATCATATTTATTATACCTGGTGACATACGTTGCCTTGTATTTTACTTTGGGAACGAAGGGAAGAAAGAACAGCATTGCTGGACCACAAAACTGGGTGAAAGCATTTATTCAGTGGCATATGATCCTGATACCACTGCATCTTGGATTTGCTGACTATCAAGTGACTCTTGGAGACGTGGTTATGGTAGTTTTGATTTGGAATCTTTCCCTGGAAAATGTGCTTGAGGAGAGTTCAGGTATTTTCTTGATGTAGCAAGCTTCCCAAGTAACACCTTGCATGGTGTACTGTGCTGCTCTCCTGCCTTGGTGTCTTACACTTCCTTTTTATTTGTTTTGTTGTTGTTGTATTTGGCTTGTTTCTTAGGGAAATACTTGAGCAGAATGTCCACTTCTCTTGGCTTCTTATAATTTTATTATCATTCTTTCTTGTCACCTGCTCTTGCAAATAGACCTGGGAACTTTGGGCATCCTTGCACCTTAATAGTATTTTTAAAATGCCTCCCACCTCCTCTTTAATTAACTGTAATCAGGAAGGCTAGTTGGTGGACACATGGTGTCGTCGCTCTGTGAAATGCTGCCTGATGGCTATAAACATGGCCATATGTTCTCTGTGAAATATGGCTATAATCACCAACCACAGGAACAGCTGATGGGAGAGGAAGGCTCGGCCCCTCATTTCCTCTTGCTTTATTCTCAAAACCTGTGAGGCACTTTGCAGGTCAGCTTAATATTTTCTCTCAGCCATTGCTGCTTCTGCTAAATTTCCTTTGTATTTTAGCTTCAGTTCTTTCCAACATATATTTGAGCTAGAAATTGCAATTATTAAAGGAATATATTTAGTACCTTTCTGTTTAACATCACAACACTTTAATTAGGCTGGCTTCTCTTTAAATCCCGCTCTACACACGTAACGCGGGTGTCTTCAACTAAGTGGTTATCAAGAAAGAGGATAAAACCATCAAAATTTTCACAGTGAATGAACAAGAATTTCTCAGCAAAGTTCAATAGATTTGCCCTGAACCGGTGCGGCTTATAAAACCCTTGAGCCTAATTGCTTTCCTGCATTTTGGCAAGGAAAATAGCAGACTTGCAACGGAGTAGAAAGAAGAGGTTTGGAAGAAAGTGTCTTTTAAGAAAAGCTTCCAATGAAAATTTCAATCAATATGTTTAATCCCAGAAGACTAGATAAAATATGATATTATGTTCGTTGTCCTGAGAGCTTGTGACGAGGGTTGTTTTTCAGTGTAGGTAGCAGCGCTCCCCCTTCCACTACAGTGTGGGCAGTGAGCTCTACCCCAGTATTTCAGCGATGCCTCATAGCTGAGGTCTAAGACAGTGGCCCTCAGATGCCACATCCTCATTGAATCAGGGTGGATTCCTGGTTTCACGGCTGTGCTGGGAGGCACAAATGTCTGGCTTCCCCGTGAAAGGCGGTGAGAGGAGCCGAGTATGAGACACGTAAGGTACTCCACGTCTCTCCACTTAGCATTGTTTGGCTGCTTATTAAAGTAGCCAGACAAAATTGAGTGCAGAGTAGAGGCACTGATGGCTCTGAAGCCTTCACATTCCCATTTAGAAATGTTTTAGATTACTAATTTTGATATCAAGTTTTCTACCTCTAAGAGTATATATGTATACATATATATTATCGAAAGCTTATTTTATTGCCTCTTTAATGCTTTGGGGGCTTTGTTAAAACAGGTCTCTCACCCTTTACCCTTTTTTGCTTTTTTTTTCACCTTGTATGTACTGCTCAGGCTATTAAACTGTGTGCAGGTGATTGATCTCTTTAATAAAAGCAAGTTCTTTAGTAAGCAAAGAGTGATAAAGATAAACAAATGTACTGGTTTGTCCAGTGCTTTGGAGATTATGGTAACACTAGGGCATCAAGAAAGCCTATTAACAGATAAGTTAGATGAAACACATCCATTCTGATCTCAGTAAGTCAGGAAACCATTCGCTTTAAGTTAATTTTATCCATGTTTTCTCTTCATTTGTAATACTTTGTGGGTTTTAACAGAAAATATTTAATAGTGTG
The DNA here is from genome assembly GCF_965194825.1 of Balaenoptera physalus. Classification (NCBI taxonomy): domain Eukaryota; kingdom Metazoa; phylum Chordata; class Mammalia; order Artiodactyla; family Balaenopteridae; genus Balaenoptera; species Balaenoptera physalus. The sequence continues at coordinate 112,175,689 of NC_138882.1, read as the reverse complement.
CAGTGCAGTCCATAGATAAACGATGTTGGCAATTTCTCTGCCTAACTGCTTGTCAAGCCCTTCAGCAAGGTACACAACGCCCTGCAGTTTATCACCTCACTTTCTAGATTGTTTTGGAAGATCATTGAGAGGGCTGAGACTCCCCAGAGTACTGTGCTCTAATCCTGTCATATTTTTTAAAAATGCTGGAAAGTGTAAGGTTACATGGTAAGATGGTTTTACATAGGCATTTCTTGAGCTCGTCACCATGGCGCACTCTTTCCATGGTAACCACTGTTTCCATGGCACGTACCGTAAGCTCCTCCGGAGAAGCTGAGGGGTTTATGAAGATGCTTACCCACCCACAAGTGTGCGTGCAAACACTTGCCTTCTTTCTCTCTCTCTCTCACAGGCACAGATTCATCCCACCATTTATGTGAATTTAGGCACATTTTCTAACAAATTCGCTAAGTGGAGCAAAGCTAATATTAAAATAAAATCTGCTTTTCTCCCTATTATGTGATGAGACAAATAACCACTGATGTGGCCTTTGGAATGATGCAGAAATGTAACAAAAGCTGGCGTTGTTCTCAGTGACATGGATTAACTGGATAAAATATTGGAGGCAAAATTTGATCGGGAAAACAGTCAGCCCTGGACCAGATTTTCTAAATTTATCTCCATTTCTTGGACTCTGAGCTAAGTCTATACTCAGCATCATGTTAGATGCTGTGGTGCATAAAAGAAATTTATGCCCACAGGGACCTTGCATTTCTGCAGGTTTGGGGGAATGAGATTTAGAAATATGTAATAATTAGAAAACAATATAACCCTGTAAATAATCAAAATAAATAGTTGTAAGATAACTCCAATATTTTTAGGTTTGGGGGCAAATAATGTAGCTGTTATTTATTTTTAAATTTTTTTTACCACTTCTATTCTTAGGACTGGAGAAAGCAGAACATTTTAGGAAAATGTAATTTAGGTAGATGTAATGGTGAATGACTTTTTGAGGTGCTATCTGATTAATTTTCAAGATCTAACAACAGTTCTGTTGTTCTTTTGTCATTGATTTCCAAATCGTATCTTATCCTTTTTCAGTGTAGGTGGTTCCTTCAGAAATTAACTTCCAAACACTTTAAGTAAGATGTGGAGTTTTCATCTGGTCCATGAAAATCCAGTTAAACTGGATCTTCATCCTCATGAATCTTCTCATAATTATCCTTTTGCTTTCACCAAGCAGAACCTAGTTTTGGGGTTAAATAATTGTATTCAAATTCTGGATCTCTAACTCATTGACTTCGTGGTGTGGCCAAGTTAACCGACCTCTCTAAACCAGAGCAGCAAAACGTTATTTATACAAGGGTGTGTATATATGCTCCTTTTAGGGTAATAATGAAGATTAAATGAGATATTGATATGCCCAATAAAAAGTAGCTTATTTATTACCTATTCAACCAATATAGGATTGATTTCTGGCCCTTGGGGATTTAGCATACATACAATGAAGGAGGAAAATATGATAACATGTGACCCACTGAAATGGAAGCTCCACGAATACAGGGTGGTGCTTTGTTCTGTTTTGCTCACTACTGTATTACAAGCCCTTCCAACAATGCCTGCACATAGTATATGTTCAATAAATATTTGTTGAAAGTTTAAATATGATAGGAGAAAAATAGGTATATAACCAAACCCGGGATATAAAAGAATGTTAACCAGAGGAAGTGACATATAACAGCACCCTGAAGCAACAGTGAGTTAGCCTGGGAAAGTAGAGGGACGTGATTTTGTGAGTATGAGAGATTCACTTTTCACTTGCTTTTGATCTGGGGTCTGTACTTTTTCTGTGTTGTCTCCATGGCTAAATTCTTATATTTTTTGTTTGTGCTTCTGACAAATTGATGTGCAATAAGAATAGACATTTACTTAGCATTTGCAATATCCAAACTGGAATTCTTAACTAAAGCTAATACTAACTTCTGACTATTTGGGCCTTCGGAGATTGCAGTGGCCACGTCCTGCTTGCTCACTTAGTCTCGCTTGTGTATGCGCTCATGTATTCATTCATTAGAGACATTGATTCTACACCCACTCTCTGCAAGAGAGTAGCTATGGACTAAGGTGGGAACAAAGATTGACCAGCAGGCATTGGGTTTATCCTTAAGGAATTGACAGTTCCTGAAATTTGGGGGTATATGGGGGAACTGATGATAAGAGGAGAATAGGGTCTTTCAAAACCATGGACTATGCCCAGTCTGTCAGCAGCTTTTGGCATAAGATATAAAGAAATCAGCAGATCATGCACCCAGATCTTTCCCTCCTAAAGATGAATCAAATGAACTCTTAAAGTAAGCCCTAGTGACTATGGTTCTTGGAAACTGATCTTGGTAAGGGAAGTATATGTAGGCATACCCAATTCATTATTTTTTTTCAAAGAACATTTATTTTGTTCCCAAATGTGTCTAACACTTTCCATAAAGAATTTTCACTTTTCTCAGAAAGAAAAATAAGATAACTGTGTGGAACAACTAAGAGAACTCAAGCCTAGAGGTCCCACGGAGAGTCACAGTAAAGACAATAGAAATTGTAGATTGAGTCTAAGATGATGTTATAAAAGTGGTGTGTCTCAAATCATACCTCAAAACAACATCATCAACAACAACAATGAAGGATTTGGGTGGGTGGAAAGGAAGGGAGAATGTGTGAGAGAGAACCTACAAAGGATGAAGGCAGAAATGAGTCTGGTACATTATGTTACGTGAAAGAAGCCAAACACAAAAGACCACACATTTTATAATTTCACTTATAGTAAATGTCCAGAGAAGTCAAGTCTATGGAGATAGAAAATGGAGCTGCAGGTGTGAATGGGGTTAACTGTAAAAGAGCCTGAAGGATCTTCTTAGGATGATGAAAATATTCTAAGACTACATTATGGTGATGGTTGCACAACTGGGTAAACTTACTAAAAAATGAATTATAAACCTAAAGTAGGTGAATTTTATGTTATGTATATTAGGCTTTAAAATGTTTTAAAAAAACAACAGAAGGAAATGAGTCTAGTATGAGTAAGGGATGATACGGAAATTGACATGGTTGTAGTAATAAGGCTAGAGTCCCAGAGCAGAGAAATAAATTGATCAAAGTCACACAGCTGGTAAAAGTTAGAACTTGGTAAGAGGTAGAACTATCTGGCTACAAATAAGACTAGATAAGTGAAGTTGTGCCAACTAGGAGACAATACTGGATTAATTGAGAGAAAAGGGTGGGTTTTATTTGAAAAGCTACCTGGAATATTTTTTACTCTTCAGTAGAAAAGAGGCATGCTTGCTGAGAGTGGCATTTTAAGAAGCTTAATTTAGTGGCAGGATTCATAGGTGGAACATTTTTTAATGAGTATGATTATGTAGGGGAGGTGGACCTAAGTTACAGCTATAGGAAAGAAAAAGAGGAGAGACATTTTGAAGGAGGAAGAGTCAAGTTATGGTGACTGATCCCATAGGATTAGTTGTATATCAAAGTGCTTTTAAACTACCAAGTGTTTAAAAAAACATAAACAACGAATATTTACTATTGGACATATTAGAAGCAGTAATCAAGCAAGCAGAGAAACTCAAGATGTTGGAGAGGAAAGTGATAATTGTGGGCATAATATCATTGAGGGGATTATGGGATGGGATTATGGGTAGAGAGGAAGGTGGCAGAGAAGTTAATGCTGCACAGCAGGCATGTGAAGTACTGCCTGTGTCAGCACCACACTGGAGGCTGCAGACGTTTATTAGTTAGAAGTTCTGGTTGCATGTGACAGAAACCAAACTCAAACTAATTTAAGAAAAATGGAATGCATTGCTGCACTATACTAGAAAGTCCAGGAATTGAATGCTTTAACAGCGTGAAAACTCTGCCTGTTTAAATTGCTCAGCTCTACTTTCCTCTACTTTAACTCCATTGTTAGGCTGGCTTCCTTTCCCTGGGGCAAAAATAACCACTGACGACTCCAGACTGGCATGTCCCTTGTAGTTAGCAATTCCAGCAATTACATGATGTTCTGTCCCAGTGATTATCAGGTGAGCTGCCAGGTGCACTCCAATTGTCCCCACTTGGATCATGTCCATGAGACAACCCATGTGGTCAAGGGCATTGGTTCTTTTATTGGCCAGGCCAGGGCCCTTTGTCCCATCCCATTGGAGCAAACAGCCCTAACGAGCCAAAGGGAGAATGTGGTTCTATAGCTAGAAGATGGGGAAGAACCCAAATAAACCTCTCAATTATGCCCACTACATGATGTAGCGTTGGAATCTCATAAACTCTCTACAATAGGCTTTATTATTTCCCTTTTAGTGATGTGGAAACCAAGCCTTGGAAAAGTTGAGAAATTTGTCCAAGAGCCTGTAGCTACAAATAAAATTGTAAAGCTGAGATGTTAATTCAGGTCTGTGGGTTCCAAAGCCTAGCCCTTTTGAAGAGAATAGTTGAAACAGAGCAGGTATATGTGGAAGTAAAAAGGGAGGAACATGTGAAAGTCTCTCCTTTGAGATATTAACTTCAGGTCCATCAACTTGAATCAGGAGGCAGTGTCAGAGAGGGAGAGGTGGGAAAGTCTGGGGACTGGGAAGAGTGATTTGGTAGTTTAGGACTGAGGAGAAGGTTTGGAATACCCACTTCAGATTATGGGTACCAGGATTTCTATGAGAGGTGACGGGAGATTTTGGAGAAGCCAAATTGTAGTTGGAGCTGGTTACTCAAGTTATGGGGTTATTTCAGGAAGCACTCTGTTGCCTTGGGACAACATAGACCTAGAGACTGGGCATTTTATATGACCAAGTAATGGTATTTTTTCATAGGAAAAATACCATGGGCTTGGCTCTGTGTTAGACTCTAATTCTAGAGGATGGAATGGCAGACACAGTTTGGTCAACGGTGTAGGAGGTGGTGAGGCACATTTCGATGGCTGGCCTGATACAAGCTGGCTGCAGATAGAAGCTGGAGAAGGCAGAACTGAAGGAGCTGAACAGGAGGTGCCCACTAATAGGAAGAAAGCTTGAATGTTCAGCAGGGGTGTAAATACTATGAATAAGTGACTGGAGTTCAAAGAGCTTCTGGGGAAGGAGAGTGGTAGTCAGGAAATGGAAACAAAGGGAAAGACAACTCAGACTCATCTGATTGAGTGTAAGGGTAAAACATAGTAAGAGATGCAGATAATCTGACACAAGCCAGGTCTTCTTCCAGCTAAGGATATAGAAAAGCTTCTGATGGATAAAGGTGTGCTTGACCTCCAGATGATATGGGGTATTACAAAGAACATGGAGTCAGATCTTGGTCTGGACCATGCTCTGCTACCTCTGCTACTTGCTGGTTAAATGACCATGGGCAAGGTATTGATCTGAATGTGAGTTTCTTCATCTATAAAATAAGATAAGGATACTTATAGATACTTAGAGCTACTGTGGGAAATATATACATATACGGAGAGAGAGAGCCTAGCATTTATAGATATAAATGGTAGCTTGTGATCATAAGAGCAAGTTTTAGGATGTTTTTCCCTTTAAAAAGTTTAAGTTTTACTCTGAGGCAAGTAAAGAATGGAATCCTGAGTTCTGGTTTGGCCTGAGAAATCCAAAGTGGGCCATCCTCACACCAGATTAACTAGCCTAATTTCTTTTATCCTTTCTTTGAATAACTGAAATTTTACTTGCCATATTTTTAACATGAACTTGAACATCATCCAAGCTCTTTTAAAACTGAGAAACCCTGTGTTAGATGTGCTGGCTTTGGGAGGATCTATGTGGTGATTTATCTTGAGGATTATCTTGCATTGCCTGGGTCTCCATCTTGGGATTCACCTTGGCTATGCTTGTGGGGACAATTGTGGGTTTTATATATAGTAGATGACTGTGTTCTACAAGTATCCATTCACTCTTTTATTCTCCTTGACCTTATAAATATCTGATCACTATGCTTAAGAAGCATGAGCCATATCTTCTTGTTAAAAATCTTTCGGCTACATGATATCCAGTCTATATCCATTGTGACTTATGTGGATACAAGGAGAACTGCAATCATTGAGATTTATTTATTAATTGTTCATTCATTCAACAAAACTTTATTTGAAACTTTAAATATGCAAAACAGGGCTAGGTACTATAGGAAATACACATGAGAATAATACATGTTCCAAGGCCTCAAGGAATCACGGTCTGGAATACTGCCTGTGAGATATCAGGCCTTGTACAGCCACTGGGCAAGTGCTTCTCCCTTCACCTTGGTCTGCAGTGTACGTGGAACAATCCTAATAGTTTTTCTTTTCTTAATCAGCTTGAGAAGAAAAAAATCAACAGGGCCTTTCCTTTCTTTGATATTTGAGATATTCTTGGAATGGTATTTCATTGCCCTTTGGTGGAATAGCTCATGAAATCCAAATAATACTTTGTGTAAACTATAGACGTCCCTGAAAAGGTGTGCTTGAAATTTTTGACTCAGCCAACTTGCTGTCAAGTTAAACACCCAATGTCAAGAAGGAATTTGAGCATTTGTAGAAAAGTCTAACAAATTCTTATGAATTAAGAAAGAGTTAAAGAAATTCATTATAGTCAACAAGTTTGTAGAAGATTTGTTTTGTGAGACATATCCCCCAAACTTATCTTTTTCCAGTTTTATTGAGATATAATTGACTTACAGCTCTGTATAAGGTTAAGGTGTACAGTATAATGACTTGACTTGTGTACATATTGTGAAATGATTACAACAGTAAGTTTAGTTAGCATCTATAATCTCATATGGTTATAAATTTTTTCCTTGCTATGAAAACATTTAGGATTTATTCTAACTTTCAAATAGACAATGCAACATTGTTAACTAGTCATTATGCTGTACATTACATGGAGCTGGTGCTCATTCCAATTTTGCATTTCTAGCTACCTACATACTATGGAGGCGTAGTAGGAGGAGGCCTCTTTCAAAAGTTCTCTCAAATCAGCCTAAAGGGTTTATTAAAAGCAGAGGGTTCAAGTGCTCTAAGTACTGTCCCTCATTTTTCAGTGGAGGAAGCTGAGGCTTGAACAGACCAGAAACCAAATTGAGGCCACCTGTTTAAACAGTAGCAATATAAAGACTTGAAACCAGGTCTCTGGACTCATTTTCGTTGGACATTCTTGGATCATTTGTTTCAACTTCCTAGCAATTTACAGTTAACTTGTTGAATTATGTCCTCCAAAATACTAAGAATAGAACCTATTTTTCCCATTCTTCTACTTGCCCACCAGTCACTTGGCATATATAGATTATTTTAGAAATATATTTCTAAACGTTTAGCTTTTAAGTTTCACCAAATTTCCACCAGTTCCCTTTGACCCCTCCTGATGAGTCAGAATATTGTAAAGGTTTAGAACAGGGGTTAAAAAAAAGAACTGGGTTTTGGTCTTGTTCTACTATTTATTAGTGCCCAGAGCAAGTTATTTAATATTGGTGGTAGACTGCATTAGTGTTCTGCAAAGTTTCACTTTGTTCTACCTCTTCCTTGGGGGTCTATATTTTTCAACTCCAATGATGTTGATTTTGGCTGTGGCATTTACTCTGTTCAAGATATCAAGAGAAGTTTGATCAGAATGTTAACAGCATAGAGTACCAATGTTAAGTGATTTTGTTTGGTCTCTTGTGATTCTGCTATCAGCCATGAGAAGAGCATGCTCTGGGTAGCTGCTAATCCCAGACCCAGAAGAGAGAAATTTTGAGCAGACCTAAACCCAGTTTGCAGCTTGGAGTCAAACCACACTTGCAGCCTGGAGCCTAGTCAGCTAATCCCAATTTAGTCCACAGAGACTTCCTAGACAGCCCATAAACTTATTAGTGAGAAAAATAAATCTTTGTTGTAAGTCATTGAAATTTTGTGTTGTTTGTTATGCAGCATTATCATAACAATAGCTGACTAATACAATTTCTCTATGCCTCAAATGCCTGATCTATAATGTGAAGTAGTAGTTGTGCTATACATATTTCCCCAGTGTTTGCAGATTCATTGAGATGATACATGTAACATATTTAGAACATTGTCTGTCACATTGTAGAAAATTATGTCATCCATTATTATATATTATTATATACTGAACCACACTCTCCCCAAAGTAAGTACATAAATAAAGACATGTTAGTGTGCTTATATCACCTCTATAAAATAGTGTAAATCCTGCCAATGGAGGAGGAGTACAGGCAAGCACAATGAGAGATGCACTCATCACCATTGGTTATACTTTTCCCCCAACTCCCAAATTCTTTCTGGGATAATGGGCAACATGAACCCCTTGATGGGTAGTGGGTCTCTTCATTCTGTAAAATACCTTAGCTCTTCTGCCTATGCCTGCCATCTCCAGAGCAGATTAAGAATGTAGTATTGGTGGCTGGAGCAGGTACCCTTCGTATCCAGCTGATATCCCCTGGGCCCATGTCTGAGTTTCATATGCATTGAACGCTTTCTACCTCAGACACTTGTATATCTCTATTTTTGGAAGCTTATTTAGCAGGATAGCCAGGAAGTGCCTCTGGGGCAGCCCTCAAGTCATGAGAAATGGGAGTTGGCGGATTAGTACTCTAGCTTTCTCATCCTTCTGGGAGACATTTTGAGAAATAGTCTACTAGATTCCAGCAGAACTGAGCCCCAGTTTCCAACAATGATAACCTGTTCATTGACATGTCATTTACTGGGTTTTCTTTCTTTTCTGTCTCACTATCCCTTCTCCCTCACTTGTTCTTCCTTGGATCACATCCCCCTAAAACTGCCTGAACTCAAGGCTCTTTCTCAGGACCTGCTTTTGGGGGTAACAGACTCAGACAATGGATTAACCTCTCTTTACCCCTTTTACTTACCCTATCTGCGTGGGCCAGGGGTACCATGGTAGACATCTACACTTATGTTGATAAACTGGCAGTACGTTTTAAGTATTTTTTCCCTTAATTCTGCAGTAACAAAGCCAGTGTTTTTATTTGGATAGGCTTGTTGTCTCAGTGGAAGGGAGCTGCTTTACCCAAGGTTATGTACCCTCCCCAGTGTCAGCCTACATCAAATAACTGATTGATGCATGGGTTCAAAGCTTGGCCCTCCCTTGCCTCAATTTGATGTACCTCCGAAGGGTATGCCCAGCTTCCTAACCAGCCACAGAGTTGGGATGGCTGAGGCTTCTGTACAACTGCATTATAGTTCAACTCCTCCTTCTGTCCATTGCTGCTTCTCTTTCTCCCCTGCAGCTGCCATTCCCAAGAGCACTTCCCAATAAACCTCCTGCATGCAAATCTCTGAGTGCCTGTGTCCATTTGGTTCCAGGAGTGGTCCTAGGAAGTAGACTTTAAAATGGGATTTTGGAGCTGGAGCACCTAGAGGCCAGCTGGTAATGAGGACTCAATCACAGGTAGTAAGTAGAGTCCTGATTGTCCTTGGCTTGCTATCGTGGTGCAGTTGTTGAAAGCAGTGATGAGCTGTGATGGGATCCCAGCGGAAGGGAATGCCTTGGCTGGTGCAATTTGAGAGGTATGGACGAAGTGGTCATCGTAGACTATGAAACCAGATAGTTGTTGCTTTGAACTGTTCATGATTTAATCAGTGGAACAGAACAGAGACTCCAGGAGTAGACCTATATTTATAAGTCAATAGATTTTCAACAAAGGGGCCAAAGCAACTAATAAAAAAAATTGTCAAAAAAACTGGTTCTGGAACACCTAGAAATCCATGTGGATAATCATATACTTTGGCCCTATTTCATATCATACACAAAAATTAATCCAATATGGATTTTAGACTTATAAAATCTAAAACTACAAAGCTTAAGAATAATTTAGTGTATGCAAAGATTTTATAAACAGGATAAACAGCAATAATAATTTTTTAAATAATAAAATATACTTTGTAAAATGAAAAACTTCTGCTCATGGAAAGAGACTGCTAGGAAAATAATTAGATAAGCCACAGACTGTAATAAAATATTATATATACTAAAATGTGTATTGTATATTAAATATTTAATTAAATAAAATAAATATACATATTAAATAAAGACCACAAATCCAGCTATATCAAAGTATTTCTTCCATCCAATAACAACAACAAAAAAAAATTGGCAAAAGATTTGAACAGTTCAGACCCTTCCCAAGGAAACATGATAAATAAGCACATAAAAAAACTGCTTGACATTATTAGTCACAGGGGAAATGCAAATATCGTCAGAATTAGATACCACTTCACACCTACTAGAATGGCTGAAATTAAAAAGTCTATGAACAGTAAATGTTGGCGAGGAGAGAGAGCAACTGAAACCCATAAACATTGCTGGAGGGGGTGTCAAATGGCACAACCAGCTAGAATATAGTTTGGCAGTTTCTTATAAAGTTAAATATAACCTACCTTATGACCCAGAAATTATACTCCTAGGTATTTACCCAAGAAAAATGAAATAATATGTCTAAAGAGAATTTCAGAGCAGTTTTAATCACAATAGCCCCCAAACTGGAAACAACCCAAATTTCCACCAACAGGAGAATGGACAGACCAATTTAGTATAGTCATACAACACTACTCAACAATAAAAAAAAACCTAAATGCTGATAGATGCAGCAACATGGATGAATTTCAAGAACATTATGCTGAAGGAAAGAAACAAGGAACATAAGAACAATTATCTGTGAAGATCTAGAACAGGTAAAACTAACCTACAGTGAAAAAGATCACAATAGTAGCTTCTTCTGGGTGTGGCGGTTGACTGAGAAGGGGCAGCTGTGAACTTTCTGGGGTGATGATGGAAATATTTGATATATATATTGATAGGGATATGGGTATATGGGTATATATGCGGCCACAGTTATATTGTTGTATTCATTTGTCAAAACTCATCAAACTTAAAAACAGAATGTTTCACTGTATGCAAATTATACTTGAATAAAAGTGAGGGTAAAAGTAATAAAAGCAAGTACACCAAGGACTTACCAAAAATTTGGATACAAGATTTTTGAGCTTGATTAGATTTTATATTCTTTTCCTTTAAATGATTTATTGAGCAAATGATCATTTTGGAGAGTGTCTTTACCTAAATAAATTGCAGTTACACATTCCCAATTTAGATATTCTTTCTGGGACAACAGTTAGAAGTATAGACCAAAATAATATATGCAAGTTGTTTATTGAAGTATTTGATGTTATATTTAATGGTAAAAAGTTAAATGAAACCAAAATGGTCAAGAAATTATGGCATATTTGTATGCTGAATTATTTCATGGCTAAAAATATTAAATAAGTGTTGTACAATGAGGAAATAGTAATAATAACATTAGCAAACAACATAGGATATAAAATTGTACAGGTAGCACGATTTCATCCACGCAAATAATATGTGCATGGAAAACTCTGGACACATATGTACTGGATTGCTAGCAGTGGTTATTCTGGGATTGTAGATGACTTTTATTCTTCTTAAACTTTATTTTCTGCATTTCTACTTATTCCTTTTATAATCTGAAGTAAATCATAAGAGTTATAAAGTTTTACAGTAAAACGAAAGTTAAACCTAATAAAGCCCTGAGCTTGCTTTCTTTGCCCTTCTATGGATACTCAACTATAGGTAAATCGTCTATAGAAGTACATGGGAAACCCATGAAGCTTTCTCAGAAATCAACTGCTCAGTTCTTACAGCAAGAGGATATGAATTAGGTTTTTTTTTTACTTTCCTGATGAAACCAGCTCTCCTCTCCCTCTGGCAGTCTTCCTCATCTCTCCTCTCCATCCTGCTCCAATTCTGCTGTTCTCTGAACCATGAAGGGCAGTGATGCTCTTTAGGAGATTCTAGCAAACACTGATATCACCGGCTTCCATGCCATTCTGAAAATTTGGCTCCATTTCCTAGTCTGCAAACTTGTTTTGATCAGAATTGGAATTAGCACAATAAAAAGTCATGTACATCTCAGCCCCACTGTTTGGTATTTTGCTGAAATTAAGTGAGCTCAGGATTCTGTAAGAGATCGCCCTGCACCAGAAGGGTTTCTACAAGCTTGCAGGCATCGGGCACAGTGATTACTGTAGGAAAAAATTTTTAACAATAAATCAGTTCATTAAAACCAAGGCAATGCATAACTGCATATAAGAAGAGGAGAAAGGGAGTGAGGGAAGAAGAAGGACTCTCAAAAATCTCTCCATGATGTTTTATTTTATTTATCCAAATGCCAATCCAAAGGTTGCTACAGGACAGTGCTTATAAAACAGGTCTGCAAAGGGAATCTCTACAGAAAATGCTGCCTCGCCCGCTTCACTGGCAGTTGAGTTCACAGTAGAAATACATTCAATTCCACATAGTAATAGTGCTTTAATAACAGATGAAAATATGTTTTATGGTATGTGTTGATAACTAAATGCTTATCCTATATATAGAAATTCAAATAATTGGAATTTCTCATATCCAGCATCCAGTTGAGACCACTGGAGAATACCTTGATATAGAAGGTTAGAATCAATAGACTGTGTTTTGGTTATTTTTCGGAAGATGTCTGCTGTATGTTTAATATACTATATTTGTATTATGGGCTCTGGTTCCTGTAAATCTGAGGTCTCTCTTTCTTGAATGAATGAGGAGATAAGCAATTGAATTTGAAAGATACTTTATGCAACAGAAAAGCAATTTTGTTCCTGGTTATCAGAGGGCAAGAAGTGAACTAGCGATTGAATGCTAAATATTTTTAACCCTTGGGATTCTGGTTTACTCTGGGCTCAATCCATCTCAGCTATAATGTTGCGTATAATGGAGGAGTATTTTGTTGAAAGCTTATTCAATTTAAGGTAATTATCTTTTACTGTTAATGGACATGTTACAGAATCTCAAATTTCCATTTTTATAGAAGGAAAGGAGGAAGATTTCCATTTCTTCCAATGAGGACACGTGAATACTGTTTTGCTCTGACTAGGGCCGCTTTGTGATAGACTTGTGTTGGTTTTAACCATCGTTCACAACGGTCTCTGAAGTTCTTGGCACTCGCAGCCAAATAAACGAGGCTGACATTTTCCCACCACATTTCCTGGTGAAAACCTTATTGTTCCGCTCCATTTGTTCTTCTCAAATAATTTTTTAAAGAATTCTATGACTTAAATATTACTTGTTTTAAATTCTTTACTCCTGAGTCTTTGAGAATAATAGTACTGTATTGCTTATGTTTGGATATAGCTGACACTATTTTAACTGAATATTTCTGAAAAGTGTACCATGTCAAAAGGCGATGTTTTTTAGCTTATCAGTTTATAACACCCATGTGGTAGCCAGCCTCCAAGATGGGCCCCAGTGATCTTCCCCATCTGGCACTGATGTCTTTGTATAGTCCGTACCCACATTGCATCAGAGTTGGCCTTTGTGATCAATAGTATGCAGTGGAAGTGAAGGAGTGTATCTTCTGAAATAGATCACTTAAGACATTGCCACTCCGCCTCGTTCCCTCGGATTGCTTACCATGTGATAAGGACACTCCAGTATTCCTATATGGGAAAGGCCCATGTGGCAATGAACTGAGTGAGGCATCCACAACCACAACGATTTACCAGCTGTGAGAGTGAGACATCTTAGAAGTGGATGCTTCAGCTCCAGTCAAAACTTTTGATGATAGCTGCCCTGGCCAATGTCAGACTGCAACCTCATAAAAGATCCTGAGTCAGACCACTCAGCTAAGCAATGCTCAGATTCCTGACCCACAGAAACTCTGAGAGATGATAACAAATATACACTGTTATTCTAAGTTGCTAATTGTTGGGGGTAATTTGTATGCAATAGTAACTTAACACTGGAAAAAGCCTGCAAAGCACAAAAACAGATTTCTCACTTAATAGAATTTTATAACACCATGCTAGGATGAGAATAACTTTGGGAGTTGGACATTGTAGATTGTAACAATACACTATTTTTTTAAATAAGTTTCTGCAATTAAATTTTTTGTTACCAACAAGTGTGATCATTGCTTCTAGTACTTTACTTGCTAAGGTCAAAATTCTCCATGGGTCGGCTGACTTAGATCTGCCCCTTAGTTCAGCAAGTATATTTGCTTCAACATTTGAATAACCATCAGAGTGTGATTCACGACTCCAGGAGTGATTAGTCATTAGAGACAACTAAGTTTCTGAGTGGTGAATTCCTAACATATAAGTTAAAGAAGGAGGAGCTACAAATGATAGCCTCTCTTAAGAGCTGTGATATAAGGAGGGTAGGATGTGGTAAGTAGTGTCTGCTTCCCAAACTGGACTCTTCTCACACTGACAAAAGCCTTTCCTACCTGGATCAGGTTGACCTGTCAATCTTAGAATAAATAGAAAACCTAGCGGTGGCAATACAGATGTACATACACACACAAAATAACGTATGTTCCTCAATAACTCAACTGAGTGCATGTTTATTGAGCCCTTGCTGTATGCAGTCCACTCTGCTGGAATTCCAATTAATAGAAAACACAGATTCTACTTCCTGACCCATTCTGTTCCATGATCTTTAAGACTATGATGAGCAATCCTGGATGGAAGCCTCTCAAATCCCTCCTACACAACTGACTCTTAGATCTCTCAATTCTTCCACTTGGGTCTGAAGCCATTTGTTTGGAGATTTGATCTAAGCCTTTATCACTTGTCCTTCCACATGGCTACTTTTTTGGTTTCCAAAATTTCTCTCCCTTGTTTACTTAGTCCTGTCTTGCTAGTACTTAACTGTTGGCATGCTTTACTATCTACTCTGGTTTCTTAATTACTGGTTGACCTCCTTCCTCTTTAGTTCTCTTGTTTCTGGTTTAATTCATTGAAATACATTCTATTAATAAAACTGGGTGTCTACCTTTAAGAAGCTTATAATTAAGTAGAACAACACATGTGGCAGAGGAATGCACAAATTCTGCATTCTGCTCCGTGTTCCCCAGAGACACTAATTGTCTGTGAATCAGTTCCATTTCCTACTACTCTGCCACTAGGGCTTACACTGTGGGAGGGGCTCTTGATTGTACCCTGTGCAAATTAACTGTTCAGGTTCTCAGACCTGATCTCATGAGATTTATAGTTTAGTTAAGGAAGTAGACCTGGTGGAAAAAGTTCCAGTAGTAGGAGATTTCAAAATGACAATAATAGAACAGATCAAATGAGACACAGAACACAATTGTTATTAAGTGACATTAATGGTCATTGATTGTCATAGTGTACAAAAGAAGGTGTGATTCCTCCAGGTGACTCACCAGGGAAGGCTTTTCAGAGGAAATAATATTATGAGCTTGGTCTTAGATGCCAAATAAGATTTGGATAGGCCAATTGGAAGAGGAAAATTGAAATGCATAAACATGAGGATCACAGTGAACGCTTAAAGATGAATGCTTAAAAATAACAGTATGTAGGGTCTGGTCAGAGGACCCTGAGCTAGGTAGATCCTAGCTCAGGGTCCTGGGGAGAAGCCTGTAAAGGGAGTTTGGGGCAGGTTGTGATCAGCAAATGAGATAATATATGGGAAAGAGCTTTGTAAACTTCAAAGCAGCATAGAAGTATAAGAAAATATTATTACAATAGCAGAAACTATGGTGGTTGCCAGTGAAATAATATTTGACTTAGAGCTTTGTTATTTCTTTCAGAGGAGATGTTTGAAGATCATTGCTTTGACTAGCTCTTCTCCATGTTCTGTTGCCTGTAGCTGTCTTTCAGTCTTACTGACTTCTTTTCAGCCATCTTTAGTACAAATGGTGAAACTGTAGAAAAACTTCAAGGCTTTGCTCTCCACTTCCTTTAAAGGTTCTTCATCTCTTTAAGAGTTTAAACTTCTTTTTATAACTGGCAGCTGCAACTCCCAGAGGTCCGCCTAGCCTCCAGGTTTGTTTACCACTCAGCAGGGATTTGTTTACCACCTGGTAGGAGAAGAGTCAAGAAGATAAAAGCCAATCAGGGAAGTAGAAAGACAGGGCCAGGCAGGAAATACCAAGAAAATAAGATTAGAAACACCAGGCTCATGTAGAGATGACTTTAGCAATATGGTGACCCTGGGAAGCATGCTGAATGCACATATTAAATCACTTTATTCTGTAGGTTGTTAGAGATATAGTACATCTTCTAATATGTGTCCACTGAACATGCCCCACCATTTAAAACTTTCATTTCCCAATGACTTCATTTTAAATTCCCAAATATGTACATTTCTGGCTCTCACATTGTAAATTAGCTGGTCAAATTTTATTTGGGGTGAAGTCTCACTTGTGCTGATGAATAGTTAATAAAATACCATTCATTCTGAAATGCTAAGACAACAATGCTCTTCGTTAACATAATTCTTCGATAGCTAAAATTATATTGACAAGCTTGAGGTATCATTGATGTCCTAAAGTAACATCTGAATCCACAAGTCAAATTATTTTAAGCCAAGCTTAAGTGCATTTTATTACCTTTCCTTGAAAATTGGTGATCTGGTTATGGTGTGGGTATAGTTATTTTCATTAATTAGAATAGCCAGTGAACCAGAAATTCTGGTTACCAAAGAATCTGGAAATTCAAGGTTTTGGTGTAGGAGTATTTTATTGGTTAATGTATATTATTTATAAGTTTAAAGATAAAAAATATTGTCGAATTATTTTGCTCATGGAACCATTTAACATGTATGCTTTTATAATCTATTTTTAGTCACTCAGAAACTCTAAATATGATAACTTTGATCTTGCTAATTCACTTGAATATGGGGTAAGATACATGATTTTTATATATTTAAGATACAATTTAAAATCATTGATTGAACTGGTTGTTTATAGCTGGAAGCAACTGTTTCTTAGAGATTGGGGATTTATTGTGTATGACTTATATTAAGGGATAAATAGGGTCTATAATTCAGAATGTCTTAAACTGAAATTTGAGACCATTCCACACCATTAAAACATATTAATAAATCATTCATTCAATAACATTTGTTGCTCACCTACAAGTTTTATGAGAACTTTGTTAGCCAGAGGTATTTTTCAAATGTCAACATCTAGAAATTAGGTGGAGAACAATGAACTAATGGCTACATAGAAGGTTGGTAATTATCTTTCTAGAAAAGTCATGCATTATTCTTTGTATTGATGAGGATTTATTGGGAGTTCCCCATAAATATCATTCAGAATAATGTGTCAAGAGCAATCTGGGGCAATTCATGGAGAAGGCAAGTACGCCCAGAAAGCAAGGAGGAGGTGAACACTTAGTTACAGTTCTTGGGCTATTTTATAAGCCGTCGCTACACTTTAAAATCTGACAGCCCATGGGCAAACTGTGGATATTTCAGAGATTCCAGGTAGAACTGGCAGAAAGGTAATTGTATCCTGTGGAGCTTGTGGGAGAAGGTCGGAAGGATTATTAGAGTTTATTAACCATCCTAAGGGCTTTCCCACATACCTTTCTTAGGAACTCTGAAGTTTGCCATTTACTCCTTACTGACCCCTTTAACCTTTAGCCTTTTCTTCCTTCCAATTAATTTTAAGTGTTGCTACAAGAAATCATATTACCAAGCTTCTACTTTGACTAATATATTGAAACGACTTCTCAGTACACTGTGCATTTGACCCTAGGCATCTGAGTTTTTTTCCAACCAATTTTCATTACTTGCTAATAATGTCTACTCCGGTCAATTGGACAGGGTGTGCCTTTGCTTTACATAACTACTTACCCCTTCTACCTGGGGAGTCATTCATTTATTCTAGTTTGTGGCTACCTACTTTTTGTACAGTGCTGGGTGCTGGTGGTACCAAAACATTATTTAGATTCCAGCAATCTCAAAAAGGAGCTCATAGCCTAGAGAGAACACAGACACCTAAGTAATTACAGAACAAAAGAAGAAGTGCTGTCATACAGTTGTGATGAATGAGGGCATGTGAACATGGAGGAGAGAGTTACTAACTCCCTCTGGAGGATCCCAGAAAGGCTTCACAGGAAAGGTGATGCTTGAACAGTTTTGTGAAAGATGAACATCTATTGTTCATATGTAAAGAATGGAGAAATAACAACAACAAAAAATAAAAGCATGATTTGGGAAACAGCAAATAGTATAGTTGGAGTGCTTGCAGTGAGAAACGAGACATGGAGAAGTAAATAATCAAATCACACTTAGGCATATTTTTAAATCGAAATTAATTCAGAAATTCTCTTCAAGATGGCAGAATGAGCTGATGTATGGGAAGTTCCCCATCCAAGCTAAATAAATGGAGTGTTTTTAAAAGTACCTTTCTTGAGAGCTTGTTTGGAGATTCTAGCAGGAGAGTGCAGCTGCTCACATACCTTGGATTGAAGAATGGTCCTCCTGTATCAGAGAAGGTTGTCCTCTTTGACTGAGCATGCAGCTTCGGGAGGCATGCACATGGAGAGGTGAGGGGGGGACGGGGACACCTGCCTAGGCAGCAGATCAGCTGAATCAGCCCTGGTGATCAATGGGGTGACAGATGTCACAGCCAGGTTGCCCTCACATTCTGAAAGTACCTTTCTGAGCACAATAACAAGAAAGGAAATCTCTAGTTGCGGGGATGAAAAGGGACCCCAAAGCAGTGCGTGGGACTTGAAGCCCCATTATCTATAGAGGTGCCTTATTATAAGGGCTAAAGTTGGGACCTACATCATTTGTATGTCAAAGAAACACAAACAGGGCTGCGGAATAAACTCAGGAGAAATTCCATGCACTGATTTTAGGATGAGGTACAGAAGCATCCCATAGATGTTGCTACGTAGTGCTGTTATTGTCATTGCTTTCTACAATGTCTATATTTTTAGCTTTGATTTCCTCTTTAACCCACAATTTGTTTAGAGAAAGAGCTGACATGCTGCTGGGTGGGATTTGCTGTGGGGTGTGGTGGGAGTTTGCCTTTGGGTGCAGGGGCACCCCATTTCTTCCTTGTGGTTGCCCTAACAGGGACATTTGTTTCCAGTCACAGAATCTTCTCTGACAGTCTTCGGTATCAGAAGTCTCACTTCAGGGAGCTGAATGGTATCTCTTCCTCAGTGGGTGGATGTGTGGGCAGGACTGTTCCCACCTTGCATGGTAGCCATAAGTGACCCTTCTGCCAGTTTTACCTGGAATCTTTCAAGTATCCACCCAGTTTTCTGGCAGACTCTCCATCGTCCTCTCTTTTGTCTATGTGGCTTTTGTTGTCAGTTTGTCTCACTCAGTTTATTTCTTGTATCTTTTACAAATTCCTCGTTCTATGTTTTTCTGGCACCTTCACTCCCTTTACCCTGCGTATTCTGCTTTCCAGTGCCTTTTAGGATTTATTTGCCGATTTATTCTGTGATATCTTTGAAATTTTGCAAGGGAGGACGGGTAACCTTGTGTGTTTACTCAGCTCTCCTGAAGAAGAAAACTATCTACTCTGTCGTCTAGTCTAGTCCATATCCCTAATTCTTTAAAACCTAAGGAAACTGTATTATTTATTAAGGTTGCTCCATAGCCACTGAAGGAAAGTAAAATTGCTTTAACACCTGAAAGGATAGGAAACTGTTGTTTATTCCACTTACGTGATATTTCAAGATAGTACTAGTCCCTCAGGAATAAACTCTGGAATATCACGGTGTCCCTTTGTCTTAGAGGTTCCATCTGCTAAAACACTATGTCCTCCCACACCTGCCATCTGAGTGAGCTACTCAAGGATGGTGTGACTGATGGGTAGTTTTGTCAGTTTAGCAAAGGGAGGGCTTTCATAGTAGCCTATGAGACAGCTTCGATTTGTGGGGCTGTGTAACACTAGGTTTAAATATCCCCTTTTCTGTCTAAGTCCGGAGCAAAAAAAAAAAAAAGGATTCAAAGACATTACTTAGAAGGCTTTCAGAGTGGTTCCTGGAATCCGGGAGCCTGGTATATTTGATTCAAACCTAAAAAAACTCTACAGATTGGAGAACAGCTAAAGTGACCTGTGGCAGCAGAGCAAGGGCTGCATCTGAGAAGGGACCACCTTCGCCTGACAGCAGGTCAGGGGTTCCTGTTTCCCAGGGACCAGATAAGGAATCTGTAGTGTCTGCCTAGGGTCATTTACAAATGAAGCCCAGGAGGGCCTCCTGCAGGGACTGAAGGAACTCAGCCAACACAGGCTGCCATGTTCTGCTCAGATGTCGGATCTGAGGGGGAGCCATAAGCCAAAAGAGAGAGGCTGCCCACATGGCGTGTCCCACCCGAGCGTGCGGGAGAGAGGGCTTCACACACTAGCCAGGGGTGGAGGAAACCAGCACAGATCACACAGGTGTCAGTAAAGTAAGATTTCCTGCCCCATATCTCCTCGCCTTCCTTTATGACCTCTTTAACCTTGGGGATGCCGCAGGCCACCCACCCAGTGGGGGGAAAAGAATAGAATTTCTAGGTAGGGGAATAAGAAAGTCACCTGTGCCCCCTCCCTTCACTGTCGGCTTCTAACCTGAAGCAGACCTGAGCTGGGGAAGTGGGAAGAAACTGGAAATCTAAATGTAGTGCAGAGCTTGGAAATGACCAAGTACATGACATGGTACTTGGTAATTTAATTATTGATAGGAGACATCCTGGAGATTAACAGGTCCAGAGAGCATCTTAATAGCCAAGAGTGTCCAGAGAATTTGTGGGACCTGGCTGAAATTTCCTCAGGGCAAAGAGAATAAAAATACCACAGGTTGCTTCATGAGTGCACCTTTCTTATTATCTCAATGTCTTACTTGTTCAGAGCAACATCATTACAGACACAATCCCCACCCTGCCTCAGGGCTAGTGCTACACACTGTGCACTGGTTCTGATCTCTCTCTGGCAGAGTCCTCTTAGACAAAGTGTGGGACACGATAATCTGGGGTCTTAGAATCCTAGTCCCACCATGACATGTTGTCACAGCTCTAAATTTTTGTTCTGTTAACTGGTGCCTTATCAATTCCATTAGTTCAGGAATCTGAGCTTTTTTTGGTTTTCTAACATTAAACCCTAGATGCAAGGAAAGAAAATGAAGACCTCCAGATCAGTGGTTTTTAAAGTGAGCTCCCTGGACCAGCAGCATTAACATCATCTGGGAGCTTGTTATACATGCAAATTCTCAGACTTACTGAGTAAGAAACTCCGGACCTGCGATCCAGCAAACCACACAGTTTGGACTGCACCTCAGGTGTCCTAGTCTATCTCCAGAAAAGAAAGTTTGTCACAGATCTGCCACAATCCAAGAAGTCCAGAAGTTCAGTAGTTTATTCCTCTCAAAGGCCACAACTGTCCCAGACTTCCCCAGAACTCATGAGGATCCTCATTCAGAAGTTGCCCCAACTTTTTCTGTAGTTTTTCTTTTTTTGTGATTGAGTAGAAGCCAGCCTCAGTGAGATGTCTGAAACATAGAACTTGGACAACCTTCTTGCTCTTCCCAGCAGCCGTGAATGTTGGAGTGACAGGGTCCCCTCCTTGACTTTGGCAGCGCTGCTTGACTTCCATGGCTAGTTTTCTGCTCCAGACCAGCAACTTCTAAAACAATAATTATACCAAACAAAAGCCTTAATTTCTCAGTCTGAAAGCATTTGAATTCTAGACAATTGTTACAACAGAGTTTTCTCCTAGAATGGTAAGTATCTATTGCACTACCTTTGGGTTAAAGTAGGCCATTTAGGTGATTTTCTCAGGACAAAGGGAGTATTTGACTTTTCCCTTTTTTGTGAGAAAAAAAAAATACCTCCAATTTTAAAGTCCTTCTAGTTTCTATCAGTCCTACCAAATTTTAAAAATATAGCAGCTAGTATAATAGAGTCATTCAGAGCAACGGATTGAAAAAAAACCTGCCATCCAATCCTAGCTCTGCCTCATGCAACTTGTGTGATGTGGGAAAGATGTTCACCTTCCCTAAACCTCCACTGAACCATCTACAAAGTGAAGAGAGTCCAAAGAGCGTCTCCTTCATTGTGTTGTTGGGAGGGTTACGTGAGAAATCAAAGGTAAAGCATTTAGCTTGGTGGCTGGTGCGTGGAAAGACTCTTAGCTGTTGTGTTGAGTCTTTTGAGCAGCAGACATCAAGCTAATCTTAGATGGCAAGAGATTAATTGAGGAATACGCCTGTGAAGGATAAAGGGGAGGAAGCCAGTGAAGGCAAGGAGGACTCATCTGACACCTGAGAAGGGAGAGGGGGAAGGAAGGGTTGGGCCGAGCGAGTCTCGGGCTGCAGCGCAGTTCTGAGGAAGTTTTGGCCAGGCTAATGGGAAGTCTTCAAGCTGAACTTGTCCTTTGGAGGGTGCTGCATCCTACAGGAACAGGTCACGACTAGTATTCTGCCATGCTAACTCACTGCCAGGAGCAGCTAGGGGAATGTGGCCTTGGCACAAATGGATGGTAGTTTCAAAGGGGCAGTAACTGAATCTGTCAGTCAACATGCCTCCTGCAGGATGAGATCTGAACAGTAGGTTTTTATGGCCGTCACAGCTGTTTTTGTTGTTATTTAGGATAAGTCAGAGCTGCCTTGGACAACCATTCAGACTGGACCCTGCACGACAGCAGTGGTCAAGAGGTAAAGAGAGGCCTGAAATCCAAATCCTGCTGCAACTGCTAAGCCGGACCCCTATGGAGCAGGTACACCTGGAGGGGACACTTTCGTCTAATTCACACAAAGATGTGTCGGGTCAGGGGTGTCTGGTTAAGGCATTTTATGCTACCTGAAAGCATAGAAACTTTGAGAAGAGCAGTATCTGTATGCATACATGAGCCTCAAGTCATGAGTAGGAGGGGGGCACTCCGGTGAGATCCATTGGGAACTCACACTGTAAACTAGAAGGCCCATTAGCATAGCATTAACTTATTCTCTGGAGGAAGGGGCAGGATGTGGAGGATCTTTTCCAACCAAAAATGTGAGTTTTGGTAATTAATCATTTGAATATAAGAGTGTCTCTTCTGTTGAAAGCAATCAAACTCATCACCCAGTGAGAAGGGTGAAGTTCTAAAGACTTCATTTATCTCAGTTCCTTTGTACTCAGCAGTGTCTGTGCAAATTGCTTATAAAGTGAAAAGCATGGGGGAAAAGGCACATAGAAGTCTTCTGAGGAAAGCTTTATTTTAACTCTAGGCATGATTCTCCATTTATTATCAGAGGGAACTATATCAAATATTCCTGTGCTGGAAACAATGATTAAAAGCACCTTTTCATTTGATTCGAAAAAAAACAAAAGCATGTAGGCTGTTACAAAAAAAACAAAACCAGTGCCTGGTCTTCCAGCTCTGAAGAAATGAAGGACACAGTACATGACAGTGTGACTCTGGCTGCCCACCAGGGTTTTGTGTGGCACAGACACCTAGAGCAGGTTCATCTGTGATGGGTTCGCACAAAGGTGATGAATTAGTTAACAGTCTACATAATCTTCATGTGCCACAGCTAAGATTTCAGGTATTTTAAATCTAAATGAAGGCACTTTGCTTATCCTGTGTAAATGGAACTTACAAACAGAACTGCAATTTCATTTAATAGCTATAAACCATTACTCTAATGGTTTGACAAATACCTGTGAGGATAGACTGCAATATTTCATCCAAGAAAGGACTGAATATTAAATAAATGTAACCTCCCAATGGGTTCTACTTTAACCCCCTACTAATTTTGGAGGGTGGATTTAAAAGCTGAAAGCATTTTAGAGTAAATGTTAGGGGTGGATGCAGCAGGTTCTGTGGTGCAGATTAGCACTTTATCCCAGTAATCACAAATCCTTTTTTCATCTTCCATTATCACTTCAAACTCATCATTGTAAAGTGCAGAACTTAACTCAGAAGTTGGAAACACCATTGCTTCATGTCTAACATCCTGCTGGGGGATTTAAGCAATTAACTAATTTCTCCGCTCATGCTTATTATTTTTTTGGAAAAAAAAATCTAACACCAAACATTTAGAGATCTTATCTAGGTTGATATCAATGGGTCAAAAGTGCATGCCTGATGAAATGGAAAGAGGAATCATCTCTCCGTAGTTAGAGAATATATCAAAGGGACCATCTCTTGATTCAAAGAATGAAGTGTCATCAAGGGACTTTCAAATAAGAGGCCTCATAAGTTGGAAAATTTGTATGGTGTCTAGAGCCAGGAAAAATGGTTTCTATAATTATCTTCTGTAATTAAAGATATTTTTTGATGTTGGCTGAGGATAGAGTGAGAGAAAATAGGACAATGCCCCAAGGACAGATGTGTTAAGGAGAAATGTGATAAGGAAAGGGGAAGTTTTCTTATGGAGCATAATAAAAATTTAGTTTCATTTGATTCATAAACTTTTTTCCTTCTGAAGACATATCACTTATATGCCCTACAAACGAACATTCGATGGTCAGAAAAAATAAACTATAGGAGGGGGAGACACAAAGAATTGACCATGTTGGTAATGACCAGAACAAAATAACAGCAGCTACAAACGCTTAATTATAACTGGCTTAAAAAAAAAATCGGAAACTGCAAGAGGAAAAACGTGCTGAAAGCTTCCGATTACCCTATAGCAATTACCAGAAAACCAATCAAAAGACACTTTAGATTTTTAGAAAAGTGTGACATCAATTTATCCAATAGAACTTTTCTTCTTTTTTTTCTTTTAAAGCTAATTAGATGGTGGTTTAAAAACATTGCATTTCACAGGAACACAGATTTTGACTAATAGCATGGACCCACAAACCAGACCAGAGTCACATCTTTCACTGTCGGAAAGACTGTCCCTGTCACTACACCTATTCATTTCCTAAGCCTTTTCTTGGTTTCCAGATTTTCCTATATTCAGCTGCTGCACCTGCAGCATATCCAGAAACTGCTGGGAGGAGACCCCTGTTTCCGACAACAAAGCAGGCGTGGGGCGCAGCACCACGTTCTGATGAAAAAATAACATCCCTATGAATTTTTTAAATTGCATAATGTTTTTTCAAGTGACAGGAAAAGGATACAAATACGTATAATGAACTGATGTGAGGCATAAATTAGCCCCCTTTGTAGCCTGATGGGGATTAAAAAAAAGAGAGTACATGATGCACGAATCTCCATCCTCCTCTCACCTCTCCTCCCCCTCCGGACCCCCCCACACCAAACCGATCCACTCTGGCTCGACAGCACATCTCATTTGTCTACAGATGGAACAGCAGCCGCCACCCAGAATCCGCTAGTACACGTATACACCGGCGTTGAAACCGTTTTCCTCCCACGGAGAGCTTGAGATGCTTGTGAGCGCAGGCACACACATGTGCACGCACACACAGAGAGAAGTGGGAAGAGGGTGTTTGAGATTGAGAGTAAGTGTTCCCTTCCATTTTGGGGATGGACCAGCTGTAGACAAGTTCCTTTTTTTTTATCACTGCATTCATAGATGTAATTCCTAATGGCGATTCTTTCAAGAGAGGTTTGTGTGATACCTGAAAGCTGAACTAGCTCTGCATTCAGGGGAAAAAAGAACGAAAAAGCAGCCTCTGCTGTATTGCAACTTGCTTTTCATTGGAAAGATGCTGAAGGCAGAAGTGTACAATTGCTTGCCTTTCGATATTCCATTTGCAAGAACATCTTTTTATTGATCTCTGTCTATACATCCTGAAAGTGTGTGGTGTTAATGTGTTTTCTGAGATATAGATCACATAGCATTGCCAACACTTATGCTTCCCATTAAGGTTCTTTGTCATGTGGTTTATTTCGACTTCTTCTGCAGCAAGCTCACATCTGCTATTGAAGACAGAACTCTGTACAAATCTAAACAAACAAAACAAAGCAGAACAAAACCAGTTCCTGTGAAAGCTGAAGTCCAAGTAACTTCGATGGCAGTTTATTTCACGGTAGAAATATGTTTTGTTTTGACATGTATGGGTGCTTTAGTAATCACTGAAAGTTAGTTTCATAGACAACTTCATGGTGACAAATTCTCTCATTCTTTGAACTCAAAAGAAAAATGGGATTTTCACATTGACGTGTTTTGCTGAATTTTAAAATGGGAGGGGATTTTTGAAATTAAAATTCTACTTCTCCACTTATTCAAGTATAACAAGAGTTTTAATAGATCAAGAGGATTTTTTAAATTATTTTATTAATGCTACAATTATTGAGTACTACCAACATGCTGCTGGCCCTTGTGTCAGGAAATTTATTAACATTGTTGCATTTTGCCTTCTCAATAGCCCACTCAGATATATGTTTCCCCCATTTCACAGATGTAGAAACTAAGTCTCAGAGAAATTTAATGGTTTACCCATAGGGCAGATAACAATGCCTGCCCATTGGTTCCGTATTTATTCAGAATGATTCTGAATGCTTCAGGTAAAAGAAGGTCATGATTTTAAATCTCACTGGGCTCATAAAACAGGCATTACACTGAGGGTTTATATTACTATTTCCATGGCCTTGGAACTTCATATGCATAAAGTGTTATTTTCTGACATTATGTAGCTTGATTTATTTTTATGGTAAGTCCATTGTAGAATTTGATACATATTTAAACAAGAAAAAGGATATTAAATCTTAAAAGATCATTTATATAAGATTAGAGAAGCTATCCTAAATACACATGTGTGGATAAGGGAAATGTTAACTAAACTGCATTTCATATCTGAGTCATATTCTCTTCCTGCTTTTCTCTGTCTGAAAAGTTTTTCAATCACCATTTTTTCACTGAGGGAAAAAGGCATTTGGATCATTCTTTTCAATAGGTCCTGAAATACAGGAGATATTAGACTATATGCAAAACAGGTAATTTATTTAAAGATGTCCAAGGAAGGTCTTGATGTTTAAAAGCTTTAGATATAGCTGATGGATATGGGCACATTGCAAAGGCTTTTTTTTTTTTCTTTTTATCCAGGCAAGTGTAACCGAGCAGGACCCTATGGGGCTTTCCCATGACAGACCCCTCCCCTATATATTCTGTGTTAGCTCCTCTCTGAAGTACTTAGATAACAGTAGCTGATGCACAGGTCCTGAGTTGTTTTGCAGATGCTAAAACCCCCATCAAGTGAAAGAAATTAACTACCTGATGACCATGAGCATGTAGCCCCTAGACCTACTGGAGCCTGAGGATTGATAAGTGACACCATCTGGTTACCTCACCATCAACCAATCAGAGAATTGTGCACGAGCTAACCACATACCCTGCGACTCCACTCCCTCACCTGGGCTTTAGAATTGCTTTCCTCAAGCCCATTGGGGAATTTGGGTATTTTGAGCACTAGCTGCCCTGGACTCCTTGCTTGCTGCCCTGCAATAAAAGCTGCACTTTCTTTCACCACAACCTGGTGTCAGTAGATTGGCTTTACTGCCCATGGGCAAGCAGACTCAATTTTGGTTCAGTAACACAAATACATCTCAGACCTCTATAGCAAGGCACACAGAGAAGATGATTCTCTTTTTAGTAGCCTACATATCCTGCGCCACCACTTTTACTCTAGGTCCTGCCTGGCTGCCCTGAGGACTCGTAGGATGTCGGCACACATACAACGCATGAGCTGTGGTCCATGGCAAATTGGTTGGGAAGGTCTGGCTTTGTTCAAGAAGGAGGACTAATTTCCCAGAGAGAAGTCTAGAGGTGCCCACATGGCAGCTTGACACTTTTCAGGGTCCAAACTTGCAGAGCCTTCACTCAAATTTATCCAGATTATTCCTCTTGTTTCACCTCCCCCTCCCTTTCCCCTTCCTGTTAGTGCCCTTTCTAGCCTAAGACTAGAAACTTAAATTTATAACAAAAGCGTTCAGTGATCATCAGGTGGAGAAGTATATGGACTATAATCTGAGATGAGAAAGGAAAATTTCAAGTGAGTTTCCTTTAGAACAGCTACTACCTGACTCGCATTGGACCCTTTGTCTACACGTTACTGAACAATGAAATTCATTTTATTATCTCACTATTTTAGCCGTGTCATGGGCCTACATGAACAATTCTGGAGAAGGAACCAGCAATAATAGGGGGAATTTCATTCCTGATTTTTTTTAATATTTGGTAATTTTATTTATATTTGCAATAAAGAATTAGAGACATGGGGTAATAAAATTGTGGCAGAAAAGTTAGAATAATGAAGTTGAAAATAATATTTTTATTTATTTATTTTTCTTTTCTTTTGCTATTTAGTGACTGATTATTTTCAATGATCAAAAAGAAATTTTTTTTTTTTCTATTTGCAAAGGATGTATCTGATCATGGTTTAGTATCCAGAATATATAAAGAACTCATACAACTCAATGACAAAAAGACAAATGACCCGGGACTTTCCTGGTGGCACAGTGGTTAACAATCCACCTGTCAATGCAGGAGACATGAGTTCGAGCCCTGGTCCGGGAAGATCCCACATGCCATGGAGCAACTAAGCCCGTGTGCCACAACTACTGAGCCTGCGCTCTAGAGCCTGTGAGCCACAACTACTGAGCCCACGTGCCACAACTACTGAAGCCCGTGCACTGCAATGAAGAGTAGCCCCTGCTCGCCGCAACTAGAGAAAGCCCGCACGCAGCAAAGAAGACCCAATGCAGCCAAAAATAAATAAATAAATAAATAAATCTCCAGAGATACTTAAGCTAGATTACCCTGTATTTTGTTCATTTATTTATTCAAAAACTATTTATTGTTATGTATTATGTACCAGGCTTCAGGGTAGATTTTGAAATTGTGAGGACCAATCTTGTAGCAATTAGTCACATGCGGCTATTTAAATTTAACTTGAACTAAATAAATAAATTAAATTTAAAATACGCTTAATCACATAAGCCACATTTCAAATGTTAAATCGTCACTGTGGCTACCGGCTACCATATTGGACAGCACAGATATGGAACATTTCCACCATTGCAGAAGGTTCTATTGGGTCACATGGTTCCAAAGATTTAATGGTAAATAAGAAAACTATGGTCCTTGCTGGTAATTATAGTGGTGGGTGAAGCCTTTTTTTTTTTTTTTCCAAAGTAAGGACATGAATGCTGTGTTCTCTGCTGTAATAACAAGAAAATGCATGTGTTTGAAGTAGCATAATGTGGTGGAAGAGGAAAGCTTTTTTCAGGGAACATTTAAGCTAAGACATGAAGGAGGAAAAGAAGCTAGTTATGCAAAGGGTGATATCTCATGATCCCACCAGGCCAAAACTATGGAACACCATGCTCTGTTTTCTGGTCATTGCCCTCTGCTGCTTCTCTCTACTGTTTTATCTTGGGGAACTGGATCTAACTCATGGTAAGGATCTAGCTATGACATCTCATCTGAAACTTGAATTCTGAACTTGAAGCTCCAGGTCTAAGAAATATCATCACCTATTACTATGTCCATCTGACTCCAAAGTTTATCCTCCTCTTTGGCACACTCAGAGACAGTCATGGACTATATCATCACTCTGCATCCTTCTGAGAGTCCCAAACATATGGGCACTTCAAAAATATTTTTTGAGTAAGACAAAAATGCCCTAGATGCCCTCCATTAGCTCAGATGCAACAGACAAAAATAGACACATCATGTCTCCTCGGAACTCATCCCAACCTCTCACATTCACATTTCTGGGGCACCACCATTCTCTCAGTGTCGAAGAGTTAAAACATCAAGTCTTGCTTGTCTTTCCCCCTTATCCCATCAGCTACTGAGCCTATTGATCCTTCCTTTCTATTCTCTCTTCCAACACTCAGTCCATTCCTCATCACCTCCTGCCACCTAATGTCCTAGTTTTCCAACCCTTTCCAGTTCTGTACCTAATACCCCTGCACACAAACCCAAGATGGCTCCCCATTCCCCACACTCAACTTGATATTCAAGGCTCCCCAACATCTGTTTCATTTTTTCCTTGCTGACCGTATCTCCATGCTGTCTGTCCATCTGGTCATCAGACTGCCTTCCTCATCTCATCTTTTTTTTAACACATACTGTAGTCAATCCTGATTTATTGCTACTAACAATCTTCCTTACACATAGAAGCCATTCATTCATATAACCGATACTTATTAAATTCCTACCACAATCAGGTCATATGCTACAAGCTGGGGACACATACAGACAGGCACAATTTCTGCCCCCAGGAAGCTTGTTATCTATTCCCTTTGCTCGGCTAGTCTCAACCCTATTCGCACTATTCACCTACAGGAGGACTTCACTGCCTTCCCTCCCCCTAGCTTACAGCAGACAACCTTTCTCTGAATTTCCTCAGCATTTACTGTTCTTAGCTCATATTTTGACAATTGGTTCACTCAATCGACAAACTTATTAAAAAGTAGTCACTACATGCCAGAGACTTTGCTATTTTCTGTGAAAAATATAATATTATAAAATACGCAATTTCTTCCTTTGAACCACTTACAATATTTACATAAGTGACAATAGTAATAAGTGATGGCCATACAACAGGGGCTCAGAGGGCATGTCACATTGGTTACCATTTAGTACTACCAAAGAACACACAGTAGGCAGCAGAGCTAGGATCTGAACTGTGTCCACCAGCCTCCAAAGTCCAACCTCCTCTTGGACATTTTCAAGAGCAGTCAGGGATTGTATTGTCTCTCAGTATTACTCTGAATGCCTAAAACTTACTGACACTTCAGAAATATTTGTTGAATAAAATGATTAGTCCTGTCTTCATAGTGTCTTGATCCAAACATCAAATAAGACCTTTTCCTGGGAGTGGAGGAGGCAACTGGTCTCTGGAAGGTGCAGTGGCGTCCGGGTTGCCATGTGGAGATTTGTCGGGCCAGACACGTCTCATCTGATGAATAAAGGGATGTGGTAAAGAGACGGTCAGAAAATACCATGTTCAGTTCCAACTGATCTCACTGAGCAAGTGAGATCTCGCTATAAAATGATAATAAATTTAGAGATTCTTCTGGGCTGAGGACTGCTTGAAAGGGTAGAGTTAAGAGGTGAAACTCAAACAATCTGAGTGTTTAAAATGCTTTTTTTTGGTTGCTCTGCACATAAAATTTTACAAAGACCATTTTATTAAGTTAAACAGACATGTAGAGAGCACCTACTGAATGCATGTGTGGGCGCGCTCACGCATGCGCGCGCGCACACACACACACACACACTTCTAGGCGTTATGAGGAGGTCCGAAAAGAATAATAATTAAGTATCCACCGGCATGATAAAGGAGCTATCTACTGACAAAAATGCTGCTAATGATCTAGAATATAATGTAATTGAGTGCTAATAGAAGTACAAAGATGCAGAGAGAGTATTGTAGAGTGAGAAATTCATTCCAGCTGAGGAAGCTTGGATGACTTAATGGGCAGGGTAGGTTTTAAGTGAGCATGAAATATAGCTAACTACTGATGGCAAACATTACATGAAAAGGCATGTCAGGTAGAGAAAACAACCAGAACAAAAGCCAGAGCAATAAGGTTCAGGAAAGAAACAAAGTGCATTGGACAACATACACACAAAGGTCAATAGAGAGTCCGCCAGGGAGGATCTTGCACCCCAGAGCCAGGAAATGGGATTGTATTCTCTATGTGGGGACAGTAAGAAGCCATCTGAAATTTGAGGACCAAAAACCAAAATGATATAAAATGGGTAACAGTGATGAGTGATACAGGCAGAGTGTCCTTTGCATTTAGGGGATGGAAAAACTTTGAAACCTCCATGTCAGCAAGGTTACAGCACAAATGGCCAAGCTCCTGGGATGAGGGCAGTGTATTTAGTGCACTCCTAGCTCACTTTCTTATTACTGGTGTTAGAATTCAAATATGACAAGCGTTTTCCAAAGTAATTTATTAGATCCTCTCAACTTACACTCTTCCATTATTTTCTGCATTTCCTCCTAGCACCCCCGAAACTGTGGAAGATTGGCTTTATTGTGTTAGTTCATATTTTAATTGCATTTTATGCTTTCTAAAAGACTTACAACTGCTAATACTTTGTGATGAATAAGTAGTCATTTGTGACCACTATTTATTTTTAGCAACGCATCACAAAATCAGAGTGCAGATATTTTTGCATCGAACCAAAATATTCCTGCACAAAGAAACCTCTTTAGGAAAGCAACGGGATGTCAGAATGAAAACCAAGCATTATTTCAGAAAGAAAGCTGGAGCTGACTTTATGCATGGATGCATCTTCTACTAACTAGCTGTTTGACCAGTATTATGTATTTTTTTTTACTCTGTAAAAACGATGAGAATTAGTCTCACTGCTCTCTGTGGCCTCACCTATCTCTAAAATGGGTTCTTAGCATATATAAAGACACTCAAGGCTTGAAATTCAATACCACGTATGTTCTTACTTCATGTAATGTTTTTGAATTAAGTCTTGTATTAACCATATTTGAAGGATGCTTACAGAACACAATAGCACTGGCACCTCCTATTTCAAGACAGAGAAATATTCAGGGTATATCTTCACAACATGAACTTGAATGAAATCTCTTACAATAAAGAGAGGGTGTGGAGTCAGTCCAAGCCGAGTTTGTGTCTCTAATTTGCCACTTACTAGCTTTGCAATTTGGAGCAACACAGCTCCTCTAAATCACAGTTATTTCATCTGTAAAATGGAGATAATAATCAGGCTGTGTAAAGACTTATTAAATTAACTGAAATAAAACATGCAAAGTCTTAGCACAGTGTTTTCCTATGTAATAAGCACTCTAATATTACCTGCTAGTCTAATAATTACCTGACAATGCTGGAAAAATGAATTAGGCATGGTCCCAGCCCTTGAGAAAAACAGCTTGGAAAGGGAGATGCGGCATATTACCAACACTGTTGCACAGGAAAGAAAAGTGCTATTGTGCTGAAAGCAGCACAGATAGATGACTGGAAATTCAGAATGCGCATTTGCATGTTTTCTGTTTAGTGTTTGTACCACTGACCTTCAGCCAGTGGTCTAATAGCCTACTTTCTGACAGCTTTGTATCGTTTCTCACTCCTTGTTCACAAGATGCACATGAGAGGATTCTCCCTGGAGCGTGCTTGAGGGTTGGGGTGCAGAAGCAACTCTTCCCATAGCTTCTCAGGTAGTGCCGCTCCACCTTAGGAAGGTGGTGGCCAGTGGGACTTGGAAGAGTTCAGGTTACATGCCCCCTACTGTGGTAGGGTGCAAGGACTCCACCACTGAAAGAGAGAGTTCTTTGGAATAAGACTTGGCACCTCTAAGAATCTTTCCTCCGCTCATAAAAATACACTCTCTATTTCCTTGATTCTATTGTATAGAACGCATATCATTGTTTTAATAACAGCGTATGTGTGTGGCAGGATGAAGCTGGGGAACCCAATACATTAAAGTATATGTCATTTTGTTAAAAACATTCCAGTTTCAAAAATGTTAAGGTGTTTAACATAAATGTGCATCTAAAAATTGAAGGGGTGTAATCCGTTCTAGAGAAGCCGTGAGGACGCACTGCACCTAAATCCAGAGTAACTCTACAGTTCCTTCAGGCACACATCGCCTCATTCAGCTGTTATTCATTGAGTGTTTGGTATATGACCTTCAGGGCTATGAATGAGGTGTGTTAAGACATGGTTCATGTGAACAGGAGCTCTGAATTTAGACAGACATGTGCGATTACATTGTGGTGAGGTAAGTGTTGATAGAGATGGATACAAAGTGATACTACAACATCAAGGAAAGGGTGACTAATGGCCTGGGCCACAGGAGTGGGGGGACTTTGGGAACCTTTGGAGGGAAAGTGATTACTGAAGGATGAGTGGTCCACTTGTCACACCTCCATCCTTTCAGAATGAAACCACACAAACAAGGGCTAGGACCACAGCTGTGCTGTAAGAGCCATGTGTGATGGCCCCAGGTCCAGAATCTGTCTGGACCAATGATCATTTCAATCATTCCGACCTGCAGATCTTTGCTCTTGTGTCCATGACCTGTTTCTGCTGTTTCAGCTCTCAAAGCTCATCTCAGACTTCTTTCCAGACACCACCTGGGAACCATAGTTTCTTGCTCCAACCTCAGCTTTCCCCCTTAGCTACCTTTATTCTCTACCTCCACACACCACGTCTACAGGTAAAACCCACAAGTGCTCTCTGCCTTTTGCCGAAGTGACCCAGCATCACTCGTCTCTCTTGTGACAGCGGAAGAATAGAAACTTGGAAATACTTCACCTTGGGAGGAGGGGAGGAAAGAATTCTGAGCAAACAGAGGAGCAATGGGGGAAGAGTTTCAGGATTTTATGCTTTACTTAATCTGTAACAAGGGGATGATTATACCTAATTTATAGGGTTTAGTGAGATAGAAATGAACGAGAGTATACATATATACCCAGGACATCGATGACACATAATAGATTGCCAATAAATGCTTCTTTTCTTCCTATGCTCATTTGATAGGCAGCTTCTGTCAGAGAAGTTCTGTTGGGTCCAGTGGAAGCCAGAGGAGACTCCTTCCACAAGTATGTTCAGAGCTGGCCTCCGGAACATTACCTGGATAACTGGCCCAATGGTAAGTGAAAACTTCATGATGATTTCACGAGTTTCTGACTTAACTGCCAGCTCCCACCTCTCCTAACATGTGCCTGAGCAAGGGTCAATCCTGACGCTTGTTCGGACAGCCTCATGTTGCATGGAGAGCTGTTGCATTCTCTGGTTGATCAAATCTTTTGGGACTGAGAATTCTTACTAAAAAAATGTGTGTGCACATGTGCACATATATGTGCATGTGTGCATGTGTGTGTGTGTGTGGGGTAAAGTATCTGGCTAAGGGGAAGCCAGAAAAAAGGGAGGAAGATAAAGAATGATGCTGATAACCCTCAGAATTTCTGTGTGGTTTAGGTCAGAGCCAAATAGAATATACGATATTTGGATATTACTATTATTTTGAAATTCTTTTTATATCTATAAAACATTTTTGCTAAAGTACATCTTGCGTAAACTGGAGGATACATAAGTTCTTACTCTGATGTGCAGTTTATAGGCCTAGGAGAAGCACTGGATTTGCATGGAGTGTAGTGATGTCAATTCCTGACCACGAGAATGGATTCATTGGTATATTTCCCCAAGGCAGCCAGAAGGAGACATAATTCAAGGAATGAGCTCATGTTTTAATCAAGAGTGGAAGCTAAGGTTAGTATCAGGGAACATGTATGAGGTGTCAGGTCTAGTGATGTGCACAAGACAATAAAGAGTGGACAAAAGACAAGAAGCCAGGAGCTGAAGGCATCAGAGACAGTTTGGAAAGCAGACATCAGGTTATAATTTTGTTATTTAAAGCAAGTGTCAGGAACCGAGCAAGGCATATAGTTCTTAATTAACTACAGTTTCAGAATGTTTTCTCTGGGATTTTGGAAATGGCACAAGTACTTAACTTGAATAGAAATGGCCTTGATTTATTTTGAACCAAAGAATAATGGAATCGTAGATTTTCAGGGTTTGAAGAAGGGGCATTCAAATTCAATTAATACAACTATTGCTAATGTTCAATCTACCCTTGAGCATACAAACAATTGACTAATTTGTGTAACAGGAAGACTTCCTCTTAAAATAATTTTTCCTTTCTCAGACTCTGAAGGAATGTGAGAATTTTCCATTTCATATTGCATTTAATTCCATTGACTTCATGTTTCTATCCATTTATCCTAGATTTTCTTTCTAAGTCATGAGAACAAATCTTGTTATCTTGTATGGAAGCTATATAATACATAATCTGTCAAATAATTTCATTAAGTTTACTTTATCAAAATATTTCATGTAGAGCTTTGGGGATGAGGTAGGTGAAATTTAGTGAAAACTCAAAGTTCGTTCGCCCATGACTATGTATGCAGCATGCTTATAATAAATTACTGGCTAATTGTAGAATTAGCCTCATTACTTCAGCATAATTCTGTATACATAGAACAAATTCACAGGGAGATGGAAGCTTCATTTTTGACAGAACCATCGTGAATCAAAATTAACTATCATTTCTGAGCCATTTAATTCATAGAATTTCCAAGTTGAGCTGACTTCTTTGGATTATAGATTCCATAGGCCAGATTTACATCTGCCTTGCCCTAAGTTTGGAAGTGGCTAATTGTAACTGGATTGACTGTATTTGTCCATTTTGAATACCTTCATCTACAAATCTCTATGATGAGCTAGGTGCCTTTCCTAAATAATTCCCTATGCAGAAGTGTGTATTAAAAACAGCTTGTCAAATTGACTAAGAGGGAAACTCAATGTTGCCTGGTCCATCTCCCTACACAGACACATTTTGACACAGTGTATTTAAGTGCTAATAATGACATTAGAAGATGTTGGAAAGAGATCTAATTCAGCATGCAGAAGTGACTTTGCTGTCATCTCCTATTTTCTGCGCAATTGACAGCAGATACTTGGGGCTGAATTTTTATTTCAGGTCAAATTTCCAAGGCATGAGGCTGTCTGTTAGAAACAGATAAGACCAAAACCAATACGAAAGCACTTGTTGGAAGTGTCAGTAGTGCTGAGGATTTGAAAGGGATGCTTCAGTTTTCTGTTTAGGACATGACACAACAACATATGTTTTAGCAGCAAGAAAAACCAACTAGCAGCTCCCTGTCATTTTCCCATGGTTCCTACTGGGAAGATTTCAGAAGAGAATTCTGATTTCTTTGGGGGATGAGATGATATTTTTAAAAACATAGTCCCTTTTGTCATTTTATTTTTCCCCTAGCCAATATTTTCCGGAATATTTCAAACAAATCCAACTAACCAGTATTTTTTTTTTGAGCACAGGATCCAATATGCTATACTTTAAGAATTTTATAATCAAACAACAAATAGTGCTGTATTACTTCATCTAATGAGAAAAAGGTTGGACATCAATAAAGTTGAAGGTTTATAAAATCATTCAGATGTGTTGGCTCACTGAATTGAATAGGAAAACCCAGGTGTGTTTTAAAAGTTACTTTGTCGGTGTTCTGAGTTAGACTCTAGCTATTTTGCATTCCCCTGGCTGGCAAACACGCTCTAGCTTCCTTCAGCTTAGACACGCTAAGTTAACATTCACCTAGTCAAGATATAGTTAACAACATCACCATTTTATTGCTAAGAGCTCTTGATGCCTGGGTAATCTTTTGTCAATTTAAGTTTAATTTGAACTACTTCTCCAAAAGTGAAGAGTTTGTTTTATCCATGGAACAGAAGCTTCAACAACAAAGTTAAAATCTGAACACATTCCCGAGCCTAAATTGACAAAATTCTCTCTTTCCTGCATGAGGTGTCTCATACCCAAGGGCATCGTGTATTTCTTCCACACACCCTGAACTAGAAAGCAAGTGCATGTTTCTCTTTTCCCTTTTTGTGCCTGCTTTATTTTTATTAGTATTACTATTTAAACATTTCCTGTGTCGCTGAATTCAAATTTGTCATTTTATTTTTCTCCTCCAGAAAGAGTGATTTAAAGCCCAACCATGCACATAAAGATATGATTTTGATGTGGTACCCTCAACATTTTGTCATCATTGATGGTTCATTCTTTGAAACAGAAGCCTTGGGGAACCCTAAATTCCAAACCTGAAACTACCTCATGGGAGACCCGATTTGCGGTTTGTAACAAAAGTGAACCCCCCTGGACTCACTAATCTCAGGAGACTCATGTCTCATATTGTTCCCATTTTCCAGCAGCTTTGCCTCCGAGACAAGCACTTTCCTTCTTTTTGCATTTCTTCTGTGTAGCTGGATTTCTTTGCAATACTCTACATAAACAATGGTTTTTACAACATTATTGCCAAGAGGTCTTTCTGTGAACAGATCTCTTTCAAGAGTCTGTGAAATTGTCATTGCTTTGGTCTGTATTTAATCAGCTTGCAGAAGGTAAAACCATAAAGCTATGGGCCTTCTTACTTTTAAATAGGTGGCATTTTTCCTACAAGTAAATGTTGCTTTTTTAAAATAATCTCTTTCGGAAGCTATGTACCAATTCCGGGAGCTCTGCCATTGCTTAAACTTTTCCAGAAACTTCTCTATTTGAATTTCCTCTGGAGTCAGTGTGCAATTTCTAAGAAAATATTTCATTGGTATTTAAATTGTCAACTCATAGCTTATAGTCTTCTACCATCTATCTTCGC
This sequence comes from Balaenoptera physalus, assembly GCF_965194825.1. Lineage (NCBI taxonomy): Eukaryota > Metazoa > Chordata > Mammalia > Artiodactyla > Balaenopteridae > Balaenoptera > Balaenoptera physalus. Next base: position 112,137,839 of record NC_138882.1, on the reverse strand, counting down.
CAATAACACTATTATCCTTTTCTATTAATTATCTGGTTATAAGAATTGACTGCAAGTGACCATTGCTAACAATAAAATCTGTCATCAAAGGAAGAAGAACTATACTGTTGTGGAGAGCTAAAAGAATGGATCCTGTTCCTAGACACAGTTCTGAAAAAAGAGATTCAAAATTTTCTTAATCTATGGGGTCATCACCAGAATAAGTGACTTAACTCTCACGGTCCTCTGTGAGTCTAAAATTGTGTAAATTATTTAGATAAGCTTTGTATATTCATTTAATAATGTAACTACACTTTATTCACAGTAGAACATTTTTTTCCTTGGTTGATCATTTTTATTTTTGACCTTCCAGTGAGCACTCAGATCTGTTAGAGCATTGCAGCTTACCTGTTTTTTTCAGTTTCATTGGAAATGTTTCCCATGAACCAGTTATTCCCTAACTTGGCCCAGATGAAAATGCACACACACACACACACACACACACACATGCATATCAAAAACATTTCTTTCATCAAGAAATTCTTCAAAGTCTTTTAAGCTGATTTCTATATATTCATGTAGCCGAAAACTTGTGTCTCCCATTTAACATGGTTCTTTCACTGTAGCTCCTCCGTCACTATAGGATGCGAGGCCGTCTCCATGTATGTATAGACAGTGGCAATCCACCAGAGGACATCTATCACTGGAAGATTTCTTTTGTTCTGGGAGCTTAGTGTAAGCATTTGAATGATGATTCTCTATCTTTTAATTCATTCCATGGGCCCTTTTATAAGATGGTGACTTGAAGACAGGACAAGACACTTTCTCTGAAGAAGAGCAAGATGGAACAAACCTTATTATGTGAAGCAATGGCTTACAAAGCATTCTGCAAATAGTTAATAGGCTGGGGGAGTGGGGTGTGGAGGTGGGATGAATTGGGAGATTGGGATTGACATATAAACAGTAATATGTATAAAATAGATAACTAATAAGAACCTGCTGTATAAAAAATAAATTAATTAAATTAAATTTAAAAAAAAAGAAAAAAATAGTTAATAGGCTGTTCCAGCCATGGCATAAAGTACAACCTGACCTCCCTCCATCTTTTTCCTCCAGACTCTGGTGAGGGAGGAGGGGCAGATTAATTATTTATTCTAGTATGAACCATCCCCCCCCCATGCCCAAGTGACAAGGAGGAGCAAACAGTGTATAGGTGATTTGAAGGCATTGCCAAGTCATCATCTGACTAAAACTGCTTGAAAATCTCTGGATGTCTTAAACACTGCTGAGCCAGAGATTAAGTCAGGAGGGATTTCTATGTCTCAGATTCAATACTTGTAGGCACAGAAGGGATAAGCCTTGTGAAGAGAGAAGTGTAGCCACGTAGAGAGAGGTCAAATACCCCTGGATGAATCCCTTCTGTACCACACATTGTCCGTGGCTACTAAGACATTCCTTTGTGTTGAGTAGAGCATCTGATACCTTTACCCCAATATTAAATCTATGAGAAGATCTGATTTAGTTCAAGAAACTCTATTGTCCATGGAGACACTATGAAAGTGTAAACCTTAAACAACTGATGTCATTTGTGATTTTTAACCAGCTACAGTGGTTTCTTTCAAAAGTTAATATTTATCTTGCCATAATATTTACCTTCACACAGTAAGTACTGCTGTTTTCCCATGACTGCAATGAAGAATTGTGGTAAGATAAACTCACCTCTTATAAGACAAATGTCAGATGTTTAATGAAAATCACTGGATGAGCATCCCCCGTTTACTTTGAATTTGCTGAGATTCTGGACTTCCAGTAAAATTTAGCTCACAGAATTTTCCAAATATGAGCCTCTGTGTTCAAAACTAGGGATTGCAAGTAATTAATTCTGAGCGTGCACGGGCCTTAGCAAAAATACAGCTGGTCTGGGGATGCAGAGATGTGAGTTCTCTTCACCATTTAGACACTGATTGTTTGGGAGATTCCCTTGGCCTTAGTTTCCTCTGTAAAATAAGCAGATTTAACTAGGTGATCTCCAAGATCCTGTCCTTTGCTAAGATTTTGTGATCCTATGCTAATATATGACCAGGTGGAAGTCCATTATCCATCAAAAATTTCAAGCTGCAATATTTGGGGTATAAGACATGAGATATGATTTCGAAGATAAAAGAGATCTGAAGTGTATCATCTACCGGCAAGAAATCACACCATGTTTGAGAGAAAGGGATAGACACATGAAAACCTAAGTAAGAGTCTACTCTTAGTTAAACTTAAGTATTTTTCCGGAAGAAATTGAAAAGAGATGGAGTGCTTTGTTGGTGCTGGAAACTTTGATTTACGATTACAAATAGTTAGGGCTATTTTCCATAAAGTAGTCTGAGGAACCTCTCATGGTTCTCTTTGAGAAGGTACTGTGGAGTTGAAGTTCTGGAGTGGAGTGAAGAGCCTCTCACCTTAGCTCTAAGGAGAACTACTCCATTTTTACCTATTTAATGTATTGGGCTTCCTTGTCAAATCTAATTTGAAGGTAAGAGTCTACTTCTCTAAAAAGTTTGAGAGCCTTTGATTTAGTCAATCCGATTTCTCATGGTATTAAACACACTGGACCAGCATCTCACCTTCCACTTTATCAAGATTGTTTCTCCCTTTATTCCAAACCTCCCACAAAGCATGCTTCTTGTAGAACTGCTATGGACTGAATTGTGTTTCTCTAAAATTCATATGTTAAGGCCCTAAACCCCGATGTAACTGAGTTTGGAGATAGAGTTTTTAGGAGGTAATTAAGGTTAAATGAGGTCATAAGTGTAAGGCCTTGATCCAATAGGATTAGTGTCCTTATAAGAAGAGGTACAAGAGAGCTTTCCTTCTCTCCCCAAGAGCACACACCCGGAACAGCCATGTGAGGACATAGCAGAATCTGCAAGCCAGGAAGAGACTTCTGACCAGGAACGGAAACATCCAGATCTTGGACTTCTAGTCTCCAGAACTGTGAGAAAATAAATTTCTGTTGTATAAGCCACCCACTCCATGGTATTTGTTATGGCAAACTGAGCAGACTAAGAATACTAACCCAGGACAAACGAGGGACAGAGATTTCTCTTTAAATCACTTTCTAGGAGTAGGTTTTTCTTTAAATAATTAATTAATTAATTAATTTGTTTATTTTTGGCTGCATTAGGTCTTCATTGCTGTGCACGGGCTTTTCTCTAGTTGCGGCGAGGGGGGGCTACTCTTCATTGTGGTGCGTAGGCTTCTCATTGCGGTGGCTTCTCTTGTTGCGGAGCACAGGCTCTAGGCGCACAGGCTTCAGCAGTTGTGGCTCGCGAGCTCGGTAGTTGTGGTGCATGGGCTTAGTTGCTCCGTGGCATAGGGCTCGAACCCGTGTCCCCTGCATTGGCAGGCGGATTCTTAACCACTGTGCCACCAGGGAAGTCCTAGGAGTAGGTTTTTAAGTAGGTCAATATGAGGAACTGAAATAAAAACCAAATGCAGTGTGTCACTAACTTTTAGCAACCACTGCTCTGTGTGCATGTAGCATTTATAGGCTGTCGTGCTCAAGACTGAGTTGTTAAATGGTGGCTCTAGGAATATGAGCTCTGTAGACGTGACAGGCATACAAAAACTATGATGTATGTGTGCTGTGCATATTAGCTCACCTATGAACTTAACCTCTGGAGAGCAGCATTGTACATTCACCAGCACATTGTGGGAATGCAAAAAAAAAAAACAAAAAAAACAAAATTGCTAAGAGGTAGGTGGTAAAATGTTATTATTATCATTTTATAGAGGAGCAAAAATGTGCAGCTGAAAGGTCAAGTATCTTGTTCAAAGTGACACAGAATAGTAGAGTTGAGCCCTGGAATTATTAACTTCTGTTTTCTAATCTAGTGGACCTGAGGTTATAGAATCCAACTAGGAAGGTCAAAGATATAAGTTTTATGTTATGAGACAGTTATGCTACATGGGTCGCTCCTGTTCTTTTGTCCCCTCACCTGGGAGCCACTTGATGACTTTAGCCTCAGCAACTTCCCCCATCCTGGGGAACCTGAACCTGAAACAAGAGACCATATTAACAGCCAGTACCTCCCACTGACTGTGAACTTCAGATCTCCTGCTCTCTAGGCCATTCAGTAGTTGCAGCTAATCAGAATCTCCTTTTGTTGAATCTGTGTTTCCTTTGTTGGGGAATAGCCCGGTGATCTCTTGAGAAGAGTACGGGGGCTTCTGGTGGGGAACACCTGGGAAAGCTGTTTAAGACTAAATATTAGAAGCAGTCAGCTGGGCCTCTGAAGGGCATGCTTGGTTCCTTACACTTTGCAGTGAGCCCACAGCTTCTGGGATATTGTGTTAATGTCTAGCTCTCCATTTGAAGAAGAGACTTGATAAAATGCCTCCTGAAAAGGGCTTTGTAATAATCAATCAATGGTTCTTTCCTTTTGCCTCCCCAAAGTTTTGGCACTTTTGATCATGCCTTCCCTCAAATTCTCACTTTTCTTGGCTCAGGGATGATACACCTACTTCTACAATAGCCATTCCCTTTCTTCATTCACTTCTGTCTGATACCCACCAAATGTGGAGGGGACTCTCAGATTCAGGGCTTTATGAAAATTACAAAATGATGCTGAGAGCAACAGGACTCACATCCTGAAATCAGGACTTCGTGCCATGCTGCTGTCTAGCTAAATCAGGCATAAATATATCCAACAAAGTGAAAAAGGTATGTTGTAGAGTTCTGGTTCCAACTTTCAGTTCCTTCTCACAGGAAATCTGGTGAGAAACTTCATCCTTTGTGACTAAGGGAATAAGTGGTTGTTGGTTCAGTTTGTGATTATTATTCTTACAGATTTTGATAATCTTTTCTATGTGTACCTTTATATATTTTGCTGGAATTTGTTGCCTCTTAGTTTCAGTGTCTTTATTACTGCTTCCAGATTATTCTGAAACTCTATATTAGGTGATTGTTAAAAGTTAATTAGAGATCTGAATCTATTTCTTTGGTTTTCCAACATCAGTTCTCTGACACGACCTTGGTGTCCTACAATTCAGTTCAATTCTGACACTACCTTTTAAGCCCAAGTTAATGGGGTCTATATCACAAGACTGGCCCTATTTTAGATGCCACCTGTAAGCCCCAGGTGTCCCCAAGGCACCTACATTTTTGTTAGTTGATTACAAATTTGGGGGGTTCTCACAACCCTCTCTCAAGTTTGATAATTCACGAGAATGACTCACAGAACTCAGGAAAGTACTATACTTAAAATTATAGTTTTAGGGACTTCCCTGGTGGTCCAGTGGTTAAGAATCCACCTTCCAATGCAGGGGATGTGAGTTCAAGCCCTGGTCAGGGAACTAAGATCCCACATGCTGCAGGGCAACTAAGCCCGCACGCCACAATGAAGAGCCTGCATGCCGCAACTAAGACCCAATGCAGCCAAAAATAAATAAATAAATAAATAAATTATAGTTTTATTATGAAAGGTACAACTCAGGAATAGGCAAATGGAAGAGACACATAAGGCAAGATGTGAGGCCATGGGGCCCCTCTTAGGGCCTGCCACTCTCCTAGCACATCCATGTGTCCAACACAGAAACTTCCCAAACCTCATTGTTCAAGAGTTTCTGTCCAGGTTTTATTGCATAGGCATGATTGATTAAATCATTGGTCATTGCTATTTAAACTCGAGTCAACCACTGAGTTGACTCACTCAATAGGTCCCACTATTCCCCAGAGGCTATCTAGGCCCCCCCCACCACCACCACCCACACCAACCTCAGTAGCATAACAAAAACATTCCTGCTGTTCAGTAAATCCCAAGAGTTTTTGAAGAGCTTGTGGCAGGAATAGGTAGAAAGACCGAATATGATATTTTTATTATACCATAGTCCACCCTTATCCATGGTTTTGCTTTCCATGGTTTCAGTTACAGGGGTCAACCATGGCCCAAAAATATTAAATGGAAAATTCCAGAAATAAACAATTCATAAGTTTTAAATTGTGTGTCATTACGAGTAGCATGATGAAATTATGTGCCTTTCTGCTTCATCCCGCTTGGAATCCCCAACCATCAACATCATCTGCTCCTGACATCCAACCATCAACAGTGTCAGGGCTTACCCAAAGCAGATGATTACCCAGGTCCAGGATTACCCAAAGCAGATGATTCTTCCTTTGACATATTGTCAGAAGGTCAATAATAGTCTAACTCTACATCACCATGCTTATGTCGTTCACTCCCTTCCTCTCATCATGTAGGAGTTTTATCATCTCATATCAACACGAGAAGGGTGAGTACAGCACAATATATTTTGAAAAAGAGAGAGAGATCACACTCACATAACTTTTATTACAGTACAGTTGACTCTTGAACAGCGTGGGCATTAATTTGCATGTAATTTATAGTTGGCTTTTCATATCCAAGGTTCTTCTGCATCCACAGAACCAACCAACCACGGACCATGTAGTGCTATAGTATTTACTATTGAAAAATATCCACACATAAGTGGACCTGCACAGTTCAAACCCACATTGTTTAAGGGCCAACTGTATCTTGTTATAATTGTTCTATTCTATTGTCAGTTGTTGTTTTTAATCTCTTACTGTGCCTAATCTATAAATTAAACTTTAATCATAGGTACGTGTGTACAGGAAAAAACATAGTACATATCAGGTTTGTTACTATCTGCAGTTTCAGGCGTCCACTGGGGGTCTTGGAACATATCCCCAACGGATAAGGGGGGACTACTGCACCACACTATCAATTGTCTTTTTTCCTTCTTATATGCTTAGGACAAGGAGGGGTCATTATTCCAATTTATTGAATTATTTAGTGAGGTAAGCAGAATTCTAAGGTGGCCCTTAATCTTCCTGCTTCCTAGCGTACACTCCCTGTGTAAGCACCTCCCCTTGAGTATGAGCAGGACCTATGAATATGATGGGATTTCACTCCTACAGTTAGGTTATGTTATATGGCAAAGGTGAAGGGATTTTGCAGATCCCTTATGGTCCCTCATCATTTGACTTTGGGTTAATCAAAGGGAGATTATCCTGAGTAAGCCTGACTGAATTAGGTATGTACTTAAAAGATGGTCTAGATCAGGGGTCCCCAGCCCCTGGGCCGTGGACCAGTACTGGTCTGTGGCCTGTTAGGAACCGGGCCGCACAGCGGGAGGTGAGCTGCGGGTGAGCCAGCGAAGCTTCATCTGCCGCTCCCCATTGCTCCCCATCGCTCGCATTACCGCTTGAACCATCACTTGCATTACCTCCTGAACCATCCCCGCCCTCGCCTCGCACCCAGGTCCTTGGAAAAATTGTCTTCCAAGAAAGCGGTCCCTGGTGCTGAAAAGGTTGGGGACTGCTGGTCTAGAGGATAGAGACACCCTCCTGCTGGCCTTGAAGAGGCAAGCTGACACCAGTTTTAGAGCTGAAAGGAAATATATTCTGCCAACAACCACATGAACTCGGAAGAGGACTCCCTGAATGATTTGACTTTTTAGTGAAGTAGGAAACAAGAGTCATCAGTTGAGAATGAGAATAGTGAAGGAGACATTGGGGTTTCCAGATAAAATAGGATGTAAAATAGTCATCTAGAGGAGTGGCTGAATTAATGATCTAGGGATATATAATATGATTGAGATGTACACTTTAAAAATATAATCTATGATGGGATGTGATATATAATGTGATATATACTATAATCATTTATAATATGATTGCCTGGCCGCACTAAGGAGCCACTTGAAATTCATGAATTAATAGTGAGATTCATCAGAGCAGTTGTGTATTTTACTCCAGCCTATTCAACTGCATGAATACATGGGTGGGGTAAGAGACGAGTTGACTTTAGACAGGATTGTAGTTTTGTTAAGGGAGTTTATCAAAGCAAGAAGTGAGAAGCAAAAGAGTACAGGTGATTTACAATGGAGTGGTGGATGAGGAAGTTTAAAGTGGATAAGGAGGGATGTGAAGACATGAAGAGTTGAAAGTTATTGAAAGGTTGTAGGGTCATCACCATTAGAGGTCCTCATAGGGTCAAAAACTTGTTACGGTGGGGATATAAAAGGAATGAACTGGAAAGAATGGAGATGGTCAGCAGAGTGAGGGGCAGGAGAGTGGGATTAGGGAAAGATTTTATTATTGCTGATGATAGGGTTTCGAGTGTGACCATTAAGAGAAAGTAGTGAGTCAGGGTGGAGTAAAAGATCAATGGAGGAAAAAATCCCAAAGAATTGAGAGATCAACTTGTTAGAGGGCTCATTTCCATAACCACCAAAAAGAAGAGAAGTCTAAGTACTACCCTTAGTGAGTGTGAGCCAGGAATTAAAATGAGAAGAAATGACCTGGCTCTGTGTGGGGGAGGTGGAGACGGGAGCTGCCACTGAATGACAGCAATATTGAAGGGTAGAGTGACGTAGTCTGCTGAGATCCAAAGCTTGGTTTTTTTCTGAGAAGAGTGTAGGGAGAATGGTCTGAGAGCTGCAAGGAAAAGCATAGAGATCATTTTTCCATGTACAACCCAGTAGGACAAGAGCTGTGTGAGATGGGCTTCCCTGGTGGCGCGTGGTTAAGAATCCGCCTGCCAATGCAGGGGACACGTGTTCGAGCCCTGGTCTGGGAAGATCCCACATGCCACGGAACAACTAAGCCCGTGCACCACAACTACTGAGCCTGCGCTCTAGAGCCTGTGAGCCATAACTACTGAGCCAGCAGGCCTAGAGCCAGTGCTCGGCAACAGAAGCCACCGCAATGAGAAGCCCGTGCACCGCAACGAAATGAGACCCCGCTCGTGGCCGCTAGAGAAAACCCGCACAGCAACGAAGACCCAACGCAGCTAAAAATAAATAATAAATAAATACATAAATTCTTTAAAAGAAAAAATAAAAAAGAGCTGTGTGAGAAAAACGTTGACTCCTTTTGAGAGGGCTTCAGGGGAAGCAGTGTCCCCCAAGGAAGAGCCAGATTCTAGTTAGAGCAAGAATGTGAAAGAAATGCTCAGAGAACAAGTTGTGATTACTAATTGGACTTCCTAGTGACTTTCCTTAGAGTATCCAAGTAGAAAGGCCAGCATAATCTATGCATTTAGAAGGCTGTCATCCAAAAAACTGGATATTTTATCTACTATTTTGTTTGTAACCATACAATACTAGATACATGAGAATATTTATCCTTGGGATATTTTCTTCTTATACATTCTGGCTGAAATGGACCGTGGAAATGCTGTTTATTTAGCTAAGATTTGGACTGTGCATATGATCTTTAACTACACAATTGGCTTTGATAAATCAAAAGTAGGAAAACAATCTGCATGCTGGGCTGTGACTTCATAGGCTTACATATTTGGGAGGTGCTCATAGGGTAGAACACTTAAGCTTGGGGATTACTTATTGTTATCAAGGTGAGAAATAGAAATTGTGCAGGAGTAATGGTCTTGTAAACCTTTCCTGAGCTGTTGAAAGTAGTTTACAAACATACAACACAAAAGGAATGACTAACCTTGTAAAAGGTATTTGTTTATTTTCATTAATTTCCTCTGTGTAATAAAATGCCTTTTATTTTGTTAGCCAGTATTTAAAGTTTTAGCTTTCTTCCAATTGATATGCCATGGGCAATTTATGCACAGTGCTGCTAAAAACAAGCCAGTTTAAGGGGAAAAAAAGTAATAATTACCAAAGACCAGGATGACAGTCAACATTTAAACAGACAATGTTAACCCACAACTCTTCGCCTGCCTCTGTTACTACCCGGATGGCAACTGGTATTTATAAGCTGCAGAACAACCACAAATTGTTGGCTGTAATGTTCCAGGAACCTTGAAGAAAGCACAATGCTAGAATAAACCATACTACTTCCTCATCCCTCCCCATCCCTTATAACCCAGGGTTCTGATTGTCCTATATATGATTTCTCTCATCTGACTTCAACTTCAACACATTTGTCTTTTATCGCTCTTCTAACGGGAATATATCTAATTCCGTTTTCCAAATTCCATGAGAAGGTAATGCCCTAAAAGCGCTTTCTTCTTTTTTTCAATCTTTATTTTGTTGAGAAGTTCTAAATAGGGAATATGAAAATGAAATTGGAGTAAATTATAAGGAAGAAATTGCCTTTGGGGCATTGGATAGTCTAAACTTGACCCACTGGTTATTTTGTATTCTGCTATTTTTTTGTGCCCTGGGTAGAAAGTGACAAATAACACCTTCACTCCCAACCAGCATTTACTCAGCTAAGGTAGAGCCAGCTGGTAGTGGTCTGCAGTTCCTCTTGTTTCAGGGAACTTTTACGGCTCCACTGTGATTAGGATATAGCTGGGTAGTTAGAGATGAAGTTCTTTGCTTTTTTTCTCTTTGCTAAATGAGTATATAAACTATTTTTGCTCATCTTACTCTACCAGGTGTGAATACATACAGGTATAAATGGTATTCTTAGCACCAAGGGCTTCAGAGAACTTGTATCCATTGGGAAATATTTATAGAGAAATACGCTAATGGCAGCAGCCCACAAAAGGAATATATGGGTCCCCATAAAGAGAATGACCAAATTCTCCTTCCTGCCACCCTTCACTTTTCTCTTCCTTGCATTGGTGAGGGGATTGACGTAGTATTATAATGGGAAGAAGGGTCTTTACTTTTATGTACTTCAGGAAGAGTTCCCTTCTGTAAGCGGGGCTCAAGATGTTAGAGTGCTTGCCCTCATGGTTCCAGTGGGAATTGTGAGGTAGTAAAATATTTCTGAACCATTTTAGTCTCCATTCAACAAATGATTTGGGTATCTCTATTACATTATCCTGACATCATAGGGAAATTACAATAACTAATGTAGGAGTTATGGTGACACATTATAGGCTAATAGAAATTTTAGTTGCTTTGAGATTGAACAACGATAATAACCATACACCAAAACTGCTTTTGAGGTTACTGTTCTGACTCACTTCAGAACAATACTAACATGGAATTTTTAAATATAAAATCCCAGACTACCTAATCTCTGGAAGGACTTGAAACCCAACTTGGGGGACCTTCTGATGAAAAACCTCAAAAATAGAATGCTCAGAGAACAAGGGTATTCCAGGCAATTTAATTGAAATAAGTCAGTTTTCACTACTATTCAAACATACAATAGTTGACCTTCTTTCCTTAGTGATTTTAGTGTCCATAATAGAATCTTCCCATGATGATAAATTGTGGCCAGCGTCTCAAGATCATTGTTCTGAACATCATTCTTCCCTGGGAATACTAGAGATGTGTAGTTTTTTATCCTTTTAAAGAGTATTTACATCTTCTATCTCATTTGATTGTCAATGAGGTTAGGACAGTTCTTCATGCTGCAAAGTAGACATAGACATTGTAAGGAATTGCACTGAATATGTCCCCATCTCTAGCTTCCTCTCTTCCATCCTTTAAAAAAAAAAAAAAAAAATCATCGTTATCAACTTATTTTCTGATCATATACACCAGGCACATGAGCAACTAAAGTTCTGTTTATAATTACTCCAGGTTTAACATACATTTCTATAATGATTTTCTTATTTATAAGAAAGGAGCATATTTAACAGCAGATGGAAATTCAAAGAAAGGAAGAATATAATAACTTTATATTTTATGAGACTTCCCATATAGAAAAGTCAGTTGTGGCATTACTAGATTTTAGTAAATCCTTCACCTCTTCAAAGTTTATTTTGAGGTAGAGCTACAAAGTATATAAATGAGCTTAACACCATAATTCAGCCATTAGTATTTTCCATTTATTTCATTTGAAGATTTAATTCACCATCTTGCAAAATATTTTTGAACCCAGATTAAAATTTAACACATGTAAGAATTGACGTGGAAAATGGTAGAAACATCTGACTTCATAAAGAATAATTTTTTAATTGTTAAGTAATATATTCAGTGTATATTAGGTGTCTATTTCTTTTATAGGTACTATGAGAATTATACAAGAAATACAAATTTTTGTCTTACTCCAAAATGCATCTTGTTGAGATGTAACATGTATACTGTTATACTGAAGGTGTCAAAATTAGTGGCATATACCACTAGTTGGTTAGTGATTCTGAGATTCTGCATTTATAACAAACTCCCAGGTCAAATGATGCTGGCCTGTGAACTGTACTTTGAGTTGGAAAGCTATAGTTCAACATTGTCCAATAGAAGTATAACATGAACTAGAAATGTGAGCCACATATGTAACTTTAACTTTTCTAGGGGTCATCTTAAAAAAGTAAAAAGAAGTAGTTGAAATTAATTGTAGTACTATTTTGACTTAATCCAATGTATAAAAAAATCACTTTAATATGTAATCAAAATGATTGATATATTTATGTATATTATTGATTTATTTTACATTCCTTTTTCACTTTGTCTTCAAAATCCAGTGTATGTTTTACACTCACAGAAATCTCAGTTCAAACCAACCACATTTCAAGTGCTCAATAGCCATATGGGGCTGGTGGCTATGATTGGACAGAGCAAATATAGATAGCATGTGCCATGGGACTGCAGACTGAAAAAAGGAAAATCAATGGCCAGAGAGGAGGAAATGGCAGGAAGTTTGACACCGAAGGCTAGATACAATTTGTAAAAAGCTGGTGGGATTTAGAGTAGAACAACTTCAAATAGAGAGTATTTGAGGGATTTAGCTCATTCAGAAGTTTAGTGATACCCAAACCTCAAAGTTTTGAAGGAAAGTGAACAGGATTTATGTTCCAGCCAAAATCCCAGTAGGACAAATAGATTCGCACCTTATATCTGCCTTGAACCTTGGACAAGGCATTAAAAAACAGTGGTGTCCAATTTATTGCCATATGAGGAATGGAAACAATTTATTATGTTGACCTTTAACATGCAGATGGAAGGTCCACCCAGCTAGGTGTCCAAATAGAACCAATCAATGCCCAAAAGATGTCACTGAGATCTTCTCTGTATGGCATGAGGCTATTTAGGTCTCCACCAGCTCTGTTAAATTCCCTTGCCATTTTCAGAGTATATGTTTTTAGAAAGAAATTTGTCAGAAAGAGGAACTGATGGATCTTGGCCTTTGTGACTATCAGTGAAGGTGATGTCATTTAAACTGAGGGTTCTTGTGAGAATAAGAGGTCATATAATATAAGAAGTATAGGGCATGGCTCAAAACAGATAACCGGTGGGTGATTGCTGCTATGATTATGATAATTATTATCAGTATCTTTATCACAACGTTACCATCCTTTAAACCCCATCTCCATTAAATGGGCACACTGCCTGGGGGTGTAGTCTATACTCAGAGGTGCACTCCGGGACTACAGCCTTATCTGTACCAGGCAAAGCTTTCTCTCTCTCTCACTCTCATTTACTAAGTTACTGAAAACTGAACTCTGTATTTTGATTACTCTAAATCCATGAAGATTATCAACATGGTTAGTTCTTCTCCTCTCCCAGATATTATCCCTGGGCTTCAAGACACCCAAGCTGACTCACTAACAGACCTCCCAGAAGGGTTTACCACTCCAAGGGCAATTGCTTTGAGACTAATATGGTCTTAATAACAGTTTTGACTTATGGTCACAGAGTTTCTCACTGACTACCGATTGCTCCTGGGAATGTGTCTTTTTAAGGCGAATCATTGTTAAAAATACGCATAAAATATTTTGTGGCCCTCTTTTCTTAAAGAATACCCTCATCGTTACAGTCACAGTGATGTTAGTTTGAGGCAGCTTAATGAGTTTCTTCCTTTTTTAACACAAAACCTGGAATGAGTTTCTTATCTGACTGTGTTCTCACCATCTGTAGCTGGTGTGTCATGTTTTCAGACCTCAGAGCTAACGCTCCCATCTCTCCAGCTGATGTTCAGAGTGACTTACTTTTAACATTGCTATGAGTCATTGAAGAGACATTCAAGTTACCTGTTAAATCAGAGGACTATTTGGAGGAAAATAGGAATTTTATACATCATTGAAGAGCTGACTTACAAAGGCATCACTTCCATTTTCTCCATTGAACTGCTTTAGGAAATGGCACTAGGGCACCAGAATTGGGCAATTCATGGTTCTCACACAGGATGAAATTCCTTTCTTCAGCATTGTTTCTGTACGGTTTCAAGCAGGCAACCAAATGTCAACTGTTGTCACCATCTCCATGGAATGTTTTAATTAACCCCTTTAGTGGTAACCGACCGACCCTTTCACCTATCTGCCGGGGCAGTGTTTCTCTAACATGTGATGAAATTGGCCACTTTGTTCCCTGAGCTGTCAGAGGTACCTGCTCTGCACGGAGAGGGCTGCCTCCATCCAGGTTCATGGGCAGACTAGGATCTGTCACACTCTTTGTTTTTGTTAAGAAGCTTGCCTACCTGCCTCCTGATTTCCTGCTGGCACACGTCCCCCTCTTTCTTTGATTGCTTTCTGTGCTAATGGGCTTCAAGCTTTTATGAATTTCCGAAATCATAATGATGACAAATAATTGAATAAGAAGGACATCTTAGCTGGCAGTGGAGATAGTATATGTGTGAGAAATGTGCTTGTGTTGTTTATTTACTTAAAAGTCTATTTACTAAAAGGGTTTCCCTTTTAGATTATATATTCAGAACTACCAAAAACAAAGTGGGTTGAGGGCAGCTTTGAATGAAAAAGACAAGAAGAACGCCATTTGTTCCCCCAGTTAGTTTAAAACTATTCATTACTCAGCTATGTACCCGCTCGGTACTGTGGAGGGTATAAAAGGACTATAAGACAATGGCCCTGGCTTTAGGAAGTGATGGGACAGGCCAACAATTTTGAGTACTTAGTGTGTAGAGCTTGTGAAAGATATAAAGAAGTAAAGCACAAAAATATACAAAGAATGTGTATAACTAAAATGATAAACTCTACGTGACTGTATGTTAAGTGAATGGCACAAATTTTCGGAGTTGTGATTATTCAGAGTGAGGGTATAACATCGTAGGGTGCAGTAGGACCCAAGAAGATACACCTGGAATAATCTTTCTAAAAATGCCAATCTGAGGATATCAGCCTATCCCACCCCACTGAAAATCCCTGCAGGGAATCGGTGATTTTTCCAGGCCCTCCTTCTGCAGCCTCATCTCTTAGGTTCTCTCTCTAGAAATTGAGGCTCCAGCCATACTGAAAATGGATCTCAGTTTCTGGAATGTCCTACTTTATATGCCTCAGGGCTTTCTCTTATGCTTTCCTTCTGCCTGGGGCATTTACAAAATTTCTCTTGCCTTGCTAATTGTTACTAATTCTCAGAGTGTTTCTGAGACACTCTGTTGGTCCCATACCTAACCCATGGTTTCGGTGTTTCCCTGTCATCCTGTGTTTGCTTTACTGTAATTACTGTTATTTCCTTGCCTTTCTCTCCCACTAGACTCTATGCTTGGTGAGAGGTGAGAACCCCATTAGCTGTTTCAAGTTCGTGCCCAGGACAGTGCCTGAGGTCTAACAGAGCAGAGCTTTGAAGGCTGTGATATTCTCACAGCCAGAAAGGAGCCAGGAGGGTGGGGCAAGGCTGAGGGTGATTGACAATTTCCCAACACCTTCCCTGGCCCTGTGATAAGGACCCTGAAGGCATCACCTCTTTGTATCTTTATGTGAATTCCGTGAAATCAGTATTTTTATCCCCATCTTAAAGAAGAAGAAACTGATTGAGGATCAGAACATTTAACTATCTAACTTGAAATCACATAGCTGGTCAATTGTGGAGTTAGAATTTAAATCCAGGTCTGTTTGGCACTAAGGGTTTGAGGGAATGTTTATCTATTTAAAGAAATGTAATAATATTGATACTTATAATAATAATCCCGGGAATTTAAGTTGGTGCATGGCTAAGCGTGGATATATATACACAAATACTGTAAGAAGGTACATAAATTATGCTTGTCTCATAGATAAGGAAACTAAGACTCAGAGAATTTGACGGGCTCAAAGTCACCCAGTCACCCACAGGGTTGGGAGGGTGCACAGGGCATGAATCTTGGGAACCTGACTCTGGGCTGCAGGCACTGGAGATAGGTCGCTCGCTTGGGCTCTCGGGTCAGCTGCCTGGATTCCAGTCTTGCCAACTTAAAATTCATACAACTGTGGGCAAACATTTTGCTTTACCTCTCTGATCCTCTGTGTCTTCATCTGTGGTTTTGAGGACTAAATATAAAATCTTTAGGATACAGTCTGGCATAAAACAAAGACTCAGTAAATGTTAGCTGTTAATATTCTTCTTATTAGTTACTATGATTGTTAAAGGTCTCATTTCATCAGTCAGATCAAATCCTTGCCACCTCTTTGATAAAACCCAATCTTTATTTTTTTCTTGGTGACTTTCTTATTTAAAACATTTTAAGTTAAAATTAATAAAAAAAATGTTCCAAGGCGTCAGAACTTGGAACAATCGTTATGCAATTTTGTGATGAATTGCATTTCCAGTGAAATTTCAGAGGCTGTGAATTTTGACAATAGAGATAGTGGG
This sequence comes from Balaenoptera physalus, assembly GCF_965194825.1. Taxonomy (NCBI): domain Eukaryota; kingdom Metazoa; phylum Chordata; class Mammalia; order Artiodactyla; family Balaenopteridae; genus Balaenoptera; species Balaenoptera physalus. The sequence continues at coordinate 112,121,435 of NC_138882.1, read as the reverse complement.
AGGGAAATATGCCCTTTTCAATTAGGGAATGTATTAACAGGTTTACATGAAGCCTTGGAGAAAATTCTAGTTAGCTACTGTGAGGGGTAAGGAGCTGAGTTAAGGGCTTGTGTCTTGTTTTCCTCACAATCGAATTTCTGCATACATGTTGGTGAGACTCTTCAGCTGGCTTCATCATCTTGTCTGTCACAATTTGAGCACCGGCCTCCCCTAATTCCTCATTTGACTTAATGAGATGTGTTTTGGATTTTTCTACTTGGTCTTAGAGCTGTGCCTACCACATCAATACAAACCAGATAAGGGAGATAAGTCTCACTTCAAAATCAGCCTTTATTGAACAAAAAGATCTATAAGGGACCAACACAGTTTCATGTGAATTTTGCCTTTGTTTTAATACAGGATATTACAATTTATTACCATATTAATTGGTGAAACCTCTTGAATTTGGCATAATGAAAAGATTATAGGACTGAGACCCACCAGACCTTTCATCCTGTTTCTAATAATAGCAGTATAAATGCTCTCACCCTTTTGGGCCTCAGTTTTCTCACATATAAAATGGGTAATATGGACTAGATTAGGAGTCAGCAAACTACAGCCTGTGGGTCAAATCCAGACCACCACCTGTTTTGGACGTATTGCAACACAGACATTCCCACTTGCGTGTGTATTGGTTATGGCTCCTTTCATGCTGCAATAGCAGAGTGCAGCCGTTACAACGCAAAGCCTGAAATTCTTATGATCTGGTCCTTTACAGAACAAGTTTGCTGAGCCCTGAATTTGATGATCGCTAAGATTATTTCTACCTCTAAGTTGGAAACACAGCTCTACCCTTTACCAGCCTGGTGACCTTGGGCAAGTCACTTAAACCTCTCGGAGTCTCAGTTTCTTCATCTATAAAAGAAGGATAATAAAAGAAACTACTCCATAGGCTTGTTGGTAAGGCTAATTGAGACAATCAATTGACAGAACATAGTACAGTCTAAGTATATCCTAGAGACACACCAAAATTTAGCTATCATTATCATCATTTTAAATAATTCTCCTATCATTTTCTGTTTTATTAAAAAATAAAAATGTACCTAAAGTTATATGAAATCTACACAGTTTAATTTTTTAAAGGTTAAACTTGGGTTTGTATCTAATGGAAGATTTAAGACTATGACCAAGAAAGTCTGGAAGCAGCTGAGATAACGTTACTCCCATATGTTGGGCTCTCCCCTCACTGACAATCCTGTGGGTTCCTCCAATCTGTACAGGATGGCTGGAAAGAGAATTTGCAGTCTAGGGCAAGAGATCTCTCTATTTTCTGTAGGAATTAGACAGAGGAGTATCTCGGGTCTTAGGCCAACACAGAACATAGTTAGGATAGAAAAAAACCACCATTCTATGGGTTTGAGCAGGGAATTGCCATATTCACAAAGCTTCTGTACCGATATTAAATCTATAAACCTCCCTATATACAGATAGGGAGGATGTTACTTAAGCCATTCAGTTGTCTCTGGGCTTATTCTTGGATTCAATGAATCTCATTGTCCTTTAGAGTAATGTTCATTTTCCCCAAGCACAAAGATGTACGGAGAGACTCCTCTCGGTTCTATTTAAGCTTCTTTGATCAAACACAGCCAAAAGGATCTCTGTGGGTGGAATCTGTTCCCTGAATCAAGAACCCAGGAGTGTGGTAGCTGCAATACTTTCCTCTGTGTGCCGCAGGGATGGAGAGAGGTTGAGCCTGCTCTGTCAGTGTTCCTGGGAAAAGCTCATCTGCTTCCACAGAGGAAAGCAAGACCCTCCCCTGATTTCCTCCCATGGCAGAGCCAACTGCAGAATGCCAGGCAAGATTCATCTCTAGAGCTCTGTTGCCTCTGCCTCAATAGCCAGAGTCACTGTTTGCCTCAGAAGAGATGCTGAAAATCTTTTCCAAAAGAGCAAAATGCTAATGAGCCCAGATATAAATGAAGTGCAATATCCAACACATGCTTTTATGTCAGTGTTACTCAGCTATAAGGCTGTCAAAAGATGAATTCTGTTGTGGCGAATGACAATATTTTACACTGAGGTTTCAAAAACCCATAGCTTTCGAAGTGTTTCAAACCATAGGGAATAAAAGTGGAAGTTTCCAGTAGCTTGTCTTTGCAGAGAGAAGTGGGAATTGAAATAAAGAGGGCAGGCAACTGGGATTCCTGAAGCAAGCAGGATTATGTTCCTGTTTTTCAGTGCCTTATTCAATTGTAATCAGACAAAACATGTTCTTCAAATGTGAGTCAATAGCATTATTTTCATAATTGCCTCTAAATTAATTTTCTTTTTTTCTCCTATTTGATGTCATGTTGAGCCATGGTTTTGTTTTTCAGAAATATATTTATGCAGACAGCTCGCCACAGTGGTACAATTGATGCTGTGAACACAAACTTTGGGTCTCTAGGTATATGCATACCTATAATGTAAATTTGATCTCCTACTGTATGAATGAGCATTGTGATATTTCATCTGATGTACAGAGACTAGAGATGATTCACATGTGAATGAAACAAGTAGATCTCCGTATCTCTTGGTCTAATCTCTGATCTGCAGTGGATGTTCCTCTCAATGCCTTTTGACCTCTTCCTTTCTACTGTGGCCAATCTACATCATCTAGACCTTGGCAAGAAGCTAGACCTTGGCTAGACCTTGGCACTCTACAGTAAAAACAAAGCAAAACAAATAAAGAAAATACAGAAGGATGATACCATTTAATATCCACTAGGCTTGAGAATAGTTTCCTTCTTATCATTTCTGATGATAGTCATATTTCTGGTTGAAAATTTAATTTAGTCATTTACCTTTCACTCAACAGAATTTTACTGTGGCCTATTTTGTTCTGACATTGTCCTAATCATTGGGGATATGGGGATATGACAGATCCATTTCCCTATCCTCAAGATTTTACAGGTCAGGAATAAAAGACTAATAAACAGATGCTTACTAAGTGAAAAAAGAAGATTCAAGGCTGAAATAAACTTTTTCTGCAATTACTCTTCTAAAGATAGAGTGTAATATAATGTGATTTCAGGGGCCCCTCCCTCTCTCCCCTGCCTTCACCACTACGTACACGGTAATTCTGTTATTTCTTTTCAATACGTGATTCTACCATAAAAGTTTTTGTCACTGTAGCTTCTACCATAAGAGTTTTATTGCTTTAGCTTATAGCTTTACCTATACAAATGCTGTATATCTCAGTGTATGTGTATATGAGAGAGAGAGAGAGAGAGAGATTGCTTAGGTTGTTATATTACTTTTAATTATGAGTGAGTTCTAACTCCTTTCTCAAAGCAGACAAATTAGAAAACAAGAAAGAGAGCAATACTGTATGTGATTTGGCAGGAAGAGCTGAAGAAGAAGAGTATAGAACTCTCCTCCAGAACTTGGTCTGGGGATTTCTGCATCCTATACACTCTACCTTTTGCTTTTCTATTCCCAGAATTTTCTCATGAACAATTAAGGGCCAGAAGAAATCTTTCTTCACATCTGTAAAGTTTCATTCCTAGCATTTCCTAGCATAGGATCCATATTCTGGAATGATTGCCTTAACCACATTAGCCACTGGAGCTTCTTATACCCCAAAGTTAGAAAGCCCTGAACCTTATTCCATAGATTTCCCTGGTTTCAGCCCCCTTCCTTTCTAGCTTAAGCGCCAATGGCAAATGGAAACTCAAGGAAACAAAGAAGTTTGCAATGAATGTCATATTGCTCTTCGTGCTCTGAAGCTAGCTGTGCAGTGTCAGCCCAAGGCTGGTCCAAACAGAGTTTTTTTTTTTTGTTTTTTTTTTTAATTAATACAGGATGCTTGTGAGGGATACAAATGGGCAGCAAGGCGGCTCTGCCCTGACAACTAAGTGGGAAAGCAGGTTTATTTAGGAAGATACACACTCCATAGACAGAGGGTGGGCCATCTCGGAAGGCGAGAGGCCCTGGGAGGTACACATTTATAGACAGAATACAGTCCTCAAAAGGCGAGAGTAGCCCGAATAAAGCTTTGATTGTGGGGCATTGTCACAGTTTCTTACACTGGACTCTCTCCTTCCAGTCTGGGTTCACCAGGCTGCTTCACACAGATAAGTGGTTGTCTCAGCTATACCCAAGGTAACTGGGTAAGTAATTGCAGTACCAGAGAAAATTTAAATTAGACTGGTGGCAATATACTGTGGTCCAAAGAAATTACTTACAACAGTTATTGTCCTGGAATATATAATATTGTTGTCATATGTTTACTCAGAGTCACAGAGAAATTTGTTGCTTTGGAGAAGCTTTCCACAGGGATGTGAATGGCGAGCAGTTTCTCATCATAACACTAAGAAAAAACACAAGTGTCTTTGAGAGTGGCCTCGCCCCACAGTGTGCCCATCACAGTGACAATTTCATCTCTCTATGACCTCTGGAAGCTGTTATTAGAGAGTGGCTAGTTTCACCAGTCATTTTTGTGTGTTATATCTGAGGAGAGATAAAGTGGAACAATTTTTTACTTTTGTGGATTGTAATCATTAACACCTGGAGTAAATATTACCTTACTCCCCGACTGAATCACATGCTGAACATGGTACTTATAGCTGCCCGTCCCTTGAACTTCTTTATAACAATGCATAGCCCCAGGGCCTTAGGCCAAGAGGTCAGCAGAGAAGAAAGGATAGAACTAATCTTGAAGTACCTATGGCTTCTGATATAGATATTTTTTAATGTTTGAAAATTCCAGGTGTTTTAGTAGTTACAATCTTGCTGAATCCACCCCCAAAATGTACTTGACTTGGATGGATGATTGTAATAAGAAACATGGCAATTCACTTCAAAAGCTAATGAAATGGAAGAATGAAAAGTAAATCCAGAAGCTATAATAAATAAAGCTAAAATAAATAACACATTAAAAAGTTATGAGGCTTCCATAACATTTAAACATCTCAACAACAACAAAAAAAGTGACTTTATCCTTTAGTGGCTAAAGGATGGCTAAATTACAAGATTTCCTCTAAGTAGATAGTTGCTAGCATTAAGGGCAAAATACCTGGTACAAAAGGAGCGGGTACAGTTTAATTTTTCCTTAAGGGTATAAGTCAAAGAGCTTAAACAAAAAGAGCCACTAATATTTTTACAATATGCACATTTACATAATACAAATGGGAACAAATTAGACTCTCCCTCATAAAAGTATCTCAGGACAATTATTTGTAAATCAGTTTCTGAGGAACTTAGAAATATTGTTTTATGATTTGAGTCTTTCTGGAAGCAACACTTTCATCAACAATTTTGAGTAAATGTGAATATTGCTTCATAATATCTAGTTTAGTGTGGCAGCTCCTAAGAGCCCACCATGGGTACACATGGGATTTGCAAAAAAGGGAGCTAGTTCCTCCCTCAAGACCAAGCTTTGCCAAAGTAGTGTATTTTCCCCACCACATGCATTTTACATTTGGCTCTCTTTCCTTTATTAGTATAAATCTTGCTACTAGTTCAACTGTCAACGTCACTTTCAGCTGCCCCTGTTTATGACCTCAACTTTCTTCTTAGCAACCTCCAACCACCCCCATTTTGTCTTGACACTCTCTTAGAGGTGACAAGTACTGAAGCCGAAGTACAGGTTAAGGGCATTGGCTGGAGATAACTGGGTTCAAATCCCAGCTCTGCAACTTGCTGTTTATGTGATTTTGAAGAGTCTGTGCCACTGCTTCCTCATCTAAAAAAAGGAGATACAAAAATCTTCCCTAAGGGTTGTGAAGATTGAATAATATAATAAATGTACCTAAAGTACTTGGCACTATGCCTAGAAAAGAACAGAACCTGATAAAGAGTAGTGAGATTAGATGTTTTTATTGTTCTTGCTATTATCATCGACTACCTGAGTTCCAAAACCTTCCTTTTCATGCTCTTTCTCTTGTTCTACCCAAGTCTACCTGGTATGACCTTATCACAGGGCCTCTAAATCCACAGCCCCTAGGATGCGGGCCCTCCTGGCAACAGGAAAATAGTTCATAGTCACCTTGAAAATTTTCACTTGGTAAAAATTCATCTTCAGAAGAAAAACTCCAACCCCAAGTTGAAGAGGTAAAAGTCAAGTTGCTGAATCTTGGGGAGGGTACATCTTGTATCCCTTAGGATAAGTAGATATTCCAAAGTTGTGTCTGGCTCACCTATATCTACATGTTTTACTGATAACCTCAGCAGTTAAGAAACGGCTCCCCATTCTCTAGTCCCTACTCACCTCCTCCAATACCCACACACCCACACCAAGAATTTAGCGCCACGGGCCTTATTCTCAGACCTAGGATTTAAGAGCTGTTATTTTGAAGGATAGCCTGATTCTAATATTAGAGGGGAGATAAAGCTGAGAAAGGCCTATCCTCGAGTTTGGTGTGAGCTAAACAAATTAAAAATGTTACCCTTTCATTAATTTCTTTGTGAACCTCCTGGTCTCACTTTCTTCTAACATCTTTTCTCATTAACTCTAAACAGGTCAATATATAGTCCTATTTTTTTTAAAGGCTCCACTTTTATTGGGGAAGGTGGGGGGAAGTCCATCATGCAGATTACCTTACTAGTGCTAATCACGTAATTCCAGATTGACTGATTAAAGGAATGATTGACATTCCTGCGAGAGGCTGAAACTACAATTAGATTAGGCCTTAAGTCTTGGTTTGCTGACATGGGGCTTAGCACAAGAGACTATTCGGGGCCTGTTGTTTCTTTTTTCTTTTTTTTTTAAAACAATACTTATGGTCATTTCCAAAGCCCACACCAAGTAGATTTGTTAGAATCTTATGGGAGATTTCCAGTTTTTCCCCAGCGGTGTCTCCCTGCCTACAGAATCCAGAAAGGAGGAACTGCTTCTGACTTTCCAGTTAGCAGAGGTTTTAAAATCAGGTAAGGCATGCATAGGGGAGGAAGAAGTGGATTTCTCATGGTCATATTCCTAAATCGAGTGTTGATAGGGGACCCTCCCATCCTGGATTGGAGCCCAGCATACTGCAATGGGCTTGTGGCATGGAGAGGCAGGATATATAGTGGTGGAGACTTGAAGATGCACTAGCAAAGGCTCAGAATTAAAGGCCTTGGGCCACTTTGAGCCTTAGATTCACTCAGGGCTGGAAATCTTGTGCATAGTCACACTGTCTTTGAATCACAGGATCAATTACAGCAGATAAAATACCCAATGTTAAATCACACTCTTGAATGCACCTGTAGTTACCACAGGTGTTGACTGTTACTTTCATTTACTTAGACTATCAACATGGTTTAAAATAGTAAGATAAGATTATTTTTTTCTTCCTAATCCTGTTTCTTATCACAGACAATGGCTTGAAATAAAATTTCATGGCTGATACTTGACCTGAATCTACTCTTAAACAGTCATACTGAATTCCCAAAAATACGAACTCAGAAGCCTTCCAGATTTAGCTTTCACTATTGAATTGGGAACAGTATGACTTTGCCATTGTATATATATATTTCTGAATGATATTATATGTTGCTTTAACATCTTATCTAAGAAACTGGAAATCCTTTGTAACTTGCTCCTTTGCTTTTTTGTCATTCTAACATTTTTGCAGATGAACAATTGCTCAATATGTAAAGACTAAATGGCTCTCTTTATTCAATAAAGTATTGTATTATTGAATGAATTACAAAGAGGCAGTATCCTTAGCACATTAACTTTGAATCTGCTGCTTAGAGCAAAATCCTGGTTTTCTTTCAGATGCTAATAACATAGGAAGGTTACTTTCTAAAAGGATTTGGTAAAACTTGGTTTGCTTTCATTACTTGTTTTGCTTAATAATGATTTCTTACAACATCAGAGTAACTTTTTCCCTTACTGTCCATTATGGTAATTTTGACTCAGTTGAAGTTTTTCGCTTTTGGCAAGTTAAAATATTATCAATTATGAAATAATTCAATGAAAAATACAATCATCTTCTGATGGCTCCTGTTAAGCGTTGATGGGTATTTTATTTTTTTATAAAGAGAATGAAATTAGTTACATTAATGTTTGCATGAACATACATGATAATAACTAGGCAGTTTAATATTATTAGAGATTATTGGATTGGGGATCGATAGAGCTATTTACTTGTTTCTTATATGGGTTGGCATTTATCTACTCATTAGTGGGTGATCTTGAGTAAGTCAGTTTAACCTCTTGTAGTCTCAGTTTCTGTAAATGAAGATAACAATTCTACATTGTCAACATCCCAGAGTTGCGAGATAAAATCAATGGAAGAGAGTTGTGAAAGTGCATTGTTAACTATACAGTACTGTGTACATGCAAATTAATATTACTAAATAATTATACTGAAATTTGTTCCCATATTGTCAGGAAAAACTGAAAAATGCTTCCCTGAACTTTATTATAAAATTCTTAGGAATTAACTTTTTGAAGCAATTTGATATGGTTCAATCCAGGATTCCAGAAATTTAGATTTCTCACTGTTACACTCAGTGGTTCTGAAGCCTTAGACAAATCTACAGTACTGTGCCTTCATCTTTTCCCCTCAGAAAAGTTTGTTATGGTGACTACAGTAGGTTTTGAGAGATGACGTTTGAAGAGATCTAAATGTGTTAGTCATGAACATTAATAGTTTGGAATAATAATACTGATAAATGTTATGAGTGCTAATGAAAGGGCATGTGATCATTACCCTTATGAATCTTCTGAGGTTGGTAGTGGGAATGTCCATTCATTCATCTCTATTGAAAGTGCTGGTTGTGGTGAAAAATAGCTGTCAAATAAACATAATTTTCAAATCACAGATGGTATATGAGCAAGAGTCAAGTCTGGAACACTAAAACCATACTAGGTATTTCAAGAGTGGGAATTTAATGCAGGAAGGTACTACACAGGTGTTGCAAGAATAAAAGAACAGAATGAAACACTGAGGAAATATAAGGAAGACAACTGTAGGAAGCAGTGCTTCTTGGGCTTAGGGAATAAAGAAGAGAATATAGAATTGCCAGAGCTAGCAGCTTTGAAGAACTGGAGCGCAAAGCTCTGAGGAGGGATGTGCATAGCTTCTGGGGGTACTTTGGAAGCAGCTGTATGGGACTGGTTCTGAGATTACCAAAAGAACCTAGAGTTGGAACCCATTGCTACTGCTGGAACAAAGTATATTGCTGAGAGAATGCTGATGGGAATAGCAAGAAAACAGAAAAAAAAAATCCCTTTACCCCTCTAGTTTTCCATTCTCTGTCTAGTGCTCCCTATTGGCAAAGAAGAAACATAGTTTCCACAGTCCCAAACCCCAGCATCACAAAAGAGGGTCTGGAAGGGTGAATCTGGAGTGGAGAGACAGGAGTAAAATAACTAGTCCATAATGGTACTATAGAGAAGTGGCTGTTTATAATCTCAGGCATGTGGTGATAAACAGTCTGTCCCTGATGGGGAAGAATGAAGAATGGCAGAGTGACTGGAGCCCACTAGTCTTCTTCTTATTGTGGCAGTGATGATAACTTCCCATGAAAATGTGCCCAATCAAATGTGATTTGGCTATGAAGCTCCAAATACTTAAAAGAACATGCAAGTCTTCTCCCCTGAGTTTCCCCTTCCTTTTAGTCTTTGATTTTCTCATATTCCTAACCTCTTAGGAGATTGTAAAAAAATGCAAGAGGAGACAGGTGAATTTAGAAAATCACATTAAATTTGCCTTCCACTTTCCGGCAGCTTCATGCCTTGGCTCCCTGTTGATGTTGTCTAAAAATAAAAGAATTTCAGAACCAGAGGTGACCTAAAGTTTTAGAACAGACATTTTTTACGGACGTAATAACAGAGGGCTAAAGAAGATAAGTGACATGGCTTAAGATATATTTGGTAACAACCTTAATATTGGCTTCTGGGATTCCTAATTCTCAGGTCTGGCTCATTCTACTATACCATGCTGCCCTCTAGGATTAGTTGTTTCATGCATGTTTTTTACCAATATGTATATTCACTGACCTTAAACATTACGGTGAAATCACAAATAACTGCAGTACGATCAGGTACCATGGTGCCAGTTGCTATCATTTCCAATGAAGATATCAAACCTAGACCTATGTTCTTTTGTCGTGTCATCATGTCGTTACTTTTGGCCATGATTATTATTGGATTCCAGGTTTCTATTGGTAGTAAAATTATGTGTTGTGCCTCACAGCTGAGAAAACAATATTCATTGTTACTAGAGCTGAAGATGAAAATATAATTTTCTTAAATTAGAGCCAGCTGGCCAAGTCAATTCTGCTGCTGTCCTAAATATTGCAAAGAATATGATTGGACCTTTTTATATTTTACAAAATGTGTGAATTTTTTTATGTATAGTTATTTTGCTAGCAGTGTTCTTATAGTATATATTTCAATAATTTTTGTTCTTCTTTCTAATAAATATACAATTTCATAAACAATAGAGTAAAACTTTATAAATCCAATGTTACAATATAAAAATGAATCACATTTAAAAAGTATTGGTAGTCGATTGGGTTTCTAACAGTTCTATTTCCTATAATTCAGTTCAGTAAATTCTTACTTATTACTAACTTTATCACTAAGGTCTAGTAGTTATTACCAAAAGCAATGGTGAAATATGAGCAAAATTATCTTTGCCTCAGCATAAATGATAGTTCCATAAGGTTGTCCACACTCAGTTTTTATCTGTTATGTAGGCATTCCTCCCCATCCCATGACTGTTTAAAACTACTCATCCTCAACTGCAATATTCTTTACCAGCTTGAACAAAAGGGTGTAGCAATAAGGTTTAGGAGAGTTTTACAAAAGACATGGCCTTTGCATTGTGTGTTGAAACAACGGAGGGGTGCACTTGCAGTAGAAAAATCAACGTGTACATGGCTCAGAAAAGTGAAAGAGCATTGAATTCAGGGAACTGCATCGGTGGGGTAGAAATACAGGCAGAGATGTCTATAGCCAATTGGATAAATATATCTGAAGCACATGAGCAAGATCTAGACTAAAGATGAAGACTTGGCAGTTACGATGTCATTAAAATCATAGGAGTAGATACAATCACCAAAGAAGAATGAAAAGAGGCCAAAGGCAGAAACCTGAAAACCACCAACATACTGGGTGAAAAGAGGAAGAGAAGCCAGCCAAACAAAGGCTCTTTGAAGAATGGTTGCATGAGGAGCACCGAACCTGGCATGTCTCTGGGTAGGACTGAGATGTATGGCCATTATTGTAAGATTCAGCAAATCTGGAATGTTGTATCCTAGCAACATAGGGAGGAGAGTGGAGGCCAAAGACCTCCTCACCACGGGAGGAGGAAAACTGGGAACACTCACTCAGCTATCATGGATAGTTCTAGAGAGGATGGCAGGGTGTGTTAAACATAGTATATGAAAAGTATAATATTCTCCATGCTAATTCTGAAAAGGTGTTTAATCTATGAAATAATAAAGACACAAAAGCATTCTGATATCAGTTAATATTTGGAGTCTAGTGACCCAGTAACCATCGCTGGCATTTTCATCCACATGTGGTAAAAAGCCTAGCAGAAAACCAGGCATGCAGGAAACAAGCTCTATCTCTGGGGAACTTAGCAAAAATTAATCAGGACTCCAGCACCTCAACCAGTGAACAGGGACTCAGCTGTGGAGAAGAAAGCGAGGAATATTACAGGGCAACTGACCAGCATTAAGAGACCTGAGCCTAGGTCTGAAACTCAGTTCTAGCAAGCAGGCCTGTGTGGGAAAAGGAAGGTTGAAATTTTGTTCTCTGGGTACTCAGTGTGACACCATGAACATTCATTTTAATGCAGATTCCACCAGTAAGCTTTTAAAAAACTAATTTAATGCAATCCAGTTAATTAACAAATTGATAACCTGGAATTTTACTACCACCAAAATTGCAGAGTATGACATTTATACTCCTCCTTTAGCTCAAAAACTACTTTCTTCAGAAGAAATACACATAAAGGAAATGAGCTAGGGGGCTTAATAAAATTATTGGATCCATGAAGGTAAAAAGTCTTGCATATTAACTTTTTTAGGTTTAATTTTCTTAATTGTCCTCAGAGATACCAGGTTTATACTCAGAATAAAAAAAGCTTTAGTTCTAGAGAAAACATAAAATTATTCTTAAAAAAAGAAAATACAGCCTATTGAATGGATTTAGATAGAATAGACATATTTGTTTAAGGCAAGCCATTTTGTTTAGACTTTTTGAAGATTAAAGGCAGGCATATTGGGGCAGTAAGGAAATGAGCTTTTTAAAAAGCCAAATAAACAAGAGTTTACTTTTCAAGCAGGAAACCCTCAGGTACAAAGAGGACATTTTGAAACCAACCTGTTTACATCAGAAGTGTTGAACAAGTTTGTTATAGAAGGTAAGAGGAAAATTGCTGATTTTATCTTGCCTGCTACACCACCGGCAAATACAAATATTATCAAACCTGTTAGACAGACTAAAAAAAGTATGATTGTGTATTTAAATCCCAAACTGATTCTCGCTCCCCACCCCCAAAATTAGTCAATTCTTTGACTTCCAAAATAAGCTAAAAAGAGGGTTCATGAGAAGATATACTAATAGCTATGACAACGCAAATCATTAAAACAATCTGTAGAATATTGACATATGCTTTTGTCTGTAAAGATTTTTTTATTTTATAGAATTAAAGCTAGACCTCTAAATATAGTTCTGGGGGTAAAAAATTAAGTCTGTGAAGCAAAGATACTTCCCTTGACTGTTATCCATCTGTCTGCTTTCTGTCTTATTGTACCCACATCTGCTATGTACTCATGGAAAAAAAATCCTTTGAGCCACATTTTACTTTATATGCCAGGTTCAAAATACAAGAAAAAAAGTTATCAGCAACTGACTTGACAAGGAAGAGCCATATTGTTTTACTGTAGCAAAGCTCACTTGTGTCCTATTGGCTTGAGTACCAATGGTGATTCCATTAGAAAGTTCCATATTTTTGGGTAAGTTTTGAACTCAATAGTGATACTTTGCTTCATCTTTATTCAGAATTTAAAACCTAACAATCACACAAGTGACATCCTCAAATATTGAAGAAAAGACATTTATTTTAAATCATTTTGCAGTGATATGAGAAATAAAATATAAATATCTCCATTTATGGTAGTATATTAAGAATTAAAAACACAATGTCATTCTATATTGTTGGCAATAGCTTCATTCACTTATGCATTTATTTATTTATTGAATGTGTACAATGAGCCAGTCTTCAGGATGCCAAAAATACAGCAGTGAACAAAACAGAAAAGAATCCCTGAAATAATGTAGTTTACATTTTAGAGAGTAGAGGTAAATAATAAATGAAATAAATAAATTGAAAAATATATTCAAGGTGATAAGTGCTTGGAAAGAACTAAAATGAGAGTGAAAGAATGAGTACTTAAGGATTGAGAAGGTGTGGGGTCAGGCTCTAGTTTTAGACAGAGGCTTCAGGAAAGGCCTGACTGAGAAGATTTGATTAAAGAAGGAGATAAAGGAGCAAACCTTGCAGATATCTGGAGGAAGAGTAAATCTCCTGAAATGAGTGTTTCTAATATGTTTGGAAAACAGCTAGTGAACCAGTGTGACTGGAAAAGAGGTTTGGAAAAATAGGAGGAGACCAGGTCAGAGAAGTGAGACAGATTATGTACGTTTTTACTCTGAATGCCTGAATAAGAGATCGGAGGGGCAGTGGTGGAATCGGGAAGGACATGTAGGAGGTTACTGTCACAATCTGGATGACAGAGGATGGTACTGGCAAGAGAGGCAGTTGAGAAGTTGGATAAATAAAGTATTTAACAGTAGAGCCAACAGGATTTCCTGACAGATCAGATGTGGGATAAAGCAAGATATTTGGCATAGCAATTGAAAGAATGAAGTTTCCACTAAGTAAAGTGAGGGAAACTGAGTGGAGCAGTTTGGAGAGATGAGACAGCAGGGATGTTATTTTGGGGCATGTTAAGTTTGAAATCTCTATTGAACATACAATTGGAGATGTGGAGTATTCATTGGGAATATACCTCTGGAATTCAATATTTTGATGATATTTCAAGCAACAATACTGATGAGACAACCAAAGATGTGGATTTAGATGTAGAGAAGAGGTCCAAGAACCAAGGCACTCCACCATTTAGATACAGGGATAACAAAAGCAAAAGAGTTTAAGGAGAAGTGGCCAGTGAAGTAGAGGTAAATATGGAAGCTAATCAACTTGTCAAGTGCTACCAAGAGCTCAGGTAAAGTGAGAATGGACTACTGAATTTAGCAAAATGTAGTAGAAATTTCTGCTTGACAATAATTACTCTAGATCTAGAAAACCAAATGTTATGCTTCAATAACCCTATAGAGCCATTCTCAGGTTGCCATGACATTAGGATAGTGGTGGTGAAATATTTTAGAAACAGAGTATTTCTACATCTAGCTTATTCCACTTAGCATAATGTCCCCCCAGCTTCATCCATGTTGTAGCAAATGGCAAGATTTCCTTCCTTTTTAAGGCAGAATAATATAATATTCCATTGTATATATATCAAGTATATATATATATGTATATCAAGATATCTTTCCATTTATTTGTCTTCAATTTCTTTCATCAATGTTTTATAATTCTCAGTGTACAGATCTATAACTTCCTTGGTTAAATTTATTCCAAAGTTTTTTATTCTTTTTTATGCTATTATAAATGACACTGTTTTCTTGATTTCTTTTTTGGATAAATTTTAGTTAGTGTACAGATACACTAGGTATGTTGTATGCTGATTTTGTTTCCTGCAACTTTACTGGACTCTTTCATTAGCTTTAATAGTTTTTTAGTGGAGTCTTCAGGGCTTTCTATATATAAGATCATGCCATCTGCAAACAGAGATAATTTAACTTCTTCCTTTCAAGTTTGAATGCCTTTTATTTCTTTTTCTTACCTGACTTCTTTGGCTAGGACTTCCACTACTATGTTGAATAAAAGTGGTGAGAGTGTGCACCTTATCTTGATCTTAAATGGAGAGCTTTCAGCTTTTCATGATTCAATACGTTGTTAGCTGTGGGCTTGCACATAAGACTTTTATTATATTGAGGTACTTTCCTTCTATACCTAATTTGTTGAGAATTTCTATCATGAAAGGATGCTGAATTTTGTCAAATACTTTTTCTGTATCTATTGATATGTACATATGGTTTTTATCCTTCATTTTGTTAATGTGGTGTGTCATGTTTTTTGGTTTTCTTGTGGTTTGTATGTTTTGTTTTTGTTTATTTTACCACGCCATGCGCCATGCAGGATCTTAGTTGCCCGACTAGGGATTAAACTCGTGCCCCCTGCAGTGGAAGTCTTAACCACTGGACCACCAGGAAAGTCCCATCATGTTTTTTGATTTACATATGTTGAACCACCCTTGTATCCCATGGATAAATCCCACTTGATCATGGTGAATGATCCTCTTAATGTGCTGTTGAATTCTGTTTGCTAGTGTTTTGTTTACCCAAATACTCATTTCCTGAGATCACAATTTCATTGTATAAATAGGAATTTCCATCTGATATTACTTTTCTTTTAGCCTGGAGAACTGGCTTTACCATTTCTTATAGTGCTTATCTGCTGGTGACGCATTATCTCAGGTTTTGTTTCTCTGGAAGAGACTTCTTAACCTTCCTTTTTGAGAGACATTTTCACTGAGTATTGAATTCTAGGTAGGCAGTTTTATCTTTCTTTCAACATTATAAATATCCCGTTCTATTGTATTTTGGCTTGAATTTTTCTTGAGAATGCTATGATCATTCTTATGTTTTTTATCCTCTCTATATAATGTGTCTTTTTTTCTTTGAATCCCCTTAAGGTTTTCTCTTTATTACTGGATTTTAGCAATTTGATCATGATGTACTTTGTTGTGGGTCTTTTGGCATTTATCCTGCTTGGAATTTTTTGAACTTTTTGGATCTGTGGGTTTATCTTTCTTATCAAATTTAGAAAGATTTCTGTCAGTATTTCTTCAAATATTTTACTCACTCTCCCTTTTGGGAATTAAATTACATGTAGTGTTAGAATGCTTGATGTTATCCCACATATCACTGATGCTCTGGTCATTTTGTACATTTTTTTTTTTTCCTCTCTCTATTCTATTGCTACACATTAAAGTTAACTGATATTTCTTCTGTAGGATATAAGCTGCTGTTAGTCTCATTCAGTGATTTTTAAAAATTTGTTACATTGTTTTTTTCATCTTCAAAAGTTCTGCTTAATTCTTTTTATATATTTTAAATATGTCTTTTCATTATGTTCATATTTTCCTAATAATCCTTGGACATATTTATAGTAGATACTTAATGTCCTTATTAATTCCATCTGATGTCATTTCTGAATCTGATTCTTTTGACTGATTTTTCCCCACTGGTTATAGGACACTTTTCTGTTTCTTTGCATATCTAGTCTTTTTTTAATCAAATGCTGTACATTATGAATGTCAGGTTGTTTTGCACCTGGATTTTGTTGTCTGCCTTTAAAGAATGTGGAATTTATTTTTATAGTCAATTAAGATCAGGTAGTTCCAGGCCTCTAAATTTGTTCTTCTCATTTAATATTGTGTTGGCTATTCTGGGTTTTTTTGCCTTTCCATATAAACCTTAGAATCAGTTAACTCACAAAATAACTTGCTGAGATTTTGACTGAGATTGTGTTGAATCTCTAGATCAAACTGGGAAGGAGTGATGTCTTAACAATATTGAGTCTTGCCTTCTATGAACATGGAATATCTCTCCATTTATTAGATCATCTTTGATTAATTTCATCAGAGTTTTTTAGTTTTCCTTATATAGATCTTGTACATATTTTTAAGATTTATATCTAAGTATTTAAATTTTGTGGTAATGTATACAATATTGTATTCTTAGCTTCAAATTCCTATTGTTCTTTGCAGGCATATAGGAAAGCAATGACCTTTTGTATATTAACCTTTAATCTTGCAATGCTCTAATCAGTTATTAGTTCAGGAGTTTTTTATTGATTCTTTGGGATTTTCTACATAGACAATCATAATATCTGTGAACAAAGTCAGCTTTATTTCTTCCTTTCCAATCCGTATACCTTTTATTTCCTTTTCTTGTATTATTGCATTAACTAGATGTCAAATGGGACAGATGAGAGAGACATCCTTGCCTTTTTCCTGATACTAGGAGAAAAATTTCTAGTTTCTTACCATTAACTATGATGCTACCTGTAGATTTTCTGTAGATACTCTTTATCAAGCTGAGGAAATTCCTGTAAATTCTTAGTTTGTTGAGAGTTTTTAGCAAGAATGAGTGTTGATTTTGTCAAATGCTTTTTCTGCATCTGTAGATTGATCATATGATTTTTCTTCCTTAGGCTGTGGATGTAACGGATTACACTAATTGATTTAATTAATACAGTTTTCACACAGGAAGCCTTGATTTCTTCACCTACTTTAGAAATTAATCCTTATTCTGGTAGCCAATCATCTTTCACACTAAAATTTTAAATTGTTTTGCATGTCAGTGAGTATATTTTTTATCATTTTTGTGGGTCCATAATAGTTAATTGATGGCAGGCACCATATTTTAAACAGTCCCTTTTTTTTTTTTTTTTTTTTGGGTGAACTAGAAAAGAATAGCTTTATTGCTTTGGCAGGCAAAGGGGGTCACAGGGAGCTCGTGCCCTCAAAACTTAAACAGTCCCTTATTATTGGACTTTTAGGGGTTTTTTATTTGTTATTAACAATGCTGAACTGAACATCCTTACGTATTCACCATAGTCTGTTAATTTTCCTGGAATACATTTATAATTTTTACATAAAGGTTAGAAATAATTTTAAGTTTTGAGTCATATTGGCAGAAATTTTCTTCTAGAAATGATGCATGAATTTGGATCTCACGAGCTGATATCTTTTGTAAGGAATTAATTGAACATTCCAGTTATTGTTGCTAGCCAACCTTCATTGTCTATCTCCTAACCATGTGTCCAGTAACAAACATTTTAAGTATCTACTGTATGGAGAACACTGTGGCAAATTCAAATTTGAATAAAATTTAATCCTTGTCTTCTAATGGCTTACATGTTCTTGGAGAAGATATATATACATATATGTAATCTCAAGGTATATCACTAAAGATACCCAGAACTCTCTTTGAATGTAGAACCACTATAATAATCATAATATGACCATTTACTAAAGATGTAGGGGCCTCTAACAGGGGGGATTCAGGAAGGCTGATCATAGTGACCTGTGTGAGATTGTTCCAGAGCACTGAGGCTCAGTCCCAGTAAATATGTAGTGGGGCTTTTACATGTCAATAATGGAAGAAGAGACAAAGACATGCTTGTTTTATAAAATCAAACTTGTTGACACTTGAGTTCTGGGTGTTAGGAAAAGGTGATATATCTATAATTGGAGTCATTTTAGGTAATGCAAGAAACAAGTCATAAAATGTATTTATCAAATTATGAATTAATATAAAGATCACCAAAGTAGAAGCATTTCTTTTCTAAATGACTCTGCTTATATCGTTTTTTGTCAGCTTCTAATGATAACCAGCTTTACATGTAAACTGAAAATTGTACTGCAAAAACCTACAACCCAGTGAGTTAAATGTATTTCATTTATAACTGCTCAGTGAGCAAGGAAAGACCCAGGGGCATTTAGGAGTCAGAAAACCTGCCTTTCTCCTGGATGTCATAATTGTAAATACAGTACAAAGAATAAATGATAAATGAGACCATGATAGATGAGTATGGTATGAATTATATTTAGAAACTCAAATATAAACACATCATATTATTTTGTGCCAGGATGTTTTCCCCCAGCCCAGAGAAGGGAGCCTATTCTTATAAAGCAAATTGAAGAAGAAAAATTGAAGACACTGACAAATGAATAAAAATGCATGTGGAATTCAAATATGCAAAGGATAATGATTCCTTTTGTACACACTGTCAATGGAAGAACAGAGTACATGATCACAGCTGGAATTCACGCTGGGATCTCATACAATATAATATTAGCAGCCACCTTTAGATCAGGCTTACCCCAGCTGTTCACTTTACAGAGCTGGCCTCCTCCTTTTCCTTTCCCTTCCCCTCCAGTAACCCTTCATACTAGCATTCCTCATTTTTTAAGAAAAGACAGAAATGAAGCCAAAACCTTTTGTGTAAAGAAAAAAAAAAAACAAAAAACTATAAAGCAGAAGGCAAACCCTAAGCAGTTATTTTTTTAAAAGATTTCACTCTAATAATTAGAAATTCTTTCCCTCCAAACCAGTGCCGCTTCAAAACACTTATTCTACATTTCAAAGGCTGTCATTGTCTTCTGTGCATGTTGGAGCAGTTGATATGACCCTAATGTTTAAGCAGATGAATAACAGGATAAAAACTTTTGCATTGTTTAATCTTTACTCTCTTGTGCTTGATTTTTGCATTTTGTTTGAATAAATGTATATCTAATTATGCTGTCACATGCGTTCCATGTTCTGCCTAATTTCCCAAAAGTATCTAGTTTAGAAAAATACTTCCACTTCCTAAAATATATTTGATTTGTGACTATGAGCAAGTTTTTTTTCATGATGTAGTGAGTGAATTATGCCCTCCAAACAGATTTGTCCAGGTCCTAATTTCTGGACTTGTGAATATTACCTTATATGGCAAAGGATGTGATTAAGTTAATGATCTTGAGAGGAGGAGCTAATCCTGGATTATGCAGGGGGGTGCTAAATACTGTCATATGTACCTTTACAAGAGAGAGGCAGAGGGATTTTTGAAGAGAAGGAGGCAATGTGACCATGGAGGCAGAGATTAGAGCGATGTGGCTACAAGCCAAGGAACTCTTGAAGCCACCAGAAGCTGGAAGAGATAAGGAAGATATTCTCTCCTAGAGGCTTCAGAGGGAGTGCAGACCTACTGACACATCAGTTTGGGATTTCTGGCCTCCAGAACTGTGAGAGAATAAATTTCTGGGTTTTTAAAAAAACACTCAGTTTGTGATGATTTGTTAAAGTTGCCACAGGAAACAAATACATTTGGATTTCTGAAAATAAATTTGTTATTAGTTAGCTAAAGTTTTGTATCTTAGCCTGGATTCTCTAGAAAACATATCCTAAGGTGAGGATTAAAGTATGGATGCCCATGTAGGACATACAAGTAGGGTAAGGAGAAATGAATGTGTATGAGTGTATGAGAGTGTGAAACGATGTTATATGATCTGTTACCATACTGGCTACTGCTTATGAGTAGCTGCTAAGACGTATAACATGTTGCTCAGCAAGTGTATCAGCTCAACATTTGGACTTCTCTGGGAAGCTGCAAGGAGGAACCTAGTAGTAGTTCATCGCCTGGATCCATCCCATCTCCTGTTTCCTATAGTCAGAATCTCTGACGACAACTCAGTGTTGAGTTGAGTGATCCAGCCCCTCAGTGATGGCTCAGGAAAGCAGATCCTACACTATGTACTATGTGATATGGTATTTCACGCATGTCCACAAGTATAGGGGCAAATCGGCATAGATAGATTTCGCCTGGGGGTATGAAGGCCATTCAAGCTGGAGGTTTCAATTTGGAGAAATGATGGCCATGGATGGCTGGTGGTTATGCTGGCCTGGGTCTCAGAGACAGAGAAAAACATCAGAGGAGCACACAAAGCTTGTGCCTGATACTCTCTCTGACACCTGGGAGAAACTGCTGAGACTCAGGATTATTATGGAAAGTGATAAACAACTGGGATGTATTTGACGTTTAGTTGGGCAGTCTGAGAAAGGTATATACTTTAGGATGCTTTCCAGCATGATAGGGCATTAAATAAAAATAAAGTCATTAATTGATAGAGATCATCACTCAACATGCATTATTTTCCTGTTTATCTTTTCTATCTGGGTAGTACCATGTTATTGTCATTATATGTTGCTGGTTTGCCCATAAATGTTTAACACCTAGCTCTTTTCCAAAATGTATAAATATCTATGCATACATGACTTTATAATAAATTTTACTGATATAAAGGATGCATAGCACATAATTTACAAGTAATAATTACATATAGTCTTTAGGATAAATTCCATATAGCCAATTGATTTTCACAGAATGATTACTTTGATTTTTGCCCACTCTTGTTAGAGTAGCCAATTTACGGGTTGCAATTGATGAATGAGTGTAGTGCTGACTTGAAATGTGAGCTGATACTTTCATTCATGTCAATTAAGACAAAAATGAAAACATATGTTGGAACTTTACTCATTTATCAGTGACACAAGTGACTTCTTCACTGAGTGGGCTAATCGCTTCCAAATACTGGAAGAATATTTCCTCGATGTTTTGTGCAATTCATAGCATAATGGCTATAAACATGGAATGCATCTAAGTTTAATCTTCATTAGTAACATTTTCTCCACCATTTTCTTAAGTCTAGACAATCAACACAACAATAAATCAGGCCATAATTTGTAGTGTTTGCCAATTTTAGTGGTGTAAGTACTCCCATTATGGCTGATTTCAAGCTACCAGTGTGAGATCACTGAATACAGACTCAGCAGCACACTATATAGTATTTCCACTACAGAGATTCAATAGGCACAGATAAACTCAAGAGCACAGATGACAGTAAGATATAGTAAGATAATTAGGACGTGATGAATTTTAAGTATTTATAAAACCACTTAAATATAATTTATTTAATTATATCTAAGTCCTACATACAATTTATATAATTTAGTCTTTAATATTGTCTATGCTTAACAACCAGCTTGCAAAATTCCAAAACAAATGTGCAGTTGGCTCTTGCTCTTGGTATGAGTGGGTTCCAGTAGACTACTGGGGATCCCACTGAATTAAAGGAAAACTGCTAATGGCACCTCCCTGGGTGGTTGTGAGAATCAGTTGAGATGTTTTAAGTGAAAATATTTTGACACACGTAAAGGTGCTAAATAAATGCAATATATTCTTACTGAGAATAATGATCAAAAGACCCAATTCAAGTATGTTAAGGAGCAAATATTTGGTTTTGGCGCTTCAGGGGAAGAAGTATGGATCAAATTGAAACAAAAATTTGAATTCTACTTGCTCCATATACACAGAGGAAATTTGATACCTGGAATTTCCCTTATCTACTGAAAAACACAATGTTCGACATTTTCAGTTTTCCTGAAGTAATTATAAGTTTTTGTTCACTAAATTTACTGAGTGGTCATTTATTACAGAATATATAGAAAAGGGTGGGAAGATCAAATCATAGCTTTTGGTTTTGTGACCTAAGTATGAATCACCTAGTTGTATTATATTTTTGCTTAATTTTTAGTGTCTATTTACTATAATTTTGGTTAACACTTGTAATAATTGCTCATATTTCTGCAACTCTCTGACATATTAAAACACTCCATTCACTTAACCAGTACTGTTTGAACACTTAGTAAGTATACTACGCTATTTCACTTAAGAATCACAATCACTTTTGTGAAGTAGCAGAAATTGTTAATCTCCTTTACAATTAGGAAACCAAGACTCAAAGTGGCTATGTGATTTTCTCCAAAGTCAGAATAGAACTTAAGAAGAGCCCTGGTCAGTCTGTCTGCTAACCCTGTTATTCTAATAGCTGGAATTCAGTATTATAGTAAGGTAGATTGTGTTGAATTGCAGAGTTTTTAATGGTAATATGCAATTTTTCTTATTAACGCTAATTGAATTGTTTTTCTGATTAGGAAACTGTACCATATGGCCATGATATAAAATTTTATAAATGTAGAAGAAAGCACTAACATCAACAAAAACAAATGAAGTTTTTTACCCTAATACCTATAAGTAATCCATCAAAACATTTTAATGTTTTCTTTCACACACTCAACACATATACATGTATACATACACATTTGTTAATCAGCATTATTGTACAAAATATTCATTTAGCTATCGCCTAATATAATCAGTATAAAACAAGTATTTTCTAATGTCAGCATATGTGCTTCAAAAACACTGTTAATGGGGCTTCCCTGGTGGCGCAGTGGTTGAGAATCTGCCTGCCAATGCAGGGGACACGGGTTCGAGCCCTGGTCTGGGAGGATCTCGCATGCCGCGGAGCAACTGGGCCCGTGAGCCACAATTACTGAGCCTGCGCGTCTGGAGCCTGTGCTCCGCAACAAGGGAGGCCGCGATAATGAGAGGCCCGCGCACCGCAATGAAGAGTGGCCCCCACTTGCTGCAACTAGAGAAAGCCCTCGCACAGAAACGAAGACCCAACACAGCCATAATATAAAACAAACAAACAAAAAAAAAACAAAACAAAAGTGAAAAAAAAACCACTGTTAATGTACTTGCATACTATTTCATTGTGTAGCTGTAACATAAATTAATTTAGCTGGACATTAGGTTATTTCTAATATTTCATTATTATAAATAATACTATAATGAAAATCTGTACTAACATTTTGTCAAATTTTCTGATTATTTTCTTATACTATTGATGGGAAAGAGATTTTAAGTCCACAGCGTACGTAAGTTTTAAAGGCTCTTAGTACCTATTTGCAATTTTTTTTCTGAGTGTTTGAATCAAATTTCTCTCCCAGAAGTGTGTATTTCCTTGCATTCTTGCCAACATTGAATATTCATTTTTTAATACTGCTATTTGATAGATGAAAGATATACCTTGTATTCTATTTGATTTTCTTTTATTACTAATAAGCTTGATTTTTATGACTATTTGGTCTTTTATATGTGTTTTCCAGTTATTGTCTCACTGCTTTTGTTCATTTTATTTCTTTTGAGGGTCTGTTGAGATATTTCACTTTTCTTCCCTACTCTGAGACCTATAGAAAAATTTTGAGCAGGGAGGTGATATATATAATCAGATCTGTTTTCTTTTTCTACTGAACAGTGTAAAACATTTTGAACAAAACATATGGATATAGATTTAAGCAGATTTACATAGTACTAATCTCACATGTACTGCATTTCTCCCTTTTTAAATTAAATTAAATTAAAAATTTTCAAGCTGCCAAGTGGCACAGACTGGCAATATATATACTCCTTAAGTTACACAACAGTCAAGCAGCTAAAGTCACGATTTATGTATGTGTGCCCAAAAGAGGCTAGTGCCAAGATAATCACAAATTTTCCATAAACTAAAGTTTATTATGGTTACATGAGAAGAGATATTGGAAGAACTTCTCCTATTTGTTCCAGCTGTCCTTAAAAAAGAAAAAGATTATGAGAAACACATTGCAGATAAATGACAGGTGACATTTATTGAATGTTGACCAGGCATGTAAGCACTTCTAAATATTTTACATGTATTAAGTAATTTAATTTTGGCAACAAGCTATGGGTTAGCCCCTATCTTCAGCCCCATTTTTTAGATTAGGAAACTGAGGCACAGATTCAAGTGACTTACCCAAGATGATTAAGTAAGTAACAGTGATGAGATTTGATTCCAGGCACTCTGCCCCTGGAGTTTATGTATGTAACCTTCCCTGTTAGAAGTGGAAAAAACTTTCAATTCCATGTAACTACATTTACGTGCAGTATACTAAACACTGGATACTCAATTTATGAAGATAAATTATAACACTCAATTTGGAGATAAAAAAATTAATAAGGTACAGTTTCTGCCTTTTAAAAGTACACAGATAAATGATGGTGACTTGCCCATAGTGATAAACCCTGTGAAAAAGGCAAAGAATTCTATGGAAGCACATAAGAAGTGTACTTAGCTCTGTCTCTTGGAATTGTTATTTGAGAATGAGTAGAGGTTAACCAGGTGAAAAAAGAGGGGGGAAACGTCTGAACTGATAGAACAGCTGAAGCAAAAGTACAGAGGCATAAAGTAGCTTTAGCTATTCCCTTGAGCGTTTGGTGAAACGATGAGATGTTTGGTATTACTGGTATACAAAGTACAAGGTGTACAGTGCTAGTCAATGAGCCTATAGAGGTAGGTAACTAACAGACATTTAGTCAGCACCTCTCATGAGTTAGCTTTGTGCTGAAAGCTAGGAATACATCACTGAACAAATTAGAGAAGTTTTCTGTACAAAAAAGGAGTGTATTAGTCATAGGATGAATAAGAAATGAACAAAATACAGATTGTGAAAGGTACTGTGGAGGAAGCGTATAGGAAAATCGGGTGCTGGAGAAAGAACAACCGGGGATGTGTTTTAAGTGGGGTGGTCAGGGAAGGACTCTCTCAGAACCAGTCATGTGAAGATTAGTAGAAGAATCTTCCATGTGGAAGGGACAGCAAATATAAAAGCCCTGAGGTAGGAAGGAACTTGATGTGTTCTAGAGAGTTAATGAAAACCAAAGAGGTTACAGCACGGTGAGCAAGAAGGAGAGTGGCAGACGGTAAGTTTGAGACGTAGCTCAAACTTGCAGCTCTTGTAGTTTATGGTATGGCAATTATATTCTATCCTGTGTGCAACAGAAAGTCAATAATAGACTTTTAAGTCAGGGTGAGGCATCTTTTCATTTCTCACTCAGGCAGTTTTGGAGAGAATGGTTTAAACAGGGCATGAGAAGAAGATGGGAGACCCTCAAGGAGGCTCTGGCTAGCGGTCTAGCTGAGAGATGAGGAGGGATCAGATGCCACGGTAAGCACCTTGGGCTTTCTCCTGTGAGTGATAGAGACTCTTGGAGGAGTATTTTAGCCAGGGAGTCATGTGGTAAAATTTGGGATTTAGATGTATCACTTTATTAAAGTTCCAGAAAGTAATGAATCAAAATCACTTGTCAGGAATTTTTTTCAACGTATCATGTGTAAAGGTAAATCTGTGTTTGATTATAAATACGTGTATTCTTTTCCCAAATGTAAATTTCTTCCGGGAAATAGAGACATTATAAGCTGTTATATCCTTTGATTTCTTTGTCTTTTTCATGAAGGTTCAGGGCTCCACAGAATACTTCCAAAATGGATTTTTGATCATCCCTAGAGTCAATGACTTGATTTCTCCTTCAGAGAGGAGCTGACGTGACCTCTGTAGGAGGAAAACAGTGAAGGAGGGGTATTGTACATTTGCTGTCTTCCCTGTTAGTGGACAATTATCAACGACCGTCCTTGTCATGGCTCATGAGGCTCTTGATAATCTGGTCACCATTATCTTTCATTTGGCAATTTGATTCCTACAACTGCCCTGCTATACATGGATCCCTGACTTAGACCTCTGTTTATAGGACCCCACATGTTAAATTTGTCAGAGTGGTTCATGTGGATAGCACAAATGCCGTAGATTCTTCCATAATAAAGTATTCTTTCCCAGGAATTCTGAGCATCTGTTTTCCTGCTTCTCTTTGTGTTACAGTTTGTAATTCTATAAGCACTCACAAGAAATAATGGTGTATTAAGAACATTGTACATGGCAGTCAAGGAACATTTTGCAAGGTTAAACAATTCACATTACTCTTAAGTTTGTTACATGTAGGTTTACATGTAGCATGCATAAAGCATGATGCCAGTTCTTTGCATTGGCAAATAGATGGACATGGAAACTAAAATTGTGGATAGTTTCCTTTTTGTAAAAATATTTAATAAGATTTATTATTAAAATTTAAAATTATTTTAGAAGTTAAATCTATTAATCTATTAATCAATTTTAATTGATTTTAATTTGTATTAAATATATTTGATTAAAATATTTTAAAATCAAATAAAAATTTCAACTTTAACTATTTTGATTAGAAACTTGATATTGACTAACTCTAATTTGATTTTTGTCTTTAATTTTAATAGAGTAGCCACTCTTTTATTAAACATCTATTTTTAACGTTTTAGAAAGAAATAATTTGGAAACATTTTTTAAATAACTTTTTTTACATTGACTTTGTGTTTTAATGAAAGTATATTTAATTTTTTACACTGAATATGATTGCATTTCATTGTTTAATTCTGTAAGTTTTTTTTAATGGAATACAAGTATATAAAGATCTTATTTATAACATGGTGATTTTGCTGAATTAAAAGCAAGAAAATGTCATGAAATAAATCTAAAATAATTTTTGGAATTGTTTGTCTTTATTTTTTTGCTCACCCAAACATTGCTGGTTCATCCCAGAAATATTCAGTAATAATTAAATTTAGTTGCCTTTGCTATTTTGCCAATTTTTAGTTATATAAAACCATAGCCTTACATATATCTTTCAATTTTATTGTCATACAGATATGTTTTCGAGGGAGGAGATAAAATAGTTTTTAAATTACATTTATCAGTTTATTAAGGGATATAAGAAAAGATACAGATGGACGGCCAGATGAAGAGATATGAATGGTGAGGTCTGGGAGCATCCTGAACACAGGAGCCTCTGTCCGCATGGAGTTGGGGTGTATCACCCTCCTGGTACTTGGATGAGATCACTGACCTAAAAGCTCCCTAAACCCCATAGCATTGAGATTGTACGGAAGATCACACAGGAAGATCAAGTAACTCCATTTCCAGCCCTTCTCCTCTCTCTGGAGAATGGATGGGGTGTGGGGGAGCAGGGAGGGCCTGAAAATCCCAAGCTTCTAATCATGGCTTGGTCCTTCTGGTGACCAGCCCCCATCCAGGAACCAGCTCAGAGTCGCCTCATAAAAACAAAGGACACTCCGAGGTAAAATATTTTTTATTTCACAATTTTTTAAGCTTGATTTGTAACTTTTAATTGTCTAGACATATGAGATAGGGAGGGACCTCCATCCGTACTCTTGCCTGAGGCCCTCCAAGTGTTAGAGGAGGACCTATTGATTCCGACATACATCTCTGCTCCGTGGAGGCATCACAACTGCCTGCACACCCTGTTCTCCTCCGATTGGCTCAGTCCTCCTTCAAGGCTTGGCCCCAATGTCAATGGTCTCTGATTCATCTACCTAGACTTAGTCACTTCTTCCTCAGGATTCCCACTACACTTTCCATGTTTTTTTTTATAATTATTCATTTACATGGGTCCATCTCCTCCTCTATTGTAAGCTCTTTGAGGCCAGGGATTTTTCATTCCTCTCAGTAAAGTTTGTCATAGAGCCTGGTCTGTAGCCTGTGCCCTCTATAACCATTTGAGGAGAAAATGAACACTCACCCCCACTCTCCATCTGCAGAGACGTGCTTGTGTTCACACACTGCATTTTCTCATGTGTGATGGGACATAGAGGCACACACTCGAATTCACACACTCTCTCTCACATATATATATATTTTTGGAATCTACTTACTAAATCAAACTATACATTTGTATGATAGAGATTTTAAAAATTATGATCTTATATTCTTTGTAAGTCAAATACAAAACTTCCTCTTCCTATTCTTTGAGTGACAAATATAAAGTTGGCATTATCATGTGTTCTTAAGGTTGAGAGCACTTGTCTTCTTTCTTGCTATTTTTGTTATTATTATTATTTTAACAGCTTAAACATTTTCTTGTTTGTGACTCAGTTTGCTAATCTTATAATATAAAAATGTAAAAAGAGGCAGTTTGCCATTTTAGTTAAATTTCATTCAAAGAAATTTATCAAGAAAGAATCTTCAAATGTAAATATTCTAGAATTTTTCTCCATACCAGTGAATGCTAAGACCAAACCTATCTTGCTTCCCAGTGCTAAAGTCTTTGACCAAGCTCACTTTCCTATTTTCATGCCAAACAATACTGGGGCCAGGCAAAAATAATTTAGCTTCTTCTTCCAGGAAATACCTGCTCCTCGAAGATAAGGCTTGAACCAACTGAAAGAGATTACTTATCAAGACTAACAGCTTGCCCATCAGGACCTGTTTTAAAACTCTTACCTCACTGTGCCCACCAATCCAACTCTATTATTCATAAAATCTTCAAAATCCCAACTAATATGCCTCCTTGCACAACTCCCCTTTAAATCATCCTGTAAACCTTATAAATATGCTTCCCTGACACCAACCTTCTCAGCTCAGACATTATTAGGAATATCAAGGTGGTGGTCTTCTTCACTGTGTTACATCCAATAGATTTAGTTTTGCTTTATCAACACGTTTTTCCAGTGGTCTTTTGGGGATTCAACAGTGGAAAATCCTCAAGAATATACCAAAATATGGTGTCTCAAGACTTTGGAATTGGAATAGCATACTCCTAGGAGACGCCTTGTGCTTTCTGTCTGGGGTCTCTCTGACTGTGATGAATAATAGCTTCCTCAAGCAGGTCAGAGCTGTGATTTCTTTATATTCAGCTCCCAAAAGTCTCCTAGAAATAAGAAATCCTTGTTTAGGAATCCTTTGATTATCTGAACAGTTTTGGAACTCTTTTCCTTGGTGGAAATCCACCTTGTGATTAAAAACACTATTTTTAAAATCTCTTTGTCTGTCTGCAACACTTTCTGCTGAACATATATAAGTAGATGATCAAAGGAGGAGAATGGGTATAGGTCGGATATATCCATCTCTTGAGGAATTCAGAGGGTCTTCTCATACTGGGCTCCTTATGGGACAAACTTTATCTTGGGTCACCTGTTAAAGTCTTATGAGATCTTTTCTCAGCCTTGTCTTGTTTTATCCATGAGAGTCTGGTTCAAGACAAGTGCTATAGTCCAAATCTTCCATCTGCATTTGAGATGGCTAATTATTAGGTTGGGGGCTGCAATGGACTGAATGTTTGCATCACTCCAAAATTCGTATGTTGAAGTCCTAACCCTCAACGTGACTATATTTGGAGACATGGACTTTTTGGAGGTAATTAAGGTTAAATGGGTCATAAGGATGAAGCCCTGATCTAATAAGATTAGTGTCCTTATAAGAAGAGATGAGGGAGAGAGTTTGCTCTCTCTTTCTCTCTCTCTGCCATATGAGGACACAGTGAGAAGGCAGCCGTCTGTAGGCCAGGAAGAGAGCTCTCACCAGGAACCAAACTGACTGGCGCCTTGATCTTCCTACCCTCCAGAACTGTGAGAAAATACATTTGTGTTGTTTAAGCCACCCATTCTGCAGTATTTTATTATGACAGCCTTAGCTGATTAACACAGGAGCCTAAGATACAAAGTGCGTAAGTAATATGTGCAGAAGACTTGCTTTCATGATGTTGTCTCAGTCTAAGCTCAATTGCTGTGAGGGAGAGTGATAGGACCAAGGGACCTCAGGGGAGAATACTATTATAAATCAAGGTCTTTGAGCTTCTGGGTCTCAGCAGAACTTTGGGAATTTTGTTTCTAACATGTATTTTTGCTATAATTTATGTATTTATCCACTTAAGTGGTGTAAAAGTGGTTATTTTAGGGAACTTTCAATTTGAAAAAAATTATTCATTTGAGAGGCATTTTAGAAAGGAAATTGTCTGCATTTTTCATTAGCATAAGAAAACTTCCAAAAGAAATCCAGTTTCCAAAATTAATGCTTTCAAAATATTCCTTAGCCAAGGCAAATGAGAAATGTAAAAAAAAAAATCCTTAAAACCATCTTTCTTACATCCTCTTGAACTGCAATCTGACTATAACTGCCTCAATTCCTTTATTTCTTCTCCTTCTTCTGAGGCCTCTACATTACCCTCACTCCTACTCTTCTTCCTGACTTGTCTCCTTTCCCTTCTAGGCAAAAGAAACTCCCAAATATCAAATGTTTCTTAAAGTTAAATCCACTTCAGAACAGATCAGTTTCTCTTGGGGTTGATTTTAAACCCTGGTCTTTGAATCGATAGCCACTTTCTAAAGCCTATACATACACTACAGACAGAAATTTACAAAGAAAATTAGAGTTGTTCAATTGAAAATTAGAACAGATCATTTGGAAATCCCAGATTTTTATCAGTTGGCTCATATGTTGATAGGATACTCCAATGCAAAAAAAAAAAAAAAAAGAAAAGAAAAAACTGGATGGAAAGGTCAGAGTGAAAAGATTCTGAGGATGACCTAATAGACCCTGAACTGCAGAGATTAGAGGGGTTAGAAAAGCTGTAGAAGTGGAGCAAGAGCCGTAAGATGCCATCCTCAAAGTCTGTTCTGTGAAAATAGATTACCCAGTAATCTTGTCCTACAAGCAAAGAAAGGATGAGTCTATCAGTGACTTCGGGGAATAGGCTCTTTAACACCTTTAGAGAGCATTTGGAGATAGATCCTGAAGCAGATGTGACCCCAACTCTTCACTTTTCTTTGAACAGTCATAAGCCTGAACCAGGGGATTTAATATGAAAGCAAAAACAGGAATGAGAAATATCTCTGTTGCCAGGTCTCCAACTATTCACTAAAGATCTTGAAATAGCCATAAAACAAAATCAGAATGAAGTCTAGAATAAATCAGTGGTCGTTCAGATGAAGCAATTAGAATTTCCCACCCTAATCACAAGAACTTGGGAAAGGAGTTTATTGATAAAGACACCTATAGACAATGTAAGCAGAAAGGACAATGAAAAGTTAATTGAACTGTGTTAGGAAGAAACTGAAGGAAAAATTTAAGTGGGTGGACAATGATAATGTTCCCAAAGGGAAATCCAAGTGTTTATTTTCCCATTTTCACTCTCAAATTCACATTTTAACTTTCTGCAAATATAGAGAAGAGTCTGCCAAATTGTTTATTGATACCACAAATCCTCCCACCATTACACAACATTTCTCCTAGAGTCAAGAAACTAATAATCTCTAGACATTCCTTCATCTCAGTCTATAACCATCCCGTTGACTTTCAAGCAAAGAACGTTTTTTTTCCTCCTCTGTGATATCATATCATACCTGTGAACTTAATAGGAAGGATCTAGTGGTCAAATGGATTTTTTTAGATCAAATAGCCTACTGTTTGCCTCTTCCTTAAATCCTGAGAACTATCCTACTTATAACCAGATAATAGCTAATTTGGGTATTGCTATATTGGTACTTTTGCATCTTAAGTAAAGTCCTAATTAAAAATCTCAAGATGCAGGGTTACTTGTGGTAAAAAAATTCTACATATGTTGGCAAACTCATTGAGGTTCAGATTGACCCATATAAATCTCTATTCAAACTTGCACAATACTGTTTAAAATGAGAAACTAAGAGACTAAAATCATTAGTTGAAAGACTACTAGAGAAAAGACTCATTATACCTAGTACCAGCCCTTGTAATTCTTCTAACCTTCCAGACTATAAACCCAACAGAAAGAATATAGATTCAATCAGGTCTTCATGACCCTAAACAAAATAATCCTTCCCTCTTTTGTCCCTTGTGGTATAAAAACCATTTATTATGTCTTTGTTGTCACTTGAGGCTACAGTTTTTTTGTTGTTGTTATTTTGTTTTTACATTTGTAGATCTATGTTCTGCTTTCTTTATTGTCTTTAGCCCAAGATAGTTAATACCTGTTTGCCTCTTCCTGGAGAGTAAAAAATATACCCGCGCTTTTCCATTTTTGGCGAAGATAGGGTAGCTCCATTTCTCCCAGGTCCTCCTTACAATTGAAAAACTATGGACATTTCAAAACAAACAAACGTAGGACGACTCTGAAAGGTGGGAAGGAGAAGGTGGTTTGTCTAGAGACGTCTGGGCTTGAGAAATGACATGGCGGTTGCCACCTGGGTTTCCTTATCGCTTCCCGCATCTCTCATATGGGAAGCTTCAAAAGCCTCCCCCTCAGAACCAACAACAGGCACAGACAATACAACTCCAAGAAAAGCCTGCTGCCCCTAGCCAAAGACCATGAAAAAGGTAGCCTAACAAAAAACCTTTTTGGCAATTCCCGCCCTAAACCAGACAAACACCAACAAGAAAAATCACATTCTTCCACTACAGTTTTAGTAGGACTGAGCAGAGAGCTGATCATTCGTGCCACCCTCCCACCGGATGTGATACTCAGATTCCTCTGCTGAGGGTATAAGCAGACCAAGGGGAAGCTAATTCGTCCCTTTTCCAGTGGAAGGAAGTTGTGGTGCTCCAATTCCCCTGCTGGGCTAGTGTCAAAGAGACTGAGTGGGGAGCTGATCTTCCATCCCCTGTCTGGCAGAAGTAGGCAGCACTCTGATTTCCAGGGGAGTCCAGTGGCGAGCTGAGACACAGTGAGAGAGTGCAAGGCAGGGCTATTCACTATGCTTCACCATCTACCCCCAGGGTCAGGGGGGACCAGCTAGATGCTGAGCCTCCACCCCCTCCTGGCATCTATGAGACTAAATAAAGCGGTGCGACTGGGGCTAGTCCGGTCAACCCTCCACTTTCACCCCAGCTCTGCTGTTACTGGGGAGTTGTGGCACCCTAAACCTCCACACCCACCTGGAGGCAATGAGCCTAAATGAGGTGGTGTGAAGCAGGGCTGGTCAGTGCTCTGGTTCCCCACCCTACCCCCGGTGTCAGTGGGTCCCAGGGGGGAGCTGAACCTCCACCCCGATTCTGCATCAAGGACACTGAAGGAGGCGGTGCCCACGAGGTGGGAGTAGTTGGGCTCCCCCTCCCCCATCCCAGGCAGAGCTGAGCGTCCACAGCCTCCATGATCAAGGCAGAATGCGGTGATGGGAAGTGGGGCTCGTTAACGTAAAGGGATGTGGTTTTCTGCCAGAACTTTTGGAGTTGCTTATTCAACAACAATAGGTAACTGAAAGAGAATTTGATTCCTGGAAGACGGGAGCTCCAATAATAAATCCTAAAATATGCAGCACTGATTTTGTGAGTAGGTGGCAGGCAAAAGCCCGGCAGTACTTAAGGAGGTTGCCAGTGAGAGCGGGAAGACATGAAGATATTGGCAGACACTGTTCCCTGCAGTAACATGGAAAGTAGGAAGTCCACCTACTGAGCTCCATGGCATAGGTAAGGAGATGGCCATGCAGTGTTGAAGGTACTGTGTGGCTTTTTCAAGCTGCTTATCATAAAAATGTGAGAGGAGAGAGATGGAGAACTATTCAGTTTCCAAGTAAGATTTAGAGGAAATAGAGAGGCTCCAGATATTCTTTAGAGCCAACAGAAGGTTCTCAAAATAAGAAATAGCCTATGGAAAAGTTCAATTTCAGGGTGGCATCAGGAAAAGATAAAGCCAAGAATATGGCTGGTAAAACCCCTCGTTAGACTTCAGAAACATTTAAGTCAACACAAGGACCCCTTCCACTAGACAACATGGACATTTCAAAACAAACAAACGCAGGAAGATCCTTCTGAGGACCTTAAGCGTATGCCTTGCACACCATCTCCATTAAACAATAGGACTGCTAAGCATCTCAAGGGCATTGTTCTACAGCAGCTTCAAAGAAGACCCAGAGAGAGAAAATCTTTTCTGAAAAAGATTTGTGGGTATGTTTCTATCTAATGATGTGGATTATACATTGATAGGTAAAAAACCCACAAGGTTTTCAAAAATAATACAACAGTGAGTGGGCCTCAGGGTGTCGGCAGAGGCTTCTGAGGCCAAGCCTGACCACCTTTCCCTCTAAGGTCCCCATTATCCACTCTGTCCCCATGCCCCGTTGCTGAGGATCAGGG
Organism: Balaenoptera physalus; assembly: GCF_965194825.1. Classification (NCBI taxonomy): domain Eukaryota; kingdom Metazoa; phylum Chordata; class Mammalia; order Artiodactyla; family Balaenopteridae; genus Balaenoptera; species Balaenoptera physalus. The sequence goes on along the minus strand of NC_138882.1, from coordinate 112,087,162 downwards.
GCTTAGTGGATGTGCCCAACCTAGTGCTCCTCAACAACATGCAGGGTCCTTGCTATTATTATTAAAAACAACAACAACAAAAACCCAACCAAAAAACCAATAAACACTTATTCAGCTCTCGCTCTACTTGTATGTAGTGACTGGCTCTCATTTAGCTTGATTTACCCAATTTATTCATATCAATTAATTGGATAATGAGTCACCAGCAGTCTTTAGGTTTTGCAGAACCAATATCCTCATTTCCTAATTTATTTCCGGGGAAATGATGTATGTAAATATTTTCTCAATTATTAGGCGAGTCTATCCATATTTCAATACACATAAATTATTACTTTTTTCATTTCAACTCCTGTCTCAAAGTATGCAAAAGTATTTTGTGAAATTCTTTGAGAACCTTTGTCCATTTCCAGTTCCCCTTCTCATCATCCTTAACACTGTTTTGATGTGCTCTTTCTGAGAAGCAAATCTGATTCCTCCACTCCCACTTCCAGGCTTAAAAGCCTTCGCAGCTTCCCATTACCTTCAAGATAGGATCCTAAATATCCTCCTTGCTCTGGGCCCTGCCCAGGTCCATCCGTCACTCAACACCCAATCCCAAACTTCTGGGATTTTTCTGACCTGCATTCTTGGCCCTATCTTGGCTGTTACACAAACTGCTCCCATTGTTTGCATGGCTTTTTACCATGTGTTCTCCTGGCACAGTCTTCTCTTGAGACCCACCTTTTTAGAAGCAGTTCCTGATAACCTCTTCTTCCACCTTTCCTGGTATTCTAGGGATCCCTCTTCTGAGGTCCTCTCTCAGAAATGCCACACTCTGTGGCTATCATTGCCTTAATTTTCCCCTCTCACCCACTTAACAGGAAGCTCTTTGAAGACCAGGACTGCCTTTCCTCTGTGAATGCTCAGAGCTCCAACAAGTGCTGGGCATATAGGGGGCTCTCAGCTTTGTTGAGTGAACAGAATGAATGAATGAATGGTTCTAGAGGAGTGTGTAGACTTTCCCAAGTGATGACCTGTTGGAGGTGGGGAGGGCTGGGGAGCTGCTGTCTCCCTAGTTTTGGGGAAACCTCCATGTCATCAAGCTTCAGATATTTCAAAGTCAGGGCTTTTAGGAGGAAATATCCCGTTGGAGCCCTAAAATCTGCAAGAGGTGATAGGGCTGCAAAAGAAAGATTGCCTTTTCAGGTGATCATATAGGATCACCACTGGCTCCTTGGTAAAGGGGCACAAAATGACTCTCCCGTTGATTCTTTTTCAGTGAATATTCATTAATTTAACAAATACTCTTTGGGCACTGACTATGTGCCTGGCACTGGGGATTCAATAATGAACGAAATATGTGTGAACTATTCTCATCAAATTGAAATGGATCATGGTAGATAAATATTAAACAAATTCACAAACAAATGACAAATGAGTTCGAGGCACTTGTGACAAAGGCTATGAAGGAGATGCAGAGTGGTTTGAGAGGCTGCAGATTTTAAATTTTGTAGAAACATTAGTGATATTTCTTCATTCCAAGAGAACATTTTATGCAATTTCACTTGATCTGTAGAGGCAATAAAATCTTCCTCAAGAAAAGCCTAGGAGTTTAGGGCATGGGGGGGTGGGCAAAATGAATCAGGAATAGCTTTCAGGGAAACCCTGCAAGAGAGAGAAGAATGGAAAGAATGTCATTATCACTGGAGACTGGGGAGCATGGAGCTGAGCAATCTGGGACAAGACTGGGGAGCGAGCTTGGGCGGGATGACATCCCTTGCAATTGCTTGCCTAACAAATCCTGGTCTTTTGAGCTTTTGGCGCCTTTGCAACAGTCTTGCAAATTTAATCCACCGAGGATTCAATAGCTGAGTGCCAAGTACCAGGGCCCTGTGGGGGAAAGTGGATACATCTTACAGTTGAGTTTCCTGTTACCCAAGGCTGCATGCTTCATCTGCCAGCCCTGGCATTGTTCATCGGAGAGGATCATAGGAAGATGGGCCATGTCATTGAGCTACTCACTCATATAGGAGCAACCATTTGGAGATTCTAGAATTCATGGTGTCTACCAATAAAAAGGTGCTAATAATCAAGTCAAATTCTACCTTGGAAAATTAGACTTGATTTAAATACAGCGTCTTACATTTAAGCATTTAAGCGTTTGTCTTGTTCTGCTGCAAACTTGAGAATTGAGTGAAAAGTGTATCATTGAATGACCCCTGATAGTTACAAACTTCTAAAAGAAAAGGATAATATTTTTTTAATCTCCTGAATGGCAAGATCCTTATTCATCTTTGTGTGCCCTAGTACCTAGAAATGCCAGGCACTTAGTAGTAAGTCTTCAATAAAATAGAAAGCCTTATACCATAGTTAAGAGCTTTGGCTTTACTGGACTTGAGGATTCAAGTCCTGGATACACTACTTCTCAATAGTTTTTTGGACAAGTTAATTGACCTTTCCAAAGTCTCAAATTCTTTATCAGCAAAATAGTGATTAAATATTAAATTCTTAGCTCATTGCATAGCAAATATTAAGGTCCCAATATCTATTAGCTATTTTATTAATACTTATTGAATTAATGAATAAATTCATGATAAACTATTTATGAAACTGGTGATGAAAAAGAGCAACATGTGCTAAATTTATGGGCTCGCCATATTTAATAGGCTTTTCAATATCTACGGTTGTTCTGTTTCCGGGACAAGATTTGATGTGTTTTATGTATCAGTTCACGTACTAATAGGTCTTATTGTAGTAATTAGGATATACACTGGATGAAAACTCAAGCATGTGTCTGAGGCCTTCCGAAGTCTAGCTGAGGAGCCAAACTTCTGCTGCTTAGATCCAGCTATGGGATACTGGTATAGTCTGGCTTGGGGATAATGGTGTGATCTGATTTAACCTGGTCATAGTGGTCCAGTCAGGCGGGAAAGGCATTCAGCCAGCATAGAGTGCGTGTTGGGGAAAGAACTTATTATGGTTCTGAATGCATGTTTTCCTGAAATGGCTTTGGAAAGTATTTGAAGGGCAAATACAAATAATTTTACATAACTTATTGTTATTTTCCATATTGGTATAGAAAAACTGGATGATGCAGTAAACACTTTAACTTGGAGTTCCTGAAGAGAAAACAAGTTATTAAAATTTGAGATTATTATAGAATTCTTATATCTGAATAACTTCTAAACATGGATTTTGGTTAGAGCAACTGTGTACATTGTGTTATCAATGTTTTCTGTCTGCTTTTCCATAGCTTTCTAAAACCATACATTTTCAAGTTTTACAAATTAAAGTAAATTAAATAAAATACCTGTAACCCCATAATCTTAACATAACCCTGGACAATATTAACATTTGGTATATATATATTTTTGTCTTTTTTTCTATCTATCCTTTTTTATTTACGTGTAGTCATTTAATGTAAAAATGTATATCTTCTATGTTTTTACTTAGCATTTAAAATAAACATCTCACATTACATTATTCCATAGTTATCATAAGCATCATTTTCTTTTTTATTATTCTTATAAAAACTTATTCTCACTAAAAATGCACATTGTGCAAAATAGTTTTAGAGTTAAATCACACTACTGTATATAAAATAGATAACTAATAAGGACCTACTGTATAGCACAGGGAACTCTCCTCAATACTCCATAATGACCTACATGGGAAAATTATCTAAAAGAGTGGATATATGTATATGTATAACTGATTCCCTTTGCTGTACAGCAGAAAGTAACACAACATTGTAAATCAACTATACTCCAATACAAATTAAAAAAAAATAAATTAGAGTTAAATCTTGTACAAGCTTAAGTTCTAAGGCCAGCATACAAGTCAAAGTTACTTTCAGATGAATTATTCTTGGTACTTAATATTTGTCTGTAAAGTGAGCATACGGAACCCTAACTCCTCCACAGTTAATGTTTTTCTATATCACTCAATTAATTCTTCAATTTTCTTCTCCAAGGATGTTGAAAAGTCATACCACTTATTTATCTGGTTACAGAAATATTTTAAGTTATAGTCACAGAGAAAAATCTTAAAAACATGCACATGTTTTTTCCACAAGTTTTCATCAAGCAATTGCTTATTTCAGGCATGATTTCAACTACTGACAAAAGCAAAGGATCACTGAAAGTGATGACTGGTAGAATTGTCAGTATTATCTACGTCAATCTCTCTCTCTCTCTTTCTGTCTCCCCCCACTCCCTCCGTCCTCCCCCGTAAAGTTGATTTTAAGTGAGTTGAATGCTATGCAACTCTGTCATTGAAAATTCTGCCTACCTTTCTACCCTTTCTCTCTATCCAAATCCCAGAAGTAACAACCTTTGAATATTTTTTAATGTGCAGGCCTGTTGTTTAAAGCTCTAACATTCATTTCATAGATATTCAAAGGTCTAACAAATAATTGAACAACTTAATATGCTTTTCATATAGTATTTCTGCCCATGAAATGAATGGCTTCATAAAGAATAACAATAATGACTATAACAATAATGCACAGTTCCTGAGGACTTCCTGTGTCAGGTTCTGGATTAATCACTTTACATACATGTTTTTCATCATCTTCATAACCATGTAATGAGGTAGGTAGATACTATCATAAGAGGTTGGTAACTTGCTCAATGTTATGGAGCTAATAACTGGTAGAGATGAGTCTACAATCCCAGGTCTGTATGACTTCAAAGAGCAATGTGTTAACCACTGTCATTAATATCACGGTACACTTAATATGCTGATACCTCTATTTCTTTTATTTATTTATTTATCTATTTATCTGTTTATTTATTTATTTATTTATGGCTGTGTTGGGTCTTCGTTTCTGTGCGAGGCCTCTCTCTAGTTGCGGCGAGCGGGGGCCACTCTTCATCGCGGTGCGCGGGCCTCTCACTATCGCGGCCTCTCTTGTTGCGGAGCACAGGCTCCAGATGCGTAGGCTCAGCAATTGTGGCTCACGGGCCCACTTGCTCCGTGGCATGTGGGATCCTCCCAGACCAGGGCTCAAACCCGTGTGCCCTGCACCGGCAGGCAGACTCTCAACCACTGCGCCACCAGGGAAGCCCCCTCTATTTCTTTTTAAATTATTTTTTGTTTATTTGTTTTAATTGAGATAAAATTGACACATGACATTGTGTTAGCTTTAGGTGTACAATTTAATGATTATATTTATATATATTGCTAAATGATTACTCAAGAAGCTTAGTTAATATCCATCATCAAACATAGCTACAAATTTTTTTTCTTGTGATGAGAACTTTAAGATCTACTTTCAGCAGTTTTTAAATATGCAATGCAGTATTGTTTACTATAGTCACCATGCTGTACATTATATCCCCAGAATTTATTTACCTTATAACTGAAAGTTTATACCTTTTGCCCACTTCCCACCCCCCACCTCCCCCAGCAACCACCAAGCTATTCTCTGTATCTATGAGTCTGATTTTTTAGATTCCTCATGTAAGTGAGATCATACAGTATTTGTCTTTCTCTGACTTATTTCACTTAGCATAATGCCCTCAAGGCCCATCCAATAGATACCTGTATTTCTTGTTTCTTTTATTTTCTACTGACTCTCCACTATTAAATCTGAGAAATTTAACTTGCTTATATTTCTAGGGTGGCAAACTTGCCCAGGTTTGTCTGGGACTTTCTCTGCATCCCAGAAAACCCACTGGTTTAGGGCAAACTGCTTCTTGGAACATCTTCACATTCCAAGTCATTTCAATAGTTCTTCTAAGTATTAACTTACAGTTACTAAGAATGTAAAATAGTCTTACACCTATTTGTTCATAAACATTATGAAAAGTGATTCCCATTATTCAAAAAGAGGAAGTTCGTATGCATTACTCTCCCCTTTCCTGTTCCTACCCACATCCAGACTGCTACCAGCTCTGTGTCATATAATTTTGTTCTGTATACCTGAATATTCAGCCTCTGTTCTTTGTTTAGAGATTGATTCTAAAAATGGAAAACTTGTAGACAGCATTTGGCACCTTATGATTAAGTAAATACAGTCAGCCCACTGCCCCTGCAGGTCCTACCAATCTCTGGTCCAACCGAGGTTGTAGAACCAGCCAATAAGGAGGATCCAAGTGACCTCACCGTATCATATAAGGGGCTTGAGTATCCATGAATCTGAGGGTCCTGGGACCAATCCTCTGTAAATACCGAGGGATGATTGTAATATTCATTTTTATTCAGGTAAAGGATTGGACCTCTGGAGAACGAAACGTCACTGCTGTTAAGCCTGGGAGTTTGTTAGTCAAACAAATTAGTTTTTTGAAGTATAAAAGTCAAGTGAAGGCTGTTTTCTCTGTAGGTTAATTTTTTTTAAAATTCATGCTATATTTCCATTTTTTTCATATTTGGAAAATAATTTTATTGCTCAAATTTTTGTTTTTTGTTTTCTCTGGAATTTCTAAAGGTCTTTCTTTTTCTTTGTTGCCAAAGAAGCATATGTCTTTCTCAAGTTATCCTTAAGATCTTGCAGCTTTTTAAACAATCTGCTGAATGGGATCCATTATGCTCTTCACAAGGAGCTTATGGTCACAGACCACTGCTTTCCCATCCCGTTGTGCCGGTCGTGTTCTGGGTGTGCTGTGCAGCTCTCTTTGAATTGTGTTTTGAAGTTCTTCTGGATTTGTTCACTGTTTGTTTGTTTATTATTTATTTATTTTACTTTTGTCTCTACACTTTCATCTTTCTTTTTGTTTTGCTAGAGTCTGTCTTCAGGTAATATTTTAGAACATGTAGGCAGAGAGAATAATCTTTTATTCCTTGGCTAGCTTAAAAAGTTTATTTTCACCACCCCCCGACTTAACTGACAGTATGAATAAGAATGAAATCTAAATTTAACAACATTTTCCTCTAAAACTGTGAAAGCATTGATTCATCATTGCTGATAAGATCATAAATATAATATTCCTTTTTAAATAGCTTTGTTTCTGTTGCCTTTTCACCCCTCCATTCTGATATTATTTTCATTTAATGTAATTTTCTTGCTTGATCTTTAAAGATGTTTATGTTTCTGTGTGTTTTTAAACGTCATGTTACCTAAAGAGCTTGAAGAGGATATATATACACACACAGGTACACATGGTTAAACACACATGATTTTATTCTGTCAAGTAGCATAAAATGTTCAGTAAAGTTTTCCTTTAGTGAGATCTAGTTCCAGAAGACTGTTCCCATTCTCGGCTTCAGATGCTGTTCTAAATCAAATCCATGGCTTTATCGTCTATTCTTTCATCTATATACCCTTGTGGGTTTATCATACACTCGTATTTCAATATATATTTCATGACTATAACACTACAACTGGCAAGGTGCTCTATTTTCCTTCCCTTTATGTGCCACACTTGTTCAAACATTTGGAAGGATACTAATCCTTCAGATTCTCATGACATTTTTGATGAGTGATATAAAGTAAGTAGAAAGAGATGTCTTTCAAATGGAGAGGTAGGGGATTTTTTTTTGTGTGTGAATGTTTTAATAAGACTTCCCCCACACCCTTGCCCATATCCTCACAATTTTCCTTGAGTAATGACATGGATATAAAGGCTTTCCTAGATGTGGCAATTTTACGAGAATACTTACATTATGAGATTGGAATGGCCTGAAGCAATGCCTTTATTTCCTTGTCAAATCTCATAAACTGAAAGGTATTAAAGAAATAGTGTTGGGGACTTCGAGAGAAGAGAGTCTTCTTTTTTGATTCTCTTTCTTCCTATTCCCTCAACACTGCTCTGGTGGGCATGAGACTGTCACAGGGGTTGGTCTTTGAAGAGCCAGGCAAGTAACACTCCCTCTCCAAAGACAGGTTTGAGGTAGATGCTCTGAGGGCTTTCTCACTGTCAGCAGACTGTGTACTTGAACTGTGGCCGCTCTGCTGTACTCGAATTGGGGGTTGGCACCTGCTAATACTAAACCCATGAAATTTCTCTGAGAGACTGGGACAGGAACAGTGTCAGTAGCTCTCCTGAGATAAGGAGGAATCGGATACATTAAACATGATAAAAATAACAATAATAGTAACTAATAGTAATCATAATAAAACAATAATAATGGTTAACTCCACTGGACCATTCTGTATGCCTGCAGTAATGCTAAGTACATTACATATACTACTTTACAGAATTCTTACAATAACATTTTGGGGTTAATGTCTATTATGGTCTCCACTTACAGAGAAAATGTGATTTAGAGACCTCAACATATTTGCCCAAGGTCACAGTTAATAAGTGATGTAGAAGTGATTCAAACTGGACCACAGAACCTGAGCTCATAAACACTATTGTGTCATTTGCAAATGATCACTCTTATTTGCCCAATCAGTTCACAGGAGGATTTTGTTAGGAAAAAATATTTTTTTCTAATAAAAAGATTTATGCCAGGACTTAGAAGTCCAAGCCATCAGATTGTGCTAACTTTCCTCCGAAAGCCAAAAAAAAAACTTTCCTCAGAGTTATTTTGATATCAAATCTAGCAATAGCTGTTATTCTTCCAACCTTTGAATATCTTAACAGGCAAGTGGTTTTAGGCATTTTTACTTTTGGAAGTCTCTCCACCCCTAATCATATCAAATATATTTTGATCAAATGTACTCACATCCCCAGGCTCAATTTAATTTCTATATAAAAAATAAGATTTGAGTTGAGGAGCAGTTGAACGATGGGCTGAGTGAGTAGTTGACATGCTACATTTCATAGACATTTAATGAGCTTAATTTTCATTTTGTTCAGGGATTCTTTTTCAGCTAAAATTTCCAACCAATACATATTTTTCAGAATCGAATACTTTCAGATATCCTTGCATAGCTCATAAGATCGAGTCTATAAGAAGAGATAAAAACAGGCACTTTGGTGGAGGATGGGGTTGAGTGGTATGGGAGATAACCTGCTATAGTTGCAAGAGCACTAGCTCTCCTAGCTGGAGCTGTAGGGAAATCAATTTAACAGCCCTGGGCCTCAGTTCCTCTGCTTAAAATGAAGAGCAGACACTCATACTATTAGAATGATAGTTACATTTATAATTTAAAACTATTTTTCTATTCAAAAGAGTATTATGCACCAGGTGCTGCTTTAAGATTGGGATGCAGGAGCTCTTAGCGATGAGTGTCTGAGGACCACCAAGAGCCCACTCTCTTAGATGTTATATTCTAGGGAGGAGGCATTAGTCATCGCTGCAGGCGCACTCAGGTAGTAACGAGCCCTACGAAGAAGAGTCAAGTCAGTGAAAGTGGTAGAGAGTGGAAGGAGCCTTCTTTCAGAGAGATGCTCATGGGAGTCCTCTTGAAGGAGGTGACATTTGAGCAAAGATATTTAGTCAAACCATGTGTGCCTCACATTTTCTAGAGGATAAGGAAGGATATAAATATTGGAAATAGTAGGAGGGGCATTATGGCAGCATGACACAGACATGACACAGATGTTTCTAGAACTTCATGCCATTTCCTTGACTCCCCAGGCTGGCTCTGTTCTGAGTGCTTAGCAACTAAAATAGTACAGAATTCCATTTGGTGTCCATATTCTTCTCAAAAAAATGTGTTAGAAAATTACAGAATTGCAATCCTATGCAGAAGAGTTTTTTTTAAAGTTTACCTGATGCAAATTCAAGTCTGTGAATTTACTGTAAATGCCAATCTAAGTTTGTAGTAAGTTATCATAGAAGACATAAAGTGATATATAATAAGACTGAAAAAGACATGAGGTGATGATTTAATGTACCTCTGCCATACAGTGGTATAGTAGATAAAATGTCATCAACCCTACTTTACATATTATGCCCAAGGTTACATGGATACTAAGTGGGAGATAATGAGTCATGATCCTGGCCTCACCCAGTACAGGGCGATCAACCTTGCACCTTAGCTGCTTTTCAAAACATATACATTGGTTTTACATATGGTCTTAAAAAAATTGAACATCATTATGAATGTGGGTCACTTATGCATAGAGGCAACCAGGATAAGGTTACCTAAGGGAATCCAAACAACGCTTCAGCTAATAAATGCTTGTGTGAGAGCTCCAGCCCATGAATAGAGGTGGCAGACATATGGAAAAAAAGAGCCGAGGTCTTCAGGGAGCAAAGTAGAGAAGGAAAGTATACAATGACAAAAATCACACATAAATAAATATCCAGAGTATATTTTTCTTCTCATTCCCCCTAATGGAATTTCTGGCACTGACCACTGCATTTTCTCACTTCCAGCTTCAGCGTGGGGAGAAAGGGAGAATCTAGAAGATTTACACTGGAGAAAGGATGACCAGTGGCTCTTAACCCTGGCTGGACATTAGAATCAAGCAGGGAACTTTGAAAAATACCGATTCCTGGGCAACATCCATGTCCAATGCTTCAGTATTTCTAAGGTAGGTTCAAGGCATCAGTATTTTTAAAGCACTTCCATGTATTTCCAATTTGCACCTATGTCTGAGAATTAGACAAACAGAAGGAAAACAAAAAAAGTGTAAAAAAAAGGGAAAAGGGTTGGACTAGTGGAATGAACAACTTTGAAGTTTAGGCTCAAGGAATTTTGTGTATTGAAAGAATGCGATGGTAAAGAGAAAAGATTTATGAGAGCATCTTTCATCCAAAGGGATGATCTTGGGAATAGCAGAGCTGGAGAGAAAGGACTTTCAAGATATTTTGCTCTGCAATAATAACATATTTCCTTTTGTAAACCCAAATCCTCCAGTAGTTTTTCAAGAATCTAAGTAAAAATCAGAATTCTTTTCAAGGTTTTTTTTTTTCCCCCTAAAAGATTGCTTTTCCTTTGTTTATACCATGCAGAGGACGCATGGGACCTCACTTATTTTGGGGTTACAGAAGTCTGAGAGGGTGAATAAAAATGAACTTCCTGATTATATGAGAAGGTATTAATGATAATCACAGATATAATTACTGAACAGTGACCATATGCCGATGTTCTTCTATTAGATGTATTAAATTATGTAATTGTCCCAGTCATGTGAGGTGAGTACTATTATTATTTCTATTTTCAAGTGAGAGAAATGAATCAAAGAGAGATTAAAGAAACGTCTCCAGGTCATATATTTAGAAAGCAGTAGAGCCTAAATTTAAGTCCAGAGAGTTTTATTCCCAGGGACTGATTTTTAAACACTAAGCTCTCCTGCCATGAAGAAAGGGAACAGTAATAACTCAGGAAAAGAATATTATTGGAGAATGGATAGGAGCCATTTAAGAAAAAGAAGTTCAAAGGACTGCGAGGGAATGGGCTTAAAGAGTGAGAGGATCAAGGGTTAGGAGGCAGCAAATACCAGTAGAGAAGGGCAATACAGTGCAAGACTTCTGGCAATGGCTGAGACTCAGTGGTTTATACATCAGGAGAAATCTGTGAACCAAACAGAGAAACTGAAGGTTGCTTTTTCCTCTATCATGAGTCATTGATTCCATCCACTTCAGAAACTGAAAACAGTAACCTTGGATCCAAGGAGTTTAGGAATTAAAAAAGAGAACAAAACATAACATACAAAAGAAATTAAGTAAGAGAGACAGTTTGGAGAACAATGCTTAGCCACTTTTATTGCAATGGACATCACTGCAGTGATATTGCAGATAAAACTAAGAAGATGTGTCATAAATTTGTGTGTTACTCTTCCATCTATCATTCAGGGGAGATAAGAAAGTGAAAATGTATCTGCTGTACTCAGAAGTTTAATTGATATTAAGAAAGAACTAGGGTATTTAATTATCAGTAACATTTAGTTTATTAAAAAAAGGACATAAATGTTTTATGACAACCTTGAAACCATTTATAGTATAAAGAAAAGTGTGCATTATGTTGAGTTCCTTTTGAAATTGAGTTAGGTATCATTTTGTTTATATTGTCTCTAAATAAAATGAATGAAAAAATATATTCATGGGTACAGTGAGCAATGAAGAATGAATAATGAAGTAAATTCTCTCTAATACTCATGACCTTGGTTACTTTGTTTGTAAAGTTAAGTGGTTGATACAGGCACACCTCAGACATATTGAGGGTTGGGTTCCAGACCACCACAATAAAGTAAATATTGTAATAAAGTGAGTCACACACGTTTTTTGGTTTCCCAGTACATACAAAAGTTATGTTTACACTATACTGTAGTCTATTAAGTGTGAATAGCATTATGTCTAAAAAAAGTTCATACAGTAATTAAAAAATTCTTTATTGCTAATAAATGCTAACCATCCTCTGAGCCTCCAGAGAGTTATAGTAGTAACATCAAAGATCACTGATCACAAATCATCCTTAACAGATATAATAATAAGGAAACAGTTTAAAATATTGCAAGAATTATCAAAATGAGCAGAGATACAAAGTGAGCAAATGCAGTTGGAAAAATGGCACCCATAGACTTGTTCAATGCAGGGTTGCCACCAACCTTCAACTTGTCAAACATGAGATATCTGCAAAGTGCAGTAAAACAAAGCGCAATAAAACGAGGTGTGCTTGTAGTTCTCTTTCTGATCTAAAATGCTGTTAGCCTATGTTTGTTTTATCAGCATCTTTTACTTTTATTATATACAACTCAAAATAATGTGAACCATAGATAAACAAAACACAAATCAATAAGTGATCAAATGCCTTTTTATTTAAAGGAGGCAAATTCTGATTTTCTAATTTTATTCCAGGTGCTTCAGAGAGTCTTCACATTTTAAATTTCATTTTCATGATTTTAATGCATATTCTTAAAAATAAAATAAACAACAACGTGTGTACCTAAATGGCAACTAACTAACTTGTTGACCAAGTTAAGCAGCGAGTCCGCTGTCCTTGGCTAAAGTGCCACATGGCATTCTTGTGCATGTATTGTATTTCAACTATTTGTTAAGCTCACTATTAAGATGGTTACACTTCCACCTGTCTGTGTCTCCGCACATAACACTGTCCACAGGAGGGTGCCAGACAGCCCTTGTTCCTCCCTGCTTTTGGGAATGCTCCCCAGGGCTTAGGTGCTTGACGTCCATGCTGGTGCCTCTCCCTGATGCCTGTGGCTTGGGGGGCAATAAAAGGGAGCACTGACCATCACAACATAATAACTGCCCTGGGGAGTGTTTCAGTCCTTGCTCTCAGCTCTGAGGGCTTCCTGTGTGATTTTTATGTTACTAAACATAGGAGTCCATAGAGAATCTTTGTTGTATAATCCCACCTTCATGCAAATAGGTTCTGTGACCTTGGGGAGTTTATTTAACCTCTTCTGAATAATGGGCATAACAGCAATGTTTTCATATTTTAAGAGCCAGTTAAAATACCTAGCACAGGGACTTCCCTGGTAGCACAGGGACTTCCCTGGTGGCACAGTGGTTAAGAATCCGCCTGCCAATGCAGGGGACATGGGTTCAAGCCCTGGTCCAGGAAGATCCTACATGCCGCGGAGCAGCTAAGCCCGTGCGCCACAACTACTGAGCCTGCGCTCTAGAGCCCATGTGCAACAGCTACTGAAGCCCGTGCACCTAGAGCCTGTGCTCCGCAACAAAAGAAGCCACCGCAATGAGAAGCCTGTGCACCAATACGAAGAGTAGCCCCACTCACCGCAACTAGAGAAAGCCCGTGGGCAGCAGTGAAGACCCCAATGCAGAGAAAAAAAATAAAAAAGTACCTAGTACAGGGCTTGGCACACAGGGGGTGTTTGAGAAATAGCTGCACTTACTATTATTATGACCTAGGATTTTAAATGGAGAGGCGGAAAATTAGGTACTATACCCCATCATCCAATACTTGAGGTAGAGATGGCATTAGTTTTTAAAAGTTAAGAAATTTGTGAGATCAAGACTATTTTCTTCTGTGGGGAGGAGCCACCACGAGGAACTACTTTTATGATCAACATTCATCAGCCTTTTATGGGCGTACAGGGTCCAATCTGAGGTCTTTTGTTTGAAGCAAGATGTAGAAAACTTGGAGAAAGCTCAAAAGAGAGTGACTAAAACTGATTAGTTTAGAAAATGGGTCCTTGAAGGAAAAGCTAAAGAGATTTGCGTTATTTCGCATGAAGAAAGTATGGTGGGAGGTGGAGAGAGGGGCAGGGAAATGTGAACTTGGTGGATTTTATTTAAAGTTTGATTTAAATCATTAGGCACAAAAACAGCACTTTAAAATGTGGTTCTTAGGAAAAGCCCACTTCTGTAAGCCATGTTGTTTACAGAGCAGGTAGATGCCTAGATGCTGTGTTTTGTTTTTTGTTTTTCCCTCAGAAGATATGCACTGTATATTTTAAAGCAGTAATCTATTTTTTTTTTTACATTACTGTTGCAGTTACAAAAGAAAATGGAGTGCATTTTTTTGAGAAATTATTAAAATCAATTGAAACAGAAACTTTTAAATTCTTTGGGAGGAAAGGCAAGTTATCTCTTAATTCAAAGATAGTTTTCCCCTGATGTATTAAGACAACAACCATCTCCCGACATAAGGCAAGCAAAAAATTTTATTTAACCAAAAATAACAAGCTTTGTATATGAGGCATACATTTGTTTTTGTCAGCAAATGACATCTTTAATTACTTTTTAGCAAAATAAGCGAGCATGTTTATTATTTTATCCACACCTGTGAATTGTGCTTTTTAAAAAACAAAATAAAATAGACATCATTTAGTCAAATCAGTGGAAAAAAGAATTGAAATATTAAGCTTCATGGTCTAGTTTTGTTCTCCTTTTCCTTTTTATTCCTGTCCTGGGAAAACATGAACCTCTTTGTTTTTTCAGTTCCGAAATGTTTTCTCAATTTAGAACAAATCAGTTCAATGGAAGTAAACATTCTTCCTACACCTGTGAAAGAGCTACTGTTGCTAAAAATTAGATCATTGCTTTAAAGATCTGGGGTGAATTCAGGGGTTTAAATACCTTTCGCTAGTCTACTGCATAGATTTCTTTCTACTCTGATCAACAAACGCTGGTCTTGAGTGGTTCAGCCTCTGTCTTGAAGCCTGTTCTCCTTGGCTTTGGAGGGGTCCGGTCAGCTCTGATGGGAGGCTGCCTAATAGGGAGGCAACAAGAAAGCAGCCAGAGGGAGTGTGGGGCGTGCGCCTTAGTAAGACCTATTCGAATATTTTTCTTAAAAGATCATGGATAAATTAGACTTGGTCATTCCAGTTCTGTGATAATAATCTAAATTTTGACCCATCTTAAATAGAAACTGGTTTTGCATAGGTTTTATTTATTTATTTACATCTTAAAAAAATATTTTTATATATATACTTTTTTTTGGTAAAATGAGGTCTAATTTATTTTTGAAGAATAAGAAAAATCCAAAAAATCTCAGATCATTAAGTGAATTTCTTATACTTATTTTTTTTTTTTTAAGATTTTTTTGATGTGGACCATTTTTTAAAGTCTTTATTGAATTTGTTACCACCCTGACCAGGGATCGAACCCATACCCCCTGCATTGGAAGGTGACGTCTTAACCAAGGGACTGCCAGGGAAGTCCCAAGTGAATTTTTTAAATCAACATTTTAATTTATCCTGAGCTTTAACAATGTGAAAGTATAAAATTCATGATAAATATGATAGTAAGCTTTGGTTTACTGGTTCTCAGTGAAAAAATAAAAATGGACAATTATACTCAAAAGCTTAATTAGATCTTAGCTAGAGTCATCTTCTCACAGCCTTTAATGTGTTAGAGGAAGGGAGTGCTCCACCATCTAAGCTCTCTCTGAGCAGGTGAGCTAGCAAAGGAAAGGAATTCTCACAGTGCTTTGCAGCTAGTTAGGGGCAGGGCAGGGATGAGAGCTCAGAGTGGTGGGAATTCACTGGGCATTGTTTCCTACTACCAGACACCATCACTCCAGGACAGACAATTTTTCTCCAGGAGAAAAAAATTGCATAATCTTTTTCTCATTAGATTTGAAAGAAAATGAGGGATGCTGTCTCACGTGTTATCCTGAGAAAGAATTTTTGTACTTGACCAAGGTGGTTCATTCCAGCTTCTTGGTAATAACTTCTAAAAAGCTTAGGTGGTACTTCCTTTAAGGGGCACAGGATAGTACCTAACAGGGGCCTGAAGATCCTGGAATTTTCCTCCCATTCCTGTGTTGGGGAGCTGAAGCTGCTCTTTAAAGAATAAGCTTTAACTTGTGAATGCTGCAAGGAATACACTGCCTGTGGAGCTCCAGACCAGCTGCCACTGTAGAGGGTTTAGCAACTGAATTAGGTATAAAAAAAGCAATTGCAGTCTATAATTTCTGGTATCCAGTCATACTATGGGAAC
Organism: Balaenoptera physalus; assembly: GCF_965194825.1. Taxonomy (NCBI): domain Eukaryota; kingdom Metazoa; phylum Chordata; class Mammalia; order Artiodactyla; family Balaenopteridae; genus Balaenoptera; species Balaenoptera physalus. The sequence goes on along the minus strand of NC_138882.1, from coordinate 112,070,974 downwards.
TATTTTGAATTCACAGAAACATTAATAAAAATATCCCCTTGAAGTAAATAATTAAAGATGGATTATGATTTGAAACCTCAAAACCATACAAGTGGCACATTTGCAAATTAGGATATTGGGCTGACTTTGCTAAATTCTGCAAAATAAATGAGAAGTAGATTTTCAATGAGGTGAGACTGTGTAGTGTATTAGTCAGGGCTCTCCAGAGAAACAGAAATAATAGGTTATGTATATATATATGAAAAGAATAATTATGAGGACTTGGCTCACACAGTTATGGAGGTTGAGAAGCCCCACCATCTGCTGTCGGCATACTGGAGACACAGGAAAGCCAGTGGTATAATTCAGTCCAAGCTCAGAGCCCTGAGAACTAGGGGAGGCAATGGTTGGAATCCCAGTACAGGGGCAGTAGAACACAGATGTCTCAGCGCAATGGGCAGGCAGGAGGAAAAAGGGCAAATTCCTTCTTCCTCTGCCTGTGTATTCTATTCAGGCCCTCAACAAATTGCAAAATGCCAGCCCAATTGGGGGGGGGGGTGGGTGGTGGCAATCTACTTTATTGAGTCCATTGATTCAAATGCTAATCTCATCTGGAAACATCCTGGCAAACACTCCCAGAAATCCCAGAAATAATGTTTAATCTGGGCACCCCTGTGCCTAGCTGACACATAAAATTAACCATCTCATGTGGTAAGAAGACAGATGTTAAATTAGGGGTGGAATCTTCTTGTGCGGGAGAAAGAAAGATTTCTATCTTAGTGTTTTCAAGTATGTGATAAAAATGTAAAGAATCTTCAAGGCAACTAAATGAATTTGAGTAATTGTGATGAGCATTAATTATATTTTTTGCCATGTTAAATATTGTTTTATTTTAAAGTTAGAATATTTATTGTTAGGATAACAATTATTAGTCTCATTTAATTTCACAGTCAGACCTTCCCCTCCTCCTCTAATTTCTTTCCTCACATATACTGTTCAATTAATAAACCTGTATTTACTGAAGATTTATATCCCCCATACTAAGAAATTTCTCGTTTAAGTATTTGATACTTAAGGCCATAAAAAGAGCATTAAGGGACTTCCTTGGTGGTCCAGCGGTTAAGACTCCACACTCCCAATGCCGCGGGGTGGGGGGTAGGGGGGCCGGTTCGATCCCTGGTCAGGGAATTAGATCCCGCATAACACAACTAGAGACCCGGCGCATCCGAATAAATAAATATTTTTTTTAAAAGAGCATTAAAGTTTCACCAATATTGTATTCTGTTTGTGAGGTGTATATTGGTATCCACTGTAGTGTGAATCTTACCATTAGTATATACAAGTTTGCTCTAATCTCTCATTGAGTTATCATATCCACATAAAAGGAAAAAGACCCTAAAGTGTGCAGTTTTAGAAACTTTATCCTTTCCCCCAAGTTAACAAAGAAGATTGCTTTATAAGATGGAATCAAACTATCACAAGATGCTGTTCATATTTTTATTTTAAAACCTTTATATTTTTATTATAAAACCTTTATATTTTTATTACAGTTCAGATTATTTAAAAAAATATTCCCCTTTGGTACCTTTGTTTTCTTATTCAAAATGAAAGACATTTTTTCATCATTGATTCTGTTGTTTCAAGCCTGAAGCCATTTAAATTAATTTTTATATACTGTACTCGGTTTAGTAAAATATTTAGTGCTTTCATAATGGTGTAAATCATTAGACTGTAATTACACTAACTTGGTACAGAGACTAATAGTTCTGTTGAAATACAACAGTGATGCATGATGGCCTTATTAATATAATAGGAAACACTAAGAATATTAAAAAAATTAATCATTTTTACAGTCTGTATTTAGTTACAGGTTATAAAGAAAACTACTTATAATTTTACTACTGTTCTTACAGCCTCTTAGAGAGGCCCTAAACAATTTCAGTAAAGGTTTAAAAAGTTTTGAGCATGGTTTCAGTACACCTTGATCATCCCGCTGTAGTTTAGTGAATTTCAAAGTATGGTATCAATAGTGTTACAAATAAGAGCCAGGCTACTTTAGTAATTACTTAGGGTTGATCTATTTGTTCAAATCCATCACCTTATGGCTACTAAATGGCTGCAAAAAAGGCAGAGGGATATCAGAGGGAGCTGAATTCTATATCCTGCCTTTTTCACTCTCCCCACCAGATTGTAAGCTTGATGAGTTCAGGGTACTTTGTATGTCTTCCTCACCAGGAGCACTTGCTACATGGAAAGGGCTGAATGAAACATGTGCTGTATGAATGAATGAATGAACAAATGCCCAGAATCTAATACATTAATCAGGCCATGTTTTTGGTGAGTATAATCATTATATGTTCAGTGTCTTCTGCTCTTTTTTGCTTCCTACCTCTTATGCTCTGAAGACCAGTCACCTTAACATTCCTTTCTCTTGACATTTTTCTAGCCAACCAGAGAGTGAACATGGCAAAACTCCAAGACTTATATTTTGGATAATGAGGGAAGTATGTGCGTTCATTTTAATTTATTTGAACTCTTTCCTGGAATGTGTAGCATTCTTGAAGCCAGTAATAAAGTGGAGCTTTGATGATTAGTTTTAATTTTGAGTACTCTTTGCAGATAGCCAGGCTCTACTCACCATATCGTGTGCCATTTTGCTAAACCATCTGCCTGTTGCATATTTTTTGGAACCCCTAGCATCACCATCTCGATGCAGATGATCCACTTGCTTCTGTAAAAGTCTCCTTCTTATCCAAGCCCCATATCCTATCTACTGTAGGGGAACAAAATTTGCCACCCAAAAATATCTCTTTGACATGAGGAACATTTGGAGCTAAAAACAATCAAGGCCCAGAAGACTGAGGAAAATACTTTGACATTCCCCCTAACTGCCTAAAAAATGTAGATAGAGGACCTGTTCCAGGATGGGAGCTATCATAGATAACTATTGTATGAACTAGGTGTGTAGACAGGGAGGAATCTAGCAAAGTCTGTTAAAATTCCTCTGTGTCCCATTGTCTCTGCCTGACCCAGCAAACATTTGTTTACCAAATATTTGCTTTTCCATCTCTATGTCAGTTGCCTTCCTCCCCTTTGAAGTCTCAAACCACTACCCGCAACATCCTTTTTTGTCTTTAGCTGAAGATAATATTTAAGGTGAGGGTTTTTTGACCCTTTTGACAATTTACTCAGTTTTCCTGGGTCTGTTCCATGTATACATGCTATTAAACTTTATTTTGATTTTCTCCTGTTAATCTGTCTCAGGTCAATTAATTCTTAGACCAGCCAGAAGAACCTAGAAGGACAGAGGAAAATTTCTTCCTCCTAGACACTTTCTATTTTTGACTGATCTCACTATGCTTTGGCTTTGACAATTTTAGCCCACAAGATTAGGGAGCGTTTATTCTTCTAGGGAAGAGAACTAATGCTTCTTTCTCCCTTTCTGCATTAGTGTATATAGTAGCTAGTGTTTTGGTTTTTTTTGATTTTAGCTTTTAGTACTCAGTAATGTCAACTGACTTCCTCTCTAAGTTTTGATCAGATTTCTAAATGAGAAAATTGGACCTTGAGAATCTGGAGTTTAAATAATCTGGGTTCCACCAGTGGTTGTGCTGAGCATCTATCTTTCTGAATTAACTTCTCTAGAATCCTTGTGTAAAATTCATCGACTAACTGCTAGTAGCAACTCATAAATGTAAATATTAAATTGTATAAGATGTCACCAGCCTCATGATTACCTCAGGGACACCTGACATGAGAGCTTAACTGGCAAGGACAGGTAGGTTGGATGATTTTTGGAAAACAACATGCCAGTGGGTATAGAAATGTATGTTTAATTATTTAAACACAGACTATTGAGCCCCTGCTGTCTATAAGGTGCTAATTTGCTTAAATAAATAGATAAATAATGATGAATCTGACAGTGATCTCACCATCAAGAGGAGGAAGGAGATATAGTCATTAGTGTATAAAATGTGTACACTGTGAGAGGTAAAGCCCATTAGATGACAGCAATTGCCTTAAGGTAGAATATAGACATTGAGGATTAGAAGGGATTTAAAATTTAGCTCATCTACTTTCCCCTTAACCTCCCCATCATGTGGCTATCCAGCCTAGACTTAAAAATCACAGGAGATAGGAAATACACTACACCCCCCAAGGCAGCCTGTTCCAATTTTATATCTTAGAGCTTAAATCTGTCTTCCTACAATTTCTTACAATTTCATGTCTCCATTGTCCAATTTTAGAAAGAATCCTATTCAGGTACTTTAGTCATCCTTGATGTCTGATTGGGTTTCTCATCCTCTACCACCCTTGATCATGTCTGATCACCCTGGCCTGCTTTCAGCAAGAATCCTGTTAAGTTACTTTAGCCAGAATGCCCCCTCACCCCTGATATTCCTCCTAGTAATTTTCCATCCACCAACCCTCCCAACATCCACCCCTTGGCTATAAATTCCTACTTTTTCTTGTTGTGTTCAGAGTTGAATGGTCACTTCAAGACCCCATTGCAGTGGTCCCTACACCTATCACAACAGTCCCCTGTTGACTAAATTCTTCAGTATGGTCTTTAACAAGAGTCATGAATAATTTTTTCTTTAACAATTAAAAGGAGGAAAAATTTTATTCCTGGGTTCCTTTTTATATATTCTTGGGATTACCCCATTTTTCATGTGTTGATAGCACAAATCATGGTTAACTTAAGCCTCATTTTTCTAATGGCATAGTTTAAAGTCATAGTTTAAAATCTAAGGACTAATCTTTACATGATTTGCTTTAGAAAGTTCCAAAATGTGTTTAAAATACAAAAGCTTCTCTTTGAAGCTATGATTAACTACATACTATACCTTTGGATGAAGCTAGTGTTCTGATCAATAGTTAATAATGATTTCATGGTAAATGGGTGGGTATGCTCATTAGAACAGTGAGAAAAGGATGCATTTTAATGGAGAATTAACAAATGTAGCTCCAGGGCAGGGGATATTTGCTTTAGAGATTTGTTGTAATTTAAAATAAGGAGTCTTAAATATAGCATTCCATGCATTTCTTTTAAATGACAAATTGTGTCCTAGATCTAAAAGTGTTAGCATTATTATGATGGATGTGATCTGAGATGAGGTCTGAACAGCTTAAATAAATTAACATTGTGAAAACCTGGCTCAAAACAATTTGGAATTACTTCAGCTTTTAATTCATTCAGACGCAAGATGTATTTCCTAGGCTCTGAAATTCGGTAGCATAAGTTAAAAGTCTAGAATATTAAATAAAACTTTTGGTAAGTTCCATACTTTTTCCTCCCTTCCTTCCCATGGGATAGTAGTTAGCTCAAGACCTCTTTCCCTTTGGCTACAAATTCAAATTCAACCTTGAGAAAATCGTTTTAGATCTAAAGAAGATTTCCAGTGTTCAAAAAAAAAAATTAATAGTAATAAATAAATAAATAAATAAATAAATAAAATTGATAGCAACTATTGTAATACTGTGGCAAATTGAAAGAGGAAGCTTGATCAGTCATTACTATATAACGTAGCAACAGGTGTAGAATCAACAATAGTGGACCAGAAAACAGAAAATTCCCATTTCATGTTAAATCACAAAGAGAGTGAAAGGAGAGACTGCAGGTTTACGATCACCATTGAGAACTTGAATTAGGATCTATTTATTTGCAGATAAGTACAATGTGGTTAGAATGGAAAACTTTGCAGGCAAGAGAAATCTATTCCCCATATAGAGCAAATTGGCCTTGAGGTACAGTCAGAGATAAAATGGATCTTCACCCCATGATGGAGACTCTTTTAGGGGAGTCAGGCTGATTACTGAACCTTGAGCAGGCTTTCTTCTCTCCACCGAAAAGGATCTGGAGAATGGACTTTCTCGAGGAATATTCCAAACAAACCACCACTATAGCTGAGGCTGAATTTGTTACCAAGGCTATTGTCCCAGAATCATACCCCATCACCTCCCTCAAATTGCTCTTATCTAAGTTTCCAGAGGAAGCTGCAAAGAGAAAAACAAGAACTGGTTAGAACCAACTAGGCCCAAGATGGCAGAAGGTTTGACTTCTAGTAGGCCTTGAGCCTCATTATATGTTCACTGTAATGCATTAGCATGCTAAATGACACACCCACCAGTGCCATGACAGCTGACAATTTCCATGACAACGAAAGGAAAAGCCCATACAAGGACTGAAAAGGAGTGTTGCATCAGTTCCAGGACCAAACCACACCCTTATTCTTGGATAACTCATGAATATTCCTCCCACTATTTTCAATTCCCTCCCTTTCACCTTGACCCTCCTATATATGGTATCTCTTCCAGAACTGGGTTATGAAGTTGATTTGCCAACTATGTTCCCTGTTCTCCATTCTTTGGTCATTGAATAAAGTTTGTGCTCTAGCAGTCTCAGCATCAGTTTTGTTACTGGCTCTGTGAATCTGAGCCGGGGGTCGGGGGGAACCTCTCTGGCTGAGACAAGGGGTTTTGGCTGGGCTAGGACCCTGGGGCGGGTCCAGAGGACCAATTCAGTAATGCTTTCTTAGTAAGATCTGAGCTGGGAGATCTAAATAGATAATCGTCTGTGTTGCAGGGTTTGTAATTGAAAGAGAGCGAGAACAAACACCTGTGAATGGAAGTGCATGATGATTCTATTGAAAGTTGAAATTCTGTGTTCTTATTTGCTTCGTTTCAAGCATCTTTCTATATTCTCATTTGTAGAAATAATTTTCAACTCTTTGACAGGTTTTCCTATTAAGGATTTGGAGGGAATTGAGAGAACTGAACTATTAACATAGCTGACATAGCTATGTTAACATAGGTCCAAGCCAGTAACTCAGTTTCCCCCAAGAAAATATTAGTGAAATTCTAAGAAAGAAAAAAAAAATGTATGCTGACAATAAATTTTTCTAAGACTTGTATACACATTTATACAAAATTGTTCTTCTCATTATGCATTCATCATTTACCTTTAAGAAATGGTGTTTCCTATACCCAAAGATCCAAGTAATTGCATGAGACCTGATTTAAAAATACAGGGTCTCCATTCCATCTTCTATTTAGTGTGAGTTCTGCATTGGTGTTTTATGTTTATTTGATTATTGCTGATCCATGCCACATATTTTCTCACATTTTCAAGATGTATGTGTGATATTATTAAATATTTATAAAGAAGATAATTTTAAAACAGAATCTTGCAGTTTTTATGCTCTCTGAATCAAATAAGTAGTATGTTTGGATATTATTACAGCTTTTGGATTCTGAAGAAAAGAGGAAATAAGCTATCCAAGATGAAGCAATTAGTGGTGTTCAGAGCTTTATAATTTAAGTGTTACAGAATGCAGTTTACATTCTTCTTATTGAAACTGGGTTCCCCTAAAACCGAGTTCCTCTGCCAAGTTTATGACTAACCTCTCTATCCAAAACTTTATCCCCTCTCTTGTCCTGCCCCTGTGCCCCTCAGGACTGAGGAGTATCAAAGAAAAGGGAGGACTGAAACTGAACAGTGCCCTGTGGGACGCTCCTGGTACAAAAACCCCTTCACGTCCCCTGTTTCTTGTTTGTGGAAAAAAGCTTTAGTCTCTTAAGCTTTCCGTGAGCTCCAAAGAGCAGATGCAAGCAGTTATTAATTAGGGAAGTGAGGGAATGCAGAAACTGAGGAAAAGCAGTTAAACAAGAAAAGTAAAGAGAATAGTTCAGTGATAAAAAGAGTCCTAGTTCCTCCTCAAGGGATGTATGAAACAACTTGGTGCATATCTTTGAGTTGTTCTGCAGGAACTAAGACCCCCACCCAGGTGGAGGATGGTGACTACATGCTGACCACAAGCATGTAAAACCCAGACTGGCTGGAGCTAGGAGGTTGATGATTAAGATTCCTGAAACATCACCCTGGTACCTCACCACCAACCAATCAGAAGAAAGTTCTGCACCCTGTTGTCCTCACCCTAAATGTTGCCTTTAAAAACCTTTCCCTGGAAGCCATTGGGGAGTTTGGGTCTTTTGTGCATGAGCTGCCTATTCTTCTTGCTTAGCACCTTGCAAATAAAGGCTGTACTTTCCTTCATCACAACCCAGTGTCAGTAAATTAGTTTTGTTGTGAGGCAGGCGAGCAGACCCAAGTTCTGTTTGGTAACATTATCACTGTAGGATAACTGTTGTAAATCAGCTTTCCTACAAATGCATTTTAAATAATTTGCAGAGAAAAAATACAAGAATGTGCTTGGTGCTGCACTTGATATAAGGATCTGGTTCAGTAAGATTGTTCCTCACTTTAAGAAAATATTTGCAAAAGAAGAGTAAGAGGAGGAGGAGAAGTAAGAGGAGAAGGAGTGACTTTAAAATGCTATTCATATTTTTAAATGCTGGAATTTTATAATAAATGTAAAATAAAAAGTGATTTACTTAATTTTTAAATTTTGCTTTATTTTGTTCATCTTTGCTCTTACTAACATAAAAGTGATTAAACTACTTTAATTTGCTGTATTTATTTTGTCAAAACAAAAAAGCATATGGATTAAATTTCTAATAGCAATTCATTCTAGAGGTCATTTTTATTTTTTAAAATTTTTTTATTGGAGTATAATTGCTTTACAATGTTGTGTTAGTTTCTGCTGTACAATGAAGTGAATCAGCTATATGTATACCTATATCCTGTCTCTCTTGGACCTCCATCCCCCCAACCCCCCCCATTCCACCCATCTAGGTCATCACAGAGCACCGAGCTGAGCTTCCTGTGCTTTACAGCATGTTCCCACTAGCTATCTATTTTATACATGGTAGTATATACCTGTCAATCCTAATCTCTCAATTTGTCCCACCCTCCCCTTTCCCACATGTCCACATGTCCATTCTCTATGTCTGCCTTTCTATTCCTGCCATGCATATAGGTTCATCTGTACCATTTTTCTAGATCCCACATATATGCATTAATATACAATATCTGTTTTTCTCTTTCTGGCTTACTTCACTCTGTATGACAGACCCTAGGTCCATTCACATCTCTACAAATGACCCAGTTTAGTTCCTTTTTATGGCTGAGTAATATTCCATTGTATATATGTATCACATCTTCTTTATCTATTCATCTGTCATAGAACTACCATATGACCCAGCAATCCCACTACTGGGCATATACCCTGAGAAAACCATAATTCAAAAGGACACATGTACCCCAATGTTCATTGCAGCTCAATTTACAATAGCCAGGACATGGAAACAGCCTAAATGTCCAATGATAGAGGTTATTTTAAAATCTAAGTATATATATCTACCAAGATTTTATGATCTGTTATTTTTAGTTATATTATTTGTAATCAAGGTTATTTTATTTAAAGTACTAGTATGTTATTTTGTTTATTATCAAATAAGTTTAGGAAGAACTACAGAGCTGTTGATGTAATTCTCAACTCAATAAAAAAGTTTAAGGACTTTCTGTGTATCCAGGAGGCAGCATGACATACCAGATAAATTCAGACTTTGGGATTAGGTGGACTGTGGTTCAAATCTCAGGTCTGCCACTCCTGAGTGTGTGATCTTGGAAAATCACAATCTTCCAAAGCCTCAGTTTTCCTCTAAAATGAAGATGATCACATTAGCAGAGGAAAGCTGTTGGAGTGAACACTGAATGAACTGTCAGCTAGTGTTATCAACTTTACATGTCGGGGAGGAAGAAATTCTCCTCTACCCTTCTAGGTTCTTCTGGCTGGTCTACAAATTAAATGGGCATGAGGCAGATTGTCTGTCTTTCCTCCCCGAACGCCATGTGCAGGATGCTATGGGGATACTAGCATAAGTATGGAGTGAGAGAAGGCCTTCTGGAGGAAGTCATGCCTGAACTGAATCAGGATACATGAACAAGTTTGGCCCTGTGAGTAAATTTGGGAAGGGCGTTATAAACAGAGAGAACTACCTGAATGAACTTGAAACCAAGTAGGACCCTGTGGGGTCCTCCTGGGAATACAAGCCTTTCCAGGTCCCCCACTTCTTATTTGTAGGAAAAAGGCTTCAGCCTCCTAGACCTTCCTGAATTCCAAAAAGCAGGTTCAAACAGTTGCTTGAACTGTTTCAAGTTCAAGCAACTGTTTGAATGCAGAAACAAAGGAGGAGCAATCAAGAAACAATATAGCAGGGATCAGAGCTGGGTCCTGCTTCCTCCTCAAGGGATATATATCACAATATCTTTGAGTTCTTCTGCAGGAACTAAGGCCCCCATCCAGGTGGAGGATGGTAACTTCAGGCTGAGCACAAGATTCCTGGAACACTGTCCTGTTACCTCACCACCAACCACTTAGAAGAAAGTCACACACCCTGCAGCTCTCACCCCAAATTTCACCTATAAAAACTTCTCCCTGAAAACCATCAGGGAGTTCAGGGTTTTTGAGTACAAACCACCCGCTCTCCTTGCTCAGCTCTGCAATAAACCTTTCTCTGTTCCAGACTCCCCTGTTTCGGTTTGTTTGGCCTCACTGTGAGTTGGGCACATGAACTTGGGATAACAAACTCATGGAGGCAAGAAATAACATGGTCATGGTATTTGAATAACAGAACTATCTGTAGTTGGATATTAATAGAGAGTAAGGAATGAGACAGGAGTGAGAGGAGGGCTGGAGAAGGAAGTAGAGGAGGCTGCTGTAGGGTTGTCCTCTAAACTGCAGAAGACTGGATCTGGGTTTTCAGCAAGAGACAGAGTTGGTCCAATGCATGTTTTAGAGAGAATGCTGTGGTTGTCATGCTAGGATGAATTCAACATGAGGATGGTGAGAAGAGCATGAATTAGACACCTATTGCAGTCAGGCAGCAATAATGAGGCCTGAATTGAGACAGTGATACCACCTGTGGAGTGGAGATGATAGATTCCAGCCATGCTTCCAGACAAGACTGGAGAACCTGGTGACTAACTGGATGCAGTACAGGAGCTGTGTGGATGGCTCAGCCGTTGACAGAGAAAAGTATTAAGAGGAACAGCTGCCTTTCATTTTGAAGCTAGTATATTGACTTCTTCATTTATTCCTTTCTTTTCATTTTGTTAAATTAGAAACATTTTTTTTCAGATTAAAAATTTTTATTCTGTCATCTAATATATCCAAATTTCCTTAAACTTTGCCATCTGCAAACTTGATAAGCATGCTTTCTAGGCCTCATTCAAAGCACTGTTAAATCAATGAATGAGAGAAAGCTACATACACACTGAGCTGTTTTATACTGCATTAACCCCTTTCAGTTGACACTGATTCAATAGTATAAACTTTCTGGATATAAACCAATTAACCGTAATGTTTCCCAGCCCATGTTTTCCTTTCCTATCAATGCCTTGCTGAAATTCAGATAACTGTGCCTTTGGTAACCCTCTTTCTACCCCCACCTCTCCTGAAAATTCGGAGCAATCTGATGACCCTATTTGCAAAAAATTATTCATGTATTATGCTGTTCTGAGGGACAACTGTGAAGAACATATTTATGTCTATATCTTTATATCTGAAAAGATCATTTGTTAGGAATTATGTCCGTTTAAGAAACTGGCAACTGATGGACAAATATTTATATCCTTATGGTCAGAGTTTAAACATATATTGACAAGAGTTCCATTTGAAAAATTGTCACAGCTATCTCTATATGACTAATTCTGTAATTCTGTGTAGGGTCACTTTGCCACTGAATAGGTCAGGATTTCTTGAAAGACAATCTAGTCTTGTAAACCAATAAAGTCAAAAAAAGATGATTATACTTTCACTTAAAATGTGATTTCCTAAAAAGTGAATGGCTTATAAATTTATAAGGTAGTAAAAATTTTTCAAAATTTTCTCATGTATTTGTTTCATGTTTTTACTTCAAATATGTATATACTATATTCTTCATCACGAATGAGTTGGTTGTTCTTGAGCAAAGAATTCACTTTAGACTGGTGATTTTGCTCCCAGGGGACATTTTGGTAAGGTCTGGAGACATTTTTGGTTGTCATGACTATGAAGGAGGTGCTACTGGTATCTAGTGAGTAGAGGCTGGGGATGCTGTGTTGCACACACTTCCCACCTCCCAATGATAAAAAATTATCTGGTCTAAAATGTCAATGCTGTAAAGGATGAGACACTCTACTTTAGAGGTGCCTGGCTATTGTGGACTGCTTTGTGGGATACCACACTAATAGCCACATCTATGCTACCATTTACAATATAAATTTTCTTAGGCATAAGTTACTAACCTATAGCCCAAAGCACTCAATTACTTTCCAATGGAAATAGCTGTTTACTTAAAGGGTGTACTATAGTTTTATGCTAAATCTTTCTTATTCAGTTTCATAATCATTTTTTTCTAAAAGTGCTTTAATATCAGTTCTATTCATTATTCCACCCATTAGCTCTTCTTGGATTAATAACTTAAAGTTTACATTATTATTATATTGTTAGAACTAACATAACCTAACTGTCCTAATCCTAGCCCCAAACTTTACTTGTTCTGCTGTTGTCCATGCTAAGTCCATTAATAAGCCCTTTTGTCCTACATCAAGTTTCCCAGAATCCATCCCTGAAATGCAGTTTCTTGTGCCAATGGCTTATTGAGGAAGTGCTCCGGGGAGAAAGCAGCAAAGTAGAAGTTGGAAAATAACAGGGAAAGGGGGCAATAGCCAAGTAAGGAGGTAATCCCAGGGCAAGTGCTCTGGAGGGTTGCTTCTTCCTCATCTGGCAATGGCTTCTCTGAAGTATAAGGTATGTATCAGGTTTATCCCATCACAATACCAAGAAGCTGGACTTTCATCTGCCCTCTCAGGTCAGTCGCTGGCTAAGAGCCTCTTTCATGGTCATAAACTCCTAGCACTCCTGCTCTCTGAGCTTGTGAACAAAGCTACTCCAGCTGCATGAGAAGTCCTCTCAAAGGAGGAAAAAAAAAAACAGGGAAGACAAGAGAGAGGCTCCTGAAAATGGTGAAAAGGTTCAGAGAAGATCTGGGAGGATCATTGACAGTGCTTCCTTCATCCTAATGTAAGCACATATTGGTAAGTTTAATCAAAACGGGAGTGTCGGGTACTCTCCCTGTGGGAAAAATACTCATATAAATGTTCAGACTCCCAAGGTAATGGCTTCCTAGGAAAGTTAGCTTAAATTTTACTGCAAGACTCACTGTCAATTTATAATAATTGCATTTTATATTATACTTTTAATATGAATTTCACATTTCTTATTTCTCTTCTTATATGTTGTTAATCATAATAACCATAACTTCTGGACTTCAGTGGGATTAGCATTCCCTTATGAACTAGAACTATTAAATTGTTAATAGTCTGTGAGTTTCCTACTCGATTTGTTATGACACTTTAATAATTTCATCAGAGTTTAGGTATTGCAAAATGTTATAATTTACACTGCTGGGCTCCAAACACAATGCATTAATAAAGCAAACTCTTCAGTTAAAATATTAAATAAGTTAATACTACATGGAAAACAACCACATGAATCACTCTCAATATTACTTATTTATTTTTTAATTTTTAATTTCAATTTTTCCTTTTACTCGGTTGTACAGAAATTATGAAAATATCCTAGGTACTTTCTGGAGGAGGGGGAGAAGAATAATGATATCTGCCGCAGGAAAAGAAGCTCAATCCATACCTCCATGATCCAACTTGATCATGATGTAATAAACTTTTTATGTATTGTTAGATTCAATTTGTCCAAATTTTGTAAGAATGTCTGCATCTGTGTTCATGAGGGATATAAGTCTGTAGTTTCTTTCTGTTGTCTTTGTCTGGTTTTGGTATGAAAGTAATACTGGCCTTGGAGAATGAGTTGAGAAGTGTTCCTTCCTATTCGATTGTCTGTTAGAGATTGTATAGAATTTGTATTATTTCTTTTTTATGTTTGGTAAAGTTTACCAGTAAAGTCATCTTCAGTTTTCTTTGTAGGAAGATTTTTAACTAAAAATTCACTTTAAAAATATGTATAAAGCCATTAGGTTATTTACTTATTCTTAACATTGGTAGTTTGTGTCTTTCAAGGAATTTATCCATTTTATCTAAGTTATTGAATTTATTAACACAAAATTGTTCATAATATTCTCTCATTAGTCTTTTATAATCTGTAATGATATCACTTCTCATTTCTGATACTGGTAATTTTTGCTTTCTCTCTTTTTTCCTAATCAGCCTAGGCAGAGATTTATCAATTTTATTGATTTCCTAAACTACAAAATAAAAACGAACACTCCCCCCATCCCCAAATTTTGGTTTCATTGATTTTCTCTACAGGTTTTCTTTCTTCTATTTTGTTGATTTCTGCTCTGGTCTGTATTATCTCTTTCCTCAGCTTACTTTGGCCTTTTTTTTAAGTCTCTTTAGGTGAAACTGAGGTAGCTGATTTTAGACTCCCCTTTTTGCTAACACAGATGTATAGTGCTATAAGTTTCCCCCTTGGTATTACTTTAGCTGTATCTTGCAAATTTTGATATGCTGTTTTCTCATTTCCATTGTTAAAATATAATCCATTTAAAATTAATTTTTGTGTATGTGTGCTGTAAGGGTTAACGTTCATGTGTCTCTTTTGATAAAGTTGAAAAATAAATTTAAAAATTCTAGAAATACTAATAGATACAATAGAATGATAGTAAAAAGAAAGCAAGGGAGCAATGAACATAGGCTTCAGACTGATGATTACTTAGGGCTAAGAAGAGGCAAGGTATGAGATAAGGGGACCATATTGTTTATATATTGTATTGTATTGTTTATGTATTGTAAAGAACTAGCTTAAAGTAAACAAATAAAAGCAGCCACACACGGACTAATAATAATGATGAGTGTGTATCATTAACTGAGGATGTGATTAATCACATTCTGTTTTTTTCTATAGGTGGAAAAAAACAAAGCCAGCAATTTCACTCTTAGGTATATATTCTAAAGAAATTCTTAAACATAAAAAAGAAAATAAGTACAAGAATGTTCGGAGCAGCATTATTCATATAGTAAGAAAATAGAAACAACTTAAATGTCCATAAACAAGAGAATAGGTACAATATGTGATGTTCACATAATGGAATACTCTATACTAGTGAAAACAAACAGATTATAGTTATAGAATCCACGATTATGATTTCCTGATAAAAAAGGTAGGTTACAAATATACAGAGCATGACACCATTGACGTAAAGTACTAAAATTTGCCAAAAAATTAGTATATATTCTTGAACAATTAACATATATAGTAGAAGGAAAATTAATTAATGTTAATAATAAACACCAAATTCAGGAAGGTGGTTATATCTGGTGGAGAGAGGGAAAGGAGAAGAGGAGGGAAACTTAGAGGGCGTGAACCATTTAGTAATAATTTGTTTCTTAAACTTGGTGGTGCTTGCTTGATAGGAACAAAGAGGGCCTGGAAGATAACTCCTAAAACCACTTTCTCTTTCTGCCACTGCCCATTCAAACCTGCACTGGACTGCTCCCCAGCACTACCACTGGGAATCTTTGACTTTTGATGACCTTGTGTAGAGGAACTCTCTTGTTCCCTGGGCATCCAGTGGTATACCCCCAGCTTCTTTCAATCCTGCTGTTCTGGGTCTCTCAGCCTCCCCACTGGTCTCCCTGCCCTCCGCTTGTCCAGCCTCTGGCACTTTCTCCATATTTCCATCAGTGTTAGTGATTGTGCTACTTTTCTTTTTAGAATTTGAGGCTGCTTCTTGCTGTATAATATAGTGCGTACTTTTTAGTATAACATAGAGTGGTATTCACAAATTACACCGAGCTTAACCTTTCCAGTTTTATCTCTTACTCCTCTGTGCCATGCACACTCCACTTTAGTCACACCAAACTTCTTACACATGTACTTTCATGAATCCATATGACAATATATACTGGGACTTTTCTGTTTTTTGCATTTCACACTTAGTGCTGCCCTATATAACACACATTCATTACAGTGCTCTTTATCTCAAAAATATATTATATATTCACACCTCTACATTGTCTATGTATCATCTACCTATCCGTCTATCTAATATGTTAATGTGTGTGATGGATGAGCCAGTTCAGTAGACTGACGATCGGTCCAGGCTCTCAGCAGGTGAGCAGGAAGGAGCCTTTCACAGGATGCTTCAGTTTTAATGGTGCTGCACTTCGTTTTTAATTCCACCTTTACTCTTCCTTGGCCTCTCTTTCTTCCATTATTTTATCTTTTGGTAAACAGCTTTGACCCTTCACAGCTGACAAGATGAATAGAAGTGATGTTATTAGAGGTACAAAAAAATTGCCAAGAAACTACACCATGAAGTTTTATATCTTCTATGGTACATTCAGGGTAATAGTCAACGAATTAGAAAGCCCAGATCCGCAGTTAGAGGTTGGAAGAAGTACTTTTACCTTATTTATATCCTATAGATCCCTACAGCTTGGTAAGATTGATCTGCTATTGTATGAACTGAATGTGAATGAAATTATGGCTTGCAGCTTGTCAAGCTTGAGGGAATTTAAAGAGAATTCCACAGCTGGTTTAGTGTATGATGCTTGATATGCAGTTCCATGGGGACCATGCCACAAAGACTGTTCATATTACTTAATCATTTATTAGTTCACTCATTTTCAGAAACATACATCCTGCACTAAATAGATGTATGCCCATATCATCTTATCAACTCTTCAAAGTCCTGTTAAAAGTGCCCTTTCTTCTCTGCAAACTCCATGCCCGACTAGCCGGGGCAAAATCAATGATTTCATCTTTTGTGTTACCATAGCATCTCTATATACCTTTACTATAGCACTTACCATATTGAAGTGTGTATTTGTGTCTCCCTAAATATATTTTGAACCCCTTGGGGGCAGGGATCATGGCTTATTCATCTTTGTGTCTGTAACACCTAGCACAGAGCTGACACTTAGCAGATGCTTGATAAATATTTGTTGAAACAAAATAAAATATTTATTTACTATAGTTCTTCATTGAAACTCATAAAATTTGTACTCCTTCCTCCCTAGATACTTAACCATCTATGTGAAGGGAAAACTTGATTCAGAATAATAAGTAGGCAACATTACACTCTATAGAGCTGGGCCTGCAATAAAAGACAGCTTTCTGGCTTCCACTTTTCTCACTCCTCTCAATGGCTCTCGTCCAAATCACCTATGACCTACATTCTAAATATAATAATGAAGATTTTTCCAGCCCTTGTCTCACCTTTCCTCTCTGACACATCGACACAGTTAACTGTTTGTTCTTGCACTCTCTGTCTTTGGGAATTCTTTCCTTTCATGATTTCCATGATGTTGCTCTGTTGTTGTTTTTTTCCCTAACTCTCTGATTGCGCCTTAGCTTCTTAGCAACTGTCTTCTTCTTTCTCTGGCACTCTTAGCCTCTCATTCTACATGTGATTTTTTGGGAAATCATTCCTGCTCAGGTTTTAATTATTATCTATATTAATAGATAATATTAATCACTCCCAAATCTCTTTATTGAACTCAGAATTATATAATTGCCATCCACTTAGATGTTCAAAGGGAACTTCAATATGACCTCCTCTCCAAGAAACAGAATAACTTCCTACAGTACACGTTATATCACCCCAGCCAGAAATCTGGGAGGCAATGATGAATCTTTGCATCTCCCACATATGATCATTCTTACTTGTTGAAAAACCCTCTCCTCTCTACCCTCACATCCATCACCTTTGTGCACCATACTAGCTTCTATTTCACTCTCCTCCCACCCACACTCCACAGTCTTGCCAGCCCAATCCCTCAAAAACGTGAGTTGATGATGTTATTTTCTTGCTTGAAATCTGTTGATAGATTGGTCCCCTCATAATAATAGGGAAATCTAAATTCCTTAGCACAATGTAAAGGCTCTTCATAATCCAGTCCATTTCCTGTTCAGCCTTATGTCTGGGCCTTCTCAAATTTCATCTCCAAGTTCCTTCCAAGCTGAAATACTAGTGACACCTTAACGTGCCCCTCTCTCATCTCCTGCCTCTTCAGATGCTGCTTGCCCACTTGAAACATCCTTATCCCACTTGTGTTTCACTTGGCTAAAGTGATCTTCTAAAGGTAATCAATCATTCACATTTATTCAACACATTTATTATGTGTTTGAGACATTGTCTGGGCTGTAGAGATAACTGCTGAACAGATTCAGCCCCTTCTCTCATGAAGCTTACATTTTAACAGAGGAGAGAGTAATTCAACAGATAATTATACTAATACATATGTAATTATAAGCTTAGGCAAAGGTCATAAGGAAAAGTAAAGAGTGCTCCCTAACTAGGCTATGAGCTACTTTGAGGGCACAGACTACTTCATTATTCCTCTTTGTATTTTTAGTGCTCAAAAAGGATCCTCTGGATCCCAGAAGGTGATGAGTGGATATTTCTTGAACTAATGAAACAAAAGTTGTACTTGTCAAGAATAAAAGGTGGTAGGGAGTTGGCTGTCTCTGAAAGTGTTCTGCTTTATGGTATAGGTGGATAGCCTGTTGCTTATAATTCAGTGGAATCAATTCCCATATTTTAGAAGTAAATCAATTGATCTCTAAGATTTCTTCCGACTCTAAATATGATAGGTTAATGACCCGTGGGATTAAACGACTTATAAGAAGGAACTTGCCTTGTATACTTTGCTGATACAATATCTAGGACAACACTTCCTCTGAGTGAGCATTTACTGTGTAAGAGAAAACAGATGCCTGATTTTTTTTTTTAAGATCCTCATTGTTAGTTTCAGAATAATCCAGAATACAAGGAGGCAGTCTATAAATGGACTCATAGATGACGTGGCTTTGTTAGGGGAACCACTGACCGAAACTGCCCACCCTGGCGAGGTAACCATTCGCATGAGTTGTTTTATGACAGGAGGTCCTGGTAAGGAACATGGAACTAACAACCCACCACCAACCGGAAGAATTCGGGAAAGGTCAAAAGGAGACACCAGTCCATATGTCCTACCAACCTCCCAGAATCCTCCTCGCTGGAATCCATCTTGGCTGAGCAATGCGTGTGCCACCAGGAAGGACCCTGAGTCAGAGTGTGGCCAGAGACAGCCCAGAAACCAACCCCATTACCATAAAACCTGAGACTGTGAGCCATGTGGCAGAGCAGGCCTCCTGGGTCCCCTTACCCTCCTGCTCTCCACCTGGGCGCCCCTTCCCAATGAAGTCTCTTGCTTTGTCAGCACGTGTGTCTCCTCGGACAATTCATGTCCGAGTGTTAGACAAGAGCTCACTCTTGGGCCCTGGAAGGGGTTCCCCTTCCTGCAACAGTCTGGCAAGCTAAATAATAGCTTGAGGGCTCAGAGGCTATTATTATTTGTAATATTTTAATATTTGCTTTGTTATTTATAATATTTACTTAATTCATTGGTCTCTAATAGGTGTACTTTACATGATATAAAACATTAGAGCAAAAAAGAGGCAACTTGCAATTTTCTGTGCAGACAACTAAGTGCAAAACTAGGTGATATTTAATAAGCCAACTCGTTTTCTTCTTCCTTTGCTGCTTTCCTCACCATGGAAGCAGAGACCTGCTTTCTGAAATTGACAAGAACTGAAACCCTTTGTTACAGCAAGAGATGCCTGATCCTATTCCAAGTTTTTGCTGTCTTGATGCCCATCATACCCACCCTTCTTTTCTTTGAATGTCTCTCAACACAATGCATTGATGACTCGCCATGTTCCAGCATGGAAATGACTATTGCCTGGTGGGGGAAAAATACTTTTCAGTGGTTTTTGTTTTTACTTGTTATGGCTCTGAATTTTTCCTGCTTTGACATGACGGCTAAAATGTGCACAGCATTTCTGTGCCACCAGCAAACATATTTTCAGCATGCCTGTTTTCATGAAGAAAGTGAAGGAAGCATAAGGTTGGCACGGCAGTGAGTATGGGGTGTGTACATGGAAACCATCTGTTCGACATAAACTCTGCTCTGTTCTGACATGCAGGAGGAAAGGAATCTGTGAAATCGGAAGGTGGATTTTTTTTAAGGTGTGAACTACCAAGTAACTTGGGTAATGGGTTTGGGGGCACCACCCTTGCTATTTATTGAGACCTCCCCCCCAACTCCACTTCAACTCCATTTCCGTTAGTCATGGTCAGACCAATATTTACTTATTAGATTAATACTTCATTTAAAAAACTCTGTGTCATTATTTTTATGTTGGGATTGGAAGAAGGAGGGCTACAGAGCGTTAGTAGGCAACATATTTCAGTTTAAAAAAGTGTCTGTTAGCCATGCCGTTAAGAAGAGGCACTGCTGCTTTTCTGACACTTCTACCGGAGCTGGATGAGCTGGGATCTGCCCTGCTGCAGAGTCATCTTCCTTAGTTTCTGTTTGGAGACTGGAATTCTGGGGGCTACTGCCACATGTCCCTAGAAGGGACCACTTCAACTCACTGACTTCTTCCTATGGAAAATCCATACTCATTCCATGGAACTGTAGCCCTGGTCCCAGCTATGCCAACGAGGGTTGTGTCCTACTCGTTCATATTAAACATGGTGAGGAGCCAAACACCAGATTTTCCTGACACCGGTTTCTCCAAGCACTGGCTTAATATTAGTCATCTCGATTTAATGTATTTGATTTAAATGAAAATCCTTATCCTCCTGGGCTAATTCTTGATCCAGATGAAAAAATAGAGTTGATGCTCAATGAAAGAGAGGAAAAGAAAGAGAGAGAAAATTGCACCCCCATGAGGCTCTTGTATAATGTAAATGGAGGCATGATTAAAACCGCTTCCCCTTTGTTTTCCGCAGAAAGGAAAGAGTGGAATGAAAATCAAACTGACCCCCACCAGTCTTCCTGGTCACAGAAACGATCATCTGACAACTACCAAGCTGCATCGCTTTCCCTAGGGGGTCAGTGTTTAGGGGACTGAGAACTGGCTGATTTGAATGACTGTAAACTGAAGCCAGCATACACTTGGACTGTCCTCTCTGGGGGGTCAAATCCACTGTTCTGGACTGGACACTGCAGAACAGCCAATGACACCATCAGCACCTCCAAGAAATAACAGGACCGCCCCTGTGGTGCCTCGACACTGTTCTGTGGCGTCACTTGTCAGCTTTCTTCTTCTGTAGGAACTGGATTTTTGTTACATTCCTGAGCCCAGCCCGCAGCTCTTTAACTGAGGAAAAATATGATTTAACTACAAAGAGACCAATTGATAAGTCAGAGTCTGTCCCCAAAAACCCATCATCTGGAAAATTATCCTGAACTATTATCAAAATCTATTTCTACAATCTTAACATAGGTGGAGAACTTACCAAGTTAAAGTCAGGGGTGAAAAATGGGTTCTATCAGTTGGATTTAATCAACAAGCATTTTTTTTTTCTTTAGCTAAGAAGAGAGCTGATATCAAGAACAACATAAAAAAGAGGAAAAAGTAACTCTTAGTTAACCAAAAAGTGGATGTTTTGGAGTACCTATTATGTGCCTGCAGTTTAGGATAAAAAGATGAACAAGATAGAGCTTTTGTCTTCAAGTTGCTTATGGTCTTTTGAAAAATAGACTAGGAAGCCGACCTGTGAAATTGCTCGAATTAAAGCCTTCTCAAGATACTAAAGAAGCAGAGAGGAGAGAGCACTGAAGTCTGCCTGGGTGGGGGAGTTTTCTGGAGTCTTGTCAGAGGACTAGAAGTGTGGTGTGGCAAGATAGAGGGCAAGAGGCAGGTTTTCTCAGAGACCAGTGGAGTGGATTTCAGAGAAAAGCAAAGGCTTTGGTCTGCTAGATTGCTGGGGGCCTAATGATGGGGAGAAAGATGAAAATGAATAAAGATATTTGGTGGCTACATCATCAGGCCTCTCCTGGCTATTCAAAGCTCAAATTTTCCTTTCAAACAGAAATAACAAAAATATATCTCCATGTGGAGACACTGGTCTGCCGACTATGTACTTCTTTAGCCCGTAGTTTTTCTCTTCTTCATTCAAAGAGCTTAGGTTGTTGCATGAAGGTAGAAAGAAAAGGAGAGCTATACCCTGATTCCCCTTCCCTGTTCTTCGGAACACTGTCCCCCGGAGAACTAATCCTGCAATGGCATTTTAATGCTCTGATTTTTACAGAGCTTCGGTATCCAGCAGCTGTGACTGGGGAGAGGGAGGGAGTGCATCTTTGGAGCACATATCCTTGAGAACATGAATCCACAGAAAGGGACAGCACAGAGGGACCATCTTTCAGATTTGGGGACCAGAAATAACACAGTACTACCAGCTTTCCACAGGCAATGCAAAAGGCCTGGGATAGTCTCTGTTATTAATACCTCCATCCTCTTTCCCTGTCTCAGTGTTTCATCATTCGGGGATTCCAGACAAAAGAAGGTTTTGCATTTCATTTTCCCAGTTGTTACCTGACTGCCACTGGGGAAGCTGATCAAGCCAGAAGGAATGCCTGCCTCCCTTTCCGCCTCCTTCCTCTCCGCCATCAAGCCCTGCTGTTCTCTTTAAAGGAAAAAAAAAAAAAAAAGACTTCTCTGACGAGGTACTCATCTCATATCTCTCTGACGTGGGAAAAGTAAACCTTCCTTTTTCTAGCAGATTAATGAAGAGAAAACCTTCTGTTCAGCAGGCATCCATGATTGGAGGCTGGTCCCCGAATGTGCTTATTCACATTTTCACTGTGCTGGCTGGGCTGCCTGCTGGCCTACATTCTGTTTCTGTCACTAGTTTGCTTTTCCTTTTAACTCCTTCATTTGGCCTTATCTGTCTATTTTAGCTGCTATCTGTTCCCCCTCTATATCTAGTATAGATTGCAAATTATATTTGTTATGAAAAGAGTTTTCATTTTGATGGTTTTGATTTTATTTCACAATAGAACTAAAGCAAAATAGGCTTTACTGCCCCCCCACCCCTTTTCTTTGGGATTATTGATTCAAACTAGTTTCAGAAGTAACCTGTTTGGTATGATCCAGCCACATCACACATTCTAGCTTATCAGAACTCAAGTCTCATGACTAAATGCAATAAAAATGGTCAAATATATCCAGAGTTAGGTTTCGAATTTAGATGAAAACCTTATGGTGTCAATCAAATATACATGACATATGTTACTTAAATTCTGAGCTA
This sequence comes from Balaenoptera physalus, assembly GCF_965194825.1. Lineage (NCBI taxonomy): Eukaryota > Metazoa > Chordata > Mammalia > Artiodactyla > Balaenopteridae > Balaenoptera > Balaenoptera physalus. The sequence continues at coordinate 112,047,985 of NC_138882.1, read as the reverse complement.
TTTCAGTGACTTTGAGAAAAGAAGTCAAGGATCAAATTGATTTCTACTGACCTATTCTTGGAGTGAGGTTTATAAACCCTATAATTGCATTACTCATGTTTCTATCATGAAATGGAAGGACATAATTTTAATATTTGAAAAAAGGCACTGGATCCATGATCTAGAATTATTTAGTAGGTTTCAATAGTCACAGAATATTTCCAGGGTTTCACATGGTTTCACATCATTTCTCTTGATATGTGAGGTGGGCTTAATCATGTGTTAATATTCAATGAAAATTCACTGGTGGAAAGAAATCTTTACCAATTAATGACTAAGCTAACGATTTCCTAATCTTTACTGTGAATACAAGAAAGCCATGGAAAGAGTGCAAATTAGGCTTACAGGAGAACCTGTAATACTCTGAAGACAAGTTAATTGTATCTTACAGTACGCCTATATTTTACTAACCATTTGATATTGATGTTTTGAGCTTTTGATATATGGATAACCTTTTCGAAAACATTTCGTCTTTAATCACTTTAGAAAATTTTCTTTTGTTCATTCACCAAGGGTATAGATCCTAATCTTAAAGCATCTTTTGTTTCTTTGAATACAGTAAAACTTAGAAATTAATCAATTTAATTCAAGGATTAATGCCTTTATTTTCAGGTAATAAAGGTGTTGAGGGATTTGATAGTGATAGATACTATGTAATGATGAGTTTGCTTACTGAGAATAACTAGACTAATAAGCTTAGCATGGGGACTCTAGGCCATAGTATATCTTGACTTTTTCTTTTTGCTTATATAAAGTGCAACAGAGAGAAGCTTACAAATATTGCAAGGAACAGAGGACTGACTTAAGGAAGAGGCTATTTTCCGCATATAACTAGGAGCCTGGAAAACAGGGTGCTGCTGGCATTGGTTCAGAAGCTCAGTGATGGTAGAGCCACTCTCTCTATACATCTCTTGGCCTTTTCCTCATATGTCAACTCATGCACAAAAACGGCTGCTGCACTTCTGTTCATCATGATGATATTTATGTTCTACGCAGGAAGGGAGTGGCTGAACGGCATGCCACCTGAGTGTTTTTATTAAAAGAAAAATGTATCTTAGAAACGCCCCATCCAGATATTTCTGCCTTTACATCTCTATTGGCCATAACTAGGTCTCAAGGATATCCTTAAACAACCACTGAAATTAACCTGGAAGAAGGAGCTGTGGGTGGGGAAGGGTACCAACAGTGTCTCTCAAAGAATGTGCTGAGCACAAGCACAGTGGTATGATTTACTTATTCATTTTTTAACAGTGTCTTAAACAAGAAATTAATTAAAGACAGTAGGAGCCATCTAGCTGGTTTTCCTACTTCCCTCTTTTATGTACTATTTTTCCTATGATGTCACAGTTTCCTATGATGGTTCTTTGGTGTCTGGGTTGAGCTTAATTAAATATTCCATAAATTAAGAATAGAAACCAACATAAGTTGTGCTACATGGTGCAATGTGACATGCTGTGACTATTCAGTCAATTACTGTCGTATGCCAAAAAATGCTGCATAACAAACTATAAAAGCTCAGTGGATTAAGACAATAAATCACTTATTCTTCAGCGTCTGTGGACAGCTGACTGGTCTGGACAATCTGAGGAAATTTGCTGTGCTCCAGCAGTCTCTCATCCTCCTGCCAGGGCCAGCAGGCAATCCCAGGCATGTTCTTCAAGGGCAAAGCCTGGAAGTGACAGAGCAAGCCACCCACAAAAGCCCTCTTCAAGCCTCTGCTCCCATTATGCCTCCCAACATCACACTGGCCAAAGTAAGCCCCACAGCCAAGTGTAGAATCAAGGAGGCTGGGAAATAAATTCACCCACAGGGTGAGCATTTTTGAAGATTAACCTAATTGGCCACAATCTTCCCACTAGCTGTGGTCATGATGGCTGAAAAATAGTGATTGCTCTGGCATATCCAGAATGACATAGCACTATCTTCAGCACGTGTTTGAAAACAATAATATAGGAATGGCCTCATATTTTAACCTTGTATTCTTAATAACTATATATTTTAAACACTGTGGGAGAAAAAGAACACTTGCTATCCTGCCTAAGATAAAATTTCAATGGAAACTTGCCCAACTAACATACACTGACTCCAAGGGAAGTTGGCAGAGTTCCAGACCTCTTAAGGGAGGAATCCCTAGAAATGCTACTTTCAAGGCAGATGTACATTTCCAAATCTTTATGAGGAAAGATTTGGCTGGGAAAATAAGCTCGATATTATATAAACGTGCAAATGTCATGAAGGGTCCATTCTTTCCCAAAGGTAGGGCACATGTCTAAAGAGGGAATGACCCCCAAACCTGTGCTTGCTATGCCGACAAGACTTAGGATATTTCGTGACCTAGGTGATCCCTTAATAAGGAGCTTTGTCCTTGTACTTTAAAATTCTTACTCTCCTACCATTGTCAGCCTCTTATACAGCCCGTATCCCATTACTGCAGAGACAGTGACCCTGGAGCATCTGGTCTAGATTCTCCTTATTGTTCCCTCCCACAGAGCAGATCCTCTATGCTTGGTAACATATTTCAGGCCAGACAGCGACTGAGTAATAATAGTAAGAGTAAGAGATAACATTTATCCAACACTTCAGGCACTGTACAACATGGGATAAATGATATTGTTTCCCACTTATAACAGATGAAGAAATAGCTGCTTTGAACATTTAAGCAACTTGCCTAAGACCATACAGTGGGCTTTATTTACTTAAAAGCTAAAATGAGTCTATAGTGTTTAAGTTCAAGATATAAATAAATCATAATTAATGTGCTTGACTGTGTATTGAATAAAATTGAGGATTATCCTCGAGGATGATGGACATGTTCTTTATTACAAATAAGTTAACTACATTTTGTACATAATTCCACCTACAACACACAAATAAAGGAAAAAATTATCATTGACCTTTGTGGTGTTTCTAGAGAAATAGAAATGCCAGTGGAGAGGTCTCCACTGCGATCTTGAAAGAAGATGAACAATTTTAGAAAGGAAACGTAGCCCAGAAATACTTTCAAGATGCTGCAATGCAAATTCACAGCTCCAGTTCATGTACCCCTTTGAGGAAGAGGTAGTCTCTGAAAGATGATAGAATTGACCTGTAGAATTATGATAGAAAGAGTTCACAGTATTAAGCTACTTTTGTAAGAGGAGGAGAGACAGAACTCCATTTTCTGGAGGATTGATGTGCACAGTGAACTGAGTGAATATCATCCATAAAGTCAAGAGGAGCTGAGCTGGTTGAACGGATAGGGCACATATTAAATTGATAGTGATTAATTAGTTTTGTGTCACATTGGTGTTTTAGACTTGTTCATGGTGTGGTTTTCAATTATTTTAGTATTATTGGAAGAGCCAAGATTAGACCATAGTTATTAGAATTAGATGAGTTACCTTATTTGCAGAGCAGGATAACCTTTGCTATTTTCCTTACACATAATGAGTGCCATTTGCAAAGAAAAGAAAATGAGGCAGCGTGAACGTCTACAGAGGCTTAGCAGTGAGTCGTCTACATTTTTAAAAACAGGATCAGATATACCATATGCTCAAGATTCAAAAAGATATTTCGATAGAATGTTTAAATTCTTATTGTTACTTACTGTCATTTTTCAGTCAGTCACAGTAAGATTCAAAAAGACAAGAAGGAACTGGACTTCTAAACTTCTGAGAATCACTTAGGAAATGAAGACATCCTGAAATCCTCACATTTAATTCAGAAAATATTTTTCCTGTGATGTCATGCAAGAGAATATGCTTGCAGATCTACCTATCTATTTATCTTTCTATCTAATCTATCTATGTATCATCTATCTATCATCTGTCATCTATCTATCTATCTATCTATCATCTATCTATCTACCTATCTATCTAGAGACTCTTTATGAGACTCTCTGAATTACATATGACTTTCTACAAACTACAGTAATCAAAGGGAGTACATAGCTGGAAGCTTTGTCTGTTACAAAGTTTTATTCTATTGCATTGTTAGATGAAGAATGAGTTCAAAAAGGTCGACAGTCCTTCAGATGTTATTAGCAGATGTGGCAACATAATATCATAGTCTGTGTAGACAGAAGGTCCAAGTGACTCTGTGTGTGTGTGTGTGTGTGTGTGTGTGTGTTTGTGTGTGTGAGAGAGAGAGAGAGAGAGGGATCTGGAAAGTGACTAGTATAAAAATCCTCCTTTCATATTAAACCCCTGGTGAGGGACAATTCAACCTTCTAATAAGAATTCTAATCCCTCTCACTTCTTCTGGACACTGACTCTACTAATTGACCTATTCTGTTTTGTATATTCAAACTCCTTCCCCTTAGCATATAAACACAGAACAGTATCTCTCACTTTAAAGAAAGGTAAAGACCTGTCATTAACCTCATGGCTTGTATCTCCCTTCTTTTCAGAGCCACTTTTCTGGAAAGAATATCCTCCGCTTCCATGTTTTCATCCAGTGAAAACTGACTATATGTTCCAGTTAAGATCATTGTTGATTTTTAAATCCGTCTTTTAACATCTTATTTAATTTACTTGTTATGTTTACTGTCTGCTTTTCTTCCGTTACCACGTAAGCTCCAAGAGAGCAACTATATTTGTTTTGCTCACTCATGTACCCCTGGATTTTAGAATGGTGCCTGGCACATGTGGCACTCAAACCAAACCTACTGAATAAGTGAGTAAATTAATGAGAAGGAGGATGCAGCTGTGTAAGCTGTTGGTGCTGTTACTGCCTCCCTTCCCCATCTGATTCCTGCTGAGCGGCAAATGCCCAGCAGTTGTTCCTTCTCTCACGGGGTATTTTGTAGGATTTTTGTAGACCCTACCATTAGAAACCTCTACATGTCACCATCCACAGATGTGAGTTGTATTGTCTGGTGAATTGGGCAAAGTCCTTTCATGAGAGTTCTAGTCTGGCTTCTTTCTAGACCTGGGGATTCATAAATCCTTGCACCCTCCTCACTCAAGTCAATAAGGAAAAAATAAAATTTTGCTGAGATAAAGACTACATGGAGAGACAACTGATGACTAGCAATACTCAGCAATTATGAGAATAAGTAAATCCTCTAAATACTCATCTTTAAAACCTACAAATAAGTCAGAGGAGAGGTAAGCAGAGTCACCTAATTCACGGGCTAGTGAATGAAGGTGTTAACATATCTGAAAAAAAGAATATGCTGAAGAGTTATAAAAATGGAAATATAGGAATAACTACATGCAAAGTTTAGCAATAATCATTCAAGTGTAGGTAATTTTATTTTCTTTTTTGATTATTGGACATTTTTTCCTGAAAGCCTGGTACTTGTGAAATAAGGACAATCTACTGTAATTTCTTTTTAAGAAGTCAAAGAGCTTAAAACAAGAGACATTTCTATGAACATCAGAAACAAAACTAGGATAGATCGCGTGGCCGGTCAAAGAAAGTAAATGGAAATCATGTATGCCATTTTTAGGTCTAAAAATCTTCCCATGTTCTTCTTCACTTTTCCCTCTTCCTAGTAGAAGACTCTGAAATACTGGGAAAGATAAGAAACATCAGTCTTTGAGCTATGCCTTGGAAGAAAGCTAACTATACACAAGCAGACCCATTATACCCTTTGTTATTGTGGTAAGTCACTGAAATTTTATAATTTTTCTTGCAGCCCTTAGACCAACCTGGACATAGAAATTGTTACCTCAAAGTGAGGTATTAATGTAACAAAAGCCCTAAGATTTATGACTTAGTGCTAAGGTTTAGCTTAGCACTAGGCAGCAAAAACATAGTTCAAAAATTTGGAAAGATGGCGACTCATGTTGTGCAATGGCAAAACATCTCATAATACTATCGCCTACTATAAGTCAGAAGATGGGCAATGTATTTCCTGAGCCTGTATCTCTAGATTAGGATTTCTCAACAGAAGTACAATTGACGTTTTAGACCAGGTAATTGTTTCTTGTGGGAAGCTGTCCTGTGAATTGTAGGATGCTTAGCAGCACCCCTGGTCTCTACTCCCTAGATGCTATTGCATCTTCCTAGTCATGCCAATCAAAAATGTTTTGAAACATTGTAACACTTCCCCCTGAGGGGTAAATTACCACAAGTTGAGAACCACTGCTTTAGAAGAAGTGATGGGAGATAATGATTTTATATTGGCCACTATTGACTGCCTTTGGCTAAGTATTAAAATAGATCAACTCAAGGAAGAATTGACTGGTTTATAAGCAGAAATAAGAGGGAATAGAGAAACGATACATTTGGAGGTTCCAAAACTAGGAAAAGGTGAATCATTCCTAGACTTCAGACAGTAAGAGATAAGTTTGAAAAACACTTTGAGCATGAAAGTCTCAGGAAAACTTCTCAGAGAACAAAGAGATTCAGTCCTACAAAAGAGATCAGATAGAGTGTGATCTTTCCACCTCTAGTTTCAGATAGCCTAAAGGTATTCATCATTATAATAAAAGAGAGGGACAGGGAGGCTAGAAGAAAATAAATCCATTGATTTTCAGAATTATGTCTAAGTACAAATCTTGCTTTTGCTTCCTGACACTTGAAATTGACTAAAAGCAAATAGATCAGAAATCTACATAATTTTTGTTTGGTGGGGGGGTGGGGTCAGGCTTTATGAAGATTATATTCTAATAGAAGAAAGTAGATAATAAGTTATCAAATAGTAAATAAATAATAAAATGTCACCAAAATTAAATACCATTTTATATTTGTTTGTTTGGCAAATTTTAAGAAATCTTATAAAACTATTGGAGATGATGAGGGCTGGAAGAATATCTTAAACATGGCTGGTAGGAGTGTAAATTGGAAGGCAGTTTGTTTTTTTTGCCCTGTAAAGTTGAACGTAGCCTAAGACCCAGCAATTCTGTTTTTAGGTACATATATGAGAGAAACTCTTGCACATTTGTACCAGGAAATATATACAGAAATGTGCACAGCAATATTGTTAATAATAGCAGAAAATTGGAACCTACAATAGACTGGAAAAGAGGGAAAATTGTTATATTTACACTATGAAATGTTACATAGTGTAGGAAACAAATAACTATGGATACGTGAGGCAACATGGTTAGATTGTGCTTGAGGACGAGAAGTGGGCCCCAGAAGGTGACGTTCAACCTAAAGACCTTTTGTAAAATGAAAAATAATTTTAATAAAAAAAATCATTGTTCAACCATGTATATGTGTGCATGTATGTGTGTGTTTAGGCAAGAAAGTGAAAAACACAGAATTTGGGACAGTGGTTATCTGCCTCTGAGTAAGGCAGGAGTATGCATGAAAGAACACATTGGTGGAACTTAATGTTTTAAATCTAGGGGTTGGATGTTAGGTTTATGGATGTTCATTATATTTTGAATGAACAAATGAATGAATAGAAACCTACTAAGTTTTGGTTGAATTGTGTGGCCAAAAACAAAAAACAAAAAACGCACAAGCTCAGACTAAAACAACCTGCTGGTTCCCAAGTTCTCTCCAGCAGAAAGCAGGTTGTTGAAGCTATTCTGTGCCCGGAGAGGGCATGCTCCTCACCATTCACTTCAGATGTAACCAAGGAGAATGCCAGACAAGGAAGAATAGAAGAAGTTAGATCCAGGAAAGATGGAGAACCATGGACAAGAATGTCCAGAGAGTGGAATCAGGGTTTAATTGAGGAAGGATTTCCCATTGCATTTTTATAAAAAAATACTTCATTTTATATAAAAACATACATATATTAGACACATACACACATGTACATGTACACATGCCTACAAACACACACATACTCATGTACTTCTATACCTATGAATTTTAAATTTAGCAACTTTGAAAGTTTCAATCAAAGTTTCATGATTCTTGAGAATACGGGCACATCAACCCCACACAGATGGTTTCAGTGGTCATGAATTATCACTTCAAGTTCAGTCATGATGCCATTTGTTAGTCTACAGCCTTTTTGTTCCGTTTGAAGCAGTTTAATTGTCAATTTAATTCTCATGAAAAGAAGAAAACTAAGATGAAAATATTCTGATAAAATTTTGAGAACTAATAGAAAGAAGCAAGTCATTACCATCAATGTTTACAGTTCTTGTGAAATGTAATTTTACAGGTATGTTTATATGTTGGTAATTTGTATAATGCCACTTTATTTCAGTGTATATTCATAAAATTCAACTGATATATACACGTTGAAACAAATGAAATGATATAAGTATATAAAAGTTAAGATACATCCCTCCCAACCTCTCTTAAATTCTAATGTTTCTTGTTTAAGTCAACATTAATTATCTTGTGGTTTTTCTAGTCATTTCTTCAGGTTCATAAAAACATATTAAGATAGATAAAGAGACGAGATGGGTAGAGCATGCATGAGAGAGATTTCTGGTGTTTCGCTTTGTTCTGCTTTACTTTTTTACTTCTGTGTGTTTGTGTTTTGACAGAGTGGTGTCTGGGCTGATGATTTTACACTTGTCCCTGGGCTGCTCACACATCCTTTAGTTTTATGCTCAGTGGCCTGAGAGGCTGATCTCTACTGATTACACTAATTGCTTTTCTAGGGTTTGGCTTGTGAGAGGCCCTGGAAGAATATCAGAAGAAGAGAGGAGCGTTTACGCCCTTTGTTCCCCTTCTCGCAGCCACAGTCCCTTCCTCCACTGCTGCCGAGCTGGCTGAGGCTGTGTCCCTGGGTTTTTCCCTTTCACGAAGAGGGATGGCAGTGGCTTCCTGCTGCTGTGCCAGGTGCCTTAACAGCCCTTGTTGGCTCCCTTACCCCTGCGCCTTCCTAGTCCCTCACCCCGTGTTCATCACTTAGTCCTTACCAGTGTGCTCTTTCTTGCGGGGTCCCTGACTAATACGCACACGTGTATGTGCTATACCCTGGGCCACTTTTTTTCCCACTTAACCTATCATGGACATCTTTCTAAGACAGTATTTCAGTATTTAAATCATTCTTTACAACAGCTTTATTTTGTTAATGTTTGTCTGTTATGTGTTATTCTGATTAGTCCTTTAAGTGTTTCTGAATCTTCTGATTTCGGAAATGTTTTTAAATAGCATAGAATGAATTTTAAAAATTTAATCTGATAATCTTTACTTTTTCATTGGAGCACTTAGTCAATTTACATTTAAGATTTGAAATCAACTTCATTGAGGTATAATTGATAATAAATAAAAGGGACATATTTTAAGTATATGGTTCAACAAATGCCCATACCCATTTAATCACCACCACAAGCAGGATAAATCTTTTCCATCATCCCAGAAGATTCCTTTGTGCCCCTGCCTAGTCAATCTCCACCCTACTCCCAACTCAAACCCAGGAAACCACTGATCTGCTTTCTTTCACTGTATATTAGTTTTACCTTTCCTAGTATTCTGTATAAGTGAAATCACATACTATGTGCTCTTCAGTGTCTGGCTCGTTTTTGTTTGGCATAATGCTTTTGAGACTCATTAATATTTGGGGATGTATTAGCCATTTATTACTTTTATGGTAAGATTCCATTTTATAGATAGATTATAATTTATTTTTCTTTTCACCTACTGATGGAAAGCTGGGCTGTTTCTGTTTTCGGCTAATATGAATAAACCACCCTTCCAAGGGGAAGATCCAGCTACCAATAGCAAGTGAGGATTCCCATGGCGCGGAGAACAGCAGAGGTGTAACCCCTGCTAGCCACCAGAAGTAGGACATTTTAGTCATTCTTTTGTGTGTAATTGTACATAATTGCAGTTTTAATTTGCATTTACCTAATGATTAATGATGTTAATCATCCTTTGGTGTTTTTATTGGCTTTTCATATATCTTATTTTGTACAGTGTCTGTTCAAATCTCCTGTTCATTTTAGATGGTTGTATTCAAATTGTTAAATTGTAAGAAATAAATACTTACAGCCAAGATCATTGTCATACATATGTATTGCAGATATTTTCTCCTTGCATAATCCTTGCCTTTTCATTTCCTTATGGGGTCTTTCAAAGAGCAGAAGTTTTAAATTTGATGATTCCATTATATTTTTTTCTTTTACAGTTTGTACTTTTAAAATATCCAATGAAAAAATTCTTCATTCACTATGATTGCAAATCATTTCTCCTATATTTTCTTTTAGAAGTATTATAATTTTCTTCATTTAAGTCAATGCTCCATTTTGAGTTACTTTTTGTGAATAGTATGAGGTAAAATTTATTTTTTTCATGTGGATATACAGTTGCTCCAGCACCATATGTTAAAAAGCCTTTCTTTTCCTCATGGAATTACCATAGCATCTTTGCCAAAAAATCCTCTCCTGGTTGAGCCCTGAAATGCCTGCCAACCTGGCCAACATCTTTCTTGCAGTCTTATAAGAGACTCTGTAAGAAGAACCACTCAGCTAAGCTTCTCTTGAATTCCTGACCCAGAGAAACTGCGAAATAATCAATGTTTTTTTCCATACATTAAATTTTGAGGAAATTTGTTATGCAGCAATAGATACCTGATACACTGACCTAATAAAATAAATAGGTAACTGTTCCCTCTTTTTCTATTCTCAAAAGAGATTGTATAGTATTAAATGATTGATAGAATTCATTGGTGAAGTCATTGTGCCTAGATTTTTCTCAATGTGAAGGTTTTTAATGGCAAATTCAAATAATAAATATAGCGTTACCCAGGCTTTCTATTTTTTCATGAACAACATTTGGTAATTTGTGTCATTCAAAAAGTTTGTGGACTTTATCTAAATTTCCTGATACATTGACACAAATTTATTCATAATATTTCTTTATTATTCTTTTAATGTTTATAGTTTCTATAGTGATGACCCCCCCCCCTTTCTTTTTCAGAAAACCCTAGAAAATTATCTTCTATTTGTGAAGTGTCTCATTATGAAGATAACATTTGGTTGTGGATTTAAATGTGTAAAAACTTATATATATGTATGGTTGATATTTCAAAGGAGATAATGATGACCACTTTTCATTTTGAATATTGATACTGTGAACTGAATTGTGTCCTCCCAAATCCATATGTTGAAGCCCTAATCCCCAATGTGCTGCTATGTGAAGATGGGGCCTTTGGGACATATTTAGTTTTATTTAGATGAGGCTATGAAAGTGGGCCCCTCATGATGGGAGTAGTGTATTTATAAGAAGAGAGAGCAGAGAGCTTTCTAAACATTCTTCTCTCCATCTTCTGAGGACACAGTGAGAAAGAGACTGTCTGCAAGCTTGGAAGAAGGTTCTCACCAGGAAACAACCATGCCCATGCCTGAGCTTGGACTTCCCAGCCTCTAGAACTGTAAAAAATAAATTCCATTGTTTATGGGACTCAGTTTATGATATTTTGTTATAGCAGCCCAAGCTGACTATACAAATTTTGGTACCAAGAGTGGTTCTTGAGGAAGAGAGTTTTAAGGAAATTGGTTCTGGGGTTTTGGAAATTGGCTCTCTAATATGATTAGATCTAAAAACCTTAATGATTCTATTTCTAGTAATAAAGGCAGCACTGATAGTCCATGGTGTGATCTGGTAATAGAGATGTAAAATATTTCCATTGGAAACTCCTAATCAACCACTATAAGAAATATGGAGCTGGGTGACTCTTTATATGATACTTTCAAACATTTTTGGAAATCTAACAAACATAATGACATTGGCTGGTTGCTCCTAATATTGCTGGACAAAGTGATGAAAGAAAAGGATAAGTTCAGGGATTTGAATTTCCAGGTCAAGCTCTGCATGAATGACCTGAAAGCTTCTGTGCTTGCCTTGAAGGACATCTTTGTCTCCTGTAGCTGAAGATATAGGCTGAGACTGCTGAAAATCAAATGTGGAATCTTATTCTGCAATTGACTGAATTACAACACAAGTTGAACACCCAGCCTCGCAAGTTGTCTGCTGTTAAAGTGTGAGCATTTATTAGGAAAGAATAGGAAAATTGGTGACAAGGAAATTTGGGGAAGAACTATATGGATAGACCTTTATAAATGAACAAAAAATGAATATATTTTCATTCCATGTGAATTCTCTGCAAAGGGTGACCTCAACAGAGGTAGATTTTCATTATCAAGTGGATAGGATGATTGGTTCTGTGTATAGTAGTCAATCTCTTTCCTCAGTCGCCCCTGTCTTGACCAATGGGCTCATGAACAAAGTGGCAATGATGGCAGGGATGGAGGTTCTGCATGGGCTCAGCGACATGGACTCCCACACTCCAGGGATGATCTGGCTACAGTCATTGCTGAGGGCCCAATCTTCCAGAAGCAGAAACCAACCCTGAAACCCTAATATGGCACCATTCCCGGGGACGATTAGCCAGCTACCTAGTGGTAGACTGATTACATTGGACCATTTCCCTCATGGAAAGAGCGTGTTTCGTTCTTGCTGGAATAGATACTTACTCTGGATACAGATTCATCTTCCCTGAACACAATGCTTCAGCCAAAACTACCATCCATCAACTTACAGAATGCCTTATCCACCATTACAGTATTCCATACAACATTGCTTATGAACAAGGAACTCACTTTATAGCAAAAGAAGTATAGCAGTGGGTCCATACTTAGGGAATTCAGTGGTCTTACTATGTCCCCCACTATCCTGAAACAACTGGCTTGATTGAATGGTGGGATGACCTTTTGAAGACTCAGTTACAGTGCCAGATAGGTAGCAGTACCTTTCAGGGTTGGGCAAGGTTGTCCAGAAGTCTGTATATGCTCTGAATCAGCATCTAATATACGGTGCTGAATTTCCCATAGCCAAGATTCACAGGTCTAGGGATCAAGGGGTGGAAATGGGAGTGGTACCACTCACTATTACCCATAGTGACCCATTAGAAATTTTTTTGCTTCCTGTTCCCATGATCTTATGCTCTTCTGACCTAGAAGTTTTAGTTCCAAAAAGAGGAATGCTTCCACCAGGAGACACAACAATGATTCCATTGAACTGGAAGTTAAGACTGTTGTCCAACTACTTTGAACTCCTCTTGCCTCTGAATCAACAGGCAAAAAAAGGAGTTATATACTAGCTAGGGTGGTTGATCCTGACTACCAAGGGGAAATTGGACTGCTACTCCACAGAGTATGTCTGGAATACAGGAGCTCCCTTAGGGCATGTTTTAGTATTACAACACCGGTAATTAAGGTCAATAAAAGAACTACAACAACACGATTTAGGCAGGACTACTAAGAGCCCAGATATTTCAGAAATGAAGGTTTGGATCACTCCACTAGGTGAAGAGCCATAACCAGTTGAGGTGTTTGCTGAAGGCAAAGGGAATACAGAACAAATAAAGGAAGAAAGTAGTCAGAAATACTTGCTATTAATATGTGACTGTAATTTTCATGACTATCTCCTCTTTATTTTGTTATGAAATATGTTTATATATAATATATATTATATACATAAACATTTATGTATATGAACAAACATCTTTGTTTTCTTCTCCCTCATTTTCTTATTATATATCATAAAATGTATTGATTTTATATAATGGTATTTAAGTATTGTTAGTTTGATATCACAGTATTTACATTATGGGATATCAAGGAGAAGAGTAAACATCATTCAAGGACTTTACCTCCTCTTCTGGGGAAGGGGTTAGCATGTTTTCAGTTCTATTCAGGATAGTTGTATCATATTAGGCAGAATTATCACTTTAATGTCTTTGTTTGGAAATTAAGTGTAGTTTAAGGAGATGCATATGGATGCCAATATGACAAGGGGTGGACTTAAGATGTTTAATACTACGGGTCAATTTGACTGGGCCATGAGGACCCAGATATTTGGCTAAGCATTATTTCTGGGATGGTTTTGGATGAGATTAAGACTTGAATCAGTAGACTGAGTAAACCAAAATGCCTTCCTCAGCGTGTGTGGGCCTCAACCAGCCAGTTGAAGGCATGAATAGAATAAAAGGGCAAGAAAGAATTTTCTCTTTCTGCCTGACTCTCTTCGAGCTGAGACATCACTCTCCTCCTGCCTCAGAACTGGAGGATATCCTGGAACTTACACCATTGATTCTCCTGGTTCTTAGGCCTTTGAACTCAGACCACAACTTACATGTTGGCTTTCCTGCTTCTTAGACCTTTGGATTCAGACTGTACCTATACCATCAGCTCTCCTGGATCTGTAATTCTTGGTCTCGATAATCATGTAAGCCAATTTGTTATAATAATAAATCTCTCTACATATACCTTTCTCTCTTTCTCTGTCTCTTTTTCTATATACATATACATATTGTACATACATACCATATATATTATTAGTTATATTTCTCTGGTGAACCCTGATTTATCAGATTTTGATACTGAGAAGTAAGGTACTGTAATAACAAATATCTAAACATGTGGAAGTGGCTTTGGAATTGGGTAATGGGTAGAGGCTGGAAGAGTTTTGAGGTGTGTGCTGTGGATGTTAAAAGTGATTCTGGAACTAACTGCTGAGCAATCATCGACAGGAAGACACTGGAACTCACCAAAAAGGATACCCCACGTCCAAAGACAAAGGAGAAGCCACAATGAGATGGTAGAAGGGGTGCAATCACAATCAAATCAAATCCCATAACTGCTGGGTGGGTGGCTCACAAAAGGGAGAACACTTTTATACCACAGAAGTCCACCCACTGGAGTGAAGGTTCTGAGCCCCACATAAGGCTTCCCAACCTGGGGGTCTGGCAATGGGAGGAAGAATTCCTAGAGAATCAGACTTTGAAGGCTAACAGGATTTGATTGCAGGACTTCAACAGGACTGGGGAAATCAGAGACTCCACTCTTGGAGGGCACACACAAAGTAGTGTGCACATCGGGACCCAGGGGAAGGAGCAGTGACCCCATAGGAGACTGAACCAGACCTACCTGTTAGTGTTGGAGGGTCTCCTGCAGAGGTGGGGGCTGGCTGTGGTTCACCATGGGGACAAGACACTGGCAGCAGAAGTTCTGGGAAGTACTCCTTGGTGAGCCATCCCAGAGTCTGCCATTAGCCCCACCAAAGAGCTGGGTAGGCTCCAGTGCTGGGTCACCTCAGGCCAAACAACCAATAGGGAGGGAACCCAGCCCCACTGATCAGCAGACAAGCGGATTAAAGTTTTACTGAGCTCTGCCTGCCAGAGCAAAACCCAGCTCTACCCACCACCAGTCCCTCCCATCTGGAAGCTTGCACAGGCCTCTTAGAGAGCCTCATCCACCAGAGGGCAGACAGCAGAAGCAAGAAGAACTACAATTCTGCAGCCTGTGGAAGGAAAACCACATTCACAGAAAGACACACAAATTGAACACGCAGATGACTTTGTACTAGATGAAGGAACAAGATAAAACCCCAGAAAACCAACTAAATGAAGTGGAGATAGGCAACCTTCCAGAAAAAGAATTCAGAATAATGATAGTGAAGAGGATACAGGACCTCAGAAAAAGAATGGAGGCAAAGATCGAGAAGATGCAAGAAATGTTAAACAAAGACCTAGAAGAATTAAAGAACAAACACTGAGAAGAATTAAAGAACAAACAAACAGAGATGAAAAATACAATACCTGAAATGAAAAATACACTAGAAGGAATCAATAGCAAAATAACTGAGGTAGAAGAATGGATAAGTGACCTGGAAGACAGAATGGTGGAATTCACTGCTGCAGAACAGAATAAAGAAAAAAGAATGAAAAGAAATAAAGACAGCCTAAGAGACCTCTGGGACAATATTAAAAACAACAACATTTGCATTATAAGGGTCCCAGAAGGAGAAGAGAGAGAGAAAGGACCAGAGAAAATATTTGAAGCGATTAGAGTCAAAAAATTCCATAACTTGGGAAAGGAAATAGCCACCCAAGTACAGGAAGCACAGCGAGTCCCATACAGGATAAACCCAAGAAGAAACACACCGAGACACATAGTAATCAAACTGACAAATATTAAAGACAAAGAAAAATGATTGAAAGCAGCAAGGGAAAAACAACAAATAACATACAAGGGAACTCGCATAAGGTTAACAGCTGATTTCTCAGCAGAAACTCTACAAGCCAGAAGGGAGTGGCATGATATACTTAAAGTGATGAAAGGGAAGAACCTACAACCAAGATTACTCTACCCGGCAAGGATCTCATTCAGCTTTGATGGAGAAATCAAAAGCTTTACAGACAAGCAAAAGGTAAGAGAATTCAACACCACCAAACCAGCTCTACAACAAGTGCTAAAGGAACTTCTCTGAGTGGGAAACACAAGAGAAGAAAAGGATCTACAAAAACAAACCCATAGCAATTAAGAAAATGGTAAAAGGGAGATACATATCAATAATTACTTTAAATATGAATGGATTAATTGCACCAACCAAAATACACAGGCTCACTGCATGGATACAAAAACAAGACCTATATATATGGTGTCTACAAGAGACCCACTTCAGACCTAGGGACACATACAGACTGAAAGTGAAGGAGCAGAAAAAGATATTCCATGCAAATGGAAATCAAAAGAAAGCTGGAGTAGCAATACTCATACTAGGTAAAATAGACTTTAAAATAAAGAATGTTACAAGAGACAAGGAAGGACACTACATAATGATCAAGGGATCAATCCAAGAAGAAGATATAACAATTATAAATATATATGCACCCAACATAGGAGCACTTCAATACATAAGGCAACTGCTAACAACAATAAAAGAGGAAATCGACAGCAACACAATAATAGTGGGGGACTTTAACACCTCACTAACACCAATGGACAGATCATCCAGATAGAAAATTAATAAGGAAACACAAGCCTTAAATGACACAATAGACCAGATAGATTTAATTGATACTTATAGGACATTCCATCCAAAAACAGCAGATTACACTTTCTTCTCCAGGATAGATCACATCTTGGGTCACAAGTCAAACTTCGGTAAATTTAAGAAAATTGAAATCATATCAAGCATCTTTACTGACCACAATGCTGAGATTAGAAATCAATTACAGGGAAAAAAAGGTAAAAAACAGAAACACATGGAGGCTAAACAATACATTACTAAATAACCAAGAGATCACTGAAGAAATCAAAGAGGAAATCAGAAAATACCTAGAGACAAATTACAATGAAAACACAATGATCCAAAACCTATGGGATGCAGCAAAAGCAGTTCTAAGAGGGAAGTTTATAGCTATACAAGCCTACCTCAAGAAACAAGAAAAACCTCAAATAAACAATCTAACCTTACACCTAAGGGAACTAGAGAAAGAAGAACAAACAAAACCCAAAGTTAGTAGAAGGAAATAAATCATAAAGATCAGAGCAGATATAAATGAAATAGAAACAAAGAAAACAATAGCACAGATCAATAAAACTAAAAGCTGGTTCTTTGAGAAGATAAACAAGATTGATAAACCTTTAGCTAGACTCATCAAGAAAAACGGGGAGAGGACTCAAATCAATAAAATTAGAAATGAAAAAGGAGAAGTTATAACAGACACCACAGAAATACAAAGCATCCTAAGAGACTACTACAAGCAGCTCTATGCCACTAAAATGGACAACCTGGAAGAAATGGACAAATTCTTAGAAAGGTATAACCTACCAAGACTGAACCAGGAAAAAAGAGAAAATATGAACAGACCAATCAAAGGGATGAAATTGAAACTGTGATTTAAAATCTTCCAACAAACAAAAGTACAGGACCAGACGGCTTCACAGGTGAATTCTATCAAACATTTAGAAGAGCTAACACCCATCCTTCTCAAACTCTTCCAAAAAATTGCAGAGGAAGGAACATTCCCAAACTCATTCTATGAGGCCACCAATACCCTGATACCAAAAGCAGACAAAGATACTACAAAAAAAGAAAATTACAGACCAATATCACTGTTGAATATAGATGCAAAAATCCTCAACAAAATACTAGGAAACAGAATCCAACAACACCTTAAAAGGGTCATACACCATGATCAAGTGGGATTTATCCCAGGGATGCAAGGATTCTTCAATATATGCAAATCAATCAATGTGATACACCATATTAACAAACTGAGGAATAAAAACCATATGATCATCTCAATAGATGCAGGAAAAGCTTTTGACAAAATTCAACACCCATTTATGATAAAAACTCTCCAGAAAGTGGGCATAGAGGGAATCTACCTCAACATACTAAAGGCCATATACGATAAACCCACAGCAAACATCATTCTCAATGGTGAAAAACTGAAAGCCTTTCCTCTAAGATCAGGAGCAAGACAAGGATGCCCACCCTCACCGCTATTACTCAACATAGTTTTGGAAGTCCTAGCCACGGCAATCAGAGAAGAAAAAGAACTAAAAGGAATACAAATTGGAAAAGAAGAAGTAAAACTGTCACTGTTTGCAGATGATATGATACTGTACATAGACAATCCTAAAGATGCCACCAGAAAACTACTAGAGCTGATCAATGAATTTGGTAAGGTTGTAGGATACAAAATTAATGCACAGAAATCTCTTGCATTCCTATACACTAACAACAAAAGATCAGAAAGAGTAATTAAGGACACAATCCCGTTCACCATTGCAACAAAAAGAATAAAATACCTAGGAATAAACCTACCTAAGGAGGTAAAAGACCTGTACTCAGAAAACTATAAGACCCTGATGAAAGAAATCAAAGATGACAGAAACAGATGGAGAGATATACCATATTCTTGGATTGGAAGAATGAATATTGTGAAAATGACTATACTATTCAAAGCAATCTACAGATTCAATGAAATCCCTATCAAATTACCAGTGGCATTTTTTAAAGAGCTAAAACAAAAAATCTTAAAATTTGTATGGAGACACAAAAGATCCCGAATAGCCAAAGCAGTCTTGAGGGAAAAAAACGGAGCTGGAAGAATCAGACTCCCTGACTTCAGATTACACTACAAAGCTACAGTAATCAAGACAATATGGTACTGGCACAAAATCAGAAACACAGATCAATGGAACAAGATAGAAAGCCCAGAGATAAACCCACGCACCTATAGTCAACTAATCTATGACAAAGGAGGCAAGGATATACAATGGAGAAAAGACATTCTCTTCAATAAGTGGTGCTGGGAAAACTGGACAGCTACATGTAAAAGAATAAAATTAGAAAAATAAAATCCAACAAAACAAAACAAAAATAAAATCCAAATGCATTAGAAATCTAAATGTAAGACTGAACACTATAAAACTCTTAGAGGAAAACATAGGAAGAACTCTCTTTGACATAAATCACAGAGAGATCTTTTTTTGATCCACCTCCTAGAATAATGGAAATAAACACAAAAGTAAACAAATGAGACCTAATGAAACTTAAAAGCTTTTTCAAAGCAAAGGAAACTACAAACAAGGTGAAAAGACCACCCTCAGAATGGAAGAAAATGTTTGCAAATGAATCAACGGACACAAGATTAATCTCCAAAATATATAAATAGCTCATACAGCTCAATATTAAAAAAACAAACAATCCAATCAAAAAATAGGCAGAAGACCTAAATAGACATTTCTCCAAAGAAGACATACAGATGGCCAAGAAACACATGAAAAGCTGCTCAACATCACTAATTATTAGAGAAATGCAAATCAAAACTACAATGGGGTATCACCTCACACCAGTTAGAATGGGCATCATCAGAAAATCCACTAACAACAAATGCTGGAGAGGGTGTGGAGAAAAGGGAACCCTCTTGCACTGTTGGTGGGAATGTAAATTGATACAGCCACTATGGAGAACAGTAAGGAGGTTCCCTAAAAAAGTAAAAATAAAATTACCATATGACCCAGCAATCCCACTACTGGGCATATACTCAGAGAAAGTCATAATTCAAAAAGACATATGTACCCCAGTGTTCATTGCAGCACTATTTACAATAGCCAGGTCATGGAAGCAACCTAAATGCCCATCAACAGACGTATGGATAAAGAAGTTGTGGTACATATATACAATGGAATATTACTCAGCCCTAAAAAGGAATGAAATTGGGTCATTTGTAGAGACGTGGATGGATCTAGAGACTGTCATACAGAGTGAAGTAAGTCAGATAGAGAAAAACAAATATCGTATATTAACGCATATATATGGAACCTAGAAAAATGATACAGATGAACCAGTTTGCAAGGCAGAAATAGAGACACATATGTAGAGAATAAATGTATGGACACCAAGGGGGGAAAGTGTTGGGGGTGGTGGTGGTGATGGGATTGACATATATACACTAATATGTATAAAATAGATAACTAATAAGAACCTGCTCTATAAAAAATTAAATAAAATAAAATTTAAAAAAAAATAAGTAAAAATAAAAATAAAAGCATTGCTTTAAAAAAAAAGTGATTCTGGTGAGGACTCTGAAAGAAACAAGGAGACCTGAAGAAAAAGCTTCCACCTTATAAGAAAATACGTAAATAATCATGAACAGAATATTTGTAAGAATATGGATGTTAAAGGTCATTTTAGTGAGGTCTTAGATTTTGACTTTAGGCTTTAGAGCTGATGCTAGAGTGAGTTAAGACTTGGGGCCTGTTGGGAAATGAGGAATATGTTATTGGAAATTGGGAGAAAGACAGTTCTTGTTATAAAGTGGCAGATAATTGGAAAATTTTCAACTTGTCCATATTGCAAGAAGTGATAAAGCATGTTTGGAAGAGGACAAGAAACTTGTGGATGGACTATCACTTGATGAAGAGATTATGTATGAGGTTTTATGAATATAAACCCTGCCAGTTTGAACTGAAGGATGAAATAAAGAAAAGCTTGTTGGAATTATTTGATCCTACAGGACCAGGCCACAGAGATATGCAGTTGTTAACATGTGCTATTGAAGAAGAGGCAAAAATGACCTTAAGGTAACTCTGAAATCTCAGGGCCCCTGCCATACTTTCTCAGTCTCTTCACACTTCGTTTTTGGGCCTTTTAGTATACTTTGTAATTTTTTTGTTGGAAGGTAGAAATGCTCTATTGGATAAAAGGATATGTGGTCAATAGGCCTTTAGTAATGTAGTGGTAAAATGTTGGCAGGTGGGGAAGAATATTCTAGTCTTATGATTAGGTTTCAGTCTTTTAGTGAGTCTCTGACCCTGGGCCGTGAATTTCACAAATAGTCCTCTGGTTTCTTCCCCCACTCCCTTAGGTGGTACAGGATGGCTGGAGAGAGCTGGAGTTGGGCCTTTCCCTTCCTCCAGGTTAGGTAGGCTCTGATAAAACCCCAATAGCTTAGGTTTTGGTAAAATAGATCCTCTTGAGGTTAGGCCTTGCTAAGTAGAACAGAATTTCTGTCATTCTAATGTCTAAAATTTACATTAGTGTTCACTCTTTGTATTGTACATTCTATGGGTTTTGACAATGTACACCAACATGTAACCACCATTACAGTATCACATAGAAGAGTCTCACTGCCTTGAAATCCCCCGTGCTCCACCTATTCATTCCTCTCGCCCTCTTTTCAATCCCTTGGCAACCTCTGGTATTTTTTTTTTAATTTATTATTAAAAAAATTTTGTTTATATATATATATATTTTTATCTTTGGCTGTGTTGGGTCTTCGTTTCTGTGTGAGGGCTTTCTCCAGTTGCGGCGAGCGGGGTCCACTCTTCATCGCGGTGTGCAGTCCTCCCACCATCGCAGCCTCTCTTGTTGCGGAGCACAGGCTCCAAATGCGCAGGCTCAGTAGCTGTGGCCCACGGGCCCAGTTGCTCTGCGGCATGTGGGATCTTATCAGACCAGGGCTCGAACCCGTGTCCCCTGTACCGGCAGGCAGATTCCCAACCACTGCGCCACCAGGGAAGCCCAACCTCTGGTATTTTTATTGTCACTATAGCTTTTCTTTCTCCTGGTTGTCATAGAGTTGGATTCATACAGTATTATGGCTCTACAGATTGGCGCATTTCACTTAACAATATGTATTTAGGGTTTCTCCATGTCTTATTATGGCTTGATAGCTCATTTCTTTTTCTCACTGAGTATTATTTCCAATGTATGGATGTACCAAAGCATGTTTATCAGTCCACCTATTGAAGGACATCTTGGCACTTCCAAGTTTTGGCAATTATCAAGAAAACTACTATAAACATTTATGTGCAGGTTTCTGTGTGAACATAAGATTTAATTCATGTGGGTAAATACCAAGGAGGATGATTGCTGAATCACATGGCAAGAATATGTTTAATTTTGTGAGACACTGCCAGACTGTCTTCCAAAGTGGCTGTGCCATTTTGCATTTCCACCAGCAATAAATGAGAATTCCTTTTGCTCCACATCCTTGGCAGCATTTGGTGTTGTTGATGCTTTGGGTTTTATCCATTCTAAAATATGTGTAGTGATAGATCATTGTTGTTTTTATTTGTAATTCCTTAATGACATATGATGTTGAACATAATTTTCTATGCTTATTTGCTCTCTGTATATCTTCTTCAGTGGGGTGTCTGTTCAGATCATAGCCTACTTAAAAATTTGTTTATTGTTGAGTTTTAAGAGTTCTTTGGATATTTTGGTTACTAGTCTTTATCAGATTGTCAGATATGTGTTTTGCAAATATTTCCCCTCAGAATGTGGCTTGTATTCTTATTCTCTTAATACAATTTCTATTTTGATACATATTTCCAACTATCCAAGAAAGAAAAGATCTCGAAAAAATACTAAAAAGAAGGAGAAATGGAACATAGTTTCATGGGAGTTAACTTTACAGCTGATACCAAATGTCAACTAATTGAAGAGAATATGCAGACTCTTCAAACCATGGTTCTTAGCAAAGTGACTGGTTCACCCACAAGACTATTCTTTCTTTCTTTTTTCAGCATCATACAAAGCCAAGGGAAAAGTGATAAAATACATTTTGAGGGAAGGTGTTGGGAGTCAAACTACTACATCTGTTTCTTCCCTAGCCAGTTCATAATTCCCCTCAGACAGCTAAATAACTACACAAGTAATATGAACCAGCAATATTTGACCATTGAAAATCCTGGTTCACAGGGATGCAAAGGATATGGATTCCATTTACGCTTGACTGAAGCAAATAGTAGACCAGGAAGATCTGTGCCCACTCAGAAATAAATAAATAAATAAGAATTAAAACTTATGCAAAATTCTGAAAATAATTGATGTTAAAAAAGAATGCAGCACGGAAAATTTAGAGGAAAAGTACATTTTAGGAAATGACATACCAGGAAATAGAAGAACTTTTAAGGAACTCCTTTCTATGCTTAATATGCATTCTATGAAACAAGAGACAAAAAGGACATACTATGTGAATAGAGTATAACTGAAAGTGAATTGGCAAAACTAAGGAAAAAATTAGGAGAAAAAATACCAGGAAAGGGGAGAGTGATCACAAAGATGTAAATAGCCTTACTATGTGCCAAGTGAGTAATTTACATATTTTATCTGATTTTATTCTTCCAATAACTCTATGAGTTAGCTACTATTATTATCTCAATTTTACTAATAAAAAACCTGATTAAGCAACTTGCCAAAAGTCACATAAGTAGGAAGTCCTAAAGCTGGGATATGAACCCAGCCACCTTTATTCCAGAACCCATACATTAACTAATATATCAATAAGGTTAGGCTAAGTTATGCTGTACTAGCAAACAGCCTGAAAAATATCAGTGGCTTCAAACACAAAATGTCTCTTACACTACCTGTGCAGAGCAGGTCAGCAGGGAGACCCAAGTCATCAGAGTCATTCAGGGACTTAGTCTGAAGGAGGCTCCACCTGGATTCATGCTTCCATGATCATCAATACAAGGGTTAAGAAACGTTTGGGGTCCTGCAGCAGTAATGAAATGATCTTGCCAACAAGTGATACATGCCACCCAGGCTCAGATTTTTTGGCCAAACATTGAGGAGTGGGGTGGAGGAATGCAATCTTACCATATTCATGGAAGTAAGAGAAAAGTCAGAATATTTGTAAATAAACCTAATGACCACCACAACTGCTTTGCTGTAGTGCCTCTCCCTATATCATCCTGCTTTTCTATGGGTCACTACAGAAAAATTAAAAGCTGATGTGGGAAAAGGGCTTGAGTACACATAAAATAAAAAATAAAAGACTATGAGATAATGTATTGACAGAATAGCATAGATTTAGATGGAGAGAAATAGACATCTGAAATACAGATAAGTTGTTTATATAAATTTCTAAAGGAAAGAACAAACTATTGAAGAAAACTTTTTTTAACTAAAAGAACACTGGATCTTTAGATCTTAAGAGCTCTGTATTCCAAGAAATACCATGGATTTATGTGTTTAATTTCTTAATAGTCAAAGAAAATTAAAGAATATATAAGGATCAAGACATAAGAAGGAATCAACCTAGTCTGGAAACCCTTAGCAGTTCTGGATGACACAGAGCTATGAAACTATCTACAGAGTTTTGAGGAGAAACGGACTTAGAACTCCTATTCCCCACCAGAGTCCAGACTGCAGTTAAATATAAAGGCAACATGAAGGCATTGAAACTGAGCAGGACCCTATAGGGCCTTCCTGGTGATAGACTCCCCCTTTGTCCCCTGCTTCTTGTTTGTAGGAAAGACTTTGGTCTCCTAGGCCTCCCCTGAGTTTCAAAGAACAGGCTGAAGAAGTTAATAATTAGAGAAATGGGGGAATGCAGAGCCAAAGGAAAGGCAGTCAAGTAAGAAAAGTAATAGTAATTTAAACAATAAGGCAGCATAAAACAGTCACAGGAAACTTGGTCCCTCCCTGAAGGATACAGATAGCAATCTGGTGCATATTCTTGAGTTGTTTCTACAGAAACCAGGACCCCACCAGATAGAAAATGCTGACAACCAGCATGTAGACCCCAGATTGGTTGGAGTCGGAAGACTAATGATTTAAATTCCTGAAATGTCACCCTGTTGACTCATCACCAACCAATCAGAGAATTGCACAAGAGTTGATCATGATCCTGTGATCCTCTCCCTCACACTGTCTTTAAAAACCCTTCCCTGAGGCCACTGGGGAGTTCTGGTCTTTTGAGCATGAGTTGCACGTTCTCTTTGTTTGGTGTCCTGCAATAAATGCTGTACTTTCCTTCCCCACAACCCCGTGTCACGAGATTGGTTTCACTGTGAGTTGGGCTAGCTGATCTAAGTTTGGCTTGGTAACAGCATTCTCAGAATATAGGGACATAAGCATTGCTTTGCTCATGTAATGTTTCTGAAAATTCTACTTAGAAATGTAATTCTAAACAACTCAACAATGAATTAAAATCTAAAGAATGAAGAATGAGTGACGGGATAACTGGTGAATTATTTAAATGCAAATTTACATCAAATTACAACAATAATTGACACAAAATCTGAAGATGTGGAAATAGAAGTCAAGGAACAGACCAAAGTATGGTGAGGAAGTAGGTACTATAAATCTGCTTATTTCCTCATATTTATTACAGGATAGTAACTATTGTCCTGTTAAGGAGTAAAGAGGGAGATGTGTAATCTAAAATTATAAATGACATTTCATTAAAATTAAAAACAAACTCAAAACATTGTTGATTTATTTAACAAAGAAAATATATCCAAGTCCAAAGAATTAAGCACAAACAAAAGAGCAAGAAAACCTAGAAAAGCAAATTAAACAATAATAAAAGAGAACATATAAGAGAACAAAAGACATGATGTATTTTCCATAATGCTAATAAATAGAAATCATACAAAATAACCTATTAAAATTGAATGACTTTTGGGTCAAAATAAATAAGTAGGAAAAATTTTATATGTATATATAATAAATTACAAATAATATTCATCATAGATAAAGGGAAAGAATAAAACAGTTATAGGCTTTCCTGGTTCCTCATTCTAGGATCATGTCTTACCAAAGATATTTTAATTTTTCAGGCATTTATTGGTCAGGTTTACCTCTTACATTGAAGTCAGAAATGTATGCATATTATAATTGTGGCATTCCAGGTAAATACTGTGATGTTTAATGTCTGTGGCCATACCTTTTTGCAAAGCAATGGGGTTTGATACTTCAGGGTTTTTGTTTGCTTTTATTTAAAATGTAGAGAATTTAGGATGACAGTGTGTCCTTCTCTCTCTTACAGACAGAAACTCATAATGGTGTGATGGTGAGGTACACTGTCAAAGAGAGGGGCTCAGCTTGCCTTTGATGTAAGCACAGCTCTTTTCAGAAAGGTATTAGTTCTCTTAATACATAGAAAAAGAGAGCATGAAGGAGCAAAGTTTCATTTCCAGAGTAGAGTATAGTGAATTTAAGTTTCAAAGGGGAAATCTTAAACCCAGATGAGAGGAGGAAAGGCAGCAGGGGAGGTAAGTGGGGCCCAAGTGCTTAGATATGACAGTAGTCAGGGATAAATCGTTCAATGCTCTGAGAATTTTTTCCTTATGATTTTTCTATATATAAACGTTCAAACCACAGTCAGCAGTGTCTGATAGAAAACCCACTGGACTTTAAGTTAGAAGACTGAATTCTAAGAGTAGATCTGTGATGAATTGCCTGATATGAAGGAAATCAATTGGCTAGAATGTGCCTCTAAAACGAACATATTCACTGTTGCCCCATCTCTGCCCCACTGGGTAAACGAGAGCCTCAGAGACAATGATGTCAGTTCCTTCAAAGAAGGCAGTGTAGATGGCATTACATTTAAATATTGGACTTTTCAATAGAATGATTTTTTGAACTGTACCAAATAATCTTGGAGGTTTCTTCTGTGTGATATGTGACCATTATTTGAGTCTTTGATTTGAGAAGTGAAGCAATGTCTGCCAAGCAGTGTCCAGAAAATAATGTATTACACTGGACTGTCAGGAAAATCTTAAGAATAAATATTACCACCCCGATTCTGGCCTTTTATAAGACCAGAGAAACTGGCTATCATGTTGAAAGAGTTACTGAGAGGAAATATTATATCAAGACAGTAACTAGTCTGAATATTATCCTCTCAAAAATTGTATTTTCTCTCTTTGGATCTTAGATTTCACTTCACTTTACTTGTTTATTGATTTCCTTTCATCTGGATTATCTCTTTTCTAAGTTATAACCAATTCAAAATGTGTTGCAGTAAGTTTACTAGAATTAGAACAAGAGATAGGAGAATTTTGAGGCAGCTTTGCAAAATGCACATTTATTCCATGTAATGGGAAGTCTTATCATACCACATTTTTCATGGACCAATTTATTTTTAATGTTGCAAAATGTAAGTAAAGCAGTAGAAGTTAACTTATTCTGTACGCCTCTACCCCTACTCCCCCGGTTTCCACACATCTAAACATCAGTCTTATATAAGTTCCAGTCCAAGATTAATCTCTTCCTCTAAGCTTTCCCTGATCACTCTCGCCAAGCTGATCCTTAACCCCATGAGACTAATCTCTCATATGGCATTTGCCACTTTCTAACTTGTATTTTGTTTATATCTTCCCTTCCCCACCCAACTTTTCAGGAAGCACCACATTTTATCATTTTTTCTCTTTTATCCCTTAAGTTCAGTGTTTGGCATAAAGTGGGTGAGTAGGTGTTCACTAAGTGATTTTTTAATAAATAATTAATCCATCCATAATTTGAATTTATTGATGCCTTTTCCTAAAAAAAAAAAAAAAAGCTTCACATCAACCGCTATTAATTGAATATCTATTTTGGAACTTGTAGAAGTTCCACAAATGAGCCGTTATGATCATTTGTTAACTACTTAATAGTTTTCTTCCTTTTTTATAAAAACAACTTTATGATATAATTCACGTATCATAAACTTTACCCATTTAAGTGTACAATTCAATAGTTTCAGTGTATTCACAGAGTTGTGCAATCATCACCACTATCTAAGTTTAAACATTTTTACCCCTACAAAAAGAAAACCAGTACTCATTAGCAGTCACTCCCCATTTCTTCCATTCCCCTGCACATCCTTATCCCCCAAGCCCTACGCAACCACTAATCAACTTTCTGTC
The DNA here is from genome assembly GCF_965194825.1 of Balaenoptera physalus. Classification (NCBI taxonomy): domain Eukaryota; kingdom Metazoa; phylum Chordata; class Mammalia; order Artiodactyla; family Balaenopteridae; genus Balaenoptera; species Balaenoptera physalus. The sequence goes on along the minus strand of NC_138882.1, from coordinate 112,020,158 downwards.
TCTGTGGATATGCCTATTGTTGATATTTCATATAAATGGAATCAAACAATATGTAGTCACTTTTAACTAGTTTCTTTCATCTAGCATAATGCTTTTAAGGTTCATGCTTGTATCCGTGCTTCATTTTTTATGGTTGAATTATATTCCATTGTATGGACATATCACATTTTGTTTCTTCATTCATCACTTGGTAAATATCTGTGTTGTTTCTAATTTTTGGTTTTTATATATAATGCTGCTATGAACATTCATATGCAAGTATTTGCATGAGTGTATGTTTTCATTTTTCCTAGAAATGGAAGTGCTAGGTCATATGGGAACTCTAGGTTTTCATGTTTGAGGAACTGCTGACATGTTTTCCAAAGCAGTTGAAACAGCTTTACATTCTCACCAGCGTGTATGAGGATTTCAATTTCTCTACATCCTTATCCGTACTTGTCAGTATCTGTCTTTTTATTTTAGCTATCCTAGTGGGTGTAAAGTGGTATCTCATGTTGTTTTGATTTGTATTTCTTTAATGACCAGTAATGTTGAGCATTTTTCATGAGGTTATTGGTCACTTGTACTTTTTGAGAAATGTCTATTCAAAATCTTTGCCCATTTTAAAAAACAGCTTTATTGAGGTATAATTAATACTACACAAAAGCTGCACATGGTTAAGGTATATACTTTGATGAGTTTAGATATACGCAAACATCTGTGATTCTATCACCACAATCAAGGTAACAAAAATCCATCATTACAATGTGTGTTTGTGTGTGTGTGTGTTAAGAATACTAAACATGAGATCTATTTTCTTAACATATTTTAAAATGCATAACACCATGTTGTTAACTATTAGCGCTTGTTACACAGCAGGTCTCTAGAACTTATTCATCTTGTATAACAGAAATTTTACACCCATTGAACAGCACCTCTGCATTCCCCCCTGTCCCCAGCCCCTGGTAACCACCATTCTACCCACTGCTGCTTTGAGTTTGACTGTTTTAGCTACCTCATATAAGTGGAATCATACACTATTTGCCCTTCTGAGACTGGCTTATTTTACTTAGCATAACATCCTCCAGGTTCATCCATGTTGCCATAAATGGTAGGATTTCCTTTTTAAGGCTGAATAACATTCCATTGTATGTATATACACTGTCTTTATCCCTTCACCTGTGGATGGACATTAAAGTTGTTTCTATATCTTGGTTATTGTGAATAATGTTGCAATGAACAGAGGAATACAGATATTTCTTCAAGATCCTGATTTCAATTCTTGTTGATAGATACCCAGAAGGAGTTTAATAATAGCCATTCTAAGACTTCCCCAGTGGCGCAGTGGTTAAGAATCCACCTGCCAATGCAGGGGACACGGGTTTGAGCCTTGGTCCGGGAAGATCTCACATGCCACGGAGCAACCAAGCCCATGCTCCACAACTACTGAGCCTGCGTTCTAGAGCCCGTGAGCCACAACTACTGAGCCCACGTGCCGCAACTACTGAAGCCCATGTGCCTAGAGCCCGTGCTCTGCAACAAGAGAAGGCACCGCAATGAGAAGCCCGCGCACTGCAATGAAGAGTAGCACCCACTCGCTGCAACTAGAGAAAACCTGTGCGCAGCAATGAAGATCAAACGCAGCCAAAAAATAAATAATTGAATAAATTAATAAAAAAAAATAGACATTCTAATAGGTGTGAAGTGATATCTCATTGTGGTTATGATTTGTATTTCTCTGATGGTTAGTGATGTTGAGCACATTTTCACATACCTGGTGTCCATTTGTTTGTCTTTTTAAACAAAATGTCTATTCAGGTCCTTTGCCTATTTTTAAATCTATTTATTTATTTAATTATTTATGTATTATTTACTTACTATTGGCTGGTAGGAGTTTTTTCTTAATATATTTTGGATATTAACCCCTTATCAAATAAAAGGTTTGCAGATATTTTCTCCTATTCCATAAGTTGCCTTTTCACTCCTTTGATTGTTTCCTTTGCTGTGCAGAAGCTTTTCAGCTTGATGTAGTCCCACCTGTCTATTTTTGCTTTTGTTGCCAAAATGATTTCTTGGTGTTATACCCACGAAATCATTGCTAAGACCAATGTGTTTTCTTCTAGGAATTTTACAGTTTCAGGTCTTATGTTGAAAGGTTTTGTTGTTTTTTTTTCCATTTTGAGTTGATTTTTATGTATGGTGTAAGGTGAGTGTCCAATTTCATTCTTTTGCACATGGCTATCCAGTTTCCCCAACTCTCACCACTTCTATTTAACATTGTACTGGAAGTTCTAGCTAGAGCAATTAGGCAAGAAAAAGAAACAAATCCATCCAAGTTAGAAAAGAAAGGTAAAATTATCTGTTTGTAGATAACATGATCTTACATGTAGAAAACTTTGATACAAAATTTACATACAAAAATCAGTTACATTTCTATACACTAACAAGAAACTATTGGAAAAGGAAATTAAGAAAACAATCCCATTTATACTAACATCAAAAATAATGAAATAACTTCGAATAAACTTAACCAAGAAGGTGAAAGACTGTACACTGAAGACTGTAAAACATTGATGAAAGAAATTTAAAAAGACACAAATAAATGGAAAGATATGCTATGTTCATGGATTGGAACACTTAATACTGTTAAAACGTCCATACTACCTAAAGAGATCTACAGATTCAGTGCTATCTCCATGAAAATCTCAATGGTAGTTTTTACAGATAAAGCAAAAAACAACCCTAAAATTCGTATGGAACTAAAAAAGACCAAAAGTAGCCAAAGTGATCTTGAGAAAGAAGAATAAAACTGGAAGCAATACACTTCCTGATTTGAAAATATATTATAAATTTACAGTAATTAAAGCAGTATGGTACTACTCTTAATGACAGATGTACAGATCAATGGAAGAGAAGAGGGAGCCCAGAAATAAACACACACATATATGGTCAGTTGGTTTTCAACAAGGGTGCAAAGAATGCATATGAGGAAAGGGCAATCTCTTCAACAATGATATTGGGAAAACTGGATGTCTTTTGTCCATTTTTAAATTGACTTGTCTTCTTCTTATTGAGTTGTTTCTTTATATATTCTGAATACCAATCCTTTATGAGATATATGATTTACCGATATTTTCTCCCATTTTATGGGTTGTACCTTTTTACAGCAATTAACAGTTTTCTTAAGCTCTCTTGAGACAGTTATTCAGAAGGTAATCAAGTTTTGACTACATTCAACAAATATTTTTAAATCGCTATTATTGATTTACAACATAAAGCAAGACAGAAAGAGTGCTTATTCTCCAGAATTTTCGATCTGAGGAGAAATAAGAAAATTATTTTTCATAAGTTTTTGTTTACTTAATAATGAAAGAATTTGGGCCTATAAATTTGTGTTGGGTTTATATTGTCCATATTACGCTTATGAGTCTACTCTATTTAGTTCAAATATACTTTAAATTTCCTAAAAATGGCTAAAAGGATTAAATTAGGGAAATATTTTAAAAATTGTCAAGTAAAAGAGAAATAGATAAGATATATACAAATTATAAAGGAGGAGGAAATGACAATTATTTGGATTTACTTGGAAAACTCAAAGATTCAACAAAAAATATTGCAAAAAAGGAATTTGATATGTGCCTGGGTACAAAATGAATAAATAGTAATTAGTAGCCCCCATATGTACAAATAACAACCATCTAGAAGATACAATGGGAAAAATAAGTCCATTTGTAATATCAATGAGAAAATATAAATTATCTATGTATAAATTTAATCTAAAATGTACAAATTATATGAAGAAACCATGAAACTGCAATAAATAACATGAAAGAACAAAAAATGCTTTCAGAAAGTACAATTCAATATCATCATGATGTCAATTCTGTTTAAGCTAATTTATAATTTTTGCATAATCTCAGTAAAAATAACAGGAGGATTTTAAAAAATTAGATATATCTAAAGTTCATAGTTAAAAATTGAAAATCTATAACATCTAGATAAATAAAGAATAAAGATAAGGGACAAACATTATGAAATATTCGAATATGTTACAAAGCTATATTAATTAAAACATCCTCAGAGACTTCCAAGGAAAAGTATTGAAAGTTCAAATCACATTGAAATACTTTATTTAATGATGATGGCATTCCAAATCAACAAAGAAAAGATGAAATCATTTAAAAAAGTGATGCTGGACCAAACTGGATAGCCATTTGGAAAAAAAATAAAATTTAATTCCCATTTACATATTTCACAAAAAGAAATTTTAGGTGTATCAAATATATAAATGACAAAAAAAAAAAAACAAAAAGAAAAACCTAAATTCTTAGAAACTACTGTGGGAGAATTAAAAAAAAAATCTCAGAGTGGGGAATGCTCCTCTAAGATGTACATGACAACCTGAAGCCATGCCATTAAAGATTGATATATTCAACTGCATAAAAAATTTTTAATTTCAAACATTATCAGAAACTAAATCAAAAGATAAATGGCCAGTATAAAAGTAAAACTACATGTAATTCATTTCAGAAAAAGAAATATTTACCTTGATACATAAAGAGCGTCTGTAAATAAATAAGGTGAAGAATGCAACACAATTTGGGCAAGTAATTTGAACACCTTCAAAGATCAGGAAAGCAGGTTCTTAAACTCTTTAAGATGATCAAGCTTCCTGATAATCAGAGAAATTCAGGCTAAAATTAAGAAATACGTTTTGTCATTTATATTGGCAAAGATCCAAAGTTTATGTTAACCATAGAGTAGGAAAACATGCAAACTCTAAATGTAGGAGAGAATGAAACTTCTTTCAAGCTATTTGAAGAGCACATTGGAAATACTTATCAAAATTTAAAATTCACATACCCATATCCTTGTTTTTAATTTTATTTACTTTTTTATTGAAGTATAGTTGATTTACAATGTCGTGCCAATCTCTGCTGTACAGCAAAGTGACTCAGTTATACACATAGAGACGTTCTTTTTTTTATATTCTTTTCCATTATGGTTTATCACAGGATATCAAACATAGTTCCTTGTGCTATACAGTAGGACCTTGTTGTTTATCCTATATGTAATAGTTTACATCTGCTAATCCCAAATTCACAGTCCTTCCCTCTCCCACTCCCTTCCCACATGGCAACCACAAGTCTGTTCTCTATGTCTGTGAGTCTGTTTCTGTTTTGTAGATAGGTTCATTTGTGCCATATTTTAGATTCCACATATAAGCAATATCATATGGTATTTGTCTTTCTCTTTCTGACTTACTTCACTTCATATGATAATCTCTAGTTTCATCCATATTGCTGCAAATGGCATTATCTCATTCTTTTTTATGGCTGAGTAGTATTCCATTGTATATATGTACCACATTTTCTTTATCCATTCATCTATCAATGGGCATCTAGGTTGTTCAGAAAACTAAAAATAGAATTACTGTATGCTCCAGCAATCCCACTCCTGGGCATGTCCCTGGACAAAACTATAATTCAAAAAGATACATGCACCGCTATGTTCATAGCAGCACTATTCACATTAGCACATACCCATATCCTTTCATCTAACAACTCCAGAGCTAGTTTTAATATATTTTCAGTTAAGTTTATTTTTAGATACTTTTTTCTTTGCAACCACAAAAGTAATTTCTTTTTTCTATTGCATTATTTAACTCTTGATTTTACATAAAGAAGTGTACTTAAATTTACTACATAAATTTACTACATAAAATTTACTTTTACACAACTTTTGTCACAATGGTATATCTATCTTATTACAGACAAATACAAATTGTGGGTACGATTTGCTGTGAATAAAAGGTGATTTGTGGTTTGCTGGAACAGATAAAACTTTGCTGTATGAATGTGTTAGAAAGCACAATGCTATTCAAAATGACATCCCACCAAAGAACAACAAAGTAAATTATGTGATGTTGTGGATGTTTTTACCCAGTGAGTTATGATTAAACATAGTTTTAGATTACTAATGTAGTGTGGTTTGACAACCCATAGTTTTTGGTCTCCAGTTTTGCCAACAAATTTTAAAGTTTCAAATTGCTTCTTGTCATATAAAATGGTGAGGACTTGCTTCTGACAGAATTGATCGTCTTAATCCCATTTAATGCTTTTTGCCAATTCTTAAACTCTTCATTTTTATTATTGTACCCATAGCATGACTCTTCTCCATCTCTTCATTTCCTCCTCCTCCTTCTTTGTTTTGTTTCCTTCATTGATTTGTGTTTGTTTGATATATATTTTTCCATATTTACCTTTTTCATCCCTGTTTTATGAGTTACTTTTACAGGACAGAGTGGAATTTTGATTTTGTCTTAACAGGGAGACTCCTTTCATATAGTTGTTTAACTCACTTATTTTTATTGCTTTTATTTAGCTCTATTTTTTATTCTTTATTTAAAGTTTTCTAAAAAATGTTTCCTTCACATTTTCTGTTTTTCAAAATCTCCTGCAATGTGTGCTGCTTGTTTTTACTTTAGCGATTTATCTTGTTTTTAATTTTTTATGTTCTTATTTCATTTTTTTAAATGTATTTTAGTGTATAATTCTCTAATTATCACTTTCAATAATAAAACAGTTTCTTTTAGTCCCCCTGTGCTCCCCACCTGTACTTGCTCTCCATTTACATATTTTTATTTACATGATTAATTTACATTTTTGACCTGTTAACTTTTTTGTTAAAATGCATATAGTCTATTTTAAATTTATATTATTATTCTTATTAATTTTGTATTTTCCTCAATTTAATTTTTATGTTTGCATTCTTTGATAAAATATTAAAAAATGTTTTTGGATTTAACTATACTTAAATGGCTACAAGACCAGCCACCATTATCATAGTAATTTTTATTTTCTATTTATTTTTTTGATTTATTTACTTTGATTAGTCTCTTAATTGGCTGGAACATGTACACAACAAGTTTTATTTTCCAGACAAACACAGTAGTTTCTGATCTTCTCCATATCTAAGAATATCTTTCATCATACATGAGGATAATTTGACCTTGTTTCATATTAATTTATAACTGTTACTGCCTTTTTTAATGCAAAGATTTGTAGATATTTTCCTTTCTGTTCTGGTCACAAACACATGGATTTCAGAGTACACAGAATTTCTCTAAGTGGTTTGACAACGAAATAGTAACTTTGTGGAATACACTTTACAAATATTGATCTAATTAATTCCCTCTACTCTAGTAAAAACTACATTTGAATCATCAGCAGTTGTATGTACAAACCAATCTGTTTTAAGTACCATTATGGTTGATCCAGTCAAATGGTCCTAATTATTAGTTTTGGACTTAGTTGAGTTGTTTTGTGACCAATTCTTTAAGATCACTGAATAAAATTCAGAAAGCATTTTCTAATATTTATTCTGTTTTTTGGGGTGTTAGAGGTTGGCTACAACTATGATATGGTAGAGAAACCAGAGTGTCCAAATTAGAAATAACTTGTGGATTAATATATGTATATTCCCACACATATATACATAGGTATGGGTATGTATACGTGTGTAGAAACTTGTAATCCTTTCTCAATGAGTTTTTAGAAATATCTGTCTTCAAGTCTAGAAACATTAGTAGCGACTACCAAGGGTGTAATGTCTATGTGAAATATCTGTTCCAGAGATGTCTTTGTGTATGAATATGACTAGAAATATTCATGGGATATTAAAATCAAAAAGGAAATGGAAGACGATATTATCTTAATGAAGCTTGTTTATAGTGAATTGTCTTGTTTTTCAACTCAATTAATTTTCCCCTTTTTTCTGTGTTGAGAATGCACATTGGTCCACAAGTTACAAATCTCAGAGCATTTTCTTTGCTTTTTTTCTCATATTCTTGCTGAGACACAGTACTGAATCACTCCTTATCAAGCACTCGACCAATTTGGTAGTAAAAACTCAGCTTAGAATTTGTTGGTTTAATTATTTGGTTATTTGTTTTCCTTTTGGAAGGTATAAACAGATGGTAGCTTTGTATTGTATAGGACATATTTTATTATGTAAAAGGTATTTCTAAATGTAGAGAAATGAAATGCATAACCCTAGGACAAAATACCTTTTATTCTTTCTTCTTTGCAATTCCCTTCACTTTTTCTTCTTTTGACTTTTATTTTTGTATGAATTTATTTATTTTCTCTCCCAACACCCAATATTCTGCTTCCCCTTCCTTCCCTGTCTTATTCTCATTCTTCCTATGCTCCACCCAGCTTCCCCTCCCTCTGGCATTTTCTGCAATTGTTTTCTAAGTATGAAATAAGGTCTCTCTCCTGCTGCAGCTGTTACTCCATCCCCTGCTGCATTAAATTGACACTTGGGCAAGCAATGGCTCTCATCAGTCACTCTGAAGCTGCTACTTCTAGAAGTGTCGATTTAGTGCAGTGGGGGATGAGGTGCCAGCTGCAGAAGTAGGGCACAGAAAAACTCAACTGAAAGCTCCGTCTCTCCTTACTGTATGCGATATTTTGTAGGAGGAAGGGGAGGAAAAGGCCGCCAGAATCAGAGATAAAAAAGTGAAATAATAAGAAGTCACCAGGACAAATATTGGGATTGAAAAGCAAGAAGTTTAGTAACTGTAGCAGATTTATGGATATGCTGGAAGAAAACAAAGAAAAGTCTAACTGCGGTTAACTTCACTTGGTTTTAAAACTAGCTGAAAATACTGAAAAATCTGAATGTCTTACTCTTTTTGGATGACGTTTATTCATCGGCTGTGGTGATTTCCTTAAACATCCCACAGAGTACATAAATATCCTGCTGATTTGGGTGAGAAATCAACAATCTGCAATGGGAAACATGTGTAAGCTCTCAACTTTCCTTGGCAAGTCTTGATTTTCATTTCCTGTTGACATAAATACCTACTCTGCTTAATTAAAAGTCCTCTGCGAACATTAACACTCCAGGCATCCCAGTTAACTGTAAACTCCATAGGTAACCCTTCCACACCTATAGTAAAAGTGTAGTTACATATAAGTGTACATATTTTAAAGACAGACAGGTTTTTTTTAAGGAATATTCCCACCTCTGTTCCCCTCTATTAGTTCAGATAATTTTCTCTATTTCTGTGAATATAGGATCTGCTCTACCATGACCAGAGATAGAATATAAAGGATGAACTCCAAAATGCTACGTGCAAGGTATTTTTATTGCATACACTTGGATTTTTTTAAGTAACCATTTTAAGGAAAGGCTTGTTTCAAAAGAAGCAAAAAATGCATGTGTTACTTATGCTGGATTTTGACCATTGTATTCATTATGCACTCTTTGAGGTCAATTGCTATGGTAATTTGCTTTTCATATGAAATGGAAAATGGAAGTGTCTTTTGTGTCAGGGAGTTCTGATATGGCTCCTTTAGAAGGACCTAGTATCTAGGTCAGTTGGCTTTCTTAAACTTGAAATAAATGAGATCTTTGATAGTGTTGTATCATGACTTCAGGACACAGATTAAAGGAGAAAGGGGCTTTTGCTGAGACAATTGGAAAAGAAAAACTTTGTATATTGACTTAGTTTTATCTCCTAGTACTAGGAAAGACCCAGGATATGATTTTACCAAAGCGCTCCTTTTCCTCTATAACTCTTTTGTTTGTTAAATATACTTTAAAATATATCTAAGTAGACACCTATTAAGTGTTTATTTAAATCTATTTAAATAGACACAATTGCTTTTTACTAGGTACTAATAGAGAATATAAAAGAAAGTGGTGATAGATCTATCCAATTTGGGAAGGTATAAACGCCTGCTCAGTGAAGTGATAGTGTTAATTAGGAACAGGTGCTTCTTGGAACAGGTGGACTCGGGAGAATGCTTTAGATTTAAAAGAACAGAAAAAGCTGGACTCTGGAGAAAAAAAATACGGGCCCTGGAAACTCAGAATCAAGTGTGAGGGGACTGGCAAGCTATCTAACTTCCCAGAAGTGGAGAGACAAGAAAGATGACTATGATGGCTGCTATGGGAATAAGAAAGGACTTAGACAAACTGATAAGGTCCTTAAAACTAAGCTGCATAATTAACATATTAGGTGGTGATGAACTCTATAGATATATGGAAAAAATGGCTGGAAATCATAATCTGGGAGGATCATCTTAATTTTTCTGCCTATTCAATAATACTGGGCTTCCATGGGGGTTCCATTCTTGGCGTTGTTTTCTCCTTACTCTATAAAAAGAGCATTTAACTTGGATTCCATGGGTAGACCCCTGGAAATCTATCAGCCTCTTGATTGCTCTTGAATTGTGTATGAGTTTTCTCAGGGGAGAAAGTAAATGTCCTCCTTCAGGTTGAACAGGTCTGTGATCCTTAAATTTAATCTTAATATTTAACATGTGTTAAGTGCTTCTATATGCCAGGAAAAGTTCTAAGTGATCTGCATGTATTAACTCATTGAATCCCAAGAACATTATGTATTAGGCACAATTATATTATTTCATTTATAGAAAAGACTATGAGGCAAAAATAGGTTTCTTATGTCTGAGGTCAAAAGCTAATAACAGGTAGAGTTCAGCCCAAACACTGTGGTTTAAGAACCATACTGGATCACACCATATTATTTTGGTTTTACATGATTGTAGTTGCTTTATATTTCTCCATAGGTATGCATCACATTTAATTTAGGAGCTACTTCTCTAAATAGACTTCCTGGAAAATCTCATCCAGAGTTAGGGTTGCAGCTACCACTACTTCTGCTAATTCTCACATTCATCACATCAACCTAGTGGTTGTTCATTAACTTCAGAACGTTAGTTCCAAAGGCTTATGGAAGGCTCCACCTGGTCATCTCACAGGTACATCAAACTCAACGTGTTTAACATGGCTGTTCTCTTACCTTCATAAATGGCTACTTTTCCTGCCTTCCTGAGAGGTTAAATTCATGGCAAAAACACGTGGACCAATAACCGAGTTAAAAATTTCTCTTTGTACTTCTATCCAAACAGTTACTGAATCCTATTCAATCTACCTATTTAATAATTCCTTCAATACATATTCATTTCCACTGTGTCGATCAAGGTATTTAGATCTTTCTTTTCTCCCATCCTCTCTCTCTCCTTTCTTCCTTCTCTCTTTCCCTCTTTCCTTGTTTCTTTCCTTCCTCTTTTCCTCTGTCCGTCCATTCTCCCTTCCTCCTTCTATTCCTTCTTTTTCATTCTTTCACTTTTTGAGATTTGAAAAATACAAAACAACCCAAAGAAAAAAATAGCAATAACCTATACCTTCACCTCAGAATTATTCCTTGTTAATATTTAGGTATATTTGCTTCCATTCTTTTTTCTATTTTTTTGTGTAGACATAGCTTCAGGTGTCCTTCCTCATGCCATGGCCTCCTGCCATTGGTAGAGTTCTGGCTGTCACCAAACTTTGCCTGCTTTTATAATTTCCTTTCTAAAAATCTTCTTGCTAACACATTCATTATTTAACAGAATATTTTCAAATTTCCAAATGCATGGAAATTTGGTTATTTTTGTTGTTCTTTTGTATAATCTCTATGGGCATTATATTTGTAATGAAAATTGTTAGTCACATGATGAAGAGAATAATTATTTAGACTTGTTATTAAGTCAATGTGAGACATAAAGAAGAGAGAGAAAAATATTATCTGAGGATGGGGTGATCTCAGTGACAATTATGGGGAAGATGTAAGAAATATCTATTAATTTAGAAGGAAGAGAAGAATGAAGAGAGTGTTACTTCTTAACTATCCACAAAATGGTGGCCAGTAGGTAGAATATTTGAGAAATTATGAATAAGTTGGACAAAAATATGAAAGAAGTTAAAGATATTAGAGGTGAGAGGTTGAGATGTATTTACTAGATATGAATATAAAGTAATGTGATAGATTTTTAACAAACATCAGAATTTAAATAGGTAAACATAATGTTTTGTCTACACTGTGTTGAATTGTAATTTATCTTTTTTTCCAAAGCTTGATTCTTCCACTCAGCTGAGCTCTTCAATGCCTGGAGTAATACCAAAATTTTCTCTTTGGCACCTAAACTAATGCTCAAATATTTACTGAGTGAAGACCGAATGAGAGAGAAAATAGGGGAGGGACTGAAGAAGGAAGGAGGGAATTGGGATCATGCTTTTTAAAGTAATTATACGATGGAGTTACCCAGTCATTTGAATGTTGCTGCATTGTTCAGAACATTTGGGGGACTTTCTTTGGAGAGTGCCTTAAAATCTTAACGATTTTAAAAAATTCTTAGTGGCAGTACAATTTTATCTTCTGAGCCTGGATTTGCCTTTGTAATACTCAGAATTTAGCTGTAGTTAAATCTATAGAAAAAGTAGTATCATTCTTTTCAATAATAACATATGGGATTAGAATATTAGGTTAAGAACACTGATTTTCTTCTCTGGTTTATAAACTGTTTCCTGAAGGCAATACTAAAAGTAGAGTCACAAACATGCTTATTTATTTACTTAATTTACTTAATTCAGCAAATGACACAAAATTGGATTAAGTGCATAGATTCCTGGGGTCATTGTTCCAGAGATAAATATTCATTTATAGACATGAATTTTGGCATGTTTTGATTCATTCTTCTTATTTGTTTTCAGCATTTTATTATGAAAAATTTCAAGCACACAGCAAATGTGAAAGAATTCTACACTGAATATTTGTGTATTCATCACCTAGATTCTGTCATTAACATTTATTTTATCTGCTTGTCACATATCTAGTCATTTAAATGTCCATGTGTCTATAAATCCACTTTATTTTTTGACATATTTCACAGAAAATTTCAGACATCAGTTGAGGTCCTCCTAAATAGTGTATTTCAAATAGTGTAAAGTCACTAAGTTTTGACAAATGTATACACTTGTGAAAGCCAAATCCCTCTGAAGAACATAACCTTAACCTCAGAAAGTTTCCTAATGTCTGTTCCCAGTCAATCTGCACACTTAACCCCAGCCCCTGCACTCAGGGGCACTTCTGATTTTTTTCCTATCATAGGTTACTTGTACTTGTTTTAGAATTTCATGTAAATGAAATAATATAGTTTAAAATTTTTTGTATAAGTTTTCTTTCACTTCCCATGTTTTTGAGATTCATGTTATGAATCTCATTCATTTATAGTATACATGAAGTTTTGTATCTCTTGGTAAATACCTAGAAGTGGAATTTCTGTGTTATTATATAGAAGTATGTTGAGTTTTGTTACAACCTGTCAGAACTTTTTGTATCATTTTATATTACCACTAAAATGTATGAATTCTAGTTACTCTACAACCTCACCATCATTTTTGTTGTCAGGCTTTTTAATTTTTGTTATTTTGATTTGGTTTACAGTAATTTTTTCATTATAGTTTTAATTTGTTTTTCCCTGATGACTAATGTTGCTGAGCACACTTTCATGTGCTTATAGATCTTTCATATACAGTCATTTCTTGTTCTGGGTGGTAGTTGTGTTCTATAAAGTCACTGCAAACACTGAATTACTGAATACTGAACCATTGCTCCTAGGGGAAATAAGGTGTTGGTTCCTGCAATCCTCTGGTCACATTTTCACCTGCTAATTAATACCTAAACTATTTTTATGTTTGTTTCTGATAAAAGACATTTTATTTAATATATATTGCTGGTTCATTAACATTGAACTCTGCCAACAGCATTGTAACTCATGTCTGAATGATGTTTATCTAAAATACCTATTTTCTCCATAAGGCACCATGATCGATATTACATGAATACACACACAACATGTGTAATTGAAAATAATTTGCGTCCTCCAGTTGTAGGTTACAGTGTTATATAAATATCAAATAAATCAGGGCAGTTGATAGCGTTTTTCAGATCATTTATGCCTTTATTAAATTTTTGTTTAGTTGTACAATTAATTGCCAAAAGAAGAATGTTAAAATCTTCAATTATCATATTGACATTGCATATTTTTCTCTTTAAAGCTGTCAATTTTTGATTCATCTATTTTGACTTATGATTGTGTGTCCTCTTGATAAGTTCACACTTTCATCATTTTGAAATAATCATTATGTATGTGTTGGGGCTCAGGGCAGGCTATCCTAAAATATGACTCAACAGCATATTGATTATTTTGAATCAAAGCTACTTGAATAGCAGCCAGTACAAGGACACTTTGACCCTCCTTTTTCTCCCTGAATGCAGGAAATAAATCTGAATGAAGAGTACCTTCGCTGCACCATGACACTAACAAGAGACATCCTTATCACAAGAGACAGGGAATTCATGGTTGAGAAGCCTATATAAACAGATCTTGTTACTTCTTTACTAGTTTACTACCCAAGTACAAAGTTTCCTTAAATTGCTTACTAATTAGGCACCCAAACCCAAGCTGCTTTGTCCTCTCAAATTCTCACAAATTTGTTGGGTTATTTTTTTATGTAAAAAGATATAAAAGCTGCCCGCTTTGGGTCATTCTCTGAACATCCTTTTCATGATTTCCCATGCATACAGAATTAAACTGATCTTTCTCCTGTTAATCTGTTTCATGTCCATATAATTCTTAGGCCAGCCAGAAGAACTTAGGAGGGTAGAGGAAAATTTTTTCCTCTCCAACATATTATAGTATTCTTCATCTTTAAGCCTATTTCATCTGATATTAATATAGCCATTCCAGCTATTTTAAGATTACTACTTACATGGCATATCTTTTTCTGACCTTTTCCTTTCCAACTATCTGTGTCTTTATATTCTAAGTGCATTTCCTTTCAACAATATTTAGTTGGGTTTTACATTTTCATTCATTTTGGCAATCTCTGCATCGTAATTGAAATATGTATTCCATTAACATTATTGTAATTTATATTACAAACAGATTTATATTTTTATTATTTATATTATTGTTTTATAGTTATAGTGTTATTTATATCTATTTATATATTGTTTTTCCTCAGCACTCATAAAATTTATTTTAGTAGGACATCTCTAATATGTGTATAGTGCTTTATAGTTTCTTTAGGAGCCAAATCAGGTGTCACTCTTTCCAAGATTTCCTTTAGTACTCCCATCACATCAGGCTCTGTTCCTATTAAACATTATGAGTATACCTCAGAGTATACACCTTCATTTATATATGAGTATATTCATTCATTTACCACAGTATGTTACACTGATAAATTTATGTGTCATTTTTTCCACTAGTCTGAGAAGTCCTTAAGGAAGAGTACTATGTCCCTATTGCCAGGGTGATGCCAGGATAATGAGTGCATGTTGGATTGTGCTTTACAGTTTAAATGGCATCCAACATCTTTCCCACCGGAACTCTCTGACCATGCAGGGTGCGTGTTATCATCGTTATTTACAGATGAGGAAAATGAGACTTCAGCCATTTAGGGGTTTGCTCAAGGTCATACAGCAAGCAAGTGGCAGAGCTAAGTCTCCCTGTTTTGTGCTCAGAGCTCAAAATAAGTAATTAGCATTTAACTCGTACAAAATATTTTTCTTGCTTCCTGAGCAACTTTATCATTAAAAGATAAATATTAATGTAATTAGTACTAATTCCTAACACATGTATATTTTATTTTAATTGATCTAAATATAGAGTGTTTGCTTTAAGTAAAAACAAATGTATGTGTGTGTGCGTCTCAAACTTTTGATTATTCTTCCTATTTTTTTGGATGAAACACATGCTTTAGGATTATTAAACAAATGTGTTAAGGCGATGTTATAGATTGCATGTATGGCATGTAATTTTTGTGGGGATTTTGTTTATTTCTGCTGCTAAATATTCAAAGTCCAGTTCTTCATTGCTACTGATACTGAAGAGAATCGAGTCCACCCAGGAATACTTGGTCCATCGGTTCCTAACATACGTTATTAAATGGGAGGAAACTAGAAGGTAGGTGAACACTTAGCAGATGCAAACTAAATTCTGCTGAGCTTTATCTATACATTTTCTAGGGTTCATTGCCAGTTTTTGACTGTAGGAAATTTTAGGCTTGGGATATGTGCATTGAAATTCGCTACTTTTTCATTATCCTCAGTTTGTAATCTTTGGATACAGTTTCCCAAATCCCTGGAGTTTTTTAAACCACATAGAATTTTTTTTTGTAGTCAGTCTTTCTAACTCTACTTGTTTATCGAGAAACAAATAAGCCACTTTACCTGTGAACACGACAATGGTGTCCTGATGAGTACCCTTTGCATGTATTTTTGGAGCCCACAGGAATTAGTTTGACTATTTACAGATCCTAACAGTTGGTAGTTGAATGTTTTATTTTCATTCCCAGTTGGTACAATATGTTCACAGCTGATGCAATGGCTGGCCCATTTGATTTCACATATGGTTCCCTATTGGGGGCCCTCTAAGGCTTTCTTTTGTAGTTTGTCTTCTCTAAAGCTATCGTGTCTTCAGTTTTGCTTTTGTCTGCTGGTCAAATGAAGGGAAAAAAACCTCTGAACCTTGGCAGCTAGCAGAGGATATGAGCAACTCAGTTGCTAAAGATTCAAAGAACTGGGTCAAAATGTCCCAGGAAAAAGATTTTCGTTAAACACTGCAAACAAACAAAACACTTCTCTACATTGCATGAGCAGAGAGCACACGCACACAGACACAGTGTTCTCGTTTGTTTTTCTTTCACTTTGAAGCTATGCCTAAGCTGTTCTTAAGTGTTTTCATCACGGTTAAGTGTCAGAGGGACCATCCTGTCCCAGCCATCCTTTTACATTGAAAAACATTGTGCCACAAGTCCTTTAGATAATATTTCCTTTTCTACAACGTAATTTTTTTCTGCTAAAATTCACTAAGGGAGATAGTATTAAAAGTGAGCTGGAGTCTCTTTGCCAAGACTGATTTCACAAAGCCTATTAGACAAGAAGAGTAGAATTGCAAAATTAATAACATTGAAAACCCAAACGCAAGCACCCTCCAGCAGTCATTATAATGCGGTACATAATCAGTGTTTATCCTGACTCTAAATTATAACTGATAAAGCCACAATCTCATAAAAAGATTATTTTCAAGACTATTGCATTACCCTCTGAGAGCTAAAATACTCATTTATTCATAGTAGCAGATTGTAATAGCTCCAATTCCCCGAGAAGTGGGCACTGTATGATAATTGAGTGGGCTGGGATGTTAATTGTCCTCCACTTCACCTCTAGATGTTTAACTGCTTATCTCTTCAACCAGCAAACAGTAATGCTCACTTATTTGTGCCTTACTGTTCAGATAATTTTGTGAGCTGAGTAATTTATTTGTAATAAAGAGAAAAAAGTATCTGTGCAGGCAAAATATTTAAATTGTGCCACGGTTACATATTAAAACCAATTGGAGATAGTGTTGTATTCTTACGGAGCTTTCCAACAGTACAGCTTTTGCAGTAGCTGGGGAGTAATTGCAAATGCAGGAATATGACCAACAAACAGAACGACATTAACAGGCATCACTAAATCAATACTACTTGGTTAGTTTATGACATTATTTTATATTAAGGGCAACTTGTTTCAAACCACATGACAAAAGTAGCCTCTTACTGTTCAGGGAGTCCTGCTGGTGTTCCACGCTGCTTTTCCTCAACCATTTGAGAGGTGGATGGCAGAGCCTACAGCCCATTTTGTGGATTACTCAGTTTTCCTACATTGCTGCTGATTTCATAAGCCAAAGCCCAACTCAACCCTTACGTTTTGTTAACTGTGGACAAAAAAATGTGGCCTGCCATTCCAGTAAACAGCAAATGTTGCCCACCCTCAAGCCATCAGCCCCCGCAGCCTTAGGAAAATTCAAGGTGGAGAAAAAAAGGATACTGATCATAGATAGTTAAGATGCATACCTAAGGAATAATTTCAATGAGCCCAGACTCTGACATCTTCCCATGCGTAGAAAAGCACTAAAGTCATTAATCTGAGGTGTCTGTTTTTTGTGATTAGCAGTAATCTTTTGGTGTTCGACTACATATTGTTTTTTTCAGCAAAAATGCCTATATATCCTGATTCTTCCCTTACGTCTTTGGAACACTTCCTCAGAGCTGTCTGAAAGGCTGTCTCCCAGGCTGCAGTCCTCAGTAAAGGCTTCTAAATAAAACATAACTTGCAACTTTTAGGTTTGAGTTTTTCTTCAGTCAACAGTTTTGGTGACCAGCAAAAGGGATCCAGAACAGACTTCTCTCCTTTGCCTGAACTCTGTGAAGTTCTAGAGCCTTGATACCAGCAGAGGCCCCTTGTGCCCACCGGGCTCCTAGGAGAGTCCAGTCGAATTTGGGTGAGTCTCTTTTGGGTCTTGGATCTCCCCTTATTGGAGGATGGTTCTAAGCTTTATTTGGTGATGTTAAACTCCTTGTTCGAGGAGTACATTTTTCTTGAACTTAGTTTCAGGAAGAGGTACCTGGGTTACCCTCAGTTAAAGGACACTGGGAAGATTTTATTATGTAAGTACAGAATCTATACTTACAAGTACTCACTTAATTGGGAACTAAAGGAAATCTTATCCTAAAAATGGCCAAATTGTGTTTCTTTTGACATTCTAAAATTATTTTTTTGCATGTGCAGCTAAAAAAAGCCAGCTTGATAAAACATCTGTACAGAATTATGACCTTAAAGGAATAAAAGCCCTTCTAGGGGCAACTTGAATTTCTCTCCCTGTGTCTTTGAAATGTAAATGTTCTACCTGATCTTCTTAGGTTTGTTTTTGTTTTTTGTTTCTTCCCTTCTGTGTTTTGAAAGCTTGGTCGCTGCCATCAGGAAGGTACACATATGGTGTACATTTGGCAGCCAGTTGAATACACTGGAATTCTGAGCCGTCTTTTTCTGGCAGTGCCAACTCTCAGGGGAATTTGTTGTCAGGGGTCTCAGTCCATAAGAGGACTTTGTCATCTCTTAACCTCTATTGTATCTGCCTGTACAATGAAGGACTTTACTTTCTTAGACTATTTTTAGGAGTAAATTTTCTAGATCTTTTGAAGGCTACGTCCTTTGCACTCTCTTATGGGGACACCTGTTGCATCCAGTTGGTTTAGGTCTCGATTAAAATACTACTCACCAATGGCCAGATGATTGATCCTTTAAATTGGAGAAGTTTCTAAACTGGTAAATTTTTAGAGTTCTCTCATTATAAACTGCTTTTTTTAAATTGATACCTATATTTTAAAAAAACCAAAAAAACAAGCTAGAGGGAAGACACAAAAAAATATAATGGCTAACCTAAGAACTCCCTTAGTTAAAAACAAACACAAAAACAGTTTTGGAAGAATTTTTTGTGGTCTCAGCTTCCCCTCAATGAACCTTACAGATGATAATAAAACACAAGATTAATTGCTAATTAGATTGATTAACAGGGTAATAAGATGAAGCTGAGGGGAAGTCTAGAGACTTCTTCCCAAGAAGGTAGAAATTTTAAAGGGACTCATGCCAAAAGGATAAAAAAATCTTTAGATGGTTATTAAGAAATGGGATAAATAAAATGAGCATTAATGGGGTTAAAACAAAGGTTTTGACACAAGACTATGTAAGATTGGATGGGCCAAAGGGACCCCCTATTTGTCCCCAACATTAAAGTGTCCCAAACACATCCATGCTATTTATCCCAGTTTATATATATGTGTGTGTATATATATATAAATTTTTATATAAATCTCTGTATAAATACATATTTACATATATTTATATAAAAGAGTGGAAGAAAATTACACTCAGATACCTGACCAATAATTGCTTGGGGCAACAGTTAAGCCAATTAAACAAGTTAAAAAATGTCTGAGTCCCTTGGCTCAACCTGTCACTGGGAATACCAAAACCTTTATTAAAAAAAGATAAAATATCTGGGGGATAAAAAAGAAAGTTTCTGGGACTCCTTGTAAGACCTAGGCTTGTTGATGGGGTCTTAATGGAGACTAAAGTTAAAGGCATCAGGGTTTGTAGAATTGAGATGAAAGTTTATAAAAATTGGTATATTTAAATGGGCTTTATATAAGATCATCACATCTCTTTTGCCCAGTTTTATTGTGGGATAGACATTATGTCTCACTGGGAAATGCTTCCCCTGCCTGGCATTATAAAATAGGGCATATGAATCTGCCCCTCAGGCAATATTAATTAAGCATACAAAAAAAATAGGTTTAACTGAGCCCACACAATTTAAAGCAAAAACTGGGGCCTAATATTCAGAGGCTAATAAAAAGCAAATTTAAAAAAATATAGTTGGGAAAATCAATGTTTTAATATCATTTAGGCAGCAGACTAGTTTTTTGAAGAATTAAAAGCAACTGTCTTTTGCAAATCTCTGCAAATCGGAAATATAAATACAGCCCACAATGACCTGAGTCTGAGCCTAGTTAGCTCAATCAACTAGAACCTGAAACAAAAAAATAAAATTAAATAAGTAAATAAAGTGTTGGGGGAAGAGTCCTTTTTAAACACAAACTGCTGGAAAGCCTTCCTCACCCCACATCTAACTCACAGACTCCTTAAGAATTTATCAAGGACAAATACAAATCTTAAAAGTATCTTCTGAAAATAGTGAAACACCTTAGTCATCTGAGCAAGTAAATATAACTATTCCAACTGTTATTTATAAGCTAGTAAATTTATAGTGTAATGTTTGATTCATGATTAAGTTTTGAAATGAAACTATAACATCTCTAGTTATGTCTGTTTATATGCCTATATGTACATTATACATAAAACATTTCTCTACCTTTGAATAATATTAACAACATTAAATTTATAAAAGAGCTCTATTTAACTGACTTAAAAGTAAGTGCTTATAAATTAAATATTTCTAAATATAAAAGTAACTGGCCAGAATGAATTTCAAGCTCACATGATCTGGGAAATATTCAGTATCAAATTAATATCTGGCATTAAAGTTACCTTAGGCTTGTTGGTTTAATTGGTGCAGACATGTCTTTGGAGTCATCAGCATTGAATATGGTACCTTCATTGAACCTAGGTTCACTGAAATTCAGTAAGTTCATGTTATTTCTGTTGCAGACTTTGTCAGCAAGAAAAAATAATTTTGATGATATTTTCATAAGTTATAAAATGAGTTTTATGAGAAGAGTTTCAGGTGAACTCTTTGGGAATAATTATTTTTTGTGTATGTCTATCTAAAATAGATTCTCCAGATTTTCTGGTAAATTGAAACTTTAGAGCTTTGCTAAATTAAGTTAAATGATGAGAATTCACTAAATATCTAGATCATTTCAAATAAGATAAAATACTTGAACATTGATTGCTAAACAGGTCCAAGTTTACCTACTTTTGCCTTCTTATGAGAGAAAAACTAAAAAAGTTTGAGTTTATTAGATACACATCTTATACCACACTGAGGAAGGAAAGTATGCTATGAGAAAATGTATGGTTCTAGAGCTTATGAAATATGTTCATAAGTTCGCCAATCAGAAAATGCTGGTGTGACAAATAGTTCACAATTACTTGCTTCTTGAATTTTCACTAGAGATTACAGTTTTTAAGGGTTAAAATTATAGTATATGTAATTAAAGCTTATTGGAACATTTCAATATACAAGGATTTAGGATGTGTGTTTTCAGTTAAAAAAAAAAGGGTATAAGGAATGGAAATGCATTTTGTTAAGGAAAAAGAAAATGATTTTGTCCTAGAGAGAGAGAAAGGAAAAGCATAGGCCAAAATCTAAAAGTAAAAAGAAAGCTATAGAAGATTTGTGAAAAAGGAACACAGAAAAGAGTTTTGTACATGGTCAGGACTGGCTAAGATTAAAATAAAATTTAATTGAGTAAATAAATTTTAATATTAAAAGTTAGCTGGTACAAAGCTAGAATTTGGTTTTCTCTCCTATGTTAAAAGAATAAAATTTTCTTAGAATATTGAACTGCTTTTAATAACAGAGTGTAAAATTTCTTTACCTCCTTTTAGAATTCCTTTACCTCCTTTTACCTCCTTAATCTGTTGCAACTTTCTGTATTTGTCTTAAAAATCTTTTATTGTCATTTTGGTTAAATGAATAAGTATTGTTTCACAGTGACCTATGATCCTATCTGACCAAGTTTTAAAGGTTTTAGAACTTTTTATATCTTTGACAAACTTCTCCAAGTCAAATTCCAAATGAAGTTCTTTTGACCTCTAGCTAACTTTGGGATGCTTCAAAAAGTTTCTGAAACATCCCAAAGAGTGATATTAAGCTAATTAGGTATATTTGGTATGTTAAATTATACGATAAACATTGTCAAATAAGTGGTGATAAAACCTTCTTAGATTCTATTGTATGGGTAAATGTTAGTAATATAGATAGATATTCTAAAATTTTTATGGAATTCCTAAAATTCCGGTATGTCCTGGTATAATGTTTTCAGTCACAATTCTAGTTATTATCTTAAAGTGTTGTATGTCACGGGAATAACCAAGTTTCTTGTCAATTGCATTGTAATCAGGTCCTTACGCCATTTAAAATCTTTTGTCATTTATAGACAGTCATTGTTTTACTCTGAAGAAGGTTCATAAAAAGGACTTTTTGACAAATATACATTTCTGATGACTTTTAGGTCATACCACTGAACTGGGTAAGAAATTATAAAACTCTAATGGAAAATCTGATCACTTCATCCAGACCAACAGGAATTAATTACATGAGGCTGAATGAACTGATAAATATGACATAATTTTATGACTTTATTCTGATATATTACTGGATTTTAATCTTTTTTCCAGAAGTTGATAAAGTATAACTTTGTAAATGAAGATAAAACATTTATCTTTTTCTCTCTACTTGCTCCCTCCAGAATTTGACTTCTCTAGCTGGCTCCCTCTTGACGTGACCAGATTAAAACTAGTTATACTAATAATTGTTTTAATTTGTTCTTTCTTTGTTGTTTTCAAATTATGTATGTCTTGTGTCTCTCTCTGCTATACTATGGCCTTGTTAATGTTACTAGCTGTATTACTTATATCCTGTCTGTAAGATTTTTGCCTCTTGCATTACCCAATGTATAGCCAGGCCTCTGACAAAATTAATTATAGCTAAATGTCTTGAGGTAATTGATCACATATATAGCTGCCTATAAAATAATCATAGTAGTACAACTCTAGATATGGAAAGAAGTAACAAGGGAAAACATTTCCTGATCACTTTAGACTAGTAAGGCAGATGATGCAGAGAATTTTAGGTTATCAACAGGGCCTAATCCAAAAAAATTGCACATTGAGTGGCCTATCAATGAAATCATCATCTGACCTAGGAATGAGAATTCCTAGTGTTGTGGGACAAATAGTCATGAAATGCCTCCCAAACTTTGGTTAAATTTATGATCAACAGAGGGCACTGCAGACAAAAAATGTTGCCTGCCATTTCAGTAAACAAAGAATGTTGCTTATCATTTCAGGAAACAACAAATGTTGCCCACCATCAAGCCCTCAGCCACTGCAGCCGCCCCCGAAGTTGCACCCTTAGGAGAAATCAGGATGGAGAAAGATAGGATACTGACTGTAGATAGTTAAGGTGCATATCTAAGGAATAATTTCAATAAGCCCAGACTCTTGCATCTCCCCATATATAGAAAAGTGCTAAAATCATTACCTTGAGGTGTCTATTTTTTGTGATTAGCAGTAATCTTCTGATGTTAGATTACATTTTTTTTTTCCCTCGGCAAAAATGCTTATATGTCCTGACTCCCTCCTTAGCTCTTTGGAGCATTTCCTCTGAGCTATCTGAAAGACTGTCTCCCAGCCTATAGTCTTCAGTAAGGCCTCCAAATAAAACATAACTTGCAACTTTTAGGTTGTTTTTTTTCTTCAGTCAACATAATTCTGTACCATTTGGCTCTAGTCCTTCCTGCCTGATTCTTAACTGCAACGTTAGCTTTGGACATAAAGATTCCTGGATCTATAATCAACTTATTTCCTCACATTTGCTTTCCAGAAATGGCAGTAGCAAAATGATATCATTAGAAAATTGACATTGAAGCAGTTAAAGATGCTCCTTACTCCCATTAAAAAGAAAAAATGAAGGATTTAGCATATTTCTCACTCTGGGTAATGTGGTCATAAGTTTTTTTTGGCTTTCAGCCTCATGATAATGCTGTCCACCATTTTTTTTTTTTTTTTTTTTGGTTGTCATGTCACGAGTCCACATGTTTAGCCACTGTCAGGGAGGAAAAAATTTTCCTCTACCCTTCTAGCTTCTTCTGACTGGTCTAAGAATTAAATTAACATGAGACAGATTAATGGGAGAAAATCAAACAAAAGTTTAATAATACATATACATGGGAGAAGCCCAGAAAAACTGAGTGACTGACCAAATTGCCAAAACCTTCACCTTAAATACCATATTCAGCTAATGAAAAAAGAGGATGTTGGGGGTAGTGGTTTGGGCCTTCACAGGGGAGGAAGGAGATTCACATGAAGATGGAAAAGCATATGTTTGATAAACAAATGTTTTCTGGGCCATCCAGAGACAATGGGACAGAGAATGCACTCTGATCTTTAGGTTCTGCCGAGTTTCCCCTACCTTACCTGGCCCGGATGTCTCTGGTGACAGCTCTATCCCAGTAACAAGCTCTGTTTCTAATTTTTTTAGGCAGTTGCAGGGAAGGTCAGAGTATTTTCCTGAGTCTTTTGGGCCTGGATTGTTTTCAGTTCAAAATAATCTGCATGCTAAAGAGATATTTTGGGACAGCAAGTTTTTCTCCCTTAGCTTTGCCATGATACATGTTACCTTAGCATTTTCCGGAGCGATTTTGCCTTACACACAGATAGACAAATTTCCTCCTCCTTTTTCTGAATATATATTTTTGACTCATTAACATTGAACTCATGGCCAAGAGCACTATAACTCATGCCTGAATAAAGCCTATCTAACACATGTATGTTCTCTGTAAAGGCACATTACCACTGTGTCCACTTAGGGACACCAGGCAACACTTCAACACTACAGTTGGATGCCATTTTAAACATCAAATTACTAACACTTATTTACATTATGAAAACTGAAACAAGAGGGCAGAGTATTGTTTAGCTCGACTTTAGCTGGGGAAGTGTGTCAAGGACTCAAATTTTTTGCAACACTGTGTGTGTTCACAAATGATCATGAACATGAAGGAAACATTTACTTGGATGTTACAAGTAAATCTTTGGAAGTAGGTGAATTCACAAAAAATGGAATCCATTAATAATAAAGGTCTAAATAGATAACTAGTGGGAAGCAGCCGCATAGCACAGGGAGATCAGCTCGGTGCTTTGTGACCACCTAGACGGGTGGGACGGGGAGGGTGGGAGGGAGGGAGATGCAAGAGGGAAGAGAAATGGGAACATATTGTATATGTATAACTGATTCACTTTGTTATAAAGCAGAAGCTAACACACCATTGTAAGGCAATTATACTTCAATAAAGATGTTAAAAAAAAAAAAAAGAAGTAAAAAAAAAAAATAATAATAAAGGTCTACTCTACTTGATGAGTTCTTAAATGTATTGTAGGTGCATTGTTTGGAAGAAGAGGAAGAATTAAAGAAAAGTCTGGGGACTTCCCAGGCAGACCAGGGGTTAAGACTTCGCCTTCTAGTGCAGCGGGTGAGGGTTCGATCCCTGGTTGAAGAGCTAAGATCCCACATGCCTCACAGCCAAAAAACCAAAAATATAAAACAGAAGCAATACTGTAACAAGCTCAATAAAGACTTTAAAAAATGTTCCGCATCAAAAAAAATCTTTAAATAAAAGAGAAATGTCTGAAGTTTCTAGAAAAACCAAGTGCTGTTACCAGAAAATGCAGTAATAGATTTTAGATTTTAAAAAAAGCAAAAAATATTCCCTTAAAGAGCGTTTCTTAAATTTTAACGAGTTAAAAATTACCAAAGTATCTTGGTGCAAACACAAATTCTGCTTCAATAGGTTTCCATAGGTTTGAATTCTGAATTTCTCATAAACTTCCAAATGACACCAAGGCTGCTGGTCTGTGAGCACACTGAGTAGCAAGGCTTGATATCCATTTACTAACTTCCTGATCTTGGGCAACATGCTTAATCTTTGTGTCCCATTCACCACATCTGTGAAATAGGTAAGTTAATATTTCCACTGGTTCATTTTAGGACTAAATAAAACAGTACACATAAAGCTCTTAAAACTGTGTATGCCACATAGTAAGCCCTCATTAAAGGTTACTGATGATAATGGTGATGGAAAAGAATGCTCCCATTTCTCACATTCCAAAAAACAAGTATACACACATAGCAATAAACTAATCATCTAATTTTGCTTCCTCTTCTTTTAGTATCCAAGCTTAAGAGAGTAGTTTATTACTATTCTCTCAGTTTCCTAAGTTGCTCTTTATTCCTTAGCTTCTGTCCTTACCACTCTCGAAGATGTGCTCCCACTAACATCATCAGCAATAATCCTTTTAGACCAATATGATGGAGTCTGTTTAGTTTTCATGTTATTAAACATCTTTGTAATAACTGCCCCTGTTAATCACTCCCTCCTTAAAACTGCCTATCTCCTTGATGTGGTAGATTAGATCATTGCTCCTAATTCTTCCCTCCTTCCTTGAATTAGAAGTGTATATCTGAGCCTTCTGTCATGTGAGTTTGCAGAACATCCCTCTAGAATGGACAAAATATATTTCCTGCCCACCGATATTGGGCTGGACCATGTGACTTGCTTTGGCCAATGGAATATCAGCAGAGTGAAAATTTGCCATTTCTAAGTCAAGGTCTTAAGAGATAGTATATGTTTCTACCTTAAGAGGTAATGTGTGTTTTACCCTTGAGTTCCTGTGATCTGCTGTTAGAAAAGCATTGTAGAGGGCTTCCCTGGTGGCACAGTAGTTGAGACTCTGCCTGCCAATGCAGGGGACGCGGGTTCGATCCCCGGTCTGGGAAGATCCCACATGCCGCGGAGCAACTAGGCCCGTGAGCCACAACTACTGAGCCTGAGCGTCTGGAGCCTGTGCTCCGCAACAAGAGAGGCCGCAATAGTGAGAGGCCCGCGCATCGCGATGAAGAGTGGCCCCCGCTTGCCGCAACTAGAGAAAGCCCTCGCACAGAAACGGAGACCCAACACGGCCATAAATAATAAATTAATTAAAAAAAAAAAAAAAGAAAAATTAAAAAAAAAAAAAAAAGAAAAGTATTGTAGAGGCAACTGCTGAAACTTCAGTCTGGGCTCCAGAATGAAGACATGTGGAGAAAACAACAAAAGGCCTGGAGTTCAGCCTGTGCAGCTTGCACTGCTTAGATGAACTGAGGTACAGCCAACCTGCGGACCCATGAGCATAAAAATAACTACTGTTGTAAAATTTTGTGATTGTTATACAGGAAAACAACATCAACAACAAAAACTGATAAATATACTTGACTTCTGTTACCTCACCCTCTCTTAGGCCTTAGATTTTCTTCTCAGTCTCTCTTTTGGATGTGCCTACCTCTAAAAAGCCCAAAAATATTTCTGACCCTTAAGGTTTGTTCCTAGGACAAGTCTTTTCACTCTTTAAATTATCCTGGACAACTCAGTTACTCTTACATTTAAAATCTCCACCTACAGTGTGATGAGTCAAGGTTTTTAATCTCTTGACTACCAAGGCCTATCTTCAGGGACTTCGGACTCCTGCCTGGTATTTTAAGATGGATATCTGCTCCTGGATATCTTATGGAGATCACAAATTAAAGATTTCCACAACCAAAACACATATTTTTCACCACCCCCTTAACGTTCTTCCTTTTTAGGAATGAACCTCAGAAATGAACACCAAGCTCTGTTCTGCCTTGAGGTCTTTTTGTCATCACTATTCCTTCTTCCTAGAGAACACTGCACCTCCATTAAGCAGCTCATTCTCACCCATCAGCCCTCAGCTCAGACACTTCCTAAAAGGGTCCTTGACTGACCACCCTGTATGTAGGAGCCCCCTCTATTCAGTTAGCTTCTTTAAAAATTACATCCCTTTTAAATTTTTCTTCATAGTACTTAAAAGCATTCATACTTACTCATTTATTTACTATATTATCATCTCCCCAAGAAGAATGTAAAGTCCAGAAGGGCAGCAAACTTTTCGACCTACTGAGCATATACTCAGTGTCTAGCCTAAGTTTGGCAAGAAATTGATTCCCAATAAATATTTTAGAAAGAACGAATAAACTTGTTTTCTATTTCACTTTTGGATGAATAGCTCTATCATTCATCTAATTATCCATTTCAGAAATTTGATAGCCAGCTTTAACTCTTTCTCATCACTGCCCTACCAGCCAATCGTCAAGCCTAGGCTCTTATTCCAATATATGTATTACCTTTACCTCAATCCTCTTTCTCCTCATCTCTACTATTACTGCTAAATTCTAGCCTTGATTGTCTTTTTCCTAGTCTGTAACCACAACCTCTTGATTGATCTTCCTGTGTTTTATTTTTTTCTCCCTGTACTAATCTGATTTCACTTATGCTAATGCTGCATAACAAATAACCTCTAAATCTCAGTGATTTAAGTAACAAACATGTCTTTCATGCTTATTAATCTGTAGATCTGCTGCAGTTCAGCAGGGCTTGGATTGGTTTCAGGCTTTGGATCAGGTTCATCTATCTGAAACTCAGGCTTAAGGAAGAATGGCCGACTGGTACCTGTTCTTCTCAAGACAGAGGAGAAAATCTAAAGAGCGCTGGAGAAAACTTACAAAGCTTCATAAAGCCTCAGGTGGGAATTGACACACTGTAATTCCTGTCCATGACCCTTCGGCCAAACCCAAGCCCAACCTCAGTGGGGTGGGAAAATTACTCTATGGACTCTAGTAGGAGGCATTGCAATTCACACAGCAAAATGTATGAGTATATAATCTTATTATAGGGAATGAATGAAGAGTTAATAATAATATAGTCCTATCAATCATACTCAATATCCTTTCTTTACATGAATCCTAAGGAGATCTTGGTGAAAAGCAAAACTTCATGTCACTCCTTTTCCTAAAACCCTTTAATTATCTCTTATACTGGAAGATACGACCCAAACCATTTCTACCTACTGCTCAGGCCTCCTTTCCTCTTCACATTTTATGCTCCAGCAACAGCAAACTGCTTGTAGTTCTCGGCTGTTCACACCAAGCTGTTTCATGCCTCTCTGCATTTGCTCCTGACATTTTTGTGTGGAAATGTTTTTCTCACTCTTCATTCCATTTCCTACTGGTTAATTCCTACTCATTCTTCAAGACTCAGCTCATGCATGACTTACTGGATGAGTCTTTCCTGACCCTTTCCCCACTTCAGTGTATCCATAACACCTTGTACGGGTTCCTATCATGGCATTTATCAAGTTAAATAAAATTATCCATTTGTGTATGTCCTCTCTTAGGTCATAATTTTTCTAAGGGTGAGAACAAAATTTTTTAAATTGAGAATATTTGTGTCTCCAGCGTCTAGAACAATATGGGACATGTCATAGGCACTCTATATGCTTTGTAGAATAGGACCACTGTAATTCCTCTTTTATTGCACCAAAGTTATTACCCTAAGCTTTAAAAAGATTCTACTTCATGTTGAACAAATCTGTGTTCACCCAGATCATACACTATAATTGTAAAGAATTAGACTATGTTTTTCTTAGCTTACAACCCCTCAAACACCCTCTCTAAAGAGATTCATCAATACAACACCTGCCAGTCAATATGTCTTAGGTCCTAGAATCTTACATTTACCTCAGTGAGTTACAGCATGTACTTTTCTGCTTGGTCTTCTTTTGGTTGAACTTTGAGGATTAATAGCCAAGAATGTTGTGAGAGATGGGATACCCCACCCCTTCATGAAGGGGTCAACTAAAAAGAACAAACGTGGCCTTTGGGTAGGAAAGAGGAACATGAGAAAAGATGAGAAAGAAGGAAAATCCCTCTGTTTCCAGGAACCTGATTATGTTGCAACAATTGAAGGATGAATGGACCCTGTCTTTTATTTTGTTTTGTGTTCTTTTTTTCTGGGATGAGGAGTGGCAGGCAGAATTTAAACTAAAAACTGATAGCAGCTGCCATGGTATGATGACTTCAGGTAGTCATTGGAAAGTCAGTGTTGAGGAAAAGTCTAATAATTTTGTGGGTGGGAGTCATGAATGAGAATAAAGAATGCTTCTTTAATTGACATCATTACATTACCCACCACCCTAAGGCAACAGGTAAGCAAGCCTTAAATTATTGTTTGCTTTCATTTTTTTTCATTTGCTTTTGTTAATTTCTTTGGTTCATAACTCACCCAGTGGCAGTAAAGAGAATTATTTTAAAATTTTTGTTTTGTTACGTTTAAGTGGCAGAACTCCAAAACCGACATTTCCTAATGAAGGCTATTGTAACAGCCAACGTGTTCTTATTTGTGGCAACATTCTCTTATTAAGGCTGGGGGAAAGTAGCTGCTTGCTCCTGTGGTTTGTTTTGTTTTGTTTTGTTTTTGTTTTTGTTTTTGTTTTGCATTATGAAGTGATATTTACTTTTGAATTTCTTAAGAGCTATTAACTTAAGGTAGTAACACTGGTTCTCTAGTATTGTGAATTTTATTACAGATATATTACTCTTTGCAAGTTTTGCCAACCTATTTCCTTATTGTTTATTTATAACATAGCCTCTTTAATCCTTCTATTGTTTTTAATCCCACATTTGCTAGCTGTCCCACTGGTTTGTGGGAAGTTTTCATTCTAATGCAAGCTGGTGTTCAGGTCACGTCAAGTTCTTTTACTACTTTTTCTTTCTTCTAAATCCAGCCCTACCATGATCCATCGTGCTCAACATCTCTTCTTATTTCTGAGACATTTTCTTAAGATTCTTCCATCTTACCTAGTGACATTCAAAACTGATTCCCACAAAGTCACCAAAAACATTTGGTTCCTGTGTTTGCCGACCTTCGCTTATCCTCACTTCTCCTCGCCCTGCTACATTCACACAAATACCCCATTGTCACCTGTCCTCTTCTTTGGATCTTACTTCTCACCACCTCTCAGGAGTGGAGTATTTCCTCAATATGGTAAGTACCCTTCTTGTTCTTCTCCAAGTGTCTTCTTAATTCTCCTTCTTCCTGGCACTGGGGCTTTATTATTTTCAGAAGCAGTATCTCTGAGATTCATGCTTTTTGAACTTTCTATCTGGCAAAGAGGCTAATTAAGCTCTATCTATGACAATGCAACAAGACATTGAAGAATAGAAGTTATAATGGTGAGCATTTATTAGGCCTTTATTATGAGTCAGTTGCCGATCTCTGCATTATCTCATTTAATCCCCATAACAGTCCTGTGCAGTGTGTATTGTATTATCCCCATTTGTCTGATGATAAAGCTGAGACATAATGAGGTTAAGTAACTCATTCAATGACATCTAATGAAGGCTGGAGCCAAAAGAACAAATTTACTTTTAAAAAGATAGTTATAATGCCAACGGAATATGGGGAATAGCTATTCACCAAAATCAAATTTCTAAGGCATCATTTGAACTACCCAGAATATTTATGTGGGAGATAGACAGGGGAATATAAGCCCCCAGTTTAGAGATGAGTGAGAAAATATGCCAGCTTCTAGGGTAGACTTGACCCAGCTGCACAAGCAAATTGAATAGAACTTTAAAAACTATGGAGAAGAGTCAGATCATGATATGGTGTCCAAATACTGCTAAGATACCTGTCTTAGTTTGCACAGGCTGCTATAACAAAAATATCATAGACTGAGTGCCTTAGAACAACAAACATTTATTTCTCACAGTTCTGTAGCATGCGAAGTCCAAAATCAAGGTGCCAGCAGATTCGGTCTGTTGAATGCTCATTTCTTAGTTCAGAGATGACTGTCTTTTCACTGATATTTTCATTGATATTTTTCTTCTGCCATGAATTGAGTATTTTCTCTGGGGTTTCTTTTATAAGGGCACTAACTCATTCATGAGGGCTCTGCCCTCATCATCTAGTCATCTCCCAAATTTCCCACTCCAAATACTATCATCTTGGGGATAAGGTTTCAACTAATGAATTTGAGAGGGACACATTCAGTTTATAGCAATGCTCCTGGGATCAGGGCTCACTTTATGATAAAACCTAAGCACTGAAGAGGTTATTGTACCTATTTCCTTAGGTGATTATTGTTTTCAAATAATAGTTCTGAATTAAGTCTAAGGAATTTAACAAGGTTCTCATGTTTTTTCACAATGACTATTGGTTTCTTTCTAGGAAATATCGTATTCCTGTAAAAAAAGAAAAATCTATTTTTTGGTGCCTCTGCGTTGGGTAATGCCCTAAATGTATGCTTATTCAGACTATTAAGTAATCTGCTACTTTACCAACAGTATGAAAAATATCAATGAGTAGCAACATTGCCGTTATTAATAAGTCACTGAGTTCAAAATCAAGGTGGTTTACTGGAAAATGTGAGCCACAGATCTTTAGCCCAGATTAGAGGCAGTTCCAGAAAGTAGGCGATATTTCTTTCTCTTGGATCTCATTTAGTCTACTGCCTTTCCTAGAGCAAGGAAGGAGTTCCTCAAAATAAGAGTAGCTCCTTGTCTCCTTTACAGGACCAACCATCAGGTTTTTCATAGAGATAGTCCAGAAGAGAATGTGCTCCAGATGACCAAGGAGCAGACTCAAAAGACGTTCTCTAAAATAGACTCACAACAGCTCTCAGATATCTGCCTTGCCATGCAAGGATTTCAGTTTATACAAGTGTGAACTAACTACTAGTATCTTGACCTTGATCCTGACCCACATCAATATTTCTCCTCTTCAGAGGTGAAGCAAGCCCAATAGGATAGCTTGAGCGTCCTTTGAATAAGAATATACACAATTTGGTTTGTGTGCTGTGTGTGTGCATGTAAGTTTCTCAGAGAGAAAGAGTCTCAAACCCAAAAAGCATTTTAAACCATTGTTTTATTTTTTGGCCATTTGTTCTAAGAGACTGGCTTAAAAAACTGCTCCTTCTTATTTTAATTTAGCTGGTGAGATAGATTTCAGAAGTTCTGTCTCTTATTTCTTATTCAGAATATGTCCTAGAGGCTCAAAATAAAGACAAGAGTCAGGACTTCCTCATTGTGCATTTTACCAGCTAAATTTTAATAAGAAGGAACTGGTTTTTTCTGTAGTCTAGTACACCTAATTGTGTTTGCAGGGTGAATGGCTGTAAATTTGAGTAAATGATATCCCAAATTGTCTGCCTCCCCTCTTTGTACTGCTTCAAAGAATCAGATGAAGCAGTCTCCATTAAGCAGTAGAATCAAATTTAGGATAGCACACTGTTTTTTAGAAAAATCTAAACCTGTATTTAATTTTATTAACAAGAGGCCTGGGAGAATCTTGATATGAAGCGCTTTCCATATTATGAAGCAATTGCAATTTACACTAAATATGCTGATCATAAAGGCCCAAGCTTCAATGATTTCTTCAAATCTTGGGTAAAATCAAATATTGTAAATGATGTTCATAAGCTTGGAACTCATTTAATGCTCTCAATTGAGCCTGTTCTTCATAGCCTGTAAGGTAGAAAATCTTTCACATGCAGTAAAATATCATTGGTTGATTCCTTTCATTCACTTCATAAGAACTCCACTATTCAACTATTATTATTTGTTCTCCTAATATGTGATAAGTTAAAATATATTGCTACAGGGATTTAAAGATTTGTTTAAAAAACTTTGTTATCTAGGATTTTATTATATAGCAGTAGTTTTAGCCAAGCACATAAATTGTTGACTGGATTAATATTTTTTAACACAAACAAGTCGTTTGAGGTTCAGAGGAATATTACCTTTGAATGGAGGACCAAGAAGACTGATTGGAGAATTGGCTATTCAAGCCAGATAGGATTTAGACTAGCAGAGATAGATATAGGAATAAAATTATTTTGTTCTATGTTAAAAAGCCACTTTTATTTTTTTTAATTTTTAAATTTTATTTTATTATTTTAAAAATAAATTTATGTATTTATTTATTTTTGGCTGTGTTGTGTCTTTGTTGCTGTGCGTGGGCTTTTTCTAGTTGCGGTGAGTGGGGACTACTCTTTGTTGCGGTGTGCGGGCTTCTCATTGCGGTGGCTTCTCTTGTTGTGGAGCACGGGCTATAGGCACGTGGGCTTCAGTAGTTGCGGCACATGGGCTCAGTAGTTGTGGCTCACGGGCTCTAGAGCGCAGCCTCAGTAGTTGTGGCGCACAGGCTTAGTTGCTCCGTGGCACGTGGGATATTCCCGGACCAGGGCTCGAACCTGTGTCCCCTGCATTGGCAGGTGGATTCTTAACCACTGCGCCACCAGGGAAGCCCCCTAAAAAGCCACTTTGACATATCTTTTCTGCGTATGCAAGTGTGCAAATGTATATTTACATTATACTTTCTCTTCTGTGACTTTTTAAAAACTTAACATTATACCTCAGAATTAATTCAAAATAAGTACATAGAGGTCCAGTTTATAAAAATTTTGTATAATATGTACCATAATTCATTACTTTTTTATCTTATTAAAATTTATTTTTAATTAAAACCATTTTATTATTGTATTAAAATTTTGTTTCACAATTTATTTAACCAGTACGCAATGAATGGACTTAGATTATTTCTATTCTTTTGCTAGTTAAAACTATTATTTGACCAATCCCTCATTTGGAAAATTTAGATTATTTCAAGTTGTTAATATAAAGACTGCAGCCACAGACATTCCTGCTCACAGGTAGAAGCCTATGTATAGATAAATTTGTACATAGAAGAATTGCTATGTCATGAGATAGGTGCATTTCAATTTTGACAGAGTCAAATTGCACTGTATAATGATCAATTTTTATTCCCACAAGAATGCATGAAATTATTGGTTACGCTATAGTATCTCCTACACAGAGGATTACTAAACTTTGATTTTTATCTATTTGATATGTGAAAGGTGGTATTACATTGTAGTTTTAATATGCACATTTTATTACAAGGGAGATTAGACGTCTTTTCTTGTACTTAAAAGTTGACGACTGTGATTCCAGCAATAGCAGAAATGCTTATTGAAGATACCTCTTCCATGGAGAACAACTAGAAATATTGCTTTCTCTGTTCTTCTCTCCTTTTCCACCCTTTCTCTCTCTTACTCTTTCTATATACAGAAAGAGAGAAAATGGGAAATTATGAAAAAAGTAAATGGAAAATGTAGGACTGAAAAACAAAACAACTGAAAATAAGGTCTATAGAAGGATTCAGAAGAAGATTAGATAAATAACAGGGTAGAAAAAATTGTTAAGGAGATATGGCCAAAAATATTTGAAAAGTGATGAAAGATATGAAGCTATAGATTGAAGAAGTGATATAAACCCTCAAGCCATAAATCACAAAGAAAATCATATGAAGGGACAATAAAGTAAAATTGCTGAAAACCAAAGACAAAGGAAACATTAAAGAGCAGCCAGAGAAAAAGATCCATTATCTTTATTAGAGCAATAAGACAATTGACATATGATTTCTTAAGAAAAGTAAAGATGCAAGAAAATATTGGAATGACATTAAAAGTAATGAATAAAAACAATTACCAATCTAGAATTCAATACTCTGAAAATATCCTTCATGAACAGAGAAATATTAAGGACATTTCAGATAATCGAAACAGAGCCTATTTTTTCACAAGCAAAAATGTACTAAGGACTCACTAAAAGGAGCTATTCCAACAGAGGAAAATAATCTCAGATAAAGCAGGAAGGAATAAAGGCCATTTGGAAGAGCAAATATGTTGGTAAATCTAAATGAGTACTGATTATACAGAACAACAACAATAATAATGATACCTGTGAGATTTTAAGATACATAGGATTAAAATGTCCAGTAAAGTCAAATAAGGAGAGAAAGGGTAAATGAGTAGAATTAAATTGTTCTAAGTTTACTGTTTTCTTTTGAAAATGGAAAAGGTAGTAATTTACATTAATCTTTAACTAGTCAAGGATGTGTGTTTTAATTTCTAGGGTAACCACTAGAAGAGAAGTTAAAAATGTACAAATAATGAGCTTCTGACAGCTAAAAATGGAAGATTAAAAAAAAATCTTTTTCCAAAAGAAATCAAAGGAGAAGGAAAAAATACTAATGAAAAGGTGGGGCAAATAGAAAAACAAACAGTAATTGGTATATTTAAACTAAAATGTATCTAATTTTATTAAATATGTATAACTAAATAATCTAATTAAAAAATAAAGCTTGCCCAATTGTATTAAAAATACTAACATTATACACTAAAGAATTATATCTTAATTATAAAATTATTTAAAAAATAATTTGGTACATACATACAATGGAATAATACTCAGCCATAAAAAGGAACGAAATTGGCTCATTTGTAGAGACGTGGATGGACCTAAGGACTGTCATACAGAGTGAAGTAAGTCAGAAAGAGAAAAACAAATATTGTATATTAACGCATATATGTGGAATCTGAAAAAAATGGTATAGACAATCTTATTTACAAAGCAGAAATAGAGACACAGACATAGAGAATAAACGTATGGATACCAAGGGGAAAAGGAGGGTGTGTGGGATGAATTGTGAGACTGGGATTGACATATATGCACTATTGATACTATGTGTAAAATATATAACTAAGGAGAACCTACTGTATAGCACAGGGAACTCTACTCAGTGCTCTGTAGTGACTTAAATGGGAAGGAAATCCAAAAAAGAGAGGATATATGTATATGTATAGCTGATTCAACTTGCTGTACAGTAGAAGCTAACACAATATTGTAAAGCAGCTATACTCCAATAAAAATGAAAAAAACTTATTTAAAAAGTTGAAGTAAAAGCACAGAAAAAATGTCCCATTCAAATACTAAGCAAATAAAGTATGTGTACTTGTATCAATATCAGGCAATGCCAACTTTAAGGTAAGAAACAAGTTAGACAAAAGTGAGGAATGTGTCATGATAATAATAAGAGAAAATTCACAAGAAGAGCCCAATAATTCTGAATTTATATACACCTGATTATAGCTATAATACATATATAATTAAATATTGATAAAACTTTAAAGAGAAATAGACAAATCAAAAGTTATAAAGTTTTAACTTGCCTCAGTTGGTAATGAATGAAACAGTCTGACTGAAATCATTACTAAAGCCTTAGAATATTTAAACATGATTAAAAAACAACCTAAATAAGCTTTTATAAAATGTTTCACACAGTATGTGCAGAATCTACATATTATTTTCTAGTGCACATAAACAACTTACCAAAGCTGATTGTATGCTGAACTTTAAAACAGTTCTCAATAAAATTGAAGTATTGAAATCATTCTAAACATTACTGTGCATTTAAGCTAGAAAAAATAATAGAATAAATAACAGAAAATTAGAAAATTCCCAAATATGTAAATAAAATATTAACAAAATGCTTCTCTCTGTATATATGTTAAAAAAGATTAAAACTAGATTGAGTTTATTCCGGAATCCATTGTTGGTTTATCATTCAAAAATAAATCCATTTTACTTCATCACATTAACCAAATGAAGAATCAAACCATATGATTATCTTGATACCTAGTTCTACTAAACATTTACTAGATATCCTAGCTAATGCAATAAGGCAAGAAAAAGAAATAAAAGTTACAGGGATTGAAAATATAATTGCAGATGCCATGAATTGTGTATTTAGAAATTAAAAGGAACTACACACTTACTATAATTAATGTGTGAATTCAACAACATGTCTGGAAATAATCCAAAATTACTTGTATTTCTATATACAAGCAAACCAGTATTATTCAATGAAGGTTTCAAATGAAACCATTTTAGTTGCAAAAAAACAAACATCAAAAACTTTGAGATACATGTAATAAAAGATGAGCAAAATTTTGAAAAATTAATGAGAAGATTAAAGATAATCTTAATAAATGTGGGATGCATTGTATTCAACAACACTTTAAAGACAGCACTTCTCCACAAACTGATCTATACTTTCATTGCAATTGTGCCAATTCAACGCAATCTCAATCAAAATTTTAACAGGATTTTTTGGTGGAAATTAACAAATTAATTCTAAAGTTTATGTAACAATGTAAAGGGCTAAGAAAAACCAAGACAGTACTGAAGAAAAAGAATAGTAATGGAGACTTTCCTATCAGATATCAAGCCAGTATAAAGCTACATAATAAGCTAGTGGGATGTTGATGTAAGAATAGATATATAGATATACGGAAAAGTACAAAAGCAGATCATACTTCATATGCTACTCAAAAATTATATGAAAGTCAACTGTAGATTAAAATGTAAAAGATAAAACAATAAAGCTTCTATTAGGTTGGCCAAACATTTTGTTCGGGCTTTTCTGTAACATCCTATAGAAAACCCCAAATGACATTTTTGGCCAACCCAGTATAATAAAATATTAGAGAATATTTTCATGAACTTGGTGTGGGTGATGGTTTCTTAAATAAGACACAGAAAACATTAACCATAAATAATTAGGTTGATATACTGAACTATATTGAATTTAGGAACTCTGTTTATTACTAAACAAAAGGATCATTTTTTTAAGAGAGTGAAAAACCAAACCATGAAGTGGGAGAAAATAACTGCAATATGTTTAACAAATAAAATGCTTTTATCAACAATACAAAAAGAACAACTGCAAATCAATAAGAAAAGGGTAACCCTATAAATAAAAAAGGGAAGTATATCTTTAACAAGCATTTCACAATGCTGATGTACAAAGAGCCAGTAAACGTGAGCAAATGTCCAACCATGACATGTTTTTCATGTCATCAGAGAAATGAAAATCAAAATTATATCTATGATCATACTATTATCATATACCCACCAGAAGTGCTAAAATGAAAAAAAGTAATGAAAGGAAGCAGTGATAAGATATAAAGAAAGGAAACTCTCATACATTATAATGAGAGTTTAAACTGGTAAAACTCTTTTGGAAAACTGTTTAGCAGCACCTATTATAAGTCAGTATATACATACTCTATGACCCAGAAATTTTACTGTTAGGTATGCACCTAACAGAGATGGTTGCATTTATACCCAAAAGGCAGGCACAAGAATATTCATAGAAGCATTATTGGTAATAGTCAAAAATTGGAATCATTCAATTGCTTATCAAGAGCAGAATGAAAATGATTTGTGGCATATTCATAAAATGTATGTAATTCTGGCAATGAAAATCCACCAACTGCTATTACGCACAATAGCATGAATAGATCTCTGTCACATAATGATAGTGGAAATAAGCCAGACTTATAAGTATATGTACTATGTGATTCTATTCTTATAAATTTCAAAATTAGGCAAAAATAATCTATATTGATGGAAATCAGGGTGATTGCCTTAGGACATGAAGGACAGCAGTCTTCCAATTTACTGTTAATGCTCTACTTCCTCACCTGAATACACAGGTATATTCACTTTTGGTAATTCATGGAGCTGTACACTTATGTTCACTTCTAAGTATGTACACTGCAAGTCAATAAACATGTTTCCTTCCTCTTTCCCTCTCCTCCTTCCATTTTTCTTTCTTTCTTTAATTTTTTTTTTTGAAATTGTTGATGCCAGAAGTAGCAAGTGAGACAGGCAGCTGCCCGGAAAAAAGAAGGTATGGGTTACAGTCCTGGTATATATTGCCACTAATTTACTGTTTAAATTTGGACAATTCACTTAACCTTGTGTTTTGCTTTTCCCATCTGTCAAATAATGAAAAAGTAATATATTTGCTTTATTTATATCACAGGTTACTTATCAGAATCAAATAAAATAATAAATGGAAAAGTGTTGGAAAAGCTAATAGTGCATAAGGATGTTAGATTGTTCTACCTAGAAACCTAGGAGTTATCTGTAACTCCTCACTTTCCTTTAGTTACAGTAGGCAAGAATTCTCCAAGATATGTGAAGTTTACCTATTGAGTAGTGTTTGAATTAATCTCCTAATTTCTATCCCCTATACCTAACTTTAGATCTCTGGAACACATGACATTAGTTAAAAGCATGGACTTTGAGGTCACTTATTTATAATTGTAATCAACTATTGATTTGATTTATAAACTTAGTCTGATAATTTGGCCTCTTCTTCATCAATAAAATGAAGATAAGATGCCTTCATGGTATATGACATTTCTGTAAAGTTTAAATTACACAAACTCTGTAAAATACTTAGCATATTGCCTGGAAAATTCTCTCATTCATATATTCATTCATTCGACAGTTTTTAATTGTTCAAAATGCTAAAGATGATGTGTTGTCCTTGCCTCCATGAGTGTTATAATCTAGTGGCAGGTCATAAATACTAAGCAAGTAAACAATTATTAATTAATTAATTAAAATCAGTGGTATGTGTTATGAATCAACAAAACTGGGTAACAGGCTGGAGAATGACTGGTGGGGCCTAGTATAGGTGATGTAATCAAAGAAGCCTTCACTGTAGAGGAGGCCCTGGAACTGAGACTTGAATGATGAGAGGGAGCTCATCATGGGATTACATGTCTGGTGCATCATTTTTGGCTGCCTTTCAGCCATACATCAGAGTTGTGACAGAAACCATGTTTCCCACCAACCTAAGATATTGTTGATCTGGCTCTTTAAGAAAGTTTGATGATCCCTTCAGCCTGGTCCTGGTTTCCTTTGAAACTTATTTTACTGGTATCAAATATTGTGTGGAGGAGGTGACTTCAGCTATGCTGTGGTGTCCAATATGACTATCAATAGCCACATGTGGCTGAGTTCTTTCAATGTAGCTAGTCCCAACTGAGATGTCCTAGAAGTATAAAATACACATTGCACTTCAAAGACTTAACATGAAAAAAATTTAAGTATCTTGATAATATTTATACTAAATACACATTGAAATGCTATTATAGGTATATAGTGAGTTATACAAAATATATTATTATAATTACTTTCACTTTTATTTATTTATTTTTTTAATGTGACTGCTATAAAATTTTAAATTACATATGTGACGTATTTTCTGTTGGACAGTGCTGATCTAAAGGAGGAATGTACCAGAGAAAGGAAACAAGCAGCAAGTGCCAATGTCTAAGGTAGGAAAGTAGCTCTGATTACAATTATTTGGATTACATTAATAACCCCTGACTTGGCTGCATTGTCAATAGAATTATTCAAGATTGTTTTCTAGAAATTATAAAAGCACTTCTTTTTCTATATATATTAGCTCTGAATATTTAAAAAATTATGATAATATATCAATGTTCACAAAATCAGTAAATTTAATGGTTAACTGCAAAAAACTCAGGTTATCACTCAGTAGTAGTTGAGCTGCGAAATAAGTTTCCAAGTCAGAGAATCTGAGTTCAAATACTGCCTAGTATATTTTGAGTAAGCTTGGGTATGTTACTTAACATCTCCTTACCTCAACTGTCTCTTCTGTAAAACATGATCAATTTTACTGCTTATGACATTACTATATAAGAACTGGACTACATTTTAATTTCAATACATATCCTTTGTTTTATACCTCATAATTTACTTCATTATAACTTTCCTATGGAATTTCGTCCTTCTCCTTAAGTCCACTCTTGAAGTCTTATCTACCTTCTTGGTTCTACCTTAAATACCATCTTTTTAACCAATACATGTTCAGCATCCAAAAAATATTATCAGTCATGCAAAGAAGCAAGAAACTATGACTTATAAGATGGAGAAATACAAATCAATAGAAACCGACACAGGACAGAAATAACAGAGTTATCAAAAAAAAATTAACACAGCTATCCTCATACGTTCCAAATACTAAAAATATATAGTGAAAGCATAATAAGATGAAATTAAAAACATGTTCATCGAAAGAAAGTATACACGAACGTGAACACACTGTATGATCTAATTTATATGAAAATCCAAAAAGGCAAAACTAATCTATAGTGACACAGGCAGATTATTTATTTACTAAATTTAAGAATAGGAATGCAATGACTGCAAAGGTATAAACTCAGTTTTTGTGTATGTGTGTGTGTGAGGGAAATGATCCATGTCTTAAGTGGGGTGGAATTTACATGGGTATATACATTTGTTAGAACTCATTGCACTGCACACTTAAAATGGATGCACTTTCTGGTATGTAATTTTTATTTCAAAAAAGTTGATATAAAGAAACGACTACATCATGCCCTAATGAAGTTTATTATAAAAATGAAATGATGGTTAATATTAGACAATCTATCCATTTCTCATGAAACATCATTAAACCAGAAATAGAAGAGAATGTCCTTATCTAGTGATAAAGATTAATAAAATCCAAACTATATGACACATCATATTTAATCAAGAAACTCTAGAGGTATTTCCCAAAAGTCTAGGATCAAGACAAGAATGCCCACCACCACTGCTATTACTTAATGCAATGATGAAGATCATAGCCAGCTTTCTAATTAGGGAAAAAGAAGTAAAAGTTTAGTAAGTGAAAAGAAAGAGATAAACTTCCATTATTTACAGATAATATGTTTATCAGTATTAAAAAAACTCTAGGTACAATGAACAATCCTATTATTCCAAATAGAGAGTTCAGCAAATTTACTGCATAAACAAATTAATACAGTTCTTCTACAGCAAGGGACTGACAAACGATTGCCTGCTGGCCAAATCTGGCCATCACCTGTTTTGTAAATAAATTTTATTGGAACGTAGCCATGGTCATTTGTTTATAAACTGTCTAGGGCTTTCTTGCTACTATGGCAGAGTTGCATATTTACAATAGCAACTAATTCTCAAAGCCTAAATTATTTACTGTCTGATTTTTTACAGAAAAAAAAAAAACTTGCTGACCCTGCTCAATGGCAACAATAATCAAATAAAAAATGCAATGGATAAATAAGGTGCAATTTATAAAAGTAACTAAAATTGTTACATATCTATAAATTAACCTAACAAAAGATGAACACCGCCTTGGTCAAGATACTTATGTCTTTATTAAAGGGTTTAAAAACAGATCTAACTAAATGGGAAAATAGTCCATATCTATGGATGGAGCAACTTATTGTAATATATAAAGTTCCTTTAAATTAACATTTAAACTCAAGGCAATCTCAAGTAAAATTATAGATGAATATTTTTAGGAACTTAGTAAACTCCTTCTAACTTTATATGGGAAAATAAAGATCCATTAAAAAAAAACAGTGGATAGTCTCTCATTCAGATATTTAGACAAACCTCAAAGCTATTTAGTAAAAATAGCATGGTGTTTTCTAAGAAATAAGTATATCAAAGGAACAGAAGTCAGGAAGAGATCCATTTACGTGTGAGAAAAAATGATAAATATAGCACCACAAGTACATGTATGTATTATTTAGAAAAGTGTGTTAGGAAACTGCTTACTACTTATTAAAAAATAAGTAACCTGGATCACTAATTTACATTGTATATAAAAGAGCAGTTCTGATGTTTTTGATACTTAAGTGTAAAAGATAAACTATGAAACAATAGGAAGAAAAGAAGGAAAACTATCTTGTAACTTGGAGCATGGATAGGGAAAATCTTGATAAAATTCCCAAAAGCAAAAATCATGGTGCAAAACAGTGAATGGATTTTACTATATAGAATTAACTTTTGCTGTGTAATGAAGAATGATACAACATATAGCACATATAATTATGTAATATATTGTATTTTTATATATACAATAATATATAATATTATATATATATGGAAGGAATTCCTAAAATCTCAACCAAAAAGGGACATAAAAGCAATTCAAAATGTGCAAATGTTTTATACTTATAATTCACAGAAATTTTATTGTATGATAAATACAATAAAAATAAAATAAGAATTTAGCCATGAGATAAGCAAAAAGAAATTATGAATACAGCAACATGTGTCGGGATTATGAGGAGATAACACATACTGCTGGTAAGATTACAGCTATTCTAAACAACAATCTGCAGTGCTTATGAAATTACGTACATGTACAAACTTAATTTGGGGTCATCCGTACTGAGTGTATGTACGTCCTGAGTGTATGTACTGTGTATTTGGACATCTTGATTTAAGAGTGTGTTTATCCCTGCTCACTCTGAGTGTGGCCTTAATGAGTACATCTTCATTCTTAGGTCTGAGTCCCTCTCCATAGCCTTGCTGTGTATGTATTCATGCTTATGAGCATGGATTCATCTTTAGTGCCGAGTGTTCATCCTTGCTGAGCATGTGTGCATGCTTTC
This sequence comes from Balaenoptera physalus, assembly GCF_965194825.1. Taxonomy (NCBI): domain Eukaryota; kingdom Metazoa; phylum Chordata; class Mammalia; order Artiodactyla; family Balaenopteridae; genus Balaenoptera; species Balaenoptera physalus. The sequence goes on along the minus strand of NC_138882.1, from coordinate 111,976,186 downwards.
TGAGTGGGACTCAGGAAGCTCACTTCTGCAGTATAACCCAGAGAAATTTTTTGTAGCTTCATGTAAGAGGACATGAGGGTATCCATTATCTTGCATGGCAGGGAGTTGGAGACAATCTAACTGGGGAATACTTAAGTAAACGTGGAAGCCGCAGTTAGAAGCCACAAACTCATGGTATCAGAGATACATGGATGCTTATAAAAATTGTATTGAAGGAATAAAGTAAGAAACAGAACAATATTATTTACATAAACTCAAAACACATACATAGAGGGGCTTCCCTGGTGGCGCAGTGGTTGAGAGTCTGCCTGCCAATGCAGGGGAAGCGGGTTCGAGCCCTGGTCTGGGAAGATCCCACATGCCGCGGAGCAACTAGGCCCGTGAGCCACAACTACTGAGCCTGCGCGTCTGGAGCCTGTTCTCTGCAACAAGAGAGGCCGCGATAGTGAGAGGCCCGCGCGCCGCGATGAAGAGTGGCCCCCGCTTGCCGCAACTAGAGAAAGCCCCCGCACAGAAACAAAGACCCAACACAGCCAAAAATAAATAAATAAATTTATTTAAAAAACCCAAACAAACAACAACAACAAAAACCTGGAATCCTTCTTAAAAAACAAAAAACACATACATACACACAAAAACACTATATCTGAAAGCAACACATTCATAAAGATATATCTAAATACATTAAAATAGGTACTTAGTGGGGTACAGGAAGATGAATGAGAATCAGGATCTAGGATGAAGGAGGAAGTGAATAAACAAGAGAGGGGCCTCACATCAACATGATGGCTTGTGCATATATATGCAAGGGTCCTGCATAGGCAATAAGGTAGATGTACCCCCTCAATTTATGAAGTGTTGTAGCCCTGATCGTGAGGAATACTACTAACTCAACCTTTTGTAACTTACTCAAAGTGAGAAGTGAAAACTAAAACAAATGAGAGAACATCAGACTGACTTTATAAAGCATAGACATTCACAAATAGTATGTACTGAGCATAGCTGGCTGAGTATATGTTATAAAGTTTTCTGAAGGTACTTTAGCACATCTTTACCAAAAGTTGTATAAGAGATAATTCAGTCTATCCTGCCTAAATATTTTATTTTATTTGTATTTAGTTAGAATGATCTAATCATAATTTCTAATCTGATTTAATTATATTTTTTCCCAGTTGCAGTAAATACACTTTGCAAAGTCATTGTTCCTAGATGGAATTAAATTACTTACCTTGGTAATGGAGAGTCACCAGAAGGATGTAAATGAGTTGTTAACATGGCACTTCATTGCCACAATAATTTAGAGCCACTAGTTAGCTTGATGTGTCTGCAATAAATGCTTTATTATTTAGGAAAAATGCACTATACAAGTTGCAATGTGCCATGCTCATTCATGCTGTAAATCAACAAAGATCAACAGACTGAATAGAAAAATGAAAAGCTTATTTAGAAACTGACATAAGCTTTCAGATGAGCAGGGATGGTTGAAGCTAACTGCAGTCATTTTTCTTTGCTTGTCATAGTTGCCACTTGAATTTCACTGCTAAAGATAGAAGATAGTTTTGCTTTATGAAATTATATCCACAGAAACAGTGTTTGCATTTATAGAGATACAGTCATAATAAAGTGGAATATAAAGAAGGCACACTAAAGTAATAGTAGCCCCAAATTTATGAAGTGTGAGATGGGATTTGCTACCCCACATCTCTAGATTCAACGAAATCGTTCTATGGAGATCAAAGCTCATGTTGGAAACCTTGGTGAGACTTTATGTCCTGGGACTAGATAGTACTTGCCAGACAATACTGTAAAACACCATATGGTTTAGCATTTGTAAAGAATCTGGCAATTTTTTCCTTATTTGCTTTGTTCTCATTTTGACAAGCTGAAAATCCCAGAAAAAATATTACTGCTCATAAACCACATGGTGCCAGCCACAGTGGCAAGACTGACATCAGTGACTGAAGTGTGGTCCTCACCCTGAGGACTCCCCCACCCTCACTGAAGTGACCTAGAAAGTGCCAAAGTAGACTGCAGAAGACGTTCTTGGTATTAGAACAGTGAAGAGCAAACTCCTAGCTGCCACCTCCCTTTGTGTCACAGGAAAACATTGTCCAGGGCTACAAATGCCAAATTCTTTGGTGTGGAAGAGCCACAGATAAATTACATCCACCTGTCTTACTGTTACCTTCATAATAACATCATAGTTCACCAATTAAGTCCCTAATTCTCACACATTACTTTATAAAACACATAGTATATAGTGACCCTTCTCTGCTTAACATTTAGCAGGGGATTGGGAACCTGTTAACCACCATACTAAAATGAACTCTTCTTAGAGGTAGACTTGTCACACCTGTCAAAACCTGAAGCCTAAGTTGAAAAGAAAAAAAAAATTTAATATTGATTTATTTATGATGGCAAAAAGAAATCAGAATCTTAGAAAGGGATAATTTAGGTTATAAGGGAAATGTAGCTAGATGGAAAAGACACATAGGCAGTGCAAAGCTGTGTGGCGAGTTCACAGGAGGCTCTTATGGAAACCCAGGGAAAGCTTCCAGAGATCAAGGTGAGGTGTGAGAGGCCACAAGGAAACCCTAATGATAAGAGGATGAAGAAGCAGAGTTGAAGCTATACTGGGGGAGGTGAGGGTGTTGTGGTGTAATTTATACACAGTGAAATGCACAGGTCTTAAAAGTATACAGTTCAACAAATGTAGACAAATATATTAATCCATATAACTTACACCTTTAACAAAATCTAGAACATTTCCAAAACCATAGGAAGTTCTCTGTACCTCTTTCCAAATAAAATCGCTCCCTACCATAGGCCACCAATATTTGACTTTCCGTCACCAAAGGTTACTTTGGTATGTTTTTGAACTTTATACAGATAAAGTCATACATTATGCATGTTCATGTCCAGCTTCTTTCACTCAAATTAATGTTTTTGAGATTCATCTCTGCTTTTGGCCATATCAATAATCCATTCCTCTGTATCCTGGAGAAGTATTATGTTGTACATATATATACCACAATTTGTTTACTCTTTCTCTAATTGATGAATACTTGAGTTGTTTCCATTTTTTGGCTATTACAAATAAAACTGCTTTGAACCTTCTTATACAATTCTTTATATGGACCTGTTTTTATTTCTCTTGGGTAAACACCTAGGAGTGAAATTGATGGACAAGTATAAATGTTTAACTTTAACTGCCGAATTATGTTCCTAATTGGGTGCACCATTTTACGTCCCCACCAACAATGTGTGAGAGTCTGGTTGCTTCATATCCTCACCAGCATTTGGTGTTGCTAGTTAAAGTTATACATTTTAACTTAAAGACAACTTGAGACAGAAATCATTCAAAATGTAAAATTATGCACAAATATTCACATTGTGCTGGTAGGAGTCAAAGCATTATTACAAGGTATAAATGTAGAGGCATGCCCTACAAAATTAGTATTCATCATACAATGAAATGAATTTCATTGGCATTCATCCTTACCTTCTTTTGATAAATCAGTGCATATATTCCCATTACCTCAATGAAATATCATGAATTGATATTAGACTGTTAAGATGAATACTAACATTTTAGAATGCTTAACTATAAGTGTCCTTGGAATTAATATAGAGCCTAGAAATACCCATCATTGTCTAATATTTGTTGTACTCAATCTCTTAGATCTTGCAAGTCTGGAGACATGGAAAACAGATATGCATCTCCTCGATGTGGAATAATTGTGAAAGAATTTATCCTTGCTGCACTGTAGTTTTCCTTTTTGAAACTAGAAATGATATTAAAAAGAGGGAGAGGGTAAGGGAGAGGAAAAAGAGGGGGTCAGGAGGGAGAGAGAGAAAGAGAGGGAGGGAGATGTATCTGGGATTCTGGGATTCATGGAACTCCAGGGGCACTCTGTGTAGGGCAACTTGCACATTGGTACTTTCTGGATGGGTCTGCTAAGAAAGGCTCTGCTTGCTCTCTGCAATTAATTGCTCTGGCTGAGTGAGTCCAGATGCTGGGAACCTATGGTACTGGAAACAGCTCTTGAGTGTGTAACCAGCAGGCATAACTTTATTACTTCATGTGATTTTAGTAAAACAAATTTTGCAAATCATTTTTTAATGAACAGAATAGACTTAACTCTGGCAGTCCAAAATGGATGAAGCTGTTGATACTTATTAGGAAGAAGGAAAAGCATTGAGTTCTATCTTCACTTTGATAATAAAAGACAGAGTCTTCCTGCCACAACTATTTTGTGAAAATAAAGTTGAATGCCTAAACATACAGCAGAGAACACTCTCAGGTAAGGTTTATGATCCATGACTAACCTTGTCTCTGTGCATTTTAGCACATCTTCCCAAGATGACCCAATGTGCATGCTGTCCCGGTTTAATCTGAAATTAACCTTCGCGATGCCATTTCCTGTGTGGTGCCTGCCTTTGAGCGGTGTCGTTGTCACACAGTGATTTGGTTCGCTAGTTCATGGTGTTGATTTGGACAAGTTACCCCTAATGTGTCTATGCTTCAGTATCCTCAACTGTGAAGGAGAAATGACCCTGTTAACAGCATGCTTCCCTGAGGTACTGTGATGGACAGCCAATACAATTATTGTGGAGCATTTTACCTGATGCAAAAAAGGAGTTTTATGGGAAAGTTATATGACCTTCTCCCTGGCATTACATAATGGTTCAGAGAGCTTGGTTATTGCTTTTTGAAAACATTTATTTAGAAAATGTCTTGACAAGCTTAAACAACCAGTGTTTTACAGTATAAAATATTAAGACTAGTTTTATTACTTTTGCTGTCGTCAATTATTATTGCTATTATTACCACTGGAAAAATGTGAAAGAAGACTCACAATTATGGACAGAGTAGGATCTTCAAAAGTATAACCAGATGAGCCATAATACATTATTACAGCCCTCCAATTAGTTCAACCATCTAGAAAACGCTATAGGTGCTTATGATAAATGTGGGAATAATACCTAAGAATCTCCTTAACCACAGAAGAATAAAGGACAATTAAATAAAAGTTATGAATTTGATTTCAGCCTAAGATGCATCAGAGAGCTGGGTTAGAGTCCAATACCCTGGTGAAACAGCAATATGATGCTATTGTCCAAACTATAATAAGACTTTGACTAACTAGAAAATAACTAAAACTGATATCTCAATTAATCAGACAACCCCACCTCTTTTTAGAGCAGAAGGTGTGCATATTTTTTTAAAAGAAGAATTTATCAACAATTTAGGGAAAAATTAAATAAACAAGCAAATTCAAATTCTAGAGTTTCTGGAAAGAAAGCCACGTGATAATGATGATGATGGTGAAAAATTGATGATAAATTAGAATTCTGGGGAATCTACTCTCCACTAAGCACTGTGTTAGTTGCTTTACAGACAATACTTCTAATTCTTATCAGAACAATCTATAGATGAGAATATTGAGAATCAAAGAGATTAAAACTTATTTGTGGTAATTTTTAAGGCATCAAGTCAGGATTCAAACCCAGTGTGTCTATAGCTCCATAGCTTGTGGTCTTTCCACAGCAGCATCAGCCTGCCCCATTGGGATTCCAGTTCTTTGGAAGTTTATGTAAATTAATTACAAGAACAATAACTTATCTACTCAGGTAAGTTAATTTAAACAGAATCAATGAGTTTTTGTGGTTGTTCCTTTTGTTAGGATACTTCAGAAATTTTAATAATATGCTTTATGGCATTACAAGAGGTGGCTATAATAGGCAACATTATCCAAACATAATTAACTATGAAACACTTACTTAGGGGGAAGAGATTTTGCAGGACCAGCATTCTATGGAAACCAACTGAGAAACATTTCACTACATCCATCTCTACCTGCATCTGCAAACTAAATTTTATGTTCGTTCCCACCAACAGTGCAAGAGGGTTCCCTTTTCCCCACACCCTCCCCAGCTTTATTGTTTGTAGATTTTTTGATGATGACCCTTCTGACCGGCGTGAAGTTATACCTCACTGTAGTTTTGATTTGCATTTCTCTAATAATTAGTGATGTTGAGCAGCTTTTCATGTGCCTCTTGGCCATCTGTATGTCTTCTTTGGAGAAATGTCTATTTAGGTCTTCCGCCCATTATTTGATTGGGTTGTTTTTTTGATATTGAGCTGCATGAGCTATTTGTGTGTTTTGGAGATCAATCCCTTGTCAGTTGCTTTGTTTGCAAATATTTTCTCCCATTCTGAGGGTTTTCTTTTCCTCTTGTTTATGGTTTTCTTTGCTGTACAAAAGCTTTTAAGTTTAATTAGGTCCCATTTGTTTATTTTTGTTTTTATTTTCATTACTCTAGGAGGTGGGTCAAAAAAGATCTTGCTGTGATTTATGTCAAAAAGTGTTCTTCCTATGTTTTCCTCTAAGAGTTTTATAGTGTCAGGTTGTACATTTAGGTCTTTAATCCATTTTTGAGTTTATTTTTGTGTAAGGTATAAGAGAGTGTTCTAATTTCATTCTTTTACATGTAGCTGTCCAGTTTTCCCAGCACCACTTATTGAAGAGACTGTCTTTTCTCCATTGTGTATTCTTGCCTCCTTTGTCATAGATTAGTTGACCATAGGTGAGTGGGTTTATCTCTGGGCTTTCTTTCCTGTTCCATTGATACAGCCACTATGGAGAACAGTATGGAGGTTCCTTAAAAAACTAAAAATAGAACTACCATATGACCCAGCAATCCCACTACTGAGCATATACCCAGAGAAAACCATAATTCAAAAAGACACGTGCGCCCCAATGTTCATTGCAACACTATTTACAATAGCCAGGACATTGAAGCAACCTAAATGTCCAACAACAGATGAATGGATAAAGGAGATGTGGTACATATATACAATGGAATATTACTCAGCCATAAAAAGGAATGAAACTGGGTCATTTGTAGAGACATGGATGGACCTAGAGTCTGTCATACAGAGTGAAGTAAGTCAGAGAGAGAAAAACAAATATTGTATATTAATGCATATATGTGGAATCTAGAAAAATGATACAGAAGAACCTATTTGAAGGGCAATAGAGACACAGATGTAGAGAATGTATGTGTGGACATGGGAGGTGGGGGAGGAGGGGTGGGATGAATTGGGAGATTGGAATTGACATATATACACTACTGTATGTAAAACAGATAGCTCGTGGGAACCTGCTGTATAGCACAGGGAGCTCAGCTCAGTGCTCTGTGGTGACCTAGATGGGTGAGATGCGGGGGTGAGAGGGAGGTGCAAGAGGGAGGGGATATAGGTATACATATAGCTGATTTACTTCGTTGTACAGCAGAAACTAACACAACCTTGTAAAGCAACTATACCCCAATAAAAAACAAAAAGAAAAACGAAACCTTATTTTCAAAGTGATGACTTTGAGCACTGGAAGATTCGGTAGTAATAAAAACAAAATTTAAATACATTCCTTATCTTGTACTTAATGAGAAAAGAAAGACTCTTAAGTGTCTAAAAAGATTTTTGATAAAACTGTAAAGAAAACACTTTTTTAGTTAATTAGGAAATACAGTTAGCTAGAATGCAACATGCTTTTACTATTCTAATTAGCTTGTCCTGAGAAAACTTGATACCCCCAGTAAATTAAGAATTATTCTGTTTTATATTTAAAGTTTAGAGTGAGACAGTGCAGACCCTGTTGACTGAATAACTCAATAGCCATTCCCAGTTCTTTTTGGACTTTCCCCTTTCTACCACAGAGAGTGGAAAAGGATTCCACTTTTCCTATTCACTTTCCTAGTCTCCTTTGAAACTAAAGATGGCTGCAGAGCACATATTGAACACTGAGGCCTAACTATGAAGCTTGAAAATGAGTTCTGTGGAGGAATAAAGATACATAAATAAGAGCCTAAATAATGCTTTTTCACACATATGGTCAGTTTTTAAAAAATAAACTATTGGAATACAATTAATATACAATAAATTTCACCAATTTAGGTGCACAATTTGATGAATTTTGAAACATGTACATATTAAAATGGTCACCAGCACAAGAAAGATAGAACATTTATATCATCTCCTAAAATTCTCTATGCAGATAAAACTCTTTCCTCATTCTTTGCCATTTTCCAACATTCTTTCACTGTATTTTGCCTTTTTAAGAATTTTATACATATAAAATCATATAGAATGTAGTCTTTGGTTCTAGCTTCTTATCTTTCACATGATGCTTTTGAGATTCATCCATGCTTTTTGTGTGTATATCCCTATTTCCTTTCTTATCTTTCTTTCTTTCTTTTTTCTGGTATGGTATTTCATTGTATGGACATACCACAATTATTTCATCTATTTACCAGTTGATGGACGTTGGGTTGTTTGGTTATATTGTATAAAGCTGCTGCGACCATTCAAGTATGAATTTTTGTGTGGATGTGTGTCTTTATTTCTCTTCAGTAAAATACCTCATAGTTAAATTATTTGGGATAATTTTGATACTTTCAAACAATATTTTAAAACCCATACAGTGCTGAGGACTCTCTCTTCTGGTTGATGGGACTACAAACAATTTCCAGCTTTGTGTGAACTCCAGGTGTATTTTGGCATACTGCCTTCTGGAGTTTCTTTTCTCAGCCTTGTGGGTGTTTCCACCTAATGCATAGATCTTTCTTCAGCGAAAGGTTGAAGGGGACTTCCATGTGGTTCTCCAAGGCAACCTCTATGTGCAGCTCCCTCTTCACTCATATTCCCACATGCCAATCTAACTGACGGTGTTCATGAACTTGGATCTCTGTATCCTCAGCTCACTGAGACCGTCAGGTTCTGTGTGGGTCACCTCACTCTCCGCTGTGGTCTGTAAACTACCTTCAGACAGTAAACCAGTGCAATTATGGGGCTCACTTTGTTTACTTTCTCTCAGGATCACAGTCCTGTGTTTCCTGTTGTCTAATGCCTTGCAGTTTGCAGTAAGAGCATAATTTTTTGACAGTTAAGCATTCATGATAGAAGTGTAAGTTCATGTGTCAGTTTTTAAGTAACTGTGATAATGGGGTGGCAAAATGATGTATAATAAAAATGTTATGTTTATGAAATAAGCATGTACCAAGAAATATGCAACAGTATTGCATTTACTTCCTAATGATAATTCTGAATGCTGAATAATTTGTAGGGAGAAGTGTTCCAAAAGCATCCTGGGTAGAAATGAAATCAAAGTGTCATAATTCATTTAAAAATGGACGTTTTATACATGTTAATAATAGTCCATAGTGTATATGTAATAACAGAACCATACATGTTATATGCATTATATTGAGCCTCCTCACAACCTTAGCCTTATTTCAGTCTTGATCTCCATTTTGCAGATGTGGAGAGTGAGGTTCAAAGATAGGTGACTGATCCTGGATCACAAGCCTTCAGATAGTGGAAACAGTGTAATTGATCAATTAACTCAATTAATACATATTTACTAAGCATCTAGTCTGTGCCAGGCACCGGGTCAGCTGAATATGTAAAAATTTATAAAATTCCTACTCTCAAGAAATCCACGTCTTACAGGGAAGCATTCAAATCAATCAGGATAATAATGTGTTCTTAGATGTTCAACACAGACCTGGGGAGGAGGGTAAGAGAAAGTAACATCTACATCATTTGGGGGATTGAGGAGAATTAGATAAAGAAAAAGAGAAAAAATATTCCAAGCAAAAGCAGTTCCATACACGGCTCCTCCCAAGCCCTTTCCAACATAACTTCAAATCTGCTTCTCTCCTGCTTGCCACACAATGAGAGTAAGAAATTCTCTGTGTCCTAGTAACTCGCAACACTTGGATAACAATACAAAAACTTAGTTCTTTATTCCTCCCTCCTTTGTTTTTTAAAACAGTATTCAATTCACTTGATTTTTGATACTTAAATAACTGGGATGTCATATTATATTTTGCTGATAATTCTTTTTTTAAAATTTATCTTTTATTGAAGTATAGTTGAATTACAATGTTGTGTTATGCTAATTCTTTTTTACCAGAAATAATCTTATGCTTTTTTCCAAGTCCCTGTCCACATTTAACAATTTTTATGATCCAATTTCATAAACATTCTTGGGTTCTCTTTTGATACTAAACATTTTGCAAAATGCTGCATGGGATACAAATATGATTAAAATACATTTCCTCTCCATAAAGCACTGATAATCTAGCAGGGTGACTTAAACAAGTACATGACTGGTTATACTACAAGTAAAGTTGAGTCCATTAAGATATATACAATGTTCAAAAGGGAGTTCAAAAGAAAGAGATATTAAAACTGCTTAGGAAAGATCTAAAAAGTCTTTACAGAGGAGGAAGCTTTATTGAGTTTTGAAGAATGGGCAATCTTGATAGGGAGAGGAGGAGGGAGAACGTTCCTAATGTGATAAAATATGTAGGTGCAGCATAAATGTTATATGCAAAAAAAATGTATGTTTTTGCCCCCCTTCCCCTAAATTCATAAGTTGAAGCCCTAAACCCCAGTGTGATGGTATTTGAAGGTGGGCCCTTTGGGAAGTAATTAGGCTTAGATGGGGTCATGAGGGAGGGGCCCCATGTTGGGATTTATGTCCTCAGAAGAAAAGTAAAAGACACTAGAGAGCTGTCTCACCACTATGTGAGGACACAGCAGGAAGGTGGCCTTCTGCAAGCAAGGAAGAAACTCTCACTGGGGAACTGAATTTGTTAGCACCTTGATGTTGGATTTCCCAGTCTCCAAAACAGTAATAAATAAATATCTTTTAAGCTACTCAGTCTATGGTATTTTGTTAAAGCAACCTGAGCTGATTAAGACAATAGGTTATATGTGAAAAAGTGGTGAAGGTAAGACCAGAAAATGTCACATTTCAGGACCTTGAAACCTGGGACAAATAACTTAGTATGTATTTTGGTAGATAGCATAGGACCACAAAAGCTTTTCCAGAAGTGATATGAAGAGAGTGGATTTTAGGAAGATGATTTTAGCTACAGGATGTATGATATACTGGAATTAGGAGAGAGATTTAAAATATGGTGGAAGCTGGAAGACCAAGTAGGAGTTAATACAGAGTTCTGCATGAAAAATAAAGGAGATACTGTACCAGGGTTGTGGTTGCAGAAATGAAAAGGAGGGCCAGGCTACCTATAAAAGGCATTTCCAAGTTGAGCTTGACAACCAAATGGATGTTTGACAACCAAATGGATGATTATAGATAGTAGTGCGTAAGGAGAAGGAAGGCAAGAGCAGGACTGTGAGATACTGAATGTACTGAAAGAATGCCTTTTATGGAAGCAAGGAAGTCTAGAAAAATTGGGATTTGCAGGGCATAAAGAGTTGGTTGGACATTCACATAGAGAGGTATAACAGATGGTTGGAAATGTGGCTTTGGAACTTTGGAGAAACAGTTGGCCTTATGAAGAAAATATATGAAGTCCCCGAGGCAAGAACTGAGAGAAGAGAAAAGGTCTAAAAAACACTTGATAACTCTTTCATTGACAGTGAGACAATGCCTAATGTTCTAGAATTTCTCCCAATTTTTACTAGAGGCAAAGTATATAAACATAAACCTTATAACTTATTTTAAGTGATTGTTAGCTGTTCTACACTGAAAGACTGTTATTTGATATAACCAGGGGGAAAAGTGAAAAAGCCTTGGGGTTTAGTCTTTATAGTTGTAAAGGAACCAAGCCTCATGAGCCTCATCTTTCATCTGTCAAATGGAGTGCTAATATCTAGGATTTTTAAGATGGTTAAATGAGATAATGGATGTAAAGAACTTACTACATCTTGTATTGCAGTAAGAGCTTGGTATTATAGTATTATTATTAGCTGCATTATGCATTGTAAGATGGCAAACAAATATCCTTGATTCTCTTTGAGACTGGAAAAATAAAATGTTTTAAACTTACTAGGATACTCTTAAGGCAAAAATGAAAAACCAATCCAAACAACACAATACAACACACTCAACATCAAAACAACAAGAAATCTTAGTTGAAAGTAATATGAGCCTTTGACAAAAGATAATGAACAATTTCCTTTCCAAATCTTTTTAAGGAATAGCATTGATAACCAGCTGCTCTTATTATGTGTTACTCTTCCTGAGGGTTTCAGATAGTCCCATGCTTTCTATAAGTTTCATTTTTTGTGGGTATTATAATAACCTATTGACTTAGAGTAATGAGATGACTTGGAATCTTTGGGTAATTATACTGCAAATGAAGGTTAAATGTTTTACTATAATATTCCATCCATTTGGAGATATAAACCATTTGGAGAAATAGTTTTAAAACTAAAGACTGGAAAAAAAAAACTAAAGATTTTTTTTAAAGACTGATTCTTTCATAATTGTTTTGTCTTTAATCGTGTGCTGTTTATAAGACTGCATAATTTGCCTCACAATGTAAATTTAAATGTATGTAAGCAAGTGGATAGATAAGTACATATGTATGTGTATGTGTATAAATGGGAAATTAAGCCTTAACTCACATATACAAAGCAATGCAAATGGCATTTTTCTGGAAGAAAATATCCTACCATACATTATACCCTTGAATGTTGCTATTGTTGTCACAGAAAATTACTGAACAAATAGTAGTGCAGTCTATGCTTGGCAGAATGAACATTAAATGTTCCCCCAAGGTATTTTCCAATTATTAGTCATTATATTTAAAACAAGGACATCATGCTTTACACACACACACACACACGCACACACACAAGGTTTTGTTCAGAGGTTAAGGAAAAATGACATATATAACAACCAAAGGACAGGTTGCCTTCGAAAAGTGATTCATGACATTGGAGAATGTATAATTGATGTGTGTGGTTGGCTGGATGGTAAAATAACAATGCCATCCATTAGAGATGGGAGCTCTAACAACTCAGGCAGGAAGGCAGGATGTATTTTATAAGTCATCTGGGTTCCATTTGGATCTACAGGTTGCTATTCCTTCTCCATACTGAAAGCATTTAATGGATTATTATAAAAGGAAAAAGATGGTATGCAATAATGGTTTAAATTGAAGCTCTGTGTGTATATCACCACTATGTGACTCCTAAATGAGAGCTTCATTTAAAAAATTCTCATATGGCATGCTTGAGAGTTTGCCAGCGCATGAAGGAATCAAAACAATGAATTCAGCAGCGGGAAAGAAGGACACAGTGCTGGGGAGAAGGGGGGTTTCTTTCCTCCTTTCTTTCTCTATTTTGGCTTCCATGACTATAAATAGTGAAAATTTATCAGAAAAAATTACAAATTCTTCTGAACTTCAAATGAGCAGTAACTGGGTCATGTTTTTGGAAAACACATTGATTCAGAAAATGGGGTATAAGGACAAAGTGTAATAGTACCACAAAACAAGCTGGGGGGAAAAGATCTTGATAGTAATTGTGAGTGAAAATCAAATCAAACAGCTACTCATCTGGAAAATACCTCCTCCTCTCTGAAATTGAGATAAGCTGCAGGGTTGAGACTCTTTTCTGCATTGTTAGCCATGAGTATAAAAGTTTATTTCTGCTTTTAATGAGTAGTATTTTAAAAATGTAATGGAAGATAATTTTACTGGATTTCCCCGAGGAAAAGCCTTAGCCTGATTATATAGGCAGTCCCAGCCATTCTAGTATAATGCACACAGTATACATGCATAGATACGAGTATTTCCAGTTAAAATAAAATGTAACGGAATTTGAATAATCAAAGGCAATAAAAACACAAAACGTGGATCAGGAATGATGAAGTATTATTAAGATACTTTTAGCTTATGGTGATGTATGTTCTAAAATGAGGTTCTCTTTAGGTTAGTCTCAAAGGGATTGGCATTTCTAAGAACCAACTTACCTAGCTAGGATTTAGAAATGGATGGTGGGGTGTAGGAAGGAGAGAGTAGTGTAATTATCAATTTCCTTAATTCACATACCCACGATGCTTCATGCAAAATATTTTCTGTTAAACTGTGGTGTTGGCATATTTTGCATTTAGAAATTATAGATTAGTAAATTAATACTTAAGACCAAAACATGGAAGGTCAGTTATCAGTCTTCTAGGTAAGTTTGTGCCTTTCATAGGTACAGTAAATGGTTCTTAGAAGATTCTTGGTGGAAGAGCTTGTTCTTACTTTTTTTTTTTTTAAGTGTGATATTTATGAATGATTTTTTTTTTTCAAGAAGTATTTAATGATCTCACATCTTGAACTAAGCACTGTAGCAGACAATGAGAATGTAAAGAGGAAGAAGATTTCTGTCTTATCCTCAAGAAGTTCAGAGACTATGGAAGACTGACATGGTAAGTGCAATGTTATGGGATAAGTGATCTTATGTAGAAGATGTTGTAGGGCATAGAAGAATGGCTTGTTCACTCTGCCAGGGTTTTCTACAAAGGCCTGGGAGTTCTGGGAGCTGAGTCTTGAAGGGTGAGTAGAGATTTGCCAAGTGGAGAAGTAGGGTCAGGATATTCCAAACAAAAGAAAGCATAGGACACCCAATGGGAGAGAGCATGGGGTCCTCCTGGAATGGCAAGTGGTCCAGGGGATCTGGAGTTTAGGATTCCTGGAGGACTGCTTTCAGGAGTAAGGCAAAAGCAAAGGGCTGGAAAAGCACGTGAAGCTTTAGTGCTGAAGGACTTGTGTGACATCTGTTGGTAATATAGACATGTAGACATGGGTGAGGGGTTCTAGGCAAATGATTCCACTTTTGTTAAATGAAAGGAAACTTGTCAGCAGTGCAGAGAAGAGCTGAAGAATAAAAAGGTCAGGAGCAGAGCAAGGCAGAAGAGGACATGTATTGGAAAAGATTAACTAAATATTGGTGAAGAAGAGGAAGGAATATAGGATGAATCTCAGGTTTTCTCTTTTTTTTTCCTGCAAAATTTTCTATAAGTTTCTGCTTGAAAAATGTGGTTCAGCAGTAGGTAGTAATTCTCAGCATGGTAATATTGGATGGAAATGCAAAAGGCAGCCCAGAAAAGAACTTTGTCAAAATTCCAAAACCCCTCCATGGACTTGCCTCTGACTGCTCCCTTCCAGTAGGGGTGGACATTTAGAATTCGGTCATCTTGATTGCATCCTGCACCATCCCCCTTGCTGAAACACTCTGTTGCACTTCTGCCAGGTATGATGATCAAGGAGGCTGTACTGTTCAGAGAGAGCAGAACTCTCCCTCCCCTACCACATCGTGACCAACCATCTCAGCTTAAAATCAGGAGAGCTTTGTATACACCTCATCAGAGAGATGGGCTATGAGACATGGATGAATCAGTGGCTCTTTTGTGATTGTTTTTTCTTTAACTCTATGTTGTTTATGTTCACTGGGGGAAGTATTGCACCTTATAGAAAGCTGTCCAATTTCTTTATGTGGAAAATCCGTTTAAAGTAGGTACAAGTTCACAATCCCTTACTTGAAACATGTGGAATCAGAAAAGTCTAGGAACTGTTTATTTTTATATTAATTATACTATACTATACTATACTATACTATACTATACTATACTATACTATATTATATTATATATTATATTATTATATTATATTATATTATATTATATTATATTATATTATATTATATTATATTATATTATATACTATAACATGTGTTATGGTATGTGATATCCCTAGCAGGTTCTGAAGTAACATCCATTACCAAATGCATTAATATCTCTGTGGAGAAACTTAAGAATACTCATCCTAATTGTTATAAACAAAAACTATGAATAGTCTCCTCTCAATTAAGGTCAGGCTTTAATGCCAAAATTTGAGCCAAACTCATGTAAAAATCTTAGTTTGTTGAGCTCTGGGGGATTCAGGAATTACAAAAAAAGAATTGTGGACTTTATTTCACTCTCCTATCTTGTTAGCCTGACAATTTTCAACTGGTGGAATAGAAAGGGGCTAAAACAAAAGCAGTTCAATATCGGGAAACTCCTTTGAGCTAGAAATTTTGATGGTGGTATTAGAACTACATATCTGTCTAGAAGCTCTCATTAACCAACGCCAGAAGTTTAGAAAAGCAAATATACTGGGTGTGCATTCTATGGTTGTAATCTTACTCAACAAGTTATAATTAACTCCCTATGTGGACATTTTGCTCTGTACTCAAATTTTCTGAAATGTTCCTGGGTCAGAGGAATAATTATAGCTAATTCATCCAAGCCCCTGGATAAAAATGTCATAGGAGCTAAAGCAAGATCAATGGTCATTTGGAAACAATTCTGTGGGAAGAAAAGAGCAATGAGTATTGAAGAGATAGAAATAATAGTGATAAATAACTCAGAATAGGAATGTTGGTATAAAATAAACTGATGAGTCAAATAGGAATAAATCAAGGATCTCATTAACCATATCTAAATTCATTTGGCATCTAACATATTTGAGTGGATGTGTATATGTGCATGTGTGTGTGTGCACCTGTGTGCATGCATGCACAGTTTTCCCAATTGCTGCATACCAGAATTGCTAGTTCTTAAATTAACTCAGTGCTCTTGAACTTCAGATTCCAGAGGGAATGACAAATGATATTCAAGATGAACTCAAGTTTTTGTGAAATACAATGTACCCTGACTGGTCACAC
This sequence comes from Balaenoptera physalus, assembly GCF_965194825.1. Taxonomy (NCBI): domain Eukaryota; kingdom Metazoa; phylum Chordata; class Mammalia; order Artiodactyla; family Balaenopteridae; genus Balaenoptera; species Balaenoptera physalus. The sequence goes on along the minus strand of NC_138882.1, from coordinate 111,959,664 downwards.
GAAATCTTTTCATGTGTATGTGGACTTTTGAGTCAATTCCTTTTAGGTTTTCTTTGAAATAAATGTGTGCATTGGGAACAAGACAGGCACCTACTAGATTTTTCCATAAGATGACAACCAATTGTCTCATTTTTTATTAGTCTAGTCTGAGAGAAAAACATTTCTATTGAGGATTCTATTCAGACCTGATATCAATGGAATGTACTTGAACATAAATCTCTGAGTGTTAGTAAGTAATACAGAGAAGGTTGAAATATGGCATCTCCCTTCAGAATTCTCATGTGATCATATCACTTCCTTCTCACAGTCTGGTGTCTATGTTCAGCAGGCATTGGTTAAAAGGAAACTGGGTTCTGTGTAATTTAAAAATATCCTTATCTCTAGATATTCCTAGAGATAAGCTGAACTGCAGAGAAGTTTTCACTTTCCTCTTTCTCTGCAATACTGAATGGATGGCAAACAAAATGGAAATTTCCTTTTCATTTTGGTCCAGTCCCAGTGATGAATTTAAACCCAGCGATTCTACTTGCTCATCTGATTCTCTAAGTCAGCTTTAGTGCAGAAACCTGAACTCATAAAATTGTGGCAGGTGAAAGGGCAAAAGGGAGTTGTTTTGAGAGTTTTCAGGAGAAAGCCTCAAGTGCGGAGAGGAGTCTTCCTTTCCTGTGCCATGTGTTCAGAATAGCTGCCTTATCAGACATCTGCTTTCCTGAGGATGCAGACGGCACTAAGAATCAAGGGGACAGGATCCGCTTCTCTTTAAGGAATCTGGCCATTACTTTCTGTTTTCCTGGATTGTAGGAGAACAATAGCTGGAATGACAGGAATAATTAAGAGAGAGCATAAATTCAAATACTGCATAATGCAATGATTCAACACTGTTCTGATCGCTATGGCTCATTCCCTTGTTGCCTCTCACCGCACTTCCCAATTTTGCTCATTACGATCAATTACCATTTCTGGACCTCCAGAAGTATCAGTTTTCTCCTTCATAACTCACAGAAGTTTCAAGTATTTGCCTGTTCTCTTTGTGCCTGAAGTAAAATTGAGTAAATGTATTGATCTAACAGTGGCATATAATTAGACCTTTGGTCCTGGATGTTCGATTATACTATCCATATATTATGTGAATATATGTAACATATTGCCAAATAATCGCCACACCATTTCTTTTCTGCTGGAGGAGTGTTTTTCAGACATGCCTCTTTTAAAATGTCTAAATCTTATTGTTTAAAATACTTTGAAGTAATGAACACAGTCATTAATCTGCACCTGGATTAATAAATATATATCTCATTATTCATCATCACCCATAAAATGGGAAGTTTGGAAAACCTGTAGATAATCCCTGATTATATTTCAGACAGTTTCAGCTTCCTCCTCTGCCAACCCAAGGTCAGAGTTTTTCTTTTACTTCTCCCAGTGCCAGAATCAGATTGCGGATGCATTTACCAAAAGAAGATACTATGACTTGTGCCTATGGGGATAAAAATCACAAGAGCTTCTTAAACAAGCTTTGCATGCAGGAGGTACTTAATAAATGCAAGATTTAGCAATACATTCAGCAGGAGAGCTCAGCTATTTTGACTCTGGGGAACTGTTTTTTGTTTGTTTGTTTGGGGGACTATTTTATATGATTTCTTTGCCCAGATATTTTCAGATCAGTACATTGTAGCTGAATCCATACCACGACACTTCATTTCCTCTGAGCAATGATAACTGAAAATGAAATGGTAGGATTGTACACAGACAATAGCAACAACACCTACACTAAGGATAGGAGTTCTTTTCTGAGATGTACACATTCTTCGTTTCCTGTGGCTGCCTGAATTCTCTGTCAGAATATGTAATATTTGTCACCTGTAAGAGTTAATAACAGTGGTCAGTAAAAGTGTACTGATTTGCACACATCAGCTAGAGCTACAATTAGATCCCAAGACACATTTAGAACAGTGGTTCACGTACTTTAATGTACACAAGGGCAACCTGGTTTACTTGCTTAAAATGCCCCTCAGGCCCCACCTAGGCACAAACTAGGACCCATGGCAGAAATTCTGATTCACTGGGTCTGCAGCCACCTAAAAATTTGCATTTTAATAGATATCTCCAGGTAATTCTCAAGTAGCTTGTCCCTGGATAATACTCTGTGAAACGCTGCTTTAACGCTCATATCCTCCAAATAATCATTTGTTTCTTTATCCTTTCAAATGGATTTTTCGTATTTGTATTTGAATGTCTATGCACATATGTGTATATAACAAATACAAATGCATCCCTATATGATAGAGGTATGAGAGGGCTCTGAATCCAAAAGAAATAAACTACCTTTACCTAAATGGGCATGTAGCTACATCCAAGTCTAAACTGTTATACATTTTATATATATATATTTTTTATTTTTAAATGAAAGACTATTCACCCAACACTAGGGAGTTTTAAACTACTGATACCAGTTTTAGAAAATAGACAGCAGTAGTCAGTATCCACCAAAAAGAGAGGTACTGTATTGGTTTTGCTTTCCTTGGGGGACAAGCAGTCCGCTTTCTTACTCTTTGCTTGGGGATGGGCAATAATCTCGTTTGTGATTTAATAAAAATTGCCCTCAAATCAAAGCGTTAGAGGATGTAATCATGCATTTCACTTGATTCACTCATTAGTTTTTCACCTGAAAGCCTCAGGTTCTGTCATTCCCAAGGCGAAAGAGTAGTTTCTCTCTGCCTCTTCCCTCCTCCCTCAACCCAGAAAGCTTAGAGTTTCATCAGCTCACTTGGACTCAAAAAGAGGAGTTCCTATAAGATGTGTAGTGAGATTATCTTTCTAGCTTTGATAAGTCCCTTAATCCTTATTCCCCTTTTCTTATTCCCTTCCCTGACTACTTCCTTCCTTTTTTCCACCATTCTCACTACAGAAGCTGTACGTGAAAGAAAGATAACAACAACAAGTCTCATAAATTCAACAATAGGTTTATTATCTTTCTCACAGTCAGTAGTTTACACCAGATGGAGCCCTATATCTTTGTGGATATTTTCTCCTTTTATCATGAGTAGAGATTTGCACATGCCTAGCTTTGACATGTGAAGTACCAATGAGCTTTTGCAGGCCTTCCTAGACAGATGAAGCAAAGTCCCACCCTAAAAAACCTTCTCCTCTGGTGCAAACCAAAGAAGAATCATTTTAAAATAAATCAAAGAGGAATGCAAAGTAGGTGGAGGAGAGTAAGCCTATTTATTAATGACTTTTTTTTTTTATAATTTTCAACACTGATATTAAAATTCAAAGATTCTTCACAAGAGACTATATTATTATATGATTTCTATTTCCAGAGGTAGCAATAAGCTGAAGGATGGGAGAGAAAGACAATTTCTAAATAATAGAATTTTTCATCACAAGGTAAATATACAACATTTTTTAATTTCAACTATGCTCTTTGTAATCACAAAAGTTTTGCATCCTAGGGAGAAAGGCTGCAAGATTTCCCACAGAAGTCACACTGCAGTGAAAGCAAACTTGGAAGCACTAAATTTCTCCTGTATTTTGTTTTACTAATGGTACTTGCTCATGGACACCCAGTTTGGGCTACATCTTATCATTGTGTCTTTGGTCTTTAGAACCGTGCCTGAAACCAGGCATTTTTCCAGGAGCAATATAGTAATCTAATGGCAACTAATAATGCTATTTTATGATTAAATTCGATCTTTTTACAAGGAGCTTAAAAAGTTCAGCATCACATTTCATTTTGCTAAAACTCATGTCTTTAATAAACTAGCTACCCTTCCATGCAGACTTAATCATTCTCAATCACTACCTGTAAATCTCTTGCAGTTCTCAAAATAAGTTAGTGAGTTGGTTATTAACATTCCCATTATAGTTGTGAGGGAACTAAGTTTCAGAGAAATGCAGGAAGTGGAAAACGTGTCCTCTACTCTCCTAGGTTCTATTCAGGGTACTGCAAGTTAAACTGACAAAAGACAGATTAACAGAAGAAAAACACTTTATTTACATATGCAACTCACACATGGAAGAACTCAGTGATGAGAAAGCCAGAGGGGTGTTTAAAATTTGAGGCATACACACCATCTTAAAAGGTGAAGGGAGGAAGTGGAAAGGCACTTATGGGAAACCAAATTTTTTTTTTTTTTTTTTGGCAAGATAAATGGATTTTCAGGAGAACAAACAAGAAATAAGAAAGTTTGTGATACTGTTTTGTCTATACAAATATGAGTGGCCTTTCCATCTCCTTCTGGGTCATAAAATTCCCTCGAGAAAGGATTTGGGGTAGGTTTTTTTCATGTTCTGTTCTCCCTTTTGGGAGTAGGTCTGCCCTGAAGAGGAATTTATGGCAGCCTTACTTTCCAGAAGTTGAAGCTCTTAGTCAGATAAGGGAAACTGAGAGGCTTTCTTCCTTTCTTCCTTTCTTTCTTCCTTCCTCCTTCCCTCCCTCCCTTCCTTCCTTCCTACTTTCCTTCCTTCCATTCTTTCTTTCTCTCTTTTCTTCTTCTTATTTTTCTTTTTTCTTTTTTGGTTCTGTTGAATTTCAAATGTCTTCAGCTTAAATAATCTGTATATCAACGTTGGGTATTTTGGGGTGGCATATTCTGATGCCCTTCAGAAGTTAAGTGGTTTGCCTGAGATTGAAAATTGAATTTAAAACAAAATAAACCACAGGTAGGTCTACTGAATTCCCATCTCACACCCTTTCCATTATCATAAACAGTAAGTAAGAAAGGGGTAAAGGAAAGGGAGAAGAGTGTAGGTGGCAGCAATTTTATTAACATAGGAACAAACAAGAAAACATTCTCATAAGAATAAAAATTACAGACATTCTCTCAATTCATGAATGTATTTCTGAACATCTGTTCAAATATTGATGATTCAGAGTGGCAAAATAGACTTTCATGTTGTAAGGTGGTGCTCTGTTCCCAGAGAGGCATAGCATAATGTACCAAGCTGCAATTATAAAATACCTCCTTTGGTTCCAAGAAACCAGACAGATAAGTAAAAACCTTCAAAGGTTTCTGAGATTATGATCATGGTCTTCCTGTAGTTCTCTCATTGGACATGAAAAATCCAGAGAAGTTATATCAGAAAAATTGGAGGACAGCCGCCATATTTAAAACTCTCTCCCAAGAGCCTTACTTATCTGGAAAATATGAATAAGTAGACTTTTAAAATCCTTTCAGAGTGAACCATAAGCCTCCTCATACATGCCCAACTCTGTTGTTGGCTTTGCCCCCCACTGCCTACAGAGAAACTGGACAATGAAAACTTCAGTGTGGTTGGACCAGCAGAGTAGAATTCACTGGTACTGAGGCTGGGCTGGGTAGGCAAGTTCATGGAGCCCAGTTATCCAATGGCTTCTAGAAGACTGGTACTCATGACCAAGACCACACTATGTGAGCAGTCACATTGCAAGCACTCTCCCAAGAGTGTAAGCCAGAAAGTGACACCATGCTGTAGATAAAAATCATCACTGGGGAATAAAAGACCCAGTTTGATGCAGGAAGGATAGATTAGGGATGTTGCTATTTCTGTTGCTCCGTTCTATTCCTGCCTTTTCCATCAGCCCTTACTTCTGTCTAGAATGCTCTTCTCCCAGACATCCACTTGAATAATTACATAACTATTATCAAGGCTTTGTTCAGCTCTTACCTTCTCAGTGAGGCCTACCCAACCACTCTTTTTAAAATTCTAATTCCCACTTGGCTACCTCAAGACTCTCAGTCGTTCCTACTTTCATCTACTTTTTCTTTTTTTTAATACTAACCACCATGTAGCATACTATATACGCTTACTTTAAAAATGTTTTTTCTTAATGTCTGTATCCCCCTGGGGAAACAGGAAATAAGCTAAATGAGAACAGGGATTGCTGCCTTTGACTGTTCATTGCTGCAGTCTAAGTACAATTACGTGCTCAATAAGTATTTTGTTGAATTAATCCATGAATGAAGAAGTTGTGAATTTGATAGCTCTATGAAAAATCAATGTTTGAAAGATGAAGACCACCTGTAAACAATTATACAACAATAATTAATGTTTATAATGATAATCCTAAAGCATGTGAATGTTTCATAGGTTTTTAAATTTATTTTTTCATAAAATGTCTGACAATTAAAATTTGGCATTTCACTTCATCTAGAAAAGTAACTTCCACATCATAATTGCAGCATATCCTTTGACAATTATGTTGGCTTATAAAAACACACTGACAACGTGATATGTTGGAGTATGAATTGAAATTGAAGACAGAACTGCATTCAAATTTGTCCTCTATTACTTTATAGATAACTAACCTTGGATGAATCTTCCTTTCTCCTTTTTTTTCTATCCTTTCTGCCTCTCCTTTTTCTTTTTAACCTATTTCATTTCTTAAAAAAACGTATAGTTGCTTACAAAAATACATAGAATTTAATAAGATTATAACTCATTAGATTATCAATAGATAGATAAATCAGTGCAAACGTTTTTTTAAAGAACAATGGAAAAATCAAGTTAGGATAGTCAGGCAAGACAAGAGAGAAAGTTATTGCACAGAAAGATAGGTTTATGGCCCTGTTCTGACTAAGATTGGACATTACGAAATTAGATTTAAGTTGCCGAAAACTGGAAGAATGATTAGATTTACATTGTGCATAGGCTAAGGGTAGACCCAACTCTAACATTTGTGGATCCCAGGGCAAGACTACACAGGGAAGCCCACGCATGTCCAAATATTTAAAAGTTAAAATCAATCCAGCAATTTAAATAATTACGCCCTTCTAATTTGACAAAAATACTTTCAAAATGACAAAATGGAAACATTTTATTGAATTATTTCTATCAAAAAATATTCCTGAACCACCAGATGCAACAGTTGTGAATACACTACTAATTCATACATTTGTCCAGGGCTGTAAATTGGAATATCCCTTAAGAAATTTAATTTTTTATGTAGAGAAAGGCACGTCCTTCTAAAGGGTGGGACCCAGAGTCCAGGCCCCTCTTGCTAGGTTTATTGACCATACTTGCTTAAAGATATCAATATCTCAGGAAAGAAAAATCCAGAATAGAGAGAGATTTCTACCTTACGTCTTTAAAAGGACGTCCTGAGTGATATACTGTCTGGTGATTCCCAGCCTAATCATTCAGATAGCCTAGGTGATTCAGATTCAGTAAGTCTGAGGCAGGTGGGGCTGAGGAACGTGTGTTTTTAAATATCTTCAGATGGGACTTTCCTGGCAGTCCAGTGGTTAAGACGCCACGCTTCCACTGCAGGGAGTATGGGTTCGATCCCTGGTCTGGGAACTAAGATCCCTCATGCCTCGTGGAGAGGTCAAAAAATAGAAAAAAAAAAAATCTTCAGAGATGATTCTGATAAATTGCTGAAGCAGTAATGGACAATCTCCTTCAAGATATTCCTGTATAATACATTCAATAGTTACTCTGATACAGCCGTTATTTATTTATTTATTTTTCTCAATCAAAAGTTAGGGATAATAATGCTACCTCTTATGTGGTAGGGCTTTAAATATATTCACAAAAGAAGTGTGCACAACGAAGAGCAAGCATTCCACGAAAGCTAGTTGAATTTGTGTATCTAAAGCATGTGAATCTCATTGAATTTTAGGATATGGATTATGTATATTTCACCTTTTCTTTCAGTGACTGTGAAAATTAATGTTAGACCTTTGTTTACATCTTCTGCTTACAGGAAAAGTTTCTTCTTTTGAAAAGTTGAACTAGAACACAAAAATTCTAACTTAGAACACTTTACAATGAGCTCTTTTACTGAATTATTGTTTAATCCTAGTTACTTACTCTTAAACCCGTTGCATACATATAACTTTATAATTGAATCTGAGTATTAAATGTTCAATAAAAATGTTTTTGTTATAAATCCCACTGATATTTGTTGTAGAAATTTAGATGATACAGGTAATCAAAAAGAAGAAAGGATATATCATGAATAATCTTACTCTTCAGAGATAATCACTGAAATATTTGGATAAATCATTCCAGGTTCTTTTCTGTAAAATACATATCACATAGACATTTTTTTTTAAATGGATCATACTACACATATTTTTGAAAAATGTGTTCTACTTAATAGTACATTAGGCCATCTTTCTATTCGTATTCATGTAAATTGTTTTCATGATCATTTTTAATGGATACATGATAATCAACTATATAGATGCTCTAAAATGTATTCAACTAATACTAAACTGTTGGACATTTAGATATTTCTTTTACAAGCAATGCTAAACAGATGTATACATACACATTTGCCTATTTGTTCACTTATTTTCTTAAGCTAATAGCAAGAGAAATTGCTGCTACAAGTGTCCAGTTGTTTACAAAAAGTCATGCTTATTTAAATTTGAAATGTATGACCAACATTGAGAATTGGTCATTTGATCTGCATTTCTTTAATGGCTAGTGAAGCAATATTTTTCTTAATTCATAAATAATTCTTATATTTTTCCTTTTGTGAATTAACTTACCTTTTTGTTCATTAAAAAACTATTCAATTTTATTTTTTAATTTCTTTTTTTTTAAATTTAATTTAATTTATTTACTTATTTATTTTTGGCTGTGTTGGGTGTTCATTGCTGCACTCAGGCTTTCTCTAGTTGCAGCGACCGGGGGCTACTCTTCATTGCGGTGCGCGGGCTTCTCATTGCAGTGGCTTCTCCGGTTGTGGAGCACAGGCTCTAGGTGCGCGGGCTTCAGTAGTTGTGGCTCGCAGGCTCTAGAGTGCAGGTTCAGTAGTTACGACGCAGGGGCTTAGTTGCTCTGCAGCATGTGGGATCTTCCTGGACCAGGGCTCGAACTCGTGTCCCCTGCATTGGCAGGCAGATTCTTAACAACTGCGCCACCAGGGGAGTCCCTATTTTTTTAAAATTCTAAGTTAGTTTTATATGTTAAAATGCCTAAATTTTTAATTGAAGTACAGTTGACTTACAATGTTGTATTAGTTTCTGGTGTATAGCAAAGTGATTCAGTTATACATATATATATACATATTCTTTTTTGTATTCTTTTCCATTATGGTTTATTACAGGATATTGAATATAGTTACCTATACGATACAGTAGGACCTTCTTGTTTATCTATTTTATATACTAGTTTATATCTGTTAGTCTCAAACTCTTAATTTATCCCTCTCCCCATCCCCTTTCCCCTTTGGTAACCATAAGTTGTTTTCTGTGTCTTTGAGTCTCTGTTTTGTAAATAAGCTCATTTGTGTCGTATTTTAGATTCCACATATAAGTGATATCATATGGTATTTTTCTTTCATTTTCTGACTTACTTCTCCTAGTATGATAATCTCTAGGTTCATCCATGTTGCCACAAATGCAAAATGCCTAACTTTTTTGATGAATGGCAAACTCTAGGTAGATATAAGTATCAGGAGTCCAAGCAATATGTGGCGTCAGGGCTTTTTCTCCAATTAATTGATCTCCCCCCAAACCTACCTATTGCTTACCTGGTCGCCCAAACCCTTTGGACACTCACCTCTCCTTGCATAGCAGAATCCACTTATGTAGTCCTTAACTTGTGCTTGGTTGTTTTTTTTCTGGACTTTGCCTGCATTTCCCACAGAGATTGGAATCTAAAATGAGCTCCCTGCTGAACAGTGTACAGGTAAAAGTTTATATGATAGTAAAACAAAATTTATGTTTCACCGGTATAGCTCCTGTTGTGATTAATAGACAGGTTAAACCTGAGTCCACTTGACCAATGCTGAAAAATTTATTTGTTGTGATTGGTCAAGGACGGCCAGAACATAGTCTCATCACCTGGATGGTGGGTCTGCAGTGTTCCTACTGCATGATTTGGCCAGATAAATTTGACAGGACCAATATCTCAGGAGTAATCCAATCTGACACAGACTCAAAGATTAAATTTCAAGATAAGAAAGTTTAAATTGGCTTTAAACTAGACAATATTTTCAATCTAGTAGATAGTAACTGAATATGCCATTGAAATTTTACTTGCTATTTTAGTTCAATTATTTACTATTAATTTTGGTTCAGATATGTAAATTAGCCTTGCTAAGCCTTAGTTTCCTCATCTATAATATAGGGATAATAAAATTTAACTGATGGAACATTTTGTAATATTACATTAGATTTTGTGTTTAAAATATTTAAAAACTGTGCCTAAGTTATACTTTTTTTACTAGATGAAAGCTGTCTCCATTGAATTTCAGGATCCAATTTTAGGATCTAATATAAAATATAAAGTGACTGATGTATTTTTCAAGCTTTCTCTGATGTCTTTAGTAGAGATAGGAGATTAGGGCCATATCAAAATTTCTTAACTACTTCTTCTATAACCTTTCTATACAAGAACTTTCTATATGCCTTAGTTAAAGAAAACAGTAGTCTTCTGTATAACCTTATGTCTAGATTGGGGACATAGGTAAACAGGAAAATCTTGCCATTTAATCCCTACAAGTGCTCTGTCGTATTCAACTGGTTATGAACAATGTGACATTCACAACTTATTGTTTCATCACCTGAATGAACAAAGGTTTTCAAAAAGATTATTTTCACTTAATTCTATATTTCTTTTGAATGGTCTGCTCAAATGTATGTTAGATTGTCGTAAAACAAGACTAATACACATTGCGTGTGCAAACAATTTTAAAAAGTATAAACCTGCACATTTAAGGTGGCATAGGGTTGAACTAACAACTGATAACTTAATATAGAGCCATGTTTTAAGTGAATGATTTTAAACAAAATGTTTATTTCATTGAAACTTGTAGTTATGCCTACATAGAATTCAGAAAACTCAGCTCTTAATCAATTACTTTTCTTTGTTATTTAGTTTAGTCCATTATTTCAGCTTCCTCTTTCTTCCACATTTGACATTCCCATAGCTTATTCATCTTGTGATGGTTCTGCTGACTCAGTACCACCCTGAGCAGTCCTTGCTGTCAATCATTGATACTTTCAAAGAAAAGCTGGCTTGGTGGAAGATTAAAAATGCTTTTTTAGGTGGTTAGATATCACTACAGTGTCGGGGTGGGGATTGAAATCAGTTAGAATATGTGCACAAAATAAGATGGAAGTAATGAAAATTAAATGAGTCACAGAAAGAGAAAATCCTCTATGTGAAGAATAGGAAAATTAAGAGATGAAGTATAATTGTTAAAAAGGAGGGAAAAAAAACTAGGATAATTAAAGTAACAAGCAACAGGGAAGAAGAAATCCTATTGGCAATGTTGTAATGTGGAATGAGAGATCGTTAAGGTTTTGTGGGTGGGGGGGGGACATGAAACTAACATTTATGAGTCTTTGTTTCTATGTAGAAATAAAGTCATTGGAACTCTTTGTTAAGTCAAAATAGCACCAAAAGTTTTGATCAATAGAAAACTAGTTTTCCATAAAGCAGGATTTCTATTGATTGGTGACGTCATTTTCATTAGTGAATAAGCAGAGTGTTTACTCAATGAGCATCAACATGCACTCACAGTGGTTTCTTTTTCATAGTGGTCCTTGGTTAAAAGGGGAAGCATGATATAGCTCATTCTCCTTTGCTTCAGTAAGTCCCAGAGGAAGACAATTGTCCAGTAAAGCACAAGAATCTTATTAGTGCTTACGAGTGCACATTAGTAATTGTGATAGAGAATAAATTTTGTTTCGAATTTGCTCTAGGATAATTCACACTTAGGTGTAACAATATTTCCTGGCCTTTGTCTCTGGCTTTCAACCTAGAAGGTATGAATAATTTTACAATAATTGACTGGATGGTATATCTGGGTTCAGTGTAAAAACAATCTTTCACATAGTATGTGCTTGTGTTTGGCTATGCTTCTTGGTAACTGATAGATACCACATAGCGGGGGGAATAGAACAGCAATTGATAATATGGACATTTGGTAAAATAACAATTATTGGTGACTTTGGTAGCAAAAATGTAATACCATAGACATGTCATTTATCATTATTTAAGCATAAAGTACAGTCACGCAGAAGCTTCTTTGCACCATCACACATCCAGTAGAGGTATGGAGAAAAACAGAAATTAAAGAAGTATATTTATACAAAGCTTGATGTGTGCATGCTCAAATGTTGCACGCTTTGTTTTTTTTGTTGTTTTGTTTTGGGTTTTTTTGCATGCTTTGTTTTTAAGTGGCAATTTATAATATGTTGTTCATTCCTTTCTAAACTCTAGGATTACTTTAGATGGAGTGGACCATGTGCCAAAGTCTCCTGCTGTGGGTTTAGGCTCAAATGTTATTGAACATATTGCATGAAACCAGTGCATAGAGCTGGCAGCAAATACTTGCAAATTTAATAATATATATTATGGACCCAAAATATTCATTACTTGCAAACAAGTAATTCATTACTTGCAAACTGCTTCTAAGCAGTTTTCTCATATAACCTTAGATCCCAACTGTATTGTGCAATGCTGCAGTATCTTTATGAAATTCACGTTGGTCTTGTTATACCTGTTGCTGACACCAACCCAATACTTTCATTTTTAATCCTTGGGTAATGTTAGTAAAGTAGTCTTAAAAGTAAATAGCCCAGATATTTTTTATTAGTCAGTTATTTTTTTTTTTAAGTGTTTTATTTCAGTCTTTTGGTGACAGGAAATTTTTCACTATAACGTTGATCTAGAACTTCAAGAACTCAACTTCCTCATGAATTTAAATGGAATGACCAAACAGGGAGCATGTGGCCACCATTCCAGAGAGTTCAGGATACAGGCAACACCAAAGATAGAATTATTCACAGTCTACTAAATCCTAAATTGTAGCCCCTTCACATACAGGACCACTTGCAAAGACTGAGAGTGTGGTCCTAGCAAAGAGTTACATGATCATATATTATAATATTTGCAAAAGTAACTTTTAAAAATTCTTTATTCATTTAAAGTGTTCCCTAAATTGTATAAACCCCAAGACTTACAAGACCTGTACCTCCTTATAGTCAGAAGGCAGATTTTCTTCTCTCTGTGCCAGGGAAGGTAGGTTGCTTGTATAGGTTTGTATTACAGTTCTTCAGAGAAAGAGAATCAATAGCATATATAAAAGGAGATTTATTGTGAGGAACTGGCTCACACAGTTATGGAGGCTGAGAAGCCCCATGATCGGCCATCTGCAATCTGGAGACCCTGGGAAGCTAATGGTATAAATCCAGTCTAAGTCCAAATGCCTGAGAACCAAGGGAGCTAATGATGTAAATCCCAGTCCAAGGTTAGGAGAAGACGAGTGTCCCAGCTCAAGCAGTGAGGCAGAAAGGGAATAAATCCTCCTTGCCTCCACTTTTGTACTATTCAGACCCTCAATGGATTGTGTAATGCCCACTCACACTGGGGAGGGCAACCTACTGAGTCATCTGGAAACACCTTCACAGACACACCCAGAAGTAATGTTTAATCTGGGCATCCCACGGCTTAGTCAAGTTGATACATACAATTAACCACCACACAAGTCGTAAGGGAAATGAAAAAAACTATTACCAAGGGTTAATAAACCTTTAAAAATATTCATGTTGTTTCTAGGATTTTCAGGTTTCTGGGATTATCATTTTAATGGTTTGCCAGGTCTTCTGTTTTAGACTTTCAGTCCCGTTCATTATTTCCTGTTTTCAAGTGATTATTTTTGACCGAATGGAAATTGGTACTGTTTGTCTTGGTGATAGCCACACTGAGTTGAATTAACTTAGAAATATCATTAATGCTGGACTTGTCCTAGATGTTCACTGTACCTTAATATCTGTGAAAGGCATTAATACCTGTAAATAATTTAGGAAGTTCATGAATCTACACTGCGGATTAATAATCAAATTTTTTTGTACTGCCAGGACTGTGAGATCAAAGAGGTTGAAAGCTATTGAACTATTGGATAAAGTCCAAGTATTTTCCCATGATAGGCCGTTTCCCCCACACTCTGGCATTTGCCTGCTTCTTAGGTCTCATCTTTGGTCACCACATTTCTTATATTTTATGCATCAGTGATATTGAACTATCTATGGTTGGTTGCCTGAAAATGCCAAGGCATTTTATACCTTCATTGCTTGACCATGATGTTTTTCTTTGCCTCAAATCCCCTTTGCTTTCTTATTTGCCTGGTAATCTTCCATTCATCTTGCTTTTGAAAATTTCTCTTATTATTTCTTCAGCCCTCAGGACAGAGTTAATAACTCTGTCTGCTCCTTCTGTCCTTCGTTTCTCCTCCTGATGCTGCCAGTATTGATATTATTTATTTATGGATGTACTTTCCACCTGTTGACTGAAAACTCCTTGAGGACAGGGCTAGTGTATTATTCATCAGCTTCATCTGAACCAGACAGACACTCCAATACACACTTATTTAAGGAATCACTTGGACAGAGGTGTTCATAAAACAAACTCTGCTCTCTTTGCATCTCTCTGTTTCTTCACTTCAAAAATTAGAATCTGAAGCCTTCAGTATCGAGGAGTGGAGTGAACTGATTTTATTACCTTTTAGAGATGACCTAAATTTAGAGATTATCAGTTGGGTTCAGAGAGGTATCTTAGATGGTGTTTAAAGGGCTTTTCACCACCATCTAAATAACTACTAGAACTGCAGCTAATATAAATTGAAGGCCTTTGTAGTAAAGTGTCTGATTCCTTTTTTTTTTCTTTAATGTTTGGTTGCTGACAGCTTTTAAGCCTAGCTCTTCCTTTTTTTCCCTTTCTGCCCCACCTCTGGGCAAGCTGATAAGAAAGTGCAGGTGTACCTTCCTTTGGCATCTGTGGGAAGTTCAAACCATGTGCTGGAACCCTTGGACTGGCTGCACCTCCAGAACACCAAAAAACTCCAGAGTTTTTATGATGTTTAAGAGCAGGCTGAACGTTCTAGCACATGGATTTTCCCCTGCTTTTTCAAGCCATTTGTAGAGCTGCTTGGGGGCTACCTTGCTTTCTCCAGAAGGCCTCATTATGTGATAATAAACCTTTTCACTTCTTCCTGATGTGTGTGTGGCGTTATCAGTCTCGACATTCACATCAGATTTTGGATGAGAGTACACCCTGATTCCGTGAGGAGTTCACACAACAGAATCTCTCTAGATTACAATAAATTTCAAAGGCAAAATCCCTGGTAAAAGATACCCACCCGTTTTATGTATTAGTTCCTATCATTCTTTTCATTTCCTTCCTTTATGTTTCTGTTGAGCAGGGTAATAGGATTGTGTACTTTAGATGCAGGTCCAAAGAATGATATGGATTATAACAACTTCCTGTCTGTCAAGCAGTGTCACACAATTGACCATATGCTCTTGAATTGTCATGTGGTCATGTTGACACACACTACAATATCCAATTATAGCTGTTAACTGTCTTTCATAATCATTTTTATTTCTGAGGGGGAAATATATTATCATTGAACAAGCCCCCTGTAAACATTTTTATGCTTGGATTTATTAGCCTCTATAAAATAATACAATTTTTGGTAAAATCCTAACTTTCTGGTATTGTGTATTACGATAAATAAACAAATCACTCTTTTCCCATTCTTACGTTTTCAAAGGAGAGCAAAAGGCACTCTGAATACCTTACCTAATGTTTGAAATATATTTTTCCTGAGGTTAATTTTTTCCCCAGATTACAATTCTTTATCTGATATTTCAATTGCTTGGATTTGATTCAAATCTCATTTACATTTATTGAGTGCATGCATTGTGCTGTGCTCTATCACACATGTATTATTTTATTAATTTCCTTGTTTGAAATTGAGTTCAATGTGATGTGGCTATTAAGGAGTAATATTAATTAGTATCCACATCCATCTCCAAAATGGCCTCTCCTTTCCACCTCACTTTCTTAGAGATATGAATCTACAGTGGGATTTTTTGATAACACATAATTTTCTTAACAAGACAATCTTTTAAATTTAAATGATTCTTGTGGCTAGAATGAGATCTTCTTAAGGTCAAAGAGTCCAGATAATTTGAAGGAAAGGAAATGTAGCCAGGAAGCTGGATTCAGCAGTCCGAATCTGCAAAATATCAGCCCGCCTTGTTTTAAACTAGGAGACAGTGCTATTAGTTATAAGCTCCAATCAGGCCCTGACATACAGCCAGAGCAGCAAGCTCTTAAGGTTTCCGAGTAGAAAATTATAAACCAGCAGCAGAGAGCAGTATGGAGCCATTTTTAAAACCAGAGAACCAGGAAGGCGCGCCAAAGAGCCCAGAAAGAGCTGGGGGAGGGGGAAGAAAAGGTGCAAAAGCTGTTTAAGATCCTGATTATGTTTTGCTCTTTATATATACTTTCTGTTTTCTATACAGATAGCGGGTCCATGCTTTGGATAAAGAGATATATATATGCACACACACACACATATATATACATATATATATATATATATATTTTTTTTTCCTCCTGTTATTCCCACTGGATGTTTCTTTAGTTGTGTGTCTTTTGAGGGGATATATATATATATATATATCCCCTCAAAAAAAATAGTCCTCAACCCTGTTTAGAAAAAATGTATTTTGAACTAAGTTGTAATGGCTGCAGAGCAATTCCAAGCAGGATATATTAATCTACATTTCATATGCAGTCTGGATAGCCACAGTTTTCACATTCTTAGACAAGCTTATAGATACAGTGTATCTACATGCTGATTTCCTCTAATATTTTCTCTTCAATTCCCCTTGGTAACTCTTTGAGTTAGAGGATGTTATTATGTTGTTGATCTCAGTTTGGTTAAATTTCTATCCAATTTAAGTCAGGATCAAACGCAATGTTTGAAGAGTAAGCAGCGTATGTGAGCACAGAAAGCACTCTCTCTGGCCCTGTCATATTGTCTGTAGCTGAGTGTGCCTTTATTTAATTAAATGTTCTTTTTTTTAATATATAAAGAGAAACGTTTATTTATGCCAGTGCCCTGTCTGCAAATGACACAGTCTGCCTCTCTTGTTTCCTGGCCGTCATCATGAAATGCCAACGTTTGAGTCACATTAGCCTTGGGCATCCAATATAGGTGATCTTTGCAAAAAGCCAGGGCTTTTCTTTCCTGTTTTTAAAGTCTGTCTGGGTGATTGCCTCTGTGTGCTCCCTGTCTGTGTACAGACAGGGAGGGTTAGTGTCAAAAGAAATGGGGCCCCCGAGAAACGAGATTAAGCATTTTTCCTGGTGAAACTCTCTTGTCTGGCTCTCAGTTTCCTGCGCCCTTATGTACTGGGCATTGTTTGGTAAAGGATGGGTGGAGAGAGTTGCGGGGCTCCTCATTTCCACAAGGGAATCTTAAATAACAGCCCGAATTTCTCAGTGATGGGAGGGAATTAAAAAGTTATGCCACTCCTTAAGGCCACTTTCTGACCGTGTAAGCACTGGACATCTTTTCCAACAAGTGAATTTTTAGAAGAAAAACAGATCATCTCCTCAGGCACATATACTTGGAATTTCAAGAAAGATGCCATGGCATTTTTCTATCAAGAATGTTAAGCTCACAGGATTATATGAAAACACTCATCTTTACCCCTGCTAACCTGTAAAGATTCCATTTTGCTTCATTTATCTTCTCTTTTACCCTATGCTAAACCATCCCTGGCTTCGATGAAAGAATCATGTCTCCATTCATTTCCTATCTTGCTGAATTGCCTTCACATTTCCTATCATCTGCACATAATCCTATTCTCTCCATTATTGTCTTAATACCAAGAACAGCACAAGATAATGGATAGGCCCTGTAATAACAGTGTGGCCTGTAGGAGCCCCTCGAGGGAAATATCTTTGATGCTGGTGGAATATTAATGCCTCCTAGGTCCCCGATCTTCCTCTTTCACTTCATCTTCTGTTTTCTAAACTACATGATGACTTTCATATACATGACAAAAGCATTAGAACAGAAAAGCCTCATTGATGAGCAGCAGGGCTATGTGATATTAAGGAGTTCTATTCTTACTTCTTTGTACAATTTTTGACCACCATCTGAGACTGTATGTGCAGGTAATTTCTAATTTTAATAGATACTAGTGTAAAGAAGCATAATCATTATTGTGTTAATGCAAATGCCCATCAAAAGCACTGCATGAAGAGAAATTAAGATATAATTCTTCAATAATGCATTTGTCTATGGGAAGATTTTGGACAGATTAAAAACAAACACCTTGATATCACTTAGACAAGCGAGTGGATTGGTTCCAGGGAGGCTAATCACCAGCAGATTATGAATGGGCCAGTAAATCAAAGGCGTCTACATTAAACCTTGTAGATTAGGTTATAGTTACAATTTGTTGTACATAATTTTTCAATAAAAGGGAAAGAATTGATTTTTTGCTAAGCATAAATACAACTGCCTAGGAAAATACAGTAGCAAGTAATAAAAATAGAGTTGGTGTGGGACTTGGTAGCAGAGTAGCGATAGACTTGATCATTTTGGGTAAACTAAGCATCCTCAACAACTTGTAAGAAACACTTAACTTTCAAAACTCTACCTTCTTTTCCATTTTGTTTACCTTTCCCTTCTGTGCTAGTGGTCATTGTATTTCCTGCCAACATGTTTATGAGTAAGTTAAGAAGCTTATAAAAAGTGTGTGCATCCAATCTATCTTGAAAAGGGATAAATGCAAAATACCCCTGACATTTCCTTGAAACTTCAAAAGAAAGATCACAGGTTTTCGGTATGAAGAAAATGAAAGAAATTGTTGTGGAGGCTTTTTCTTTTGTAGATGATTTTCCTCCTACTTAAATAACATAATAAGGGTTAAGATCTGAATTTCTGTATGTCGAACATACTATTTTTAGTAATTCCTTAAAAAGGTCACTGGGTAAGCTTGCAAGTTTTTGTTTTTTGAGTCAGGAAACATTTATGAAGCATTATTTTGTTTCAGGCACACTGTTAGGTAGTTGGTTAAAAAGATGATCTCTCTATCTCTCTATCGGGCATGTTTCTCCTGCTCCCAGGAAGCTCATACTCTAGCATCTAATGGATAAAACTTACATTCATTTATTTATTGGACAGAAAATGGGCCATGTGGCAGGAACTGCTGTTAGACACAGTGAAGCACATCAAGATAAGCAGGACATGGTCCCTCTTCCCAAGGCATTTCAGTTGGTAAACGAGGCACTTGTGCACACCTACAGTCTTAACTGAAGTTGAACATAAAATGTGTTATAAAGAGAGGTACAAACAAAGTGCTAGAAGGTTAAGAGGAGAGAATAATTTAAAGCTTAAGGAATTAGTGACAAGGAAAGCCTTGTGGAAAAGATGACATTAGAAGGGTCTGTAGAATTTAAACCAAAGTCATTTGGTGGGGGAGATGGAAAGGGATTTACGTGAAGGAAACAATATGAACAAGGATATGAAATTCCTGTTTCAGAAATTGATCTAAATGGATAAGGAGGTAGAAGATAGTGGGAGATATAATTGATGCCAGATGATAGAACATCAAAGATTTGGTATATTTTCAGTCTGTGAAGGGAAATTATTGAAAGATTTTGTCCACTAAAGTGTGATTAGCTGATGATTAATCTGGCAGTGCTGTGTAGTTTGCAGAGAATAAAAGAGAGACTTGAGCTGGGATAACAAGTTAGGAAGTCTCCAAAATCATGCAGGTGAGAAACTTATAAGACTTTCAAATAGCAGTGATCTAGTAGACGAGTTAAATACAATAATGCCAAAATAATAGATATAAAAATGTTTCACTATTTTGTGATGAAAATATGGTGAAAAAAAGTAAGGACACGGCACTCTAAGAAAATTATATTAAAGGCAATAGTTCTGGAATTTCTGCTTGTGTTGTTCTTGAAAGTGTGAAAATCAGCATTGGGGTGAACAGGGTTTGAGCCTTCAGAGAGCACTGTGGCATATTTTCTTATCAGCAGGTTGTATGTCTCTTGGCAAAAAGGAAGGACTTTCCTTGTTTCTTTTCCCAGGAATGCTGGTCTAAGAAAAGCTGTGTCTTGATTCAGTTTACAAGACTGTATCCACATCGAACTTGGTAGCCATGAAAGAAGCCCCGTCTCCAGGGAGCAAACTAGAGTTATACTAAAATGTTCAACTCCAAGTCTAAAACTAGTGCCTATGCACGCTTATTACATAGCACTCTGACCATTTTAACTTCATCTAAAAATAGTGCAATGATTGCTATTTACTAGGTTTGGAGTTTGGAAGAGGTTGATGATGAATTGGGGATAGTGAGGCCTCTTTAAAACCTGTCTTAAAAAAGAAAAATTATTTAACATGCCAACTACATGGCTCTGAACTTTAGAAACTGGAGTCTACTTTTTAAAAATCCATTAGGGACAATATTAGTGCATTTACTTGATGCATACTTTGCATTACATTTACCTGATACATTGCATTTACTTGATACCATTACATCCTTGCGTAAATAGACTTGAAATGATTGGTCACTAGGATGTAATTCAAAAATAGTCAAGTCTCTGGAAACATTTAGATCCCCATCTCTTTAGCTGCCATGACTTAAGGCTGCACCTCTACTCTCTATTGAGTAAGAAACAAAGTTAAACTCTTTTGAGAGTCTGTGTGGTTTAAAAGTATGTTTTAAGTTAACTGAAAATATCTTCTAGAGTTTTTAGTAAAAAGCATCAGATAAATTATGTATACTCTGATTTGGTCATTTTTGAACTTTATGTCTTCAAGTCCTTGTTCTTTAATTTCTGTGATGGCATTTATAAAAGTCTATATCTATTTGAAGGTATAGGAATTCAGTAAATTTTATAAAAATGTGACATGATGCCAGAAATTATTTGCAAATGTGTAGTTTATAATTTTATGTTTTCACATCTTTCTGATTTTCAGAGCAATATCGTAGATTAAGTAGGGCAGCTAAGAATTTTCCCATTTTTAGAAGAGGATCTGGACATTCTACCTTAAAATCATTTTAAAATTACTTCTCATATCTTTGTTTGCATTATGACTATGTGAGCTCCTTCAGATCAAGGTCCATATCCAAATATATCTTCTCTAGCCTTCTCAAAACTAGTCGGCATGTACTAGACACTTAATAAACAGCTTGATGGAAGCCTAGGAAGTC
This sequence comes from Balaenoptera physalus, assembly GCF_965194825.1. NCBI lineage: Eukaryota > Metazoa > Chordata > Mammalia > Artiodactyla > Balaenopteridae > Balaenoptera > Balaenoptera physalus. The sequence goes on along the minus strand of NC_138882.1, from coordinate 111,938,692 downwards.
TGAGTTTCTCTCCTGGTGCCAACCCGTTTTCCCATTATATTAGAAACTCACTAGCCAACAGTTGTTAGTTTGTAATTTCCTGGCTTGGACTCCTAGGACTCAACAGTAAATATGTAAAGAAGAAAAAATAGTGACTCTTTTTCTACCTGAGAAAGGGCAAATTGGGAGTCTCCAAGGGGGGAGATTTTCCAGGTCAGAGAGGAGTTCACAGTAATGAAGGGCAATTTGCTTATCTGAATAGTTAGGAGGATGCAATTGGGCATTTAAAGGCCACTAACAATTTAATTCATTCATTTCTTCTTTTATTTTTCGGTGTGCAATGGTGAGGGGGAGGGGAAATTTCCCCCTCTCAATTCTTTTGTCTGGCAGTTAAAATTACACAAGGCAGATTAACAGGAGAAAATCAAATTTACTACTTGCACCCAGGGAATCCATGTGTAAGTATGAAGAATTCCAAAGACAGCAAGGCAAGGTGAGGTACTGATGTATATATTCTGGACTAAGGAGAAGGAGGTGAGTGTCTGAGGCTTCAAGGGGAAGTGAGGTAATTCACAGGAAGATAAAAAGAGTTAGTGTTTGGTAAACAAATGTTTGCTGGGCCATCCAAAGACAATGGGACACAGAGAGGACTTTGCTGGGTCCCTCCCTACCTACCACACCTAATACTTTACTATGGTAATCTGTGATGATAGCTCCTTCCTGGGACAGGCCTCCTGTCTTAAATTCTTTTAGGCAATAAGGGGGAAGGTCAAAGGTTCCTCTTGAGTTTTTTGGGCCTTGGCTGTTTTCAGCTCAAAATACTTTGAATGCTAGAGTGGCACATTTTAGGGCAGCCTGCTCTGAGCCCCATCAGTGGTAAGGAAACCAAAAAACTGCATGATACATTTTCTTCCTACAAAAAGCTGACATGCAAGATGGGGAGACAAAGTATGAGCACGTGAAAGGTGTGAATGCAACTTCAGTAGCCTGGAGGAGAAAGAAGCCAGTGTGGGCATGAGTTGTTTAAAGGTTGATAATTCCTTCAAGATCTTATGACAGGAAATAAATGACTAAGAAGGTTTTCAGAGTTAGGAGTTAGGTACAGGTTTTCTTAAGACTGGCGATGCACACTTTGGAAGCAGAGGGAAAACAATAGGGAAGTATTGCAGAAGAATATGAATATAGGAGTAAGAGAGCTCCAAAACTGGAAACCACCTGGATCTACATGACACCTTGCAGAAAAGGAGGAGCGTTTATTCTTCTGAGAAGAGAGAGTGTGCTGTAAAGAAAAACATGCATCTTATTTTTCTCAAATGAAAACTGTCCCTTGCCCCTTGAAAACACTTAATGCAAACGTATGACTTTACAACATATGAAAGGTACTCATTCCTTTATCATTCATATTCTCTTATGACTTTAAAGACATTTCCAATTTGACAGCAAAACAACTGTATTTACAATCCATACTTCTCTTATGTATTGTCTTACCAAAACAATCTGTGCCAATAGGCGAATCTGCTGTTTGACTTTTTAGCATTAGTGCAGTCTATTGCAATTTTTTTCAAGAGATGTAACCTTGTTTACTAAACTTCAAAAATAAATGTGACTTCTGTAGATAGTTTCAGTACATCCATGTGTGATACAGTTGAGGCAGACAGGATGAGAGGGAAAAGGCTCACAAGATAAAGGGTTACTTCTCACTCACATTTTCCCTTCATCATTTTTCTTTCCTTAATGAATCCACAGAGCCCCTGCTGCATTCAGGAAAACTTTAAAAAATAGCATATGTTTCTGATAACCCTGCTAAACTTCTCAGTACTGTTAACATATTTTCCTTGTAACTATTGCTACAACATTTGAAGTTCACTGATACGCTACTTAGCTGATGCTTTCAGTGTCTATATCACGATCACAACACCACAGCTCACCCTCAATGAAGAACCTTACGAAAAACTAACCTTAGATTATGTAATCATTCTATCAGGGCCAAGAAAGAAGCTAATTGTGGAGTATACTTTTTCTCCTAATATATACATTTATCATTAGAATTGACAAGAAAAGACATAAATTTATACAAATGCTAGCTAAATAAGAATGTGGTTTGAAAGTTCTCCACCTTTCCCAGGCTGTCTTAAAATGCCTTTCTGCTATTTCTGTAGGTAGGTCACACATTGACTCATTTTACTTTCAGATGTGTAAAAGAATTATGCATGAACAAGTCTTCTGGGTTATAGATAATGGAACGTTAACAATTGGAAGATGGTGTATTTTAAACTGATAATGAAGTCTTTCTTTTCAAACAAACTCTCCAACCATCCAGTTTCACACTGCTGGTAGAGGGCAATTCTAGAGTGGAGAACATCCAAGGGAGTGAATAAGCCTTTTCCTGGCCTCCAATATTTTTTCAGTGAATAGTCATTCCATTAAGAAGTATTTTTTAGAACATATAGTTAACACCCAGCACTGTGCTAGGTAACGGAAAATATATCTAGGGCACTTAAAATCCAGCTGAGAAGACTACTGAATAATTCAAAATGGTATACAGTATAACCAAGTTAGTTGGTAAGTGACACAAAAATCATGGACTTCCTAGGGTTTAGAAATTTCCTATTCCCCTCCACCCCCTTGAATTATGGAAGAAGAAACTAAAGTTCATGAGCTGATATGACCTTCCCAAAGTCACCCGTTATTGGGGGTAAATGCTGAGTTAGAATTCATTGGTTTTTAACCCCTTGTATCATGCTTATCTCTAAAATTCAAAGAAAGAAAATACGTGTTGATTAAGTTAGCTGAAAAAAGAGATATATAAAGGAGCTGAAAGCTGAAATCAAATACTTGTATTGAATATTCTAAACTGGAAATGGTATTTTATTCATGAATGCTTTCCAAGTTTTGATAACTACATGATGCAACGTATTTGACAATTAATGCATTTATCATATATGCTGTGTTCGTAATTGATGTCTTAATGCACTGGTACTTTTTCACCTGAATTTATATGAAAATGAGTGAGAAAGCAGCTCTGAGTTTCGGAGTGCTTTTGTTTATCATCTCACATCTGTTTCTTTCAACTTTTGGAAAAATAATCTTTCATAACATGTATGAAATAATCTTTCATACATGTTATCTATGTTCTAAGAAAATGTGTTCTCCTTTGATTATTTTGTGCTTTCATTTCTATGGGGCATATTCAACTTCAGAATGATCAGATATGTCTCTGATAATATTCTTATAGTCTCTGGTGCTTGGTTTTAAATTTTCATGTGGGAATATAATTCCAAATTTAGTTTCATGTAAAATGCTGTCCTTTGAATTATTACATGTTTAATTTAGCAACCACCTTTAAATACAAAATGCTTTCTGCTACATGTTTTTTATCTTTTTCCAGCCAACATTCTAAGTTAACACTCTGATTAATTTACTTTAAATCATAACAGATTGGGATTTATTTAGCACAATCCATCTATATTTGAATTTATTACTGTCAGCTTTGCCACAATACATTGAAAGATCCTCCTTATAAAGTCTTTCGTGTTCAGTCTCATCATGTTATTGTGGATAAAATCTAAACTATAAACATATCCATAAACAAATAACATTTGATAATGTCTATTTTATTGTCCATAAGAGTTTTCCATGAGCATGTTCTTACATAGTTTCTTTTAGACTCATGACTTCATTTAAATGACTCCAACAATATTTTTTAATGAATTATCTAATAGGCTAATATCCATCTGACTTAATTATTTCAACTTTTCCTCAGATATCTTGTATACATACAGCTTTAATGTCCTTGAGTCTCATTTGAAGATCAGGACACAGAACTAGTATTAGCAAGAAATGTCTACGCTATCATGACCACTTTGAGCTGTTACACATGCTGTTCCTCCATACGGCTCAAGTGGACCCTCAGTACTGGTGCCTTGGTCTTGGCCTTGGTCCTGAACCTCTTTTCTAAAGATATTGTGTGACACTTCTCTGTTCCTCCAGCTTCTAACCTTGTGATTAAATTTACCATTTGTCTTCGACATCGTCTTGTTTCTCTGAAACTTGTTTTTCTCCCGAAATTCTTTACTTATTTAAATGTTTTAAATTCTCCCTTGAAGAGCCTATCCAATTCAATTAGGTGTTTTTCCTTCCAGAAGGGTTTGCTCCACACCCAAAGAGGAAGAGAATGAGACTCATTTAAGGTAAAATTTAAACCCTAGGATAGAACTGTGGTATCACTTCAGTGCCACCAATGAGATATTAGATTTGTTATTTTCTTTGGCTTCTGTTTTTGTTTTCCTCACACAAAGAAAATATTCCAGTCATGCCAAATGCTCTATGTGGTACTGAAATTATCCTGTGGGAGGAACATGGCATTTGGAGTCAGTGATTTCCATGTGTAGGTCTTGCCTGAGTGTCCTGAAGGTCCTGAATTAAGAAGTTTCCTCCTTCTTCTATCACCGCCAGAAAAGTAACTGATAAATAAAAAGGGCTTTGTAGCTATTGTTGTTCTTATTAGTTGACACAGCTTTATGCAAAAGAGAGAAAATCATTTTACAAACATACTAATAGTTCTGATGCTATCTTGCACCAGTAGCTAGGAAAAAAGGTTGTTCAAATATACACATAATGCACAAGGGTCCTAACTTGGCTAAAGAACAGTCTGACTAATAAATATATACAGTAGTCATTGTATCTGGTTTCTTTTCTCCCCAAATGTTGAACACCTCCTCTAACTATGCTGAGACCTCACGTGAGAATAATACTCAGTTTGAAATGTCTGCAAACTTTCCGTGACTGGACAGCCCTTTCAGTAATTAAGGTCAATTTTTTAAATCTTGTTATGGATTATTTTGGGCCTGACCCTGCACACCCCATTGACTTTGGCAAAGGTCCGGTGAGTCATTTACTTGTTTTGTGAATGTTCTCTCAGTGACTCAGGCCCTATCAAATTATATGGGAAGGAAATAGAGTGTTCATAAAATTTTTAAAATAAATAAATACTTTAAGTTTTTGTCTCATTTAAGTATTTTCATTTATTTTGAGGAGAAAAATATAAAAGCAGAGCCAAAATATTACCATTTAGAAACAGCCACTAAAGTCCAGTGCTTAATTAATATTTGGAAAGGAAACTGAGATTCTCAAAAAATTCAAACAGGCAAAAGTGGGGAAATTGTTTTCTAAAAAGCCAAACATTATATACCGAATACTCCTCTGAAGAATCCAAACTCTCCTTTCTGTTTTGTGTCCTGCTGTTTGAGGTCTTAGATCTTCTTGTAAACACATGCTTGAGTTTTGCCCTCAACCCTTTAAATCTCCTTCTTATTTTCTTCTTGCACAAACTTTTCTCCTGTTTCCTCCTTAGTGTCCTCTTACCTTAAACTAACCTTTTTTTCCTTTTCAGATAAGTACTGGCACTGAGAAGGATTCAAATATTAATCTTTTTTCACTGAGTTTCAGCAAAACCTTTTTCAATCTATTGTAAATTTCCTTGTCTTCTCCGAATAAGACACAACAGAGGAGCACTTGTCAATGACCCCTCTAGACAGTGGTTATGATACTATTACATTTAAAAAGAAAAGAAAGTGACCTAAAATTTGTCTGGTACACTGGTTTAAAATAACAGAAAAATCACATGAATTCTTTTATTCCATATGACGTGCTCCATATTTGTTCCATTTGAGTATTAATTGTGCTCCTCCTTTTTATTTTCCTCTTATTAATTTTTAGGATATATTGATTGGAAAAAAACAATAATTTTTAAACACTAAGAAGAACATTCTTCCAGCAGTTAGTTTTGATGCTACATTCCTAAACTGTGCAATTGTAAAAACAGATTGACAAAAAAGAGTATTATACTGTAAGACAGAAAACAAACCTATAGACCTCTAAGGTAAGATGAGCTTTCTGCATTCCCAAAGGCAAATGATGCTGAGGAATTTTTCTCAGATCGAAATTACCCTTAAATAATTCACATTACCTGCTTTTAGGGGAATACAACTCAGGTATAAAGTATTAATTTTTGATGCTTCAAGTTGTATTTCTATATATCATATTGTGACATAAAGTGTTGTTTTCTAGCATTTGAGGTGGATTCATACTGTTTTAAAATATTAGGTTGAATGGAGAAATTTCTTTACCGATTTCTCACTTTATAATAATAAAATAGAATTCCTTTATTGCCAATGAAAAACTTTCACCCTGAAATTCGTGTTACCATCGCCAAATACATGACTTTTGAAATAGCAATTTATGCCCTTCTTTTAGGTTAGATAGTGACCTTTATGACTTTCTTTTAAGGATATGTTTAAGAGGAAACATTGCAATATACAAAAATCATTGAACTCAGCTTCAGAAGGCCTGGTTTTTGTTCTAGATTCTTCTACTCAGTAGAGCATCCAAAAGCAAGTTGTTTAACATGTTTCTTTCTTCATTTTATCATCTGAGATAGGGAATTGGATCAGACATCCCCAAATATTGTTTTGAATTTTAAAATAACATGACTCAAAGAGTATTCCTCATCTCACTAGACCTAAAAATACAGTGAAATTATTTCAACCAGCTTTTCTATAATTTTACTTGTCATCACTTCTAACTACTTAATTTCCGGATCCTATATTTTCTGAAGCATCGTATATCAAATGTTGACCACCCCAAATTTTTCCTGTCGTTTGTTTTCTCCTGCTGCCAAATCCCTCTTCACTTCTTTCCAAAGGTGGAGTGTTGGACTTTGTACCAAATATTAACTGCTTTCCAGGGACTAAGTTTAATTTAGTTTTGTGACTGATCCAAACATGCTTCTTATGCAAACCACTGAATTCAATTAAGGGAGAATTTCCTGAGCTTTTTCTGTGAATCTGACCCTACACCTTGCATTTACATCATCCTTTATTTTAAAGTACCATCACATGTGTTTTGTTGTATTCAAATATTTACCTTTACTTTTTTGCGTGATGAAACTTCACAAATCTAGACGACTTGGACTTGGGGAGGTTAGTATATATCTTTTAAATGTGGAAAATTATAAATTGTAGAATAAAATTGTCATTTTGCATTAGTTCTAGAGTATTGGGAAGAGGAGAGTATTGGGAAGTTGGCTATTTTCCAAGCAGTCAAAGAGGAACATGTCAGTAGCATTAAGCAGAAAATTAATAAACCACATATGCATTCTTATCCATTCTGCAGAATGAGAAATTGCTTCTGGTAACCAAGGAAGATGCCCACTTAGCCTGTTCACATTCCATTTCCTTTTAATCAAATTTATTGAGGTATAATTAAAAATAAATAAATTGTACTCATTGTAATTGTACAGTTTGATGAGATTTGACATATATACATTCTCATGTATTTACCACCACAATCATAATTAAAGAAACAACATTATCATCACCTCCCAAAATTCACTTATGCCTCTACCCACGCATTCAGTCCCTTCTCCTTACTACCCACCCAGGCAGCCAGTGACCTGCTTTCCATATAACAACTTCAGTTTGTCTTTCCTAAAGTTTCTTATAAATAGAATGATACAGTGTATATTTTTTGTGTCTAGATTCTTCTGCTCAGCATAATGTTTTGAGATTCATACATGTTGTTGTGTTTATTAGTATTTCCTTCCTTTCAATGCTAAGTAGCTTCCCGTTGTGTAGATGTACCACAACTTGTTTATCCATTTACCGATTGATGGACACAGAAGTTGTTTCCAGTGTTAATACTACATGTATTGTGAAAAAGCTTCTATGAACCTTCATGCACAAGTCTTTGCATGAACATGTTTTCATTTCTCTTGGGTAAATAACTTAGGGAGGAATGGCTAGATTATAAGGTAAGCACACATTTAACTTTATAAGAAAATGCCAAACTGTTTTCCTAAATAGTAGTACAATTAACACCCACCAGCAATATATGAAAGTTACAATTGTCCCACATCCTCATTAACACTTGGTTTTATCCATCCTTTTAATTGCAGCCATTCCAATGGGTGTAGTTTAAATTTGCATTTCTCTGAAGACAGATGGTGTTGAGGATCTTATGGTGTATTTATTGGCTCTTTGTAGATCTCCTTTTGTGAATTATTTGTTCAAATATTTTATCCATTTTTCATTAGGTTGTTGCTCCTCTTATTATTGAATTGTAAGAATTCTCTGAATATTCTGGATACAAGCCTAAGTCCTTTTTCATATCTATGTATTATGAGTATTTTTCCCTGTCTATGGCTTGCTATTTCATTTTGTTTAACACTGGCATTCAAAGAGCAGAAAATTTTAATTTTGATGGAATACATTTCATAATATTTCTGAATGCTTTTGACTCTTTGTGTTTATCTAGGGAGTGTTTGGCTTCCTTAAGATTACAAGTATTTTACCCCAAATTCCCTTGTAGAGGCTTTATTGTTTAACTTTTTATATCTGTGTCAATATTCGATTTTGATTTAATCTTGTGTATGCTGTGAGGTAGATTCCTTTGTGTTTTGCTTTGTTCTGTTTTGTTTAGTGGAGGTGCATTCTCCTCCCTCCCTCTCCTTCCTCTTCTTCCTCTACCCCTTTCTCCTCCTCCTCCTCCTTCTTCTTTGGTGTATAGATGCCCAGTTGTTCCAGTACTACTTGTGGCAATGATCTCCATTACTTATTGGATTATCTTGTGATCTAAGTTAAGAAAAAGTCAATTGACATTGTATGTATGAGTTTATTATTTTCATTACTGTGCCATTGTCTACCTTTATGTCAATATTAAACTGTCTTGATTACTTTAGCTTTATAGTAAGTATTAAAATCAGGACTTCCCTGGTGGTGCAGTGATTAAGAATCCGCCTGCCAATGCAAGGGACATGATCCCTGGTCCGGGAAGATCCCACATGCTGCAGAGCAACTAAGCCCGTGCGCCACAACTACTGAGCCCATGCGCCACAACTACTGAAGCCCCGTGCACCTAGAGCCTGTGCTCTGCAACAAGAGAAGCCTTCACAATGAGAAGCCTGTGCACTGCTACGAAGAGTAGCCCCCTCTCGCCACAACTAGAGAAAGCCCGTGCACAGCAATGAAGACCCAATGCAGCAAAAAATAAATAAAATAAATAAATTTTTAAAAATAAAATAAAATCAGTCTTCCAAGTTTATTTTCTTTCTCAAAATTGTTTTGGCTGGTCTAGTCCTTTACCAAGTAATACATTTTAGAATTAACTCATCAATTTCTATATAATATCATGATTATGATATGACTTTGATTGGGACTGCATTGAATCTATAGATCAATTAGGAAAAATTGCCTTCTTAACAATGTCTTCTGATCCACTAATGTAATCCATCAATTTCTCTATTCCTTTATATTGTCTTTAATTTCTCTAAGCATTATTTTTTAGTTTTCATTGTACAGGTCTTGAATGTATTTTAAGTCAATCCTAAGTAGTTCTTGGCTTTGCTGCTTCTTAAATCTTTAAAGACTTTTAAGGTTCAATTTTTTTTTTTTTTGGTCTATATATAGACCAAATACAATGAACTTTTGCATATGGCCCTGTGTCCTGTGAGCTTACTTAACTCCCTTTATAGTTCAAGTAGCTTTTCCCTGTGATTTTCTATATAGACAAGCAGTTAGCTGCAAATAGAAACAGTTTTACTCCTTTTGTAAATATGTATGCTTTATATTTATTTTTCTTGGCTCTTTGCATGGCTTTGATTCCAATACAATTTTTAATGGAAGTGGTAAGAACAGACATTTTTACCATGTTCTCAATCTTTTACAAGAAGTATAATGTGAGATGTACATTTTGCACAGACGTCCTTCATGAGGTCTAGAAGTCTCCTTCAGGTTTGTTGAGGATTTTTTTTTAATATATGAATATATGGTAAAATTATCAGTTGCTTTTCTGCATTTTTAAAATGATTATATGTTTTTTATGCTTTGGTCTGTTTGTGTGGTGAATTACATTGATTTTTTTTTTAATTGAGATACAATTGACATACAACATTACATTAGCTTCAGATGTACAACAAACATAATGATCTGATATTTGTATATATTGCAAAATGATCATTAAAATAAGTCTAGTTAACATCCATTACCAGCCATGGTGGAAAGAGGGAAAGGGCATCAGTATAGAACTTACAAACACTGAAAGCTTAATGAGGAAATATTATAAACATCTTACTTCAATAAATATGATAATTTAAATGAAATATATCAATTTCTTGAATGACATAAATTATACAAATTACATACATGAGCCAAACTTACTTGTTCATGATGTGTTTTTCATTTTACATATTACTGGATTTAAATTGCTAATATTTTGTTTATGATTTTTACATCTATGTTAAGAATATTAAAAGAGATATTGATCTATATTTAAGTGTTTAATAGAATTTGCCAGTAAATCCCTCTTGACCTGGAGCTTGAGTTTGAATATGTGTGTGTGTGTGTGTGTGTGTGTGTGTGTGTGTGTGTGTGTATTTAGAAAGTTTTTAATTATTAAAACTTTAATTTTAATTTAAGTTAATTAATAGATATGGGTTATTTAGGTTATCAGTTTCTTTTTAAGTCAGCTTTGGTAATTTGTCATTCAAGAAATTGGTCTATTTCATCCAAGTTATCAAATTTATTGAAATAAAATATTTATACTTCCTCATTAAGTTTCAATGTTTGTAATTTCTAGAGTGATTCTCCCCCTCCCATTTACTCCTATATTGGTAATTTGTCTCTTCTTTTTTTTTTTCTCATGATCATTCTAACTAGTGGTTTATGAATTTTATTTATCTTGTTGAAGAACTGTCTTTCAATTGTATAGATTATTCTCAATGCTTTTTTTGCATTCAATTTCTTGGAGGTCTGCTCTTAGGTTTATTATTTTGTCTTTCTGCTCACTTTGGGTTAATTTTCTGTTTGCTTCTTTCTTAAGGTGGAAACTTAGATCACTGTATGAGAACTTTCTTCCTTTCTCTTATAAGAATTGTAATACTTTAATATTTTCCTCTAATCATTGCTTCATTTGTACCCTAAAATTTTTGTTACATTGTTTTCATTTTCATTCAGTTAAAAATATTTTTCAAGTTTCCTCATGATTTTTTTCTTTGAATCTTGGGTTACTTGAAAGAGTGTTTTTTAATTTCTAAATGTTTGTGTTACGAGGACAGAGTTTGTATTATTTTACTCCGTTTATTTTTAGTAAGATTTATTTTCATTGATTCAGAATGTGTTCTATATTGGTGAATGTTCCATGCACACTTGAAGGAATGTATATTCTACTATAGTTGGGTGGAGACGTTCTATAAATATCAATAGATCATGTTGGTTGACAGTGCTTCCCAAGTTTATTACCGAGATAATTATAACTGTGGATTTGTCTTTTAGTTTTATTAGTCTCTATTTTGTATATTTTTAAGCGCTGCCATTAGGTTCATACTCATTTAAGACATTAATGTCTTCTTGATGAGTTATTCTATTTAACCTTATAAAATGTTCTTCTTTGTCCCTGGTTCTGAAGTTTACTTTTTCTGGCATTAATATAGCTACTCCTTGTTTCTTCTGATTAGTGTTTGCATTAATATTTATATGTGTTTCACTTCTATTTATAGGCTAACTCACTTATATTTGCATAAGACTACAATGAAGTGTAATGGTGAAGACAGTAGACTTAGAAGTCAAACTAATGAATTTGCATGTTTGATATAGAAAATATAGAAGCAAAATAAACTCTATTAAAAGGTTCATAATAGCATTATATTTGCCACAAAATACAAGATAACACACATACTTTTCTACAAGTCTGTTTTGAAAAAAAATACTTTCCCATTAAATAATGAATAAATTATATGCTTCTTAAGATGTGTTCCATAGAGGGGTACAAAGATTCTTCTCATTTTAGTCATTGAGAAACAAAGTGTGATTATTTTAAATATGCTTACACTCTTCAAGCTTGGCTAATATAAGTACAAAAATCTTCTCCCTTAAATATCAAAATGTAGTACAAATAACGAATCCTACCAGGGTTTTGGTGGAAATGAAGAGTATCAAATTGTGAAAATTCATTATTTCATTATCAGAATAATCCACAAGCATTTAAGGCCTTAGGTATACCTGGGTCATTCATAGTTCACCATCTTTAAGAATGCTTGTACCACAGGGAGGGACACTGCCTGTTTTGTTCACTATTTTCTCCTTAGTGGCTGAGCACTTGATATGTATCTGTTTAAGGAATGAATCCGAAGATAAGTTTTCCAACAGTCTTCCAACTTTTATTTAAGAATCTTTCTACAAATATTTGATCTCCAGTTGTCTTCCAAATGTTGTTCTAAGCACTGAGGAAACAGAGATATGTGCAAGTATATTTTCTTACCTCATGGAGCTCATGTTCTAATAATGAGAACACATAACAAATGTTCTGGTTGGGGTAAAACTAACCAAACAGAAAGTGGCAAGTGCTTTAAGGAAAAATTTTAAAAGTTAACAGAAAGAGAGAGTGTCACGGATGGGTGGGGAAGAGGAGTAAAATAAAGTTTGATGAGTGAAGTTCTCTCTTTTAACAAATGTGACATCTGAGCAGAGAGACTTTGAGGAGAAAGGGAGATATCCATGAGGCTTGCTCAGGGAGGAGCCTTCCAGGCAGAGGGAACAACGCGTGGAAAGGCTCTGATGTATACGTTCACTAGGAGATTCCGGAAATGACGCGGGGCCTGGGGAGCTGGATTCAGTGAAAGGAAATGAGTTGGAGAGGCATGGAGGCTTTTTTAGCCTTTGTTATGACTTTTTTTACTCTGAATGAGATGGAAAGCCATTAGAGTTTTTTGAGCAGAAGAGGGAGATGATCTGACAAAACGAATATGACCTGATTCAGTTTTTGCAGGGACTCAATTTCAGATTATATATATTTGAGGACCCACTTAAAAAAAAAAGTACTTAGTAATCTTATTTTTGGAAATGTCATAAAAACTCATGACCAAGTGACCACATTGCTTAAACTTGGACCCCTCTCAGGGTCTTGGAAGGGACCTGTGGCAGGGGAGGGACCTTGAAGCTAAAGCTTCATTAGTTTCACAATGAATCTGCTTCTGGATCTCACTCAGTTTAAGAGGCTCACTCTCTGGATATTTTAAGAATAGTTTGTAGAAAGGTCAAGGGTAGAGAAAAGGAATCCTTTTAGACTACTGGAATAATCCAGGCAAGAGATGATGGTGGTTCAAGCCAGATGAGAGTGGTAGCAATAGATGTGGTGAGAATTGGTTGGATGTTGGATATATATGAAAAGTAGAGGTGATAAAATTTGCTGATGGATTGAATATAGGCTGTGGGAGAAAAGATAATCAAAGATGACAGTGAGGTTTGGACCTGAGTAACTAGAAAATGGAGTTGCTGCTTACTTAGGAGGAGAGTGAAAAAACTATAACGTAGTGGGATTGCCAGGTAGTGCTAAAAATTCACTTGAGGTTGATGGTCATGAATTTTAAATGAGAATAGACAATATAATTCTGGGGGGTTTTCTCACTAATATTCAGCTAACCCTAATATATGCTCAGAGTTGGCAAAGAGCTTCATTTTACTAAGTTTTGGATTTTTTGTAGATGAGTATGAAGGAGAGAAGCAAATACTGGTAGTCAGAAGGTGGTAAGAGACAGTGAAAAAGTAGGGTGTATTGATGGCAGTTCCAGTGAAAGCAATGAATGCGGGAGTACATATATGAAAGAGGTAAAGCTGGAAACACAGGAGGTGGTAGCTGGAGTGTGGTTAGAATTGCTAGAATTTAAATCATGGAATAGGTGCCCTGATTAGTGATACAAAAGCCCATGGTCAAACCCTACACTGGGCATCACTAATACATACACCTACACCGTGATTGAAAAGGTGGTTGAGTTAGGATGGAGAATTGAGATATTAGAGAAGATGTCAAGGAAATGAAAGGTCAGGCCAGGCCATCCTTACAAGCACAATTTCAATTGTCCAGATTCTTCCTAGGTATAGCCTACGTCTGCAAAGACAGAACTAATCAAGCATTTGGTAATCATCACACACATTTTTTGCTTTGTTTTTGCATTGAGGAAGAATGGTAGCAGTTAACTTGTACTGATTATTTGTAGAAAAGAACAAAAAGGCAAAATAATTTACAATCACATTGATAATGCAAATGCATTTTTGGAGAAAGGAAAAACTTGGAGGATTTAACAGGAATATTTCAAGGACAGGGAAAAAACCTGGCTTCAGTAACTGTATATTTCTGCATGATTCATCTTTGATAAATCTTAGATTATTTTCACCCATGATATTTCTTGATGCTGGTATAGCTTGGAGAATTTGATGCACAGAACTTTCACACAAACAGTGGTCAGAGTAGAAGACACTGGAGTCAGCCACTGTCATTCGTTAGTTCATATTGGTACATGAATTGAGCACCTTCCATGTGCGAGGAATTTTATTATGCTTTATGAATGTAAGATCCTACCCTTGAGACATTCCTGGGTCAACAGAAGAGAGAGATTTTTAAACTTATAATTCCAATTTAATGGAATGGCTGCTGTGAAAGAAGAATGTACACAGTGCTCTGGAGATCCAAAAGAGGTGCCTAAGACTTCCCAGAGCTCAGGAAGGGGAAAGGGGCATTTGCACTGGATCCTAAAGGAGTAGGAGGAGTTTTTCAGGCTAGAACGTGGTAGACAAGCATTCCCTAAGAGAGCAACAGCCGCATCTTCAAAAGCATGGGAGCATTAAAAAGTATGGCAACGGAGAATAGAGATGGGGCGTTGCTAGATCTTGAGGGGGTGAAAAAAACTGAGCGGGAAAAAGGGTCAAGAGTTGAGGTTGAAAGGTACAGAGGGACCAGGTAATGATGCATCTGCATGACTCTAGGATTGAGTTTATTAAGCAGTCAAAGAATATGATTTTTTTTTTTTAACATTCAGCCTCTTTCTTTCTTTCTTTCTTTATGGCTGTGTTGTGTCTTCGTTTCTGTGCGAGGGCTTTCTTCTAGTTGCAGCAAGCAGGGGCCACTCTTCATCGCGGTGCGCGGGCCTCTCACTATCGCGGCCTCTCCCGTTGCGGGGCACAGGCTCCAGACGCGCAGGCTCAGTAATTGTGGCTCACGGGCCCAGTTGCTCCGCGGCATGTGGGATCTTCCCAGACCAGGGCTCGAACCCGTGTCCCCTGCATTGGCAGGCAGATTCTCAACCACTGCACCACCAGGGAAGCCCCAAAGAATATGATTTTTAAGAAGGAATTTTTTTGTGCCGTGTAGAGGAAACAAAGAAAATGAGTAAAAATAGGTTCTTGCCTCCCCCTAACCGTCTTTTCATTTTTATTCATCCCTCTTCATTGAAGATGGAAACTTTGTTTAAAACTAATATCTGGCAATGCCTCCTCTCAGATTATTGATTGAGAGAGACTCAAGTGTCTCTTTCCTCAATGTGTGGTATTCCATAGCACTGCTGCCCACTGTAGCAGCCCACACTCTCTGGTCGATATCTGTTGGTGCATGATGGAAAATACAAATTTCAAGCCAACATAGCAGAAGGTATTAACAATCCAGAAATTGTTGAGGCAAGTGCTGATTGTGCCAGTCATGCACTTCTCTGCATATTACTCTGTCACTATTTCCCAGGAACTGGAGATTTCTCTACCTTTAAAGAGAGAGTCTTTGAAAGCTCACCGGTTTTCTAAGAGTCATTTCTGTGATGGCATTTGTTTTAGTCAGAGTAAAGAAGCTGCTTCTCAGGCCTTGGGAAGTATTCATTATACTCTCTGGTGGGTCCTAAGCTACCTTGAACTTCATGTATTATTCCTTAATAACAACTTTTCATCTCATGAGAGTGGAACACATAAGGCTCACTAGTATCAATGATCAAGTAATTGAACCATCAGGAGCTGTGTTTTGCATGATGCTCTGGCTTGGAGAATACTTGATAGTTAGCAAATTAGCTTTTGCTAAAAGAAATCGAAGTGATTCATAAAAGGAAATTCAGAAGGATCATGTGTAGAAGCCAACGTGGTTTTGATTCTCCATTTTTCCTCTCCCAGGTATATTAGCAAAGGTTTTTGACAAAAAGTGAACACTTAAACCAAAAAGGAAATTTAATGTGAAACTGTCTTAGGTGCAAAGGCACAATGGCTAAATAATATCCTGTGAAACCATAGGTCTTTTAATGTAGTCTTCTTTATTGAAAAGAATCAAATATTTTCCTCTAAGAATGTATGTGTGGCATGAAAGCTGTATTTTGTGGTGCATTTAGGTCACACCAGAAATTACTGTTTTATTCTGAAAATGAAAACCAAATGAATGTCAGCTGACCATTTGTGTATGAAGAAAACAAAGCACCAAATTTTTTAACCTTTTAATGGAGAGTGCCCACCATCAATTTTTCTGCAGAATATATGTAATAGTTTATGACTTGTATGCTTCTGAGAGCAGATGAGTGAATGGAAGATTTGATAACTCAACTTTATGTGAACGAATCTGCCTTGCCTGGACAGAAGAAAGCAGAGTTTTATAGGATTTTCCCTGGGCTGCTAACGACTAGAGTCACTCTGGAGCCCTTTCTGCCCTGTAATAATTTATAAAATTTATTGCTACTTAAGCTTGTCTGGACAATTTTGGCCATTAGCAGAGTTAATAATTTATTTGCCGATTATACCAAGGTCATCTTAAATACTTCATCAGAAGAAAAGGAGGTGATTGCTTCATCTCTCTGACCAGACTGCACATCCCCCTTAGGTGAGGAGGGGCCTCTTCCAGAGAGGGACTGTAGCAGGTTAGCATAAGTGATGCAATTGGAGTTGAGTAGAGCAGGTTCTGCCATTAACCAGATGACATCTGTGCCTTTCTCTGCTGGGAAGCATTATCTAGACATCTTCTGTCGGGGAGAAATTAGACTTGGGCTGAATCAAAACTCAGCCTCACCCGTGGCTTTGCTTGGGGCAAACTTGCAACCATGTATGATGAAGAAGAAGCCCGAAAATGAAGGCCACGTAGGAAAATCCATAGCAAACTGGTGGAAGTTTCCTTCTGACAGGCAGAAGACAAACTGAGGAGCAGAATCAAGGTTTCTATCAGCTGGGAATGAAACAGGAACTACTTTGGAGATCCCGAGGCATGAAGGGGTACAAGCCTCTTTAAAATGAATAGTGGAAAACAGTAGCTGGGGAGATAGCTGCAACCTTTAGCAACCCCCCAGACCCTACAAGCAATTATAAGCTGGTTTCAGCAAATGTTGGTGATGGTAGGCTTTATTTCTTTTGAAGGTAACTGCATCTTTTGACATATCTTAAATCACGAGAGGGGTTTATGTCCTATCTCTTTTCTTATATCTCAGCAGTTCCCTAATGCTGGGCTCTAGATACAAAAACACTGATGGCTCAGAAAATGTGTGATTTACTTTTGGTAACTGGCACAGATTGTTCTGCTGGTTCACAGACAAGTTTAATAGTTTCTATCTGAACTTCTCTTATTCTTCTTTACTTTTATTAATTATATGCTGAATTATAATTTTCTTCATGTTATTCACAACATTTTATTATACTTTATTTAACATAACATCACATTTCTTGAAGAATGGAAATCCAGAAACTACAAAAATTATATAATTTGAATCTAACTTCACTGCTGTATATGTTGACAGTATATCAAGATTGAGTTTTATTTTAAATTAAAATCAGTAAAGTCTTGTCTCTGGGTTCTAGAAATAATTTGTTAGAGACTGAAACACATATTTTCACATTTGATCAAAAAATACTGGCGCAAAGAATCAGTTAATACTCCTTGAAACTATACTCTGTCACTTGTATAATGAAATTCATATTCATTTTAATTCATTTATTCAGCAAGCATTTATTAAACCCCTACTGTGTGCTTTGTACTCTGCTGGCACTGCAAGAGTTTTTAAATTATACATGATAATCTTATCAAGAAATTTAGTTTATTAGAGGGTTATAAGACATGGGCATAATTAATTTCAAGACAAACTAGAAAGTGATGGATTATAAGCAAGGATAAGTAAGTTGCAAAGGGAATCCAGAGAGAGAATATTTGCAGCCAGGAAAGCTTCATAGGAGATGTAAATTTGACTCAGACTTTGAAGGATGAATAAGCGCAAAGTCATTCCAGGTAAAGGGATGAACATGAAGAATGGCACAGAGGTGGGAAATTACAGGTTATGTTTTTTGCTAGGGTAGAAAGTAAGACAGATTTTTTTGTACACACTGTCATGATGGGATGTGTTTCTTCAGCTGCTGGTAAATTTTTTCTGTTATGCAATTTAGAGGTAAAACTTCATAGACTAAATTAATTTCTCATTAAAATATTAAATGGTATAATCAGATCTTTTCCTGTGGTGGTTTGATTTCACAAAGAGACTTTGGGTTGTAAAGTAGGGGAAGTTGAGCTACCATGAATGAGGGAAGACAGAATAGCAAATAAAGAATAGGGGAAAAGCGTGATGGTACAAAAAACGTAGAGTGCTTATTTTTACCTTTTCTTTAGTTCTGCTCTAGTACTGACACTTTGTACTGATGTGCTATATTGTCTTGAGTGATTCTTTCTTTATAGGATTTCTATTTGTCTATTCAGCTTGGTAACACCAAACTCTATTGAGGCTTCCAAGTTTCAGAAAGTCTTTTTTCCCCCTAGAAATAAATTTTGCTAGGAAAAGTGAGAACTCAGGCTGATTCTAATATCTTATTTCTTTTGTTTAAAAGCACATTTTTCTTTTCATAGCTGTCATGAAATTAGGATAAAGATGGCTTGCATCTCATCCGCTGGCTTTTGGGTGTGTAAGCTGGTCAAGTCAGAGTCAGTTTGGTATGGAATTACCAAGCATTTTATTACAAATTGATTTTGTAGGAAAGGCTCTCTTTGACAACAACATTTTGTATAACATGAACCACCATCACCACCAACTGCAAATGCAATAACTTAGAATAAACAAATAGAATAACTAACATTCCAGCAAAAAGGCAAAAATGGCCACTAATAAGAATCCTTAAAGACAGATTAGTAATGTAAAATATGAACAATAACTAGATGGTATCCAATTAGAATATGTTTTAAAGCCAAAGGGAAATTTGCCTAAATGAGGAAATGGAATTAAGTACTCCACTAGCCAAATCTTATGGAAGAGTCTCAAAGAAAGATGTCTGTGTAATATCAATATTATGCAGGGCATTAAGCAGCAATAGGGTGAACTTCTGAAGGGGTTCAGAATGAGCCTCTCCAAAATGTGCAACTTTGACATATGGACTATTTTGAGCTGAGAGCAATCGAGACCCAGCTGACTTATGAAAAACTTTTACTCCTCCCTTAATTACTAAAAGAATTTAGATAAGCGGTCCGGCCCAGAAAGAGAGAGAACTTTTTGACTGAATGAACTATCTGGATGACAGAACAAACATCTCATTACTAAACACCTGCTCTTCTTATTGCCCAGTGAATCACCCTCCTCCCATTTGAAGCCCCAGGCCCCTATCCCACTCCTTAGCTCAGAATGGCACATAAGTCTTACCGACTGAAAAAAAAATGCACAATGTGAGAGTTGTGAGTTAAATTTTATTTGAGGCAAAAATGAGGACTATAGCCTGGGAGGCAGCATTTCAGATAGCTCTGAGAAACTGCTTCAGAGAGGTAGGGGGGAAAGTCAGTATATATATGATTTTGGTGAAGAGGGAGTACATGCAGTCAAGCACATATTTTTTGCAGAAAGTTGCTGCTAGTCATAAGGAGCAGATGTCACCGTGACGGATTTTAGTGCTTTTCTAGATATGAAGAGATGCAAGAATTGAACTCATAAAATTTTCTCCTGAAAATATCTATCTGAAGACCTGTTCTGCCAGTTTTCCCCAGAGCACAGAGGACCTCATTCCTGATCTCTACCCTGAACTCCTTTCAGGGGGTGTTGAAGGTCAGCAGCTGCAGTAGCTCATAATTTAATCCTTGTAGAGGTAGATGGCAAGTGCCAGTTTGTAGCTGCCAGTCTCAACTGCCCTACTTGTCCTTGGGTCTCATTGTCTTTGTGGGACCCTCGTAAGTACATAATTAAATTTGTTTTTCTTCTGTCAATTTGTCTTATGTCAATTTGATTATTAGACCAGCCAGAGAACCTAGAAGGGTAGAGGAATCTTTTTTCTTCCCCAACACTTCGCTGTGTTTGCTTATCAAAAAATGTCCTAAATTTAGTCACCAAAGTTGACATGTTTACTTGTGATTCTAGTTTAAGTTAGGAAATCTGATTTTAACTTTCTCTCCCATTTCTGTGATGTTTCTCCTCCTACAAATCACTTTCTGTTTCTCAGGCTCCCCTCCCCTTCTCTAATATTCAAACTCATTTTCCTACGTCTTCACTCTCACAGAGGAAATTAGATGAAAAACTATTTTGTTTAATGTGTCTGAGTATTCTTTCTAAGAATGTTTGCATTTTGTATGTATAATAATAAACACAGAGATATATATCGTCTAAACACAGAGATATATATCATTATGTTTTGGAACTTTAGCCATTAATGGATGCAGCTATTCATCTATCGGTAGTCTTCCTTCTGCTTTCAAACCATCTCCATAGGTAGTGCCTTGCCCATTTGATGGATGAGGCCAATCGTTCTAGTGTGTGGCGATAACTTTAAGGAAGATAGGTGAGCGCAGACAAAATGTCAATCAAGTAGAATTTTTGTTCAACATCATGTATTAGGAGAATTCTGGATTTCCTGTGGGAAAAAGGCACTATCCATCCTAAACCTTATTCCCTTGAGGCTTCCATCAATGACAGTCTTTTCTGGGAAAACACAAATTAGAGTACTTCCACCCGCACTATTGCAGCACCTCATTAGGTTTACATCCTCCAAAGGCAAATACCTGTTGCATGGTGCAGTTTCTAAGCTGCATCAGCAGCCAGTGAGGGTGCAGTTGTCTCAGCAGGGATGCTAGCAGCATAGGGGTTATTGGTGATGACACACTATTTCAGCCCAGTGCACTTTGACCTGTCACCCTTGCTTCAATTCAAGGATCATTTGATAAAATATTTGTTGACACTAGTGGGAGTACCTATGGTAATTTCAGCTTTTGAAAGTGAAGCTTTGGCATTAGGCTTAGTTAGAAAACGTAAAACACTTATTTTGTAAATGTCAAAGAGAAGTAAAATAGGAAGGAAATGGAGCTGGCTGTCAATAACAGGCAATTGTGTCCTGGCTAGCAGCAAAAAGCGAGGTAGTGTGCGTATTATGAATAGGACCTTGGTATTAGGTTTAGTTCTCATTGTCACTTGTTAGTTGTTGACATTCAATAAGCAGTGCTGTTGTGAGGATTAATTAGATACACACATCAGGTTTTAAAATATCTGGCACATAGTAGGCTTTCAATAAATGGCACTTTATTGCAATGTTCCTTTACATTTTGTAAACTGCTTTTAATACAACATTTCTTAACATGTTTTGGGAAAAAAAGAAACCCCTTGACAATCTAATGAAAACTCTGGACCCTTACCTCTCAGAGAAAGGCCATGTACCCTAAATCTGACATTTTTCAGTAGTCTCATGAACTTTCCTATGTATACTAAATGTAATGGTTAATTGTATTTGCTAACTTGGTTAGGTTATGGTGCCACCTTTTTCATCAAACATGTAGCTTACAAGTTGCTGTGAAGGTATTTTTTAGAAGTGATTCATATTTAAATCAAGAGACTATGAGCAAAGCAGATTATTCTCCATAATGTGGTGGACCTCATACAACCAGTTGGAAGCCTTAAGAGGAAAGACTGAGGTCCTCTGAAGAGGAAGAAATTTTACCTCCAGACTACCTTCAGATTCAAAACTGCAACATTGACTCCTGCAGGAATTTTCAGCCAGTGGATTTTGGACCTGCCATGTGCCACGACTGTATGAGCCAATTCCTTAAAATATTAATACATCGATAGATAGATAGATAGATCTGTGTGTGTGTCTATTCCTCTATCTATCTGTCTATCTCTTGACATCCTATTAGTTCCATTTCTCTGAAAAACTCTGACTAATACACACAGGACTTCCTAGGGAGTTCATGGACACACACACGTGCGCGCACACACACCTCATTTGGAATTCTCCGGAGAACACATTCTGGGAACAGTTGGGCCTCATGCCTCATCAGTAAACCATTTATTTCTCGCAGAATAATTCTATCACTCTCCTAGTGGTAGTTAATCAGGAGACAGAAAGAAGCCTATTCAGTGTTAAAGAACAAAGTAAACACTTCAAGTAGGTATTGAATAAATGTTTCCCATTGTACTATATTTCAATTCCAGGGATGACTAGCAAAGTCAGTGATACTCTTAGAGACCCCTAATAACAAGGATCAAAATCCCTTCACCTGCAGGTTGGGACAGCGCTCCCTTGTTGCTGCCCTCTGAGGCCCCCCACTGTCTGCGGAACTGCTATGCTGACTTTAACCATCTCAGGTTTGCAGGTGGGAAGGTCTAGTCAGAGTCGTGAAAAGAAGTCTAAGTAAAGGAAATATAAAAATAAAATATTTTCCGTCACGCGCACATATTTTAAGCGTTGTCTGAATTTTTCATTTTTCGAAAGGGTTATGTGGCATTTGGTAAAAACCAGGATGAAATGTTTACAAATACTTAGAAACATAATGGAGAAAAAAAAAAAAAAACAACAGAGAAAAAGAGTAGAAAAGTTGGGAATTAACTATAGATGAAATCGCTGGTCACTATCACCTGCAAGTTAGCTTAACATTTTCCTAGGTCTTTGTACCAAGAATCTGCAAGACCTGTACAGTCTCCAGTGCAGGGATCTTACTCAGAGGGGTATTACACTATTGTTACTACACTAGATAAATGATAACTGGATGACAATGTCATTGGTAAGGATACTTTTCTGGTTCTTTGGAAGGACAATTCCACTAAACTCTATGCAGAAAAGGATGGTCTTACTGACAGCATGTTGGTCAAGGAGAAGAAAATCTTCCCCCCAGGCACTGTTCTTTCACTCTTTGTCTAGCATTGCCTCTGACATACTTCATGACCAATTTGTGATGGTTTTTATCTGTGAAGTGGAAATAATATCTGCTTTTCTCGCAGGAACACAGTGAGGATAAATAAGATTAATCATTTGCAGTGCTTTGGGCTCCAATGATGATGAGCACTATGTTATTTCAAAGCATTATTATTTATTTACAAGTGACTTGTCACCATTCCTAATCTGTGTAAAGCACTTTGAATTCCTTGGAGAAAGACTTGATATTGAATAAAATTTTAATACAAGTGGATAATATGCAATGCATAGAATCTGTTCTGTTAGAGGCCCCATCACTACTGTGTGGGGGAAAGAAAATAAGGTAGCATGGTAGACAAAAAGAAATGTTAGGGCATACTTGGTCTTCTGAATTTGCTTTCTGATCTGTCCTCCCAAACTAGCCTAAGAAGCTTAGGTCAGAAACAGCATGTGAGTGTACACTTGGTCACAATGACACATTCAAAACACTAATTAACTTATCAAACATTTACTGAACATTTACTGTTTGTCACTGGACTAGGTTCTAGAGATACTAAAATGGTCAAAATAAGAAAAAGTCTTAGTGGACAATGAAATAAATCACATACGAAGAAAAGCAGAGTAAGCAATCTAATCAGTTAAATTAGAAACATCAGTGTGATGCCCGGACCTTAAAATGACTTTTTTTTTTTTTTTTAAAGTTTAACACTACTAAAGTTTCCCAATAGCAGAAGTAGCAGTAGTACTAGAATTTACCATTGACAATTTTTAAGGGCACCCCTAAGATCAAGATTTTGGTCTCTAATACCATTCTCCAGCACAAAACACCAGGACTGCTTGGAGGGGAACTACTTCCATGCCTCAGATCAGGAAAAAATTATAATGCACCTGGATATTTTGTTTTGGCCATTCTTTGAGAATGTTTTCAAGGGTAACAGAAGCAATGTTATAAAGGACAAAAGCAAAGTTGAAAGGAACTCCAGATGGCCATGTTGAAATAGTTTGATTACATAATAAAAATTATAGTAATACCACAGTTAATTTGAACAAATTGAATTTGTGAAAGGCCAGGAAGTCTTATTGATATTCAAATTTAAATGCCATGTATTTAAATCCAGTCCTGGTATTTATTTATTGTATTTATCCAACCTGTATTTATTGAGTGCCTACTATGGGACAGTCACTAGAGCTTGCATTCTAGTGGAGAGAGAAAGACAAGCAACTAGGATAAACAAATAAATAAGCAAAATATTGTATGTCAATGGTGATGAGTACTAGAGAGAGAAATAAATCAGAGAAAGAGGCTAAGAAATTCCAGTGAGGAGAAGTTGCAGAAAAGAGGCAGTGAACCAGGAGATTATGGTCTAGGCAGAGGAAGGAATGTTGGAGATGAGGTCAGATGTCCAGAAAGTACACTTGTGCAGAGCCTTGTAGGCCAGTGGAGAGAGTTTACATCTTCCCTGAGTGAAATGGGCAGCCACTTGCAGCTGTGTGGGCAGTGGACTGCAGGTGGGGCAAGAGCAGAAGTTAGGTACCACCTGGGAGGCTATGTAGTCATCTGAGAGAGAGATCATGTTGACTCAAAAGGTGGTCAGATCCCTATATATTTCCAAGTCAACACTAACGAGATTTTCTAAAGGATTTGATGTGGGGTATGTGAGAAAAGTGTCAAGGGTAGTGTCATAATTGTGGTTTGAAGAACAGGAAGAATGGAGCTGGCATTTATGGGGTTAGGAAGGAATGTGAGAGAAGCAGGTGTAGGGAGGAAGACCAGAAGCACGGTGCTGAGCATATGCAGTTTGAGGCATTCAAGAGATGCAGAATAGGCAGTGGAAACATGAGGCCAGAGGTCTGGGAGGACTGAGCTGATGATACAAATTTGTTAGTTATGTGTGTGTGTGTGTGTGTGTGTGTGTGTGTGTGTATGAACATGTACCTCGGGACATGTGAAATGAGGCAGAAAGGAGGAAGAAACTAGTAGAGGAGATTAAGAAAGATGGTCAGGAAGAATCATGAAAGTGTTATCCTGGAATTCAAGTGAAGACAGTGTTTCAAAGGTGACTGTAGCAATAATGAAGGGTGAAAACCAATAAGAAGTGTATAGTTTTTAAGGATGTTAATAAGAAGTTGGTGATGTATTGTTTTGAGTTTTAAAAAATTATATCATTATTTATAAAGTTTGTCTGCATGTAATTCAAGTCATCCTGGAAAATATAGCTGTATACCAGAACAGACAGTTTTGATGAACACTGATGGTCACTCATAACAACCAGAGATAAAGCAGCTCTAATTATTCTTAACATGTGGCTACAGAGAAAAGCAAAGTGGAAAGAAGTTTCCACAGCATTTAAAAATGATTAGTTAGCCAAAGAACTAAAGAGGAGCGCTAATATTTCAGCCTCAGTCCCTTATCTCCTAGGAGATGAAAACTCTAGATGGCCTTTTGAGTTAGAATGAAATACTAACGAGAAATTCATGATGTCAGAACAGGTTACTGTACTGCAAAGACATTTCAATGAGTTAAGTATTGCAGGCTATTTGAAACTTAATTTATTGGAAAGACAACAGCTTACAGAAATGAAAATATATAACAGAGAGGGAGAGGGGAAGGGAGAGAGAGAAGTCCAAATGTTTAACAACCAAATGTATTAAAGGGACTTAGCCAAATAATATATCACTAGAGTTTAATTCCCTTGAATTGTAGGGTCAGAGAAGATCCTTAGGAACTGATTGATAACCCAGGTCCTGCAAAATCTGCTGTTCTGAGGGGAAGGGGAATCTGTAAAGTTCAAAAAGATTTCCAGAAAGAATGAACGCAATACTTTCTGAAACCACGGGAAAACATCAAAAGAAGTATTAAAATAACCTAGGAAGGTATACCAAATGGTGCAGAAATCAGGACTAATTAAAGTAACTCTATGGAGTAGATTCTCTTAGACTATAATTTAAATGTGAATGAATTTAAGTTTCATAACAAATTTTGTAATTATTGCAATTGTTTCTGTTTTATCTGTTGTTTAAGGTGTTTGTAAATGTGTTATTGCCATATAAGTTATTTGAGAGAAATTAGTCACAATCATTACTTATGCTTACACGTTTAAGAAAATTAACTTTCATAGTTATATATTTTAGATGGACGTTTAACACATTGAACATTAAATTACAAAGGGAAGTGTGTATTCCTTTTCCCTATAAAAGCTCCTTGGAGGGCTTCCCTGGTGGTGCAGTGGTTGGGAGTCTGCCTGCCAATTCAGCGGACACGGGTTCAAGCCCTGGTCTGGGAAGATCCCACATGCCGCAGAGCGACTAGGCCCGTGAGCCACAATTGCTGAGCCTGCGCGTCTGGAGCCTGTGCTCCTCAATAATAGAGGCCGCGATAGTGAGAGGCCCGCGCACCGCGATGAAGAGTGGCCCCCGCTTGTCGCAGCTAGAAGAAAGCCCTCGCACAGAAACGAAGACCCAACACAGCCATAAATAAATAAATAAATAAAATTAAAAAAAAAAAAAAGCTCCTTGGAAACTGAAGAAATAAATACAAAGCTGAATAAAAACCAGCCTAGTCTTCAAAGATTTAAGTGCAGGATTGTGGAGACACATCAACGTGTATTTATAAGGCAATGAAGTCCATAAGACTGAGGCATGCATTAGGGAAACAGTTCTCAAATTTTTGATCTCAAAACACTGTTATACTTTTAAAATCACTGAGGCCTTGGACACATTTCATTTCTGTGTGTTAAATCTATCAATATTTACTAAACATTAAAAGTTAGACATTTAAAAATATTTATTAATTATTTAAAAAACAATAAACCCTTTACATGTTAACATAACATATTTTTATAAAATATGGCTATATGTTCCAAAACACAAATTCTAGAGAGAATAATGGTATTGTATTAAATTTTTGCAAATCTATTTAATGTCTAGTTTAGGAGGAGGTACATGGATTTTCATCTGCTTTTGTACTTAATCTCTTGCAATGTGCTGTTTTGGTTGCAGTTTTTGAAGAATATATGGCCTCAAACTGGTATATATTTAGAATGGGGAGGGAATCTTAATAGCCTTTTAAGATAATTCTTTTATACTACACCAAAACTCAACAAGCAGTTCCTTAAAGGTTAGTACTAAACTGGAATCGGAAATAATATAAATAAATGTTTCAATTCTACATAAATACTCATTCATCTATCTTGCATATGAATGGATCTCCTAGCGAGGAATAGGTTTATAACATCATCTTTGATCATTTGAAAAGTATTGATTCACTAAGTTACACAAATTCTATAAAAGTTGACACATTTTATTATATAATATAAAAACCTTATGTTTTTAACATCATCACCAATTGGTTAACATCATCACCAATCTCATCAAAAAAAGATTTTGAGCATTGGGAGAGATATTAAGCTCACAATGGTTGATAAAAGTTTTCCAAAATTTTAATTTTTACTTAAAAGGGAAAATTTTATTATAACTGCAAATACTTTAGCTGTTTTTCTTGAACAGACAAACTCCATTCAGTTTTTAGAAAAATGTCTGCCAAATAACCAGGTCTAAATAAACATAATTTTCAGTTTTCTTTCAAGTAAAAATAGTATTCCATTTAAAAAACAATGAACTGAGCTTGCAGCAAAAATGTTTTATGTGTGCTTTTCACTTCATTACACAAAATATTAAAAAGACACATACTTAAGGGTCAAGATTAAATAAAATTAATTTTTTGTTGCTTTATAGAGAAAATTCTTAAATGGATTTTTTTTTTCCTTTCCAAATGTGTAGCTGTGGAATATACAATAACTTCTAGTACTGTTTCATGTGCCTGCCTTAGTTTGTGCTAAGGAGCTGTCAGTTAAACCCACAATTGCTTTTACCATTTGTTCAAATGTCAACACAGTCAACAAGGCACGTGTCATCTTAGCAATATTATAAAAATAATTTTGAATTCACAAAGCCCTGAAAAGGTTTTGGAAACCCCCCAAATCTATGAATCACACTTTGACAACCACTATCATGGGAGCACAGAGAAGTTGCACCTACCCCAAGAAGGGTATTCGGAATTAGAGGCAGGGAAGACCTCTTAAAGAAAAGACACCTGAGCTGCATCTAAAGGAGAATTAATTAGTATTTAGATGGGAGAAAATACAAGCAAAGGTATAGGGGCAAGACATAGCATGGTGTGGGTAGGAACTGCAGTAAACTGATGATGCTACAGTAACAAAACCAAGGCAAAACAGGTAGTGTCAGATAAAACCAGACAGGTAGGAAAGTGTTGGATAAAAGAAGGAGGAATATGCCACATTAAAGGTCCTAGATTTTTATCCTTTAGTCAAAAGAAAGTAAATTTTAAGGACAAGAGTGGAATTGTCAGATTTGCTTTGTAGAAAAATCACTTGTATGAAGCATAGATTTGAGGATGTCAAAATTGGAAGCAGGGAGACCAGATTTAGAGGATATTTCTTTTTGCAATGAACTAAATGTTTATTCCTCCCCAAATTCATAACTTGGAACCCTAATCTCCAATGTGATGGTATTTGGAGGTTAGACTCTTGAGAGGTGATTAGGTCTTGAGAGTGGAACCATCATAAATGAGATTTGTGCCCTTAGAAAAGAGACCCCATAGAGCTCCCTTCTTTTTCCACCTGAGAGAACACAAGAAGCAGAGAACACAACAAGAACATGGCCATCTATGAACCAGGAAAAGGGTCTTCACCAGATGCTGCATCTGCCAGCACCTTGACCTTAGACTTCCCAGCCTCCAGAACTGTGAAAAATAAATTTCTGTTGTTTAAGCCACTCAGTCTACAGTATTCTGTAATAGCACCCTGGAGGGACTAAAAACACTTCCCTTCCTCCTTCTTCTTCATCTCTGTTTGGTAATGTTGAAAATACAAACATGCTTTTTATAAAAAGTGAAGTAAAACAGAAAGCGATATAGAAAAACAAAGCTAATCTCTCTGTCTCCCTTCACTCATATCTCCCTGAGGTAACCAACGTTACAACCTGGTATGTATCCTTCAGAGAATAAATAATTCTTATAGTTTCCCTATGATTTTGAGGTGACTTATCTGTTCAGCAGGCCATTGGATACGAGATTGAAACTTATGGAAAGGTCAAACCTGGACATATGGGGTGTCATCGACATATGGGGTGTGGTTAAAACCATGAGTGTGGATGAGACAATCTCGGGAGATCATACAAAATGAAGGTCAGTGCACTGCAGCCTGACATGTGGGGATCACCACACGGAAGAAGCACGCAAATGTCCACAAGGAAAAGAGAAAACAATTGGTTGTGAGTGGAAATCCTGAAAATAATTTCAGTTTAAAACATTGAGGATGTGCCTTTACAATGAGAGTATGCTGAATAGATAGCATGAAGAAGGTTTGTGAATTTTAAGAAAAATAAAAAGGAGTCTTTATTAGACAAAAATAATTTTTCTGTGATGGTGTACACATTATATACATTATATACGTACAATGCAATTTATATTCAGTCAGGACTTCAGGAACACCCTTGCCAGGAAACCAGCACCCAGAGAAATAAGTGCAGAATAGAGTTTACTGTAAATTCAGTACTATACAAATGGGTAGACATTTGTAGGTCCTACTAGGAAAAAAAGGAAGAAAAAAGAGGATTGTTTATTGATTCATTTATGAAATATTAGGGAAACTGCAAAATTTCTAGGAAATATTAGAAAAAGGAAGACAGTCAATTTCATTTTGTAAAGGGGTAAGGAACTCTCCCATAAAAAATAAGATAAAGTTTGAAAGATGAGGTCTGTATTCACTCTTCCCTAAGAGTAGGCTTTTGACAAGAGAAAAGAACTTTCTTATATCTGATCTGAATATCTCCTATGTTGTAAAATTTGAGTCCAGTTTCCCAAAGATACTTGGAATAGTTGAGCGCCCTATGCCCTTCTAATCTGTGAGATGCGATCTCAGTTTACTTAGCCAAATTTTGCACATATATAGAAATGTACTAATTGTTAAGTGGTTAAGTCAGAGTTCTTTGCAGTGGGTGGATTCCATAGGCTGGATTCATTTGAAATGCTAATTATCTTAGAGCAGTTTTTTTTTCCCATATGGATTTGTTACATTTCAGGACACATGATTTGAGGCACAGTTTGTTGAAATCCAGGTAATGATGAGACATTTATTGGTGAGAGTATACTATTTGTGTAAGATATACAGTTTTTCACAGAAATGTACCAGTCTAACAAATTGACATTTCCTTTCTTAGATATAATTCCTCTAGAAGGGGCTAACTCATCAGACTGGGTCTAACAGGAACAAGAGCTGGGTATCCTTGCATTTAGCTCTGTTCAAAGAGTAATACGACCACTTGGGTGACTAAATCTGGCTTAGGCAAAAACCTACCAGAATGTAGGAACAGAACTTCCATTCATGAGGTCTAGGTACATAAAAGCATCCTAGTCTTTTGCTTTTCTAGCTCACTCCCCCAAATAAAAGTGTTAAGATATTTTCAGAATGATGTAGACCTTTGTGATCATGGTACAATAAGTGTGGTTGAAGAAATATGTGCTGTTTCAGTTGCTTATTCACTTTAGTCTGGAGAAAATAAGTGACTGTGGGCAATGTATGGCCCTCCACATCAGTGTTGTCAGTACTATAGCTAAAGAGTCTGCAACAACTTTCAGACATATTAAGATCCTTGTACATATGTATGTTTTATGCTTCATCTTCTTGAGTTTTTTTTTCTTTTTATTCTTTAATCATTTTTTATGTTACTAGCCACTCAAAAAAACGTGAGGAATAAAATGGGACAACAGAGGAGTGATTGAATGGGAGGACCTGGAACCAAGAATTACTTCCTCTAGAATACGACACAAGACTGAAAATAGAGGTGAAATGATAAAAAGAATGTTTCAGGTGTTCAAGATTGGAAAGGTAAGGCAAATATATAGCACACTGAAAAATAGAGCAACCTGTCTGCTCTCATACCACAATGGAATTAAACCAGAAATTAATAACAGAAAGATAGCTAGAAAATCACCAAATACTCAGAGATTAAACAGCACATTTCTAAATCACACTGGGGTCAAAGAAGAAATCTCAAGAGAATTTAAAAATATTTTGAACCAAATTAAAATTAAAATACAACTTATCAAAATTTCAGGCATACAAAAAAGCAGCGCTTAGAGGTAAATTTATAGATTGAATGAATATGTTAGAAAAGAAGAAAATTAAAAGTCAATAATCAAGTTTTTATTTCAGGAAACTACAAAAAGAAGGCAAATTTAATCTAAAGTAAGCAGAAGAAAATAAATAATTAAAATTAGAGTAGAAGTCAATGAAATTGAAAACAGGAAATCAATAGAGAAAATCAACAAAACCAAAAGCTGATTATTTGAAAAAATTAATGACTGGTAAGTTTTAACCAGGATTTCTAAGGAAAAAAAGAAAGAAGACAGAAATTTCTAATATCAGAAGTGAAAGAGGGGACATCATTACAAACCCCATAGACATTAAAAGGATGATAAATA
Source organism: Balaenoptera physalus (assembly GCF_965194825.1). Classification (NCBI taxonomy): domain Eukaryota; kingdom Metazoa; phylum Chordata; class Mammalia; order Artiodactyla; family Balaenopteridae; genus Balaenoptera; species Balaenoptera physalus. The sequence continues at coordinate 111,907,291 of NC_138882.1, read as the reverse complement.
ATACTGTGAACAAACTTAAGCCCACAGATTTGATAGTTTGGAGGAAATGGACCAATTTCTGGAAAGACACAATCTGCAAAGCTCACACAAGAAGAAAAAAAAAACCTGAGTAGGGCTCTATCTATTAATCAAATTGAATCAATAATTAATAATCTTCCAAAACAGAAATCACCAGTCCCAAATGGATTCACTGATGAATTCTACCAAAATTTAAGGAAGAAATTATATTGATTTTTAACAATTCTTTTAGAAGATAGAAGCAGATGAAATACTTCATAACTCATGCTATGAGGTCAGCATTGTTCTAATACCAAAACCAGTCAAATATATTACAAGAAAATAAAACTATAGACCAATACCTCTCATAAAAGTAGACGCAAACGTTCTCAACGAAATTTTAGCAAAACAAATCCAACAACGTATAAAAAGAATTCTATGCCACAACCAACTGAAATTCATCCTAGGTATGATTAGGTATGCAAATTTGTTTCACGTTAAAAAAATAAATAAATATAATCCATCACATCAACAGGCTAAAGAAGAAAAAAATCACATGATCATATTAATAGATGCAGAAAAATCATTTGACAAAATCCAATGTCCATTCATGGTAAAAACTCTTAGTGCACTAGGAATAGAGGGCAACTTCCTCAACTTGATAAGTGACATCCATAAAAGCCCTACAGCTAACATCACAGTTAATTATAAGAAGCTAGAAGCTTTCCCACTAAGATTAGGAACAAGGCAATGTTGTTCCCCTTCACCACTCCTTTTAACGTTGTACTGGATGTCCTATCTAATGCAATAAAACAAGAACAGGAAATAAAGGTATACAGATTGGGAAGGAAGACATAGGACTGTCTGCTTGCTGATGACATGATTCTATGTTGAAAATCTAAAGAATTGACAAAAAAATCTCTTCAAACTAATAAATGATTATGGCAAGGATGCAGAATACATGGTTAACATACAAAGGTCAATCACTTACCTATATACCAGCAATGAACAATTTGAATTTGCAATTGAAAACACAATACCATTTACATTAGCACCCCCTAAAATGAAATAGGTATAAATCAAACAAAATATGTATATAGGTTCTATATAAGAAAAACCCACAAAGCTGTTCAAAGAAATCAAAGAAAAACTAAATAAATGGAGAGATAGTCCATGTTCATGAATAGGAAGAATCAATATTATCAAGATTTCAGTTCTTCCCAAATTGGTTTATAGATTCAATCCCATTCAAAAAGCCAATAAGTTATTTTGTGGATATCAACAAAGTGAATTTAAAGTTTATATAGAGAGGCAAAAGATCCAGAATTACTGACACAATATTGAAGGAGAAAAATAAAATCAGAAAATTGACACTACTCGACTTCAAGACATACTATAAAGCAACAGTAATCAAGACAGTGTGTTATTGGTGAAAGAATAGACAAACAGATCAGTGGAATAAAATAGAGAATCAGAAATAGACCCACATAAATATAGTCAACTGATGTTTGACAAAGAAGTAAAGACAGTAAAATGGACAAGAAATAGTCTTTTCACCAAATTGTGCTGGAACAACTGGATAACCACATGCAAAAAATTGAATCTAGACACAGATTTAGACCTTTCACATAAATTACCTCAAAAATGGATCATAGAACTAAATGTAAAATGCAAAACTATAAAACACTTAGAATTTAACATAGGAGAAAATCTAGATGTCTTTGGGTTTGGTGATGACTTTTTAAATACAACAGTGAAGGCAGGATCCATGAAAGAAATAATTAATACTCTGGACTTCATTAAAATTAAAAATGCTTGTTCTGTGAAAGACACTGTTAAGAAAATGAGAGGACAGTCCACAGATTGGGAGAAAATATTTGCAAAAGCCACATCTGATAAAGGACTGCTATCTAAAATATACAAAGAGTTCTTAAAACTCAACAATAAGAAAACAAACAACCAGACTAAATAATTAGCTAATAACCTGAACAGACACCTCACTGAAAAAGATATACAGATGACAAATAAGTTTATAACAGAGCTCCACATCATATGTCAATAGGAAAATGTAAATTGAAACAGCAATGAGATAACACTACACACCTATTAGAATGGCCAAAATCCAGAACACTAACCACAACAAACGCTGGCAAAGATGTAGAACAATAGGAATTCTCATTCAATGCTGGAGGAAAGGCAAAATGGTACAGCCACTTTGGAAGACAGTTTGGTGGTTTCTTACCAAATTAAACATACTCTTACCATACAATCCAACAATCATACTCCTTGGTATTTACCCATAGGAGTTTAAAACTTATGTCCATGCAAAAACTTTACACAGATGTCTAGAGCATCTTTATTCATAAATCCAAACCTAGAAGTAACCAAGATGTCCTTCAGTTGGTGAATGGATAACTAAACTATGGCACATCCAGACAATAGAATATTATTCAAAAGTAAAAATAAATGAGTTATCAAATCATGAAAAGACAGAAAAATCTTAAATGCCTATCAGTAAGTGAAAAAAACAATCTGAGAAGACAACACACTATATGATTTTAACTGTATGACATCCTAGAGAGGCAAAGCTATGGAGACACTAAAATAATCAGTTGTTGCCAGGGGTTGGAGGTAGGAAAGCAAGAGCACAGAGAATTTTTAGGACAGTGAAACTATTCTGTATGATACTATAATGGTGGATACGTGTCATTATACATTTATCAAAACCCATATAATGTACATCACCAAGAGTGAACCCTAATGTAAAGTATGGACTCTGGGTGATAATGATGTATCAATGCATGTTCGTTGATTATAACAAATGTACTATTCTGGTTCCAGACATTGATAGTGAGGGAGGTTATGAGTATGTGGGGGTAAGGGATATTTAGAAACTTTCTGTATTTTCTACTCCATTTTGCTAAAAACCTAAAACTTCTCTAAAAATTATTTTTTTAAGTGAATTATTTGTTTGGGAAGATCATCATCATGCTAATAGAAGGAGTGAAATTTGAAGGTATTTGAGATCTATGTAAATAATCTGTTCATACAAAATCTAGCTTCCTTTGTTTTTCATGCAGGAATCCAGGGGGTAGAAAACAACCCTGATTAAGGAAGAATTCAGTGAGATAAAATATTCTTTGCAACCAGCGTGATTGATGTTTATTTTCAAGCTAGCCTTCTGGGGCAAGAGTGTCACAACTATTTTCTCTATTAAAAACTAGTTATTTTCATAGTGACCCAGCACAACACCTTACAATATCCTGTTATTCTAATTTTGCAGAAGACATTGAAGAAATCGGGAGATTGTCTGTGTTGAACTTTAGAAGGCAGAAAAGGCTTGAGTTAGCTGGGATTTGAACTTTCACAGGTGGCTTTTCCAAAGAGCCTTTTACCCAGGTCTCCTAATAGCCTAAGGAAGGGTCACTTGCATGCATGATGCACATCCCCTTATTCCTGCAGCCGATTCCTGCTTTGCCTAGCCTCAGAGAATGGTGAAAACACTTGCCTTTTCATTAGTGGCTTTGCTAAGGGTGTCAGGGCTGAGAGTTGTTTATTTTTGGTGTGACTCTTCATGATTTTAGATATTTTCCGTGTACTGTTCCATCAGTGAACAGGCTCTTAACAAATCTCCAAAATAAACTAATTTACCAAGGCTTTCTCATATTTGTCATTTTGAAATACTGGACAAACATCAGTAAAAGAAGAAATCTAAGTTCTCATGCCAAATATGTGTATGTCCAAGACCAGGATTTCTTCATGTTTAGATGTGGATGTGAAGCCTAAAGTGCTAGGAATTCTTAATCTTCTCTCTAACTTATTTTTATTTCCCTTCTTTCACTTACTCCAGTTCTGATGGGTCTTAAAGGTAGGGCTGCTTGTCACTTACAAAAAAGATGTGCTCTAGCAGATGAAAGCCTGGGCTATCTTCTACTTATTTGGAAGAAGATTTGATTTCTGACCAATGAATTACTAATTGTGGCTCAGAGAATCCTTTCCAGATGACTGTACGTTGGTCCAAAACACAAAAGGACTCAATTGGTCTAAAGTCTGAATAAGAGTCCCAGAGAGGATTGGATAAATGTTGGAGGGAATTATTTCTATTGCTGGAAATGCGTCTATAGTATCTATAGAGTTATTCTAAACTGAGCAAGAGGAGGGGAGGACAGAGTCCATCTCTGGTTCCTTCTCCACTCTTTCTATTCTTTTTAAAATAAAGCACTATAAAGATGTGCTCTCATTCTTTTTTACTGTAACATTTTATTAGTGGATATATGTGGCTGGCCATCTAGTTCAGGCCTGCTTCCCTATCATCCACTTTTCGTCTATGTGCTTTTTCATATTTCCTTCTTCTTTTCTCATTTTTTGGGCTCTCTTATTTCTCTTCTTATTTCCATTGCTCTCTCATTCCAACCGTTTATTTCATTTTCTTCAGAGGCCAAACAAGCAATCTAAAGATGTTAAGTGACAGGTCAATGCATCAAAGAGTTGTGAAGACAACAAACTGAAATGCATGACCCATCCAAAGGTGATCAAATTCTCCTGGGAATTTATTTGCTAATAAACAAAATCTGGGTGCCAGGTTCCCTTCACTGCTCATCACTTTACAACTGCTACTCTGTTTCATTCATATTCCCCTTTTTTCTTCCATCTTTCTAAATACGTCACAGGATGGGGGTGGGATTTACAATCTTCAAATTCTGGTTCTGCCTTACTTACTTTGTGAAGGGGGCAAATTTATCCTCTGTACCTCAGTTTCCTCATCTGAAAAAAGGGATGATAATTGTACTTACCCATTGAGTTATTATTAAGATTACATGAATTCACACTTATAAAGCACTGAGAATAGTAACTAGAACAGAGATATACTACATAAGTGTTTTAAAAATAAGTATTAGATTTTATTATGGCCAGGTAATCTGCCCAGAGCTTCCTAAACTTCACTTTTCTGCCCTCCTCCATCCCATCCTTTACCTCTTTGCTCCTGAGGGAAAGGTATACAATAAATCAACATATACAAGGAGATAACTGAGACATGGATTACCATTTGATTATTAGCTGGGACAATATTGATGCTCCAGTGGTTGGCTATCTGGTTGAAACATGCTGCTTAGGCTTATGGCCTAAAGAATTTCCTTACTACTCTTAAGTCCAAATTTAAATCTTGTTATCTTAGTGGAGTCAGATGTTAGGGCTTGGAAGGAACTTAACATTACCTTTGTATTGTCATATATTTTCACAAAATTTGCAAAGTACGAAACTTTAACTACGATCAGTCTCTTTCCTTACTGACTCTCCACTCCCTGACCCCCACCCTTAACACATTTGCCCATGCATAGAGGGGCATTCATATCCCTGTGGGCATTTTGGGGGGATCTGACAACAGGAAAATTGAAGAAACACTTAGTATGGATCTCTGGAGTTTGTATATATTTATGAAGTTGGTAGTCACCTCCTCGTATAATTCAATTACTAACTGTTCCAGAGTAAAAATGACTTCTAAGAATGCTTCTAATGCTTTTCAACTCAACTTTCAAATGTTTGCAAGAGTATTTAAGATTAGTCACTGCCCAAGAACAC